>NC_073694.1:184095925-184712488 GCF_029784165.1 Wyeomyia smithii
TAGTTGTAGCTTTAACGTCTATATTCTTTGGAGGTTGGAACAAATATGAATAGAGAAAATTGTGCTGTCAACCAGCTTAATAATTCACAGGCTTCTTAGTTAAAAGTCTTCGAGTGTAATTGCTATGGAACACACATGAAGCAAAATTAGCTTAGATGTCTGTTATCTGTGGTTTTACCATCTGAAAACAAGTTCTGATAGAGAAAACGATAGCGAACAGATTGATATACTACTGTTTGAGTTTCACCCATTACATTTCGAGTATTTCGTCTGAATACACAGGCGGTTCCTAAAGCTGCTTAAAATATGTTCCCTACCCTATTTATAGTTTTCGGAACAGTCTATAGTCTCTCAAAGATTCTCGCGATAATGTTGAATGCAAGTGAACTTGGATACAATAAATATTATCGTGTTTGAATCATTCAGTCTCCTTCTATGGTATTCGGAACACTTGGAAGCGAAAAACAATCAGCAGCGTTTCTATGGAAAACTTGTACGAGAGTGAAAATAATTGGACGATACATGATAAATCAAAGAACACATTTGCATGGAATATTGCTAGTGAGTGAAAATTTCCATGCTTGGTGACGCCTACAGGATCGTTATGACCAAGAATAGAGGTGCGCTAGCCCCGACTGAACAATCACCAGCGATGCTAGAAACGATCATTCAGGGCCTCTTGCCAAGCCACGAGCCAAGTCCCTGGCCTCCGGCTGACGAGTCACCACCAACCGTGAGTGACGGCAGTCGTGCAAAGGCAGACGATGTGGTAAGGGTGACAGAAGATGAATTGATCGAGATCGCAAACTCCCTAAAGATAGGCAAGGCACCGGGACCAGATGGAATCCCGAACTTTGCCATCAAGATGGCCATTAAAGACGCCCCCGGATTGTTCAAGGCGGTCATGCAGAAATGCCTTGACGACTGCCTCTTCCCGGACGTGTGGAAGCGCCAGAGGCTGGTGCTGTTGCCGAAGGTCGGGAAACCACCAGGTGACCCATCGGCATACAGACCAATCTGCCAGCTGGACACGGCGGGCAAGGTGCTTGAGAGGGTAATCCTCAATAGACTGGTGAAATATACAGAAAGTGAGAATGGTCTATCAAGCAACCAGTTCGGTTTTCGAAAAGGTAGGTCCACGGTGGATGCAATTCTCTCCGTCACTAGAACGGCTGAGGTTGCAATCCAACGTAAAAGCAGGGGCATTCGTTATTGCGCGATCGTCACGCTCGACGTGAAGAACGCGTTTAACAGTGCCAGCTGGAACTCCATAGCCTTAGCGCTACAGAGCCTCAGAGTGCCGACGCCGTTGTACAAGATTCTGGGTAACTACTTTCAGAATCGAGTGCTAGTGTACGACACAAACGAGGGGCAGAAAAGCGTCCCAGTTACCGCAGGTTTACCGCAAGGTTCCATCCTGTGACCGGTATTGTGGAAAGCCATGTATGACGACGTGTTAAAACTAACACTCCCTCCAAGGGTGGTGATTGTGAGCTTCGCCGACGGTATAACTCTTGAAGTCTATGGCGAGTCAATTAGAGAGGTGGAGTTAAAGGCCGTGCTATTCATACGCGTAGTGGAAGATTGGATACACTCCAGGAAATTGGAGCTAGCGCACCATAAGACAGTGGTTATTGTTGTAAATAACAGAAAGTCGTAGCAGGAGGCATCGATCAGTGCTGGTGCATGCACTATCGACTCAAAACGCTCCCTGAAGCTTCTGGGGGTTATGATCGACGACAAGCTCACGTTCGGGAGTCACGTCGATTATACCTGCAGGAAAGCTTCTATGGCTGTAGCGGCACTATCCCGCATGATGACAAACAGCTCAGCGGTCCGTAGCAGCAGGCGCAAAGTCCTTGCTAGCGTGACCACGTCCATATTGTTTTATTATGTCTACCGCTTGTGATCATTGTGCTAAACCGGTAAAAGGTGATGAAGAATCCATCTCATGCATGGCTTTTTGCGACAGAATGATTCATTTTAAATGCACTAGCACGAAATTGAACAAGGCATTTTTGAACATCGTCCATGCAATCCCAAATTTGTTCTGGATGTGCAATGAGTGCGCTAAACTGATGAAATGTGCGCAATTCAAATCTGCAATCTCTTCGTTTGGTAGTGCGATTAATTCTATAACAGAGCGTCAGGTAATCGCACAAGCTGAACTCAAAAACGAATTAGCCAAGCAGGGTCAGCAGATTGTTCAATTGTCGAAACGATTCGCATCTCTCCCTGCAAACATCGGACCCGGTGACTACAGTCGTCCACCACCTCAGAAACGGCGTCGTGACGAAGGTTCACCTATCATTAAACCACTCATTGGAGGTACCAGAGCGGTAAGTGATGGCAATGTTTCGACCGAGATCCTGACCGTTCCGGAGCCAGCTGAGCAGTTTTGGTTATATCTCTCACGTATTCACCCCAGTGTCAAACCGGAATCAATCGAAAAATTGGTTAAAGACAGTTTGAAATGTCATGGTCCTGTAAAAGTAGTACCACTGGTGAAAAAAGGGGCTGATATAAGCAAAATGAGCTTTATCTCATACAAAATTGGGATGGATCCAACCTTCAAAGAAATCGCGCTTCGCTCCGATACCTGGCCGAAAGGAATTTTGTTTCGTGAATTTGAGGACGATTCAAAAAACGCTTGGATACCTCGCTCGAATACACCTTCCATCACGGTGCTGTCCGTTCCGGGGTCTGCCTTCAACACCCTTTTCCGGAATTTGTTAATTCAGGATTCGCCAGAACGCATTGCCTGTCGCACCATGGCACCACCCCAACCCGCTCGATCCAGTCCCGCAGTTTATACTTCGACGAAATTATGCTTCCCGCCATCAGAGTCGTTCTGGCGCTGCGCTCGAGTTTGAGGAAGGGGCCTCCCAACTTTTATCCTCAGGCAAGTATACGATTCTTAGCAACTCTTCCATACCTGATCAGCTTCCGTGTTCCAGTTTACCACCTGCCGACACCGCACTACCTACTAGCGGAACACTGGGATGCACTAGCTCACGTACTATGGAAGTCTCCGACCCCTCTGCCGTAGTCGAGCCTTTCCTGCCTGCGTTCATCAGTCATCCCGGTACCACGGGCGGTAGCGGGAAACGAGACTTCCAAAACGCTACTCACGGCAAGTACAACTTCGTAACTTCAGTTCCCTCCGCTGATCCGTACTGCACTTTCAGTCTTCGGCAACTTGACGTCCCGCCGCCAGTGTTCGCAGAACGTAGCCTTGCGGCTGATAACCATTCCTCTGGACTTCGGATTTACTACCAAAATGTTCGTGGACTTCGTACCAAAATCGACGACTTTTTCTTGACGGCTACTGAATGTGACCACGACATTATTGTATTAACCGAGACTTGGCTCGACGATCGTATTGACTCCGCACAATTTTTTGGCAGTTTATTCACTGTCTATCGCTGCGACCGTAATCGTCATAACAGCTGCAAGTCGCGTGGTGGTGGTGTACTGATAGCTGTATCTAAACGCCTTAATAGCTGTGTTGACCCGGCTACAATAAGTGACACCATCGAACAACTCTGGATTAGAATCTCAATGCAAACTTGCAGCATTAGTTTGGGAGTAGTCTATCTTCCTCCCGATCGTAGATCCGATATGACCGCTGTCGAAAACCATATCAACTCTATCAGCTCCGTTACCTCTCGCTTAGACCAAAATGATCTATCCTTTCCATTTGGAGACTACAATCAGCCGGGCGTAATTTGGAAACGTGGGAGCGATGGCATTCCTTCAATTGATCTGATTCATTCACGGATATCTGTTGCCTGTTCCGCTTTGCTAGACGGGTTTAGTTTGAACAACCTGACCCAAGTGAACCACGCTACTAACGACTACGATCGTTTACTAGATCGGGTGCTAGTGAATGACGCGAGTGAGTCCTTACTGCCGCTTGATACGAATCACCCTGCATTAGATATAACGATAGATGTAACTGCACCCGTACAATTTGAGGACATTGGTGACGTTCCATGTCTTGATTTCTGTAGAGCTGATTTTGAGTCGTAAAGTATTGCTTTCTCTCGCATCGATTGGCAATTCTTGGAATCCTCCCCACCTATAAATGATGCTGTTGAGTACTTTAACTGTGCTATCAACTCAGCAATCTACCGTATTGTTCCTCCGCGAAGACCTCTAAGAAAACCCGCTTGGTCTAATCCTCGTCTTCGGCATCTCAAGAAACAGCGGTTCACGGCGTTGCGACATTATTGTAAAGCGCGTTGTCCAATTTCGAAGCATCGATTCAATGAAATCAGCAAGTTATACAGAAAATATAACCGCTTCCTTTACAAACGGTACACCTCCAGGATGCAGGGTAACCTCAGACGGAATCCACGATTATTTTGGTCGTTCGTGAATTCTAAGCGTAAAGAAGATGATTTACCAGTAGATATGTTTCTTGGTGATTGTCACGGCAGCACATTGCTTGAAAAATGTACTCTATTTGCCCGTAGCTTTCAGCACAATTTTCATGAGCATTCTGCTTCCGACGCCCAGGTTGATACTGCTTTAAGTTACCTTCCTAGAGATGTTATTGATTTCAATCTGCTTGAAATAACAAGCCGTCACATTACTACTGCCATTGATAAACTGAAATCATCCTTCGCTGTTGGCCCTGATGGAATTCCGTCATGCGTTCTGAAACGATGTGCCTCTGTCTTTATTCATCCGCTATGTCTGCTGTTCAATTTATCTCTTCGACAACGCGTGTTTCCCTCCAGTTGGAAATCCTCCATTATGTTTCCCGTGTATAAGAAAGGTGATAGACGTGACGTGAAAAACTACAGAGGCATCACATCTCTCTGCGCATGCTCTAAGGTAATGGAAATAATCGTAAACGACGCCCTATTCGACAGCTGCAAACATTACATCACGTCGGACCAACATGGTTTTTACCCGAAACGCTCTATTACGACTAATTTAGCCGAATTCTCTTCAACTTGCTTGAGAAATATGAGTAACGGTGCTCAAATAGATGCAGTATACACCGATCTGAAAGCGGCGTTCGATCGAGTAGACCACAGGATACTTTTGGCTAAACTTGGAAAACTTGGAGTTTCATCTATTCTCGTGCAATGGCTTGGTTCCTACTTGATGAATCGAACACTCTGTGTGAAGATAGGAAGTGAGTTTTCTGCACAGTTCACGAATGTCTCTGGAGTCCCGCAGGGTAGCAACCTAGGACCGCTACTCTTCATGATATTCATCAATGACATTTCTTTGTTACTTCCGGAAGGTTGCCGTAAACTGTACGCCGATGATGTAAAACTCTTTAAAGTCGTGAGAAATTATGCGGACTGCGTTGAGCTCCAGCAAGTGGTGAATATTTTTAGCCTATGGTGCTCTAGAAACCTTCTTTCTGTAAGCGTTCAGAAATGTAGTGTAATCTCCTTCTATCGGACAAGGAAGCCAATCTTATTTGATTATACTATGTCCGGTCAGCCTCTATCTAGAGTGACACAAATTCGAGACCTAGGAGTTATTTTGGATACTGCGCTATCTTTCAAACTGCACTACAACGAGATCATCGCTGAAGCTAATCGACAACTCGGATTCATGTTTAAGATAGCCAACGAGTTTCGTGATCCGTTTTGTCTCAGATCGCTGTATTTCTCTCTAGTACGGTCTATCTTAGAATTCTGCTCCGTTGTATGGTGTCCATTCCACAACTCCTGGATTGCCAGAATTGTATCCGTACAACGTAAATTTGTACGATATGCGCTGAGATTCCTCCCTTGGCGCAATTCCTCAAATCTTCCAGCCTACACTGATCGCTGTCGGCTTTTAGGAATGCAAACTCTTGAGCAGAGACGATTCGAGGCGCAAGCTGTATTCATTGGTAAAGTTCTTTCAAATGAAATCGACGCCCCGGAAATCCTCGGCCACCTGGATATATATGCCCCTGAACGATCTCTCAGACCGAGATCCCTGCTGAACCTGCCTCAACGCAACGCACAATATGGTCAATTCGACCCAATACGCTTTATGTCGGCCAGCTTTAACACAGTAGCAGATGCGTCCGATTTTAATATAACTGGCACAGCTTTAAAAATAGAATTCGCGTTAGGTAACCTTTTGTGATAGTTTATTGACATTAGTATTAAGTTTTTCATTAAGACACACACTCTGTCAGATGAATTTAAATAAATTATAACAATTATACTTAGGTACACGCAAAAGTTGATGTCTTGTACAATCATTGTGTCTTCCCGATTCGCACAAATGTTGCACACAAATCGCACAATAAATGTGTGAAACGCATAACGCAACAGTTGTACTGCGAATACATTGACATAGAATGGAATCAGAATATGTATCATATACCGACACTTTATTTCTCACGTCGAGTGTATTAGTGACTGCTACTCATGGAGCAGCGCAAGCAGCAAACAACAACTTGTGAACTCACTAGATTTAAAATTTAATAATACTCGATCGATTTATCTCGATGGATTTGGTCATTAAAAAGTACCATTGAATGATTTGCAAAAAAACGAAACAAAATTCTGTTCACAACATTTTGTAATCAACGCTAGCTTCACCGCAAAACTAGCAAAACCCTCCATTCCACAAAGCCACAAAAGCGTTGCTTATTTTTTATGGCAACACTTGTAAATTGTGAATAATTATTATTCGTCATTCTTCTCTTTCGGTTCGGATTGCGACGCGCAAGGCGATATCTCGTTGCTTCACGAAATGAGCGAGACATCCGTCCTGTACATACTTGATTCCAGTGTTGTTAGTCTCTCACTCATACTGTCGGTGCGTGCTTGCTGCTATTAAGAGGAATGCATGAAGAAGAAAAAGTATCTCGAAAGCGTGTGTGCAAAAGACTTGAAAAGCGTAGCATAAGTCTCGTCCTCAAGCAGAAAGGAGGAGAGTGGTTTTGCTTCTCGCTCGCTTTGCAATGCTGCTTGATACCAGTTGAAACTGTTTAGGTGTAGTAGTTTGGAGCTTCCAAATACATTGGAGAAACGCTAGAGCATTAATTGCGTTGTGCCCAACACGCAATCATTGTACTGGTTCCGAATTACATCAACAATTGCGCTAAAAACGCACAATTTTGTACTGGTTTCTCACCATCCAACTTTTGCGTGTATGGAGGGCCAGTGTGGTCCAAGGTTTCGGGTACCTCGTGCCATCGTGCCGACAGTGTCGTACGAGGCGGTTTGTGTCTTGGCTGGCATGATGCCCATCAGCATCATCGTCAAAGAGGATGTAGAGTGTTTCGACCAACGCGATACGAGGGGTATACGCAACACCATACGGTCATCTTCAATGGCCAAGTGGCAGCGGGAGTGGTCCAATACTACGAAAGGTAGATGGACACACCGACTCATTCCAGAGTTAGCATGCTGGAATAATAGGCGCCATGGGGTAGTAACCTTCCATCTGACACAGAACCTGTCAGGCCATGGCTGCTTTAGGCAGTACCTGCATAGGTTCGGGCACGCCGAGTTCCCTATGTGCAGAGCATGTGTTCTTCACATGTCCGCGTTTCGAGCGGATAAGGTACGAAATGCTGGCAATGAGTGGGACGGACACCACGCCAGAGAATAGGGAAATCTGGGATGCGGTCACCAAAGCCGCATCACAAATCGTAAATATATTGCAGGGCACCAATCGACGGGAAACCATCGACGTGCCCCAGTTAGTTAGCATTTAACTAACTAGCCTGAATAGGTTGCTCTGCTACCCGTAGAGGTAAATACAAAAAAGCACGACTGGCCCTTTTCTTGAAGTAATGCCTAACGGCGGTCCCGGGGAGACCAAGGGCTTTAGCTGTCCAGCTTAAGGTTGTTCAGCATGGGTAAAAGCAGACTTCACGGTAGATGTCACTTTGCAACGTTTTCTCACCTGCGTAAGTTCCGTGATAGGACTTTATTCACTTCACTTCGAGACGCGCATGCGACCCTCAGGCACATGAGTCTGTAGGTGCTCTGAAGTTTTTCGTGGTAACTGTAAGTACCCAGCGCTTTTGACCACACGGGTCCATACCTGAGTATGAACGTTGCCACGCTAGTTAGCAGCTTCCGCCTGCTGCTGAACACCGCTGAGCTATTCGACATCATGCACGAGAATGCATAGTCGTGGACGCTTTGTTGCTGGCATTGTCGACGCGGCTCTCAAACGTGAGTTTGCTTTGAGCCGATAGTGCATCCACCGGCAATATTAGCCGCCTTCAGTTCCGATTTACGGTTGTTCACTACGATTACCTCTGTCTTATGATGCGCTTACGCCAGTTTCCTGGAGCGCATCCAATTCTCAACTACGCGTATGGATAGCGCTGCATTCAAGTCGACCTCGCTGATTGATTCGCCGTAGACTTCTGGATTTATATCGTCCTCAAGGTCCACAATCACCGTTCTCGGTGGGAGCTTAAGCTACAGCACACCGTCGAGACGCATTTCTGACCCTCTTGTGTGTTGTAAACCAGCATTCGATTCTGAAAGTAGCTTTCGAAAATCTTGTTCAGTAGCAGTGGTTCAGGTTCAATTGCGTCACCTGCGGTTTAAGAGCCGGTTTGCTAGCCGGGCACTTGAGGCCTCGTGCTTAGCATACAGCTTACCGGTGCATACCAAGCACTTGGGAGGCGCACCGCAGTCTCGCGCTTTATGGCCTGCACCACCGCAGCGTCGACTAGACCTGTCGGACCCTTTACAGAACCACGACTCATGTCCCCGCTCGAGGCACCTGAGGCAACCATTGGGCTGATGGAGGATGCCCAGTGGACCTAGCGTCCAGCCAACCTTCAATTTGGTTTTTTTTTTCAGGGCTTTGTATCCTGCCGACGATGGAAGCTTTACGGTGGCAACCTGGGTCCCAGAGCGAAGCCTCCACGGCCATCACAACCCCGCATTCCTTCTCAAGGGTTTTTAGGCTGAGGGTGAGAGCGTGAACTTGTTCGTCCTTCCCCAATACTTTTTGGGCTGCCTTTTTGTAGGTAGCTCCATTTCCCTTTGCTTCCCTGCGTAGTTCAAGGGTAATTTCGCTGGTACGAGATCGACGAACGGTCCGAACATCCTCACCTAAATCTAAGACGAGCAATCACAAGACGCGCAGCTACTTGCATGTGACTGTAAACAAGGTCAAAACACCCTCAACGCGTTTAAGAAACATCAACTGTGTCTGTTTGTGTGTTATTGTTTTAGCACGTTAGACTCCTAATAGCGCGTCACCCTTATTCTTTCTCGACGCAGTTTTAGTGTTTTTCGCACGTTTCTCGCCTCTGGCGCTTTTTGTCCACCACGGTAGTCCCTTTTCCGCTACCCGTGGTGTCCCTGTTGGACTTTTCTTTCGTGGGTCCAACCTTCTCCGTAATGGACCAGCCGATGGGCTTGTTTCGATCAACCTCCTTTTGATGCTCGCGGGAGCCAAAGTAGACGTGTTTCTTTTAGGTTATGGGCACACAAATTTATTCACACGTTGTGAGAAGTTAAAGAAACAAAAATGTCGTTTAATGGAATTGAAGGTAACGCTTGTGATGTTGGTAGACAGGCAACTTCCTGGATAGGAAAAGTATACCTCGCTGGCGTTTGCGATTGGAGAACGCACTTGGAACGCTGTCACACGGAACACGGATGATCACGAAATGGAACGATAAAAGCGGCATGGAAGAATTTGGAAAATGCATTCCAGGATGACGGGATGACAAGACGGATCGGCTGGTTTCGGAAACTGACCAGTATTCTGTGGAGGAGTACGTCGGTCATCATGATGTCGTCCAGTCATAAGCTTTCTGAAGTTGGCTTCAAGTTCAACGATACGTGGTTATTATTAATTTATTTATTTGGCAATCCGTCATAATGACATGGCCTGATAAAAAAAAATTCTCCAATTCACTTGGTTAATGGCTGCCGCTCTCCAATCCCTGGGACACCGCCCGTTGCGTCCGTGGTCGTCTTCTTCCTACCGGATTCGAGGCAAACGCCATCTTCGCAGGGTAGTTGTCCAGCAACTCATCGCCGTCTATCGTAATGCTACTGCCTAGACGTTGTCGGTTGGCTTCGGTTCCGCCGGCTAGCATATACGCCGTTTTAAACGTATTTATCTGCAACCCAATCCTCGCTGTTTCCCGTTTTAGTCTGGTGTACTATTCTGCCACCTTGGCAGTTGTTCTGCAGACAATGTCCATCAGCAACGGATTAACTGGATTTGTCAAAAATCGTACCTCGCGTGTTGATGCCCGCTCGATTCATTACACCCTGTAGCGCAATATTGAATAGCAGACAGGAGAGAAAATCACCCTGTCGAAGCCTCCTGCGGGATTCAAATGGGCCCGGAAGGCCATTCTTGTTTTGCATTCATGGCATTTCTGGAAGAGCTCTCGTATGGTAAAAATCTAGTCCGTCGTAGACTTTACGAAGCTGGCCTGATAACTTCATACAAATCTGTTGGCTTGCGGTGAGTCAGCGAAAAATGATTTGTGAAAGCACTTTATAGGCGACATTCACGATCGCTCGATAGTTCCCACAGCCCTATTTGTCGCCTTTATAGATAGGGCAGAAAACCCCATCCTTCCTTTTAAGGGCACATCCTTATAAGCTCCGTTTCGAGGTGTTAGTGGCCGACCAAATAACAAACTAAGTTCAAGGAAACTACGCTAAAGTAACAGCAAGAAACTGGTTCCGAATCTCGGATCGACGGGAGAAATGCGGTGATTGCAGAAAGACTTCTGAACTAGCTTACCAGAATACTATTAATCGTTGAAAGATATTCTACTACAAAATTGAGTATAAATTTCATCGAGTACTTTTATCATTGCACAATGGTCCTGAAACCGAATTTAGGGGGAAATTTGGGTCTGGAGCTTTATAGCAACATTTTAGAGAAAAACTTTCTTCTACAAAGTTGTTACATATGATAAAGCGCTCATTGCAAAATTATCAAAAACTAGGGTGACCAACATTTTCGTTGCAATCAAGTATCTAACTTTTTTATCTTTGTAGATAGAAGAAAAAATTGTTCTACAATGTTATAGCTCCATTAATTTTAAGTAACTTTGTAAAAAAAAGTTTTTCTCTATCTTTGAAAACAACCGATTTATATTGAAAAAACATATTTTACGCTCTAACGTTTTTATTTCAAGTTTCATCTCAAAACTGTCTTTGAACGACTTTTAGAGCTTTTTAAGAGAAACAATTTGCAATGCTGACATCGTAAATATCTCAATTTTACTCAAAGTTAATAATATTTTTCATCAAAAAATATGCGTTTTTCATTTGTATTTCATTCTTTTTGGGGCAAACATAAAAAATATCTCTTGGTCTCATTTTGAAGGGCATACTTGACTCTATAAATGGAAGAACTTTTAGAAACATGTTATTTTTTAAATTTGAGTAAATTCAATTCAAGAACAAGACGAAAATTTCAATAATTTTATACATTATGCCAATAAAAGCATCCAGATTAATTTTTTGGTATTTTTTTTATAACTAGACGTAATTACCTTTAATTTGACCCAAAAAGATCGGAAATCGATCGACTGGTTCAAAAGTTATGAGTTTTTTAAAATAAAATACATCGAATCTGGCCGTTTTTTCTGGTCACCCTATTTCGGAGCTAGTCCCCTTAACAACCCAACAAAACAATACGGGTTTGATTATTTTCAACATAGATGCATCCCTGCGATTTTGAGCACAATTGAAGGACTTTGCGTGAACAACTTCGAAATAGGGTGACCTTAAAAAACGACTGTTCGATGTATTTAATTTAAAAAAAAAATCATAACTTTTGAACCAGTTGATCGATTTTCGATCTTTTTGGGTCAAATTAAAGGTAATTACGTCTAGTTGTAAGAAAAAATACCAAAAAATGAATCTGGGTGCTTTCATATGCATAATGTATAAAATTATTGAAATTTTCGTCTTGTTTTTAGATTGAATTTACTCAAATTTAAAAAATTAAAATGTTTCTAAAAATTCCTCCATTTATAGAGTCAAGTATGCCCTTCAAAATAAGACCAAGAGATATTTTTTTATGTTTGCCCCAAAAAGAATGACATACAAATGAAAAACGCATATTTTTTGATGAAAAATATTAATAACTTTGAGTAAAATTGAGATATTTACGATGTCAGCGTTGCAAATTGTTTCTCTTAAAAAGCTCTAAAAGTCGTTCAAAGACAGTTTTGAGATGAAACTTGAAATAAAAAAAGTTAGAGCGTAAAATATGTTTTTTCAATATAAATCGGTTGTTTTCAAAGATAGAGAAAAACTTTTTTTACAAAGTTACTTAGAATTAATGGAGCTATAACATTGTAGAACAATTTTTTCTTCTATCTACGAAGATAAAAAAGTTAGATACTTGATTGCATCGAAAATGTTGGTCACCCTCATTTTTGATAATTTTTCAATGGGCGCTTTATCATATATAACAAATTTGTGGAAGAAAGTTTTTCTCTAAAATGTTGCTATTGAGCTCTAGACCCAAATTTCCCCTTAAATTTGGTTTCTGGACCATTGTGCATTGTATAACCCATTGAACCATTTTGAAGATTAATGAAAAGATGGCCTGATGTCATTGAATAACTTTTACGATGAATAAAAAAATATTTTGCACTTGTGAATGCTCGAAACCATAACACTACTTCCGTTTTGTCTAACTAATGAAAAAACCGGTCAACTCCGCTTTAAGTTGCATCATGTTTACTTATTCTCTGCAGTGCGCATTGAACTTGTTTTCTTTCAGCTTTCTGATAAGTGAATGTTTACTAATATGTTCGGAAAGTTTTACGCACTGGTTTATTACTTTTCTATAACTGCAACAAAAATATTCCATCATCAACTGTTAACGCTCTACTCTAGCAAATAAATTGAAAACAATTGGAATTTGGAAAGGATACATTTCGCGCGGACTGTCAAACGTACTTTTTTTGGCTCAGGTGCTGATAAGGCTGACTGCGAAATTACGCACAGTTAAATAATTCAGGCATATCAATAAAAATACACAAACAGCAAGCCGACTGTCACCAAAAAATGCTGAATCATTCAATTAGCAAAAACTCACAGTACTCTGCCGAAGAGTCGAACCCGCGAAATGCCACCATCCGGTGACATGGTAATTCTGATGTGATTGCACGGTCCACGGAACTGCAGTTTTTCCTCCTGAAATATGTGCTCCTGATGGGCCGCAAGTTTACTGCTGTCCAGTAGCACTCTCCATTGGGCTGACTGAAGTGTCCGATTAGCGTCCAACAGCGTAGCTTCGATTTTAACATTATCCGGAAAATTACCCTTGAAGTGATTGGTATCAACTACGATCTTCTCTACCGTGCCCTTCGAGCACAATCGAAAAATGGCCCACTCACAACCGGGCACCTGAAGGATACCTTGTTTATCGGTTTTCAGGACCGGTGGACGGTCAAGCCTTCGGGCTGTTTCCCAACCGTCGCCCATGTTGACACCACGGTTCGGTTTAATCAGATTTCGTGGGTGACCGTAGTGCGCGTTAGAGAAGCTGAGACACTGACCTCCGTTCAGCATACCCAAAAGATCTATCAAATTACTCCCCGAGAGCATTGCTTTTATGTCGGGCTGCACTTCTCCAAACACGCGCAATCTTGCAATCCCGCCATCTGGGAAGATATTAACCCTCAAATGAGTGAATGGTTCATTGCAACCATCGATGTTGAAATATTGTTTTCTAGTAGCATCGTAGCCTGGTTTCAACTGCGTCATCCCGATAACTGTCATCCAGTCTTCACTGCCTAAGTCAGCCATCGCTTCCAAATCTTTTTGGCTACACGCCGTTCCGATCATCTCTCGTCCACGCTCCGGTATTAATTCTTCCTTTGACCGACTCAACTTGGCACCTTGCATCGAAAACTTCGGTGCGTAGTTTCCCGTGAAATGCGCCGTGTCGACAAGAACTCCTTTGATGGTGCTTAGTGCTGCCAACCGAACGATACACCAATCGTGGCCTGCTATCCGCTTACGTCTAGTTTCCCAGCCGTCCATCCACTTGCCATAGGGGGTGTACTTATCGGCAATGAATATCGGTTCCGAGTCCTTCAGCATCCATTCCGCCGGTGCAAACCAATCGTCCGTGGCGAACAAGATTCGACCACCGCTCTGTTAAAAAAAGTAAGGATTAGTTTTTTTTTAATCATTTCCGGAAATCTGGGGTGTGGCCACTTACACTCTCCGATGCCAGCTCACTGAGCTGCAGGAAGGCTGGTTCAACGCTCTTCTGCTCGGTCATGATCTTTCTTCACCGCGGTCAGGTAGCAAACTAATCGAACGGATGCTGCTGACCGCTGGTGAAGGTTGCTTGAGATAATGGAAACGCGTAATAAATGGCTACGAAAAGTTCGCAACCGATGACGACGAAAGGCGCGCGCGTTATCAGCAAGCGCCAACGGTCGCGCAGCTGTTGGCGCTTATCTATCGGGGCAATACGGTGCTAGGTGAACCAGCACGCAAATTTTCGCACATCAGTGGTGGCTAAAAATATCTATACTTCAAGATTGGGTGATTCTTGTCTGCGGTGTGCCAAATGTTTTCTTTTTAATTAGGCGATAAGCGTTAGTATGCTTACATTGTACTACCTCAAAAGTTTCCTGGAAGTTCACAACTTTTTCATCTTCTCAATCACAATCCTGTTTTCGCCCCGAATTGTCACCAGCTCGTCGATAATTAAATTCCTTGGATTCCGTCGTGCTTTACATGTAAGGCACTACTGAATTTGGAATGATAGAATATTAGACTTATGATTACCTGCGAAATTATTAGCTTCAACTAGCTGTTCTTTTTCTTCTATCTAGGCAGGGCTTTCGAATCCGAACAGAAAACCAAATAAATACAGCACACATTGGGTGTTTCTGTTTTGTTTCTTCATTTTTTTTTTTTAGTTTTTCTTTGATTCCAACAAAAGCGTTCGGTCGGATGCAGTCGAGAATGAGAAAAGCGCCTTCTCCCTTCACTCGGATCGCGCACAAGCCAAACTAACTGTCTTCCGTTCTTCTTATTTTCAAGTGTTATATATAATATATAATAATTAGCTGTTTTTGTTTGTTTCTTTACTCTAATAACTTGCGCAACATAAACACGTGTGTTGTAATATTCGCCAAATTTTTCATCACGCAATGGGCAGCGACAGGAGGAAGAGAAAAAGATAGAGCGTCCGTCTGTTCTGCCAATTTACTGTAGGTTCCAATATTAAGTGCGTTTTTTCTTCTGCTTCTTCTTGTTTGCATTCGATTAGGTTCAATTGTCCACAATCGCGCGACGCAATGAATTTTCAACACCGTCACGCGATTGTTTCAAGTCAACTTCCCTCTTTTTTTGCAGCTGATGAGTTCTAGCCTAAGTTTTTTCTTTCAGTATTTTTTTTAAATTTTTCTTGTAATCTTTGTTCCTATTAATTCTTCTCTCTCCTTTCGTCGTCTTTTATTTTCTCACTGTCTACAGAATTGATAAGAAATAATCAATAAAAACTATAATGATGCCGCATCGTGCCTTAGCTAGCACTGTTGCTGCTGCTGCTTCTTCCACGATGATTATTATGATGACGATGATGATAATGTATGCTACTGATGGTCAAATTTAAGACTAAACTATTCATTAATCGATAATAATCGCAATAGCTTCGGCTGCTGCTATTTCATTCTTTCTATTTTTTTTTTGTTGCCTTGCTTTTCTTTTAAACAACTGACACACATCCACGCATACACACATACACATTCACATGCAGTCGGATTAACACACTGTACGAGTTTGTTGTTTGCTTTTTCTGCTATTATTATTACTTCGTTAGTTTTTTATTAAGGATAATAGTAAGAATAATGTTTGCTTCATGTTTTTTTGTCTCTTTATTCTGCTGTGTGTTTGTTCTGTTTTTATCTTGTATTCTTGTGTGTATCTTCTCTACGAAATGGTTTATTATAAAAGCTTTCACATTGTTTTGTTTGTTGTTTTTAACTTCATAATTATTTCCTTACTAATCCTCGTGTCTACCTCTCCGTTTTGCTTCTTCATTTCTGAGTCGAAATGTATCATTGGCTGCTAGTACCTATAAATTACGTTTTTTTTTTGTTTATCTCGCATGAATTCAAGCTTGTGTTCATCTTCTCCGTCCATACACTCGCACTTCCCCATTTCCTCGAAAATCTCGCTCTTTATCCCTTCCCATCGTGTTTTCAACCTAAACAATTATAATTGATTTTTACTACTACGCTTACTATTAGCTAAAACTTATCCTGAAATATAAATAGATTATTGGTAGCGGCGACAGCGATGATGTTCTCTAGCGGATGCCAGGCGGTGTGCAGGATCTTCTTGTTAAAGTCCAAACAGTCGACGCTAATTTCGTCCTTTTTCCGCTTGCCGCCGGTGCACACCTTTCGCGGCTTAAGCACCGTCTTCGGCTTGATGATGTCCCGCGAGGCCTCCAGCGTCACGTCCTTTTTGCTGTTACGATCGAACACCCGGAAGAAGTTGTTGTAGCTGCCGGTCATGATCGAGCTGTCGTTGCCGTTCCAGCAGCACTCGAACTTGTCGAAGATGCAGTCGTTCTCGTACAGCGAGCACAGCTTGGTGCGGAGATACTCGTGCACCTGAAGGGAGAGAGGGAAGAAATTGGAAGATTTAGTTAAATAGATGATTGATTCAATAATACAATATAATTAATATTGCTTGAACGTTCGTGACACAACTGTCACGATCATTCGAGCCAAGTTTCAGTCGACGTTTTTAGTAAGACGTTTCACTCGACTTGAAAGTTGCTGGAGCCGACTCGTTTGATTTTATTATTTATTGTTTCGTCTTCGAGTAAATCGTACAGGCTACACTACCTAATCTTAATTCTATTTTTGAAAACATTCTCGGATATGGTGAAGTCGTTGTGATCGGCAATATCGTTGAAGGCCCTCAGACAAGCGTTAGGATTGTTCTGGCCGCACGTAGTTCTATGAATAGCAAAAAAGGAGATTTTCTCTGTTGCCGGGGAAGTAATTGAGGGCAGGCGATGGTCCCGTTAAGTATGTCGAAGATAAACATTATCTGTAACCTTTGTCATCTTGTTCCTAATGTTTCCAAGTTGATTAGTACACAGCGAGCTGGATATTCTGAAAAATGAAGCGGGAATCGCCAAGGTAAATTGCGTGGTGCGAACTTCATGAACAGCCTCTGTATTCGTTCAATTTTGATGACGAGTGATGTACGAAATGGAGCCTAAATGGGAGCAGCGTATTCTAGAAGGCTACGAACAAAGATGCAGTACAGTGTCTTCAGAACATAGTAATCCGTGAAATGCCGAGCGTATCGCCGGATGAATCCAGGAACAGCATATGCTTTTAATGATATTAGTGCTACGTGGTTGTTGAATCCCAGTTTGGAATCTAGCGTCACTCCTAGATCGGTGATGGAGGAGACACGTTCCAACGGGGATGATTTTAGGATGTACCCGGTGTTGACTGTGATACAGCGACGAGTGAATGATATTATTTTGCATTTCTTGCCATTGATGCTCATTCCATTTTAAAAGCGTCCATTATTAAACAATCAATGAGATGGATTCTTCATCGCAAATGCATGGGTTTTTGTGATGAAATCTGCCACATCCGCTTTGCTGGTCTTAACGTGCCGTTTATTAAGGTCGTCCGTGAAAAACACAACCTATTTTGGTTGTGCGATGAGTGTGTTAAATTGAAAAAAAAATGTCGTTTCTTCTTTCGAAACTGTGGTTGCTACAGTTCTCGGCGATCAATTACACAGATTTTTGGAGCATAAAGATGAAATTGCTAAGAACAACCAACATGTTGCCAAACTTGCCAATAAGGTAAACGAAGCTACCCCGAGATTCCAAACGAACCTGCTGTTGGTACTAAATACGTCGAAAATTACGAGAGGCTTGTGGCTAAAACTGCACCTGATTTTTTTGGGTGTACGTTTCACGTTTTCATCCCAACGTGACAGTTGATGTCGTTGCAAGACTGGTCAGAGATGTTTTAGAGACACAAGATGCAATCATAGTTGTCTCTCTGGTGAGAAAGGGTACCCTTTGGAACACAAAGCCACTGCCCTGACACCCGGCTCATGGCCACAGGGGAATGTTTTTACAGAGTTCTTCGACACCCGAGCCAATTCCGGCTGTTTGGTTACCTCCCAACGTTTCCGTCTTTCCAGCTTCTCCGGGAACAGTTCCTAACAATAACATTGCTACTGAAACATCATCTGCTACTTCCGTAGCGTTAATTTCATCCGTCCCTTTCGGTACAGCTGCAACAGTGGAATCTTGATCAATCACGCTCCATCATTACCGGGACGCAACGTTAACAGTATCATGGAAGTCCCTAACCCCAATGCCACGGTCGAGCATTTCCCGCTAGCATTCATTTGTCGCCTTGGTCCTGCGTGCGGGCTAGGGGAAAGAAACTTCCAGACTGCTTTCTGCGGCAAGTATATATCTGTTCGCAATCATTTGAATGCTGACGCGCTCTGTGTTTCTAGCCGAGCAACTGCCGACTCACCACTTCAAGACGATACTATTACACAAGACCGAAACTTTCTCCAACTGACGTATCAACAGGCAACATAACACCGGGACGCATTGATGTTGGCACTACGGATGCCTCTAACCTCTCCGCTGTAGTCGAGCCATTTTAGCCAGCGATCATAAGCCGTCCCGGTCCTGTGCGCTGTTGCGAGGGACGAGGCATCCAAAACCCTAGATCAGGCAAGTGCGAAAACGCTAATTCCAGACCTCCCATTGATTCGCTACCCGTTTTCAATCCGTCGACCAATCCGATGACGAATATCCATCTTTACTACCAAAACGTTGGCGGTATGAATGCTAACTTACCGAATACTTATTGGCTTACACTGACAGTTCATACGACGTTATTGTACTGTACTGACCGAATCCTTGCTCGATAACCGTTCGCTTTCGTAGCAAATCTTCGGGCCCAACTATGAAGTTTTGCTCTGTGACCGGAGTACAAGAAATAGTCGTAAAACTTCAGGTAGTGGAGTTTTGATCGCAGTTCACCTCCAACTTAGTACCTCTATCCTCGAAAGGGGTGAGTGGTCGACCGCTGAGCAAGTGTGGGTGACAATCAAACCCTCGGGTCGCATGTTATACTTGTGTGCCATATATATTCCTCCTGATCGTACTCGTGACCTAGATTTGATGCTCGTACACATGTCTTCGGTTAATTTTAACGAGAAATAGGTAATGACTTCATGTACGTCGATCCCGGCTCATCTACGTTGTCACCAATCCTCGCGAAACGGACGAAAACGGACGTTTCTTGGATCTCTGTTTCGCTACTGTACGCTACCAAGCTCCTGAAGTGACACTGGCTTTTTCTCCACTCGTTAAACACGTTCCTCATCACCCAGCCCTGCTAATGACAGTCCATCAGAGAGTCTCTCACAACACGACTTTGGTACCGACAATTGTTTACTACGATTTCGCCTGCGGTGAATTTGATAATATCAACGTATTGCTAACTGCAATCGATTGGGATGCTGTCTTCGACACGAATGACATGAATACTGCCGCCTTAACTCTCTGCCACATTTTAAACTACGCCAAAGATCGACACGTCCCAAAAAGTACCATCTCTGTCCAACAGAAATTGCCCTGGCTGAACCCCATATTACGACGCCACAAATCGGAGAGAAAAGCGACCCTGAGAAGGTTCTCAAGGTACAGAACTACTACTTATCGATCAATACCCGCTACAAACAGTTTAGTCGCTACTGCTTTCGAAGTTTTCTTCGTAATGTCGAGCGTAGGCTTAAACATAACCCTAGATCGTTTTGTAAATATGTTAGCGAACAGCGTAGAAATGACGGCCTTCCTTCGAGCGTGCGCTTAGACGGTGAACCTGCGCGCTCTTTCGAACAAATCTGCCATTTGTTTTCGCGGAAATTTTCCATAGTATTTATGGACGAACGGTTAACGACGGACGAAATTGCTGCCTGTATAGAACGTGTCCCCTTTCTCGGCCTCTCCGTTGACGATAGCGCGGTAAGATTAGCCACCTCGAAGCTTAGGTCTTCCATGTCCGCCGGACCAGACGGCATACCATCCATTTTCCTGAAAATATGCATTGGTAGTTTGGCTTTTCCTCAATCCATTCGCTCTAGCATCTTTCTCTCGGTCTGTAAATCGATGTACATGTTTCCAGTACTTTCTATTTACTTACTTACTTTTACGGCGACGGACCGGTCATCGATCCAATGCCGAATCCAGAATACGTCGCCATGTCACTCGGTCTTGGGCTGCTATCCTCCCCTAACACCTATTTCGCGGGCATCATCGTCGACAGCACACATCCAGCGAGTGCGGGGCCTACCTCGAAGTCGACGGGCTCTATTGGGATTTCTGCTAAATATAGTCTCCGCTGGTCGTTCTTCCGCTACATGCCCAGCCCACTGCAACCTGTCGTGTTTTGTACGCTTGATTATATCCGCCGATTTGTACACCTGGTAAACTTCAAGGTTCATGCGTCCGATTCAAACACCATATTCTAGTTTGCCGCCTAAGATTGAACGCAAAATCCTACGCCCAAAAACACCAAGAGCTCTCCGATCGGCCTCTTTTAACGTCCATGCTTCATGGTCGTAGAGAGCCACGGAAAAAATTAGTGTTTTGTAGAGTGCAAGTTTAGTACGGGTTTGCAGACTGCGGGATCTCAGCTGGTTACGTAATCCGTAGATGGCCTTGTTTGCAGCTGCTATCCGCCTTTTTATCTCACTTATTCATCGACTACTTTAATCGTTTCCCCATCTAGCACCACCTCAGTACAAACATCCGTCGGGCTACCACGCTCTCTACCAGCCACCATGTCTTTCGTTTTGGCAGAGTTAATGATGAGCCCTACTCTCGCAGCTTCCCTCCTGAGAGATCGGAAGGCCTCTTCCACTGCTCTCCGGTTGATATCAATGATGTCGATATCGTCCGCAAAACCTAGAAGTATGTGAGACTTCGTAATGATGGTGCCGCTTTTTTTCACGCCGGGCCTCCGTATAGCACCCTCCAGTGCGATGTTGAACAATAAGTTTTTCAGCCCGTCTCCCTGCTTCAAACCATCTAACGTCACAAAAGCATCCGATAGCCTGACGCTAGATGTACTGATTAACTGTATCGTACGCTGCCTTAAAGTCTATGAACAGATGGTGAATCTGCAAGTTGAATTTTCGGAATTTATCGAGGATTTGTCGCGAGGAAAATATTTGGTTCGTGGTGGAACCCTCGTCGGAAACCATATTGATATTCGCCAACAATAATCTCCGACAAAGACCTCAGTCTATGAAACAGAATACGGGAGAGAATTTTGTTAACAGTGTAGAGAAGAGTTTTCTTGTAGATCGGACATATGAGACCCTCCAACGTGTTCGATGGTAATTCATCATCGGACCACACTCTCAGCATGATCCGATGTAAAGCACGATATAGGTGTTCGCTCCTGACTTTAAGGAGTTCGGCTGAAATGCCGTCCTTACCAGCTGCCTTGCAGTTTTTCTGCTCTTTCACTGCTTCCTCAACCTCGTCTATGGATAGTGGGTCCACAGCTATGCCATCATCATCAATCACCATCCTGCTCCTTTCGACTGTTTTCTTCACCATAAAACAGCACACTAAAGTGTTCCTCTCAACGCCTGGCCATCTCTGTTCTATCGGTAATCAGGTTCCCCTCCCTTTCGTTGCACATGACAGGGACTGGCACGTTTCGGTTCCTGATTCCATTATTCTTCTTGTAGATGCTTCTCGCATCGTGCCTGGAGAAACAACCTTCCGCCTCCACAAGATACGCTCCCAATACTGTCGTTTCTTCCGGCGACGAAGCCTTTTACATGTTTTTAGTACACACGTAAATAAATAGGAGTAACATCAACAACTACCGTAGAATCTCCTCTCTTTGCTCCATAACGAAACTCTTCGAGCTCGGCGTGTTTGAACCTACTTTCTCATTCTTCAAGCAGTACATTGCAGACGAACAACATGGGTTCATGCCTAAGCAATCAACGGCCATGAATCTCCTGACGCTCACATCCTACCCACGTAATGGACAGCTTTGACGACCAGTCTCAGACGGAGCACCGTGGCGAAACTTGAAACACTGCTTCACTGATTTCAGTCGTATTTCTCTGCCCGGCGTTTGTTAGACGACCTAAACTGCCGCTCCAAGTATAACTGTCCCAGCGTCCATAAGGTTTGCACAGAATATTTCAACTACAACTTGTCAAATACACTCAATGCGCTGGACAAACTGTTATAAGGACTTGGGAGTATTGCTTGACTCAAAGCTAACTGTCAAACAACACATGACATTCACCATCGACAAGGCTAGTAGAAACTTGGGATTTATGCGAAAATTTCATCGACATTTGTTGTCTGAAAGAACTTAGAATCTAGAACACTGCGCTTCATTGTGGAATCCCTACTAACTGAATGGAGTCAGTACAACGAAGATTTGTTCGTTTTGCTCTCCGAACGACCTTTTTCGACTACCGAGCTACGAATAGCGATGCAGACTCATCGACTTAGATACACTGCAAATCGATCAGGGCAATATTCGTCTCCAACTCAATATTTATGTTCGACCACGCATGTTGCGAAACAGCTCTTTCTTCACATTCCGGATAGGCGAACGAACTACAACAGCTTCAGCACGATAACCGGTACCCAGCGCCATTCAAATCGTTACGCTACATGCTTTGACTCAACACCTTCACCCACGAGATACTGATGACCTGCTTCTTGACTGAAAGAGTTGGATTATGCAGCGCGTCTAAGGAATTCAGAGCTTAGATCCTTCGAGGGTTGTAGTTGGAGTCGAGCAAATCATGCAACTTGTTTGATATTTTTTAACATTTTAATACAAAGTGCGCAGAATTAGGGTGCTTTACGGTAATTTATGGCAATTACCCGGAAGCAGTAGAGAAACATCATTGACGAATGACATAAAAAAAATCGCGGTTCAAGATTGCTTCCTTGTGGTACTCATTCTGGGAACTGTGCCTAAAAATTAACTCCTATCTTCACACAGATTCGACCCAAGTGGTGGTTATCGATCATTTCAGATGAAAACATATTGATTCGACGAGATATATTGTTTGCAGCTTGCGAAAAGGGTGTCGTCGTTCACAGTTGTTTCTTCCACATTGGATGTTTTCATCCACAGGGAGATGTGTTTAAGTCAAGTTTGCCTAGCTTCCTGAGTATCCTGTGAATGTTCTTAGGTTTGTCTAATTGAGCCTAGGTTGTCCAAAGCTTTTCTCTCGATTTGCCTCTATGAATCTTTTGAATTGTCGTTATCCGCTTATGATATCTCAATTTGCTTTAATCGTCGCTTTTCTCCATCCATCGAGTTCAACCTTTAAAGCGCTAGGTGGATCAACGAAGTTAGCGAATGACGCTTGTCTAGCTAATGAGTCAGCCGCGGTGGTGAACAGAGATCCACTATGAAAAGACTTGTTTTTCAGCCAACTGTTGGAGCGATAGGATGCACTCCCACACTAGTTTAAGGCCGCAAACGTAATAATTCAGGACTTTCAGTGCATCAAATTATTGATTCAGCCTGAGAGCGCGTTTTTCCGCTCCTTGTTGAACCACCTGATCAAGTGGAAGAAGGTGAAGTATTGCACCTAAGAATTTCGATGCATTACTTTTTTACAGCTCTACAAATCGATGCTTGTATTTTACCAAGCTTAGCTTGCGTGGATGATTCAGTCGTGTTGGTCCATCAAACTAAGGAGGCGTAAGTTATTCTTAGCCCAATTATTGTTATACACATCCAATGTATTATGCCGGGTTTGAGACCCCAGCTTTTGCAACGGATCTGCTGCACTGCACAACCATAGAACATTTGTAGCATTGGTATTTGTTTGTTCAAATCGAGTGGTCCAGTTTAGTTTCTGGTCAAATTGGATACCCGAATATTTGGCTTCAGTGGATAGTTTAATTTCAGCACCTTTCAGCCGCAGTTGGGGAAGAATGTATTTCATTTTTGGAGTGAGAGGTTGTTTGGAAAGATATACACTTAAGTCCTCTCGCCCCTCGTCAGCAAAATCGGTAGCTTCGGCACGTTTACCCGTTGGGCTTTGAAGAAGGTCTTCCACGACTATAAACCTTGAGGGCATCCTTTAGTGGTTTTTCTTGTTAGGAATGTTCCCGACTAATCGGCATGACATGAATCCCCTTTTGATGTTCCTGTCTGTGCCGTGCCTTTTCATGGCTTTTTGCATTGAAATCTGAGATGCATTATCAAATACTCGCTTACTATCAAGAAAATCTGCCAGTGGAATCTCTTTGGCCTGAATGCTTTAAATCGTCAGCGGTTGATTTGTTGTTTTCATAAAAAAAATAAGTTTACTTAAAGGATTCGCTCTCATATACTCTGTTTTTATAAAATGATCAATTAATTTTTCCATAATTTTTAAATGGATCTTAAACTAGCTGCTCTTAGGGCCTTCAGAAGTATCCGTCTTCCGGCTTTTGGTATAAAAATAAATCTAGTTTATCTCCAACAAGAAGGTAAATAATTTAGTATTAAGCTCACTGTACACATCTCCATAATAATTGAAATAAAGAGTTGTTTGCTCCTCTGGAGCATAACTGGCTGTATTCCATCCATTCCCGAAGATTTTTATGGTTAGAATCTATTACCTAGCCTACCGGCGATTTGCTAAACATGAAGCAAACAAATTGTCTGGGATTCAGTTCAAGTCGCATTTGAGCTTAATTGTTCTCCAATTTGATCCTGGGCGTCATCAGTATTAATCGAATATGATCCCGGAAAGTGATTTTCCATCACAACATTCGGTGTTTCCTGAGACTCTCCGATGTAAGTGCCACCAGTCATTCTCAGTCCTCCTCAACCGTTGGAATGTTCTTTAGACAGGGCTTTTTTGCAACCCGGCTGCAGTAGTGGATGTATTCTCTAATGCGGGTCTAACGGTAGAAAAGACTCGCTCGCTTCAGACAAGTTCGCATAAGGCGTTATCATTTACAAGTCGTGGTTGTGCTTGTTCAGTAACGTCGATTCACTTCAGTCAAGTTGGGCAAATTTAACCCAGTTAGCATATCAACGATTTTTTCTTATAATTTCAGACTGTCCTAGAGCTGTTTCTGGCAACTGCTCGCTTAGTGATCCTGTTGCATTTTGTTATTTATCTAGCCAGCTTCAATTTTCTCACTCTATTACTAATTCAGTATTTTGCGTTACGTTTCTGGCTGACTTTGTTTCATTCATAATTAAACTAACGTTTTTCCTCTAAAAACTGTTCCGGAATATTTTACTATCGATGACGCAAAAAAGGCTCCTCTACTACTCTAGCTTTTGAAGAGAGTGCGCTTATTTCCACACATTGTACGCTTGCGTACGTGATGTTTACAAGTATTCTCGTTTTGTACATCGTTCTCTATTTTGATGACTAGTGCTTCCTACTGTGTACAATTCATTCATGAGAGTATTGCGCCGTTGCTAACAATTTTTCACTGGTTTCTATCAGATTTAAACGAGCTTTTTTCTATAATATAGCACCGGACACTACGATACTACATCAGGGCTTCCTGAGTTACGTGATTTAATAATGTAACGACTGTTCGGCCTCTTCCAACTCCTTCTTTCACCGCTACTGGTCATTAAGCTTTTAGGGTTAGTACTTCCTTTACTTATTTTTCGTTGTTGTTTGTTGCATCGTGCTTTTCAGCTTATTGTCTTGTGCAGTTCGTTTGCAGGTTCGCTTACAAATTTTTACAAAAAGTTTAAAGGCACAACCGGGCGTAAAACCTTAAACATTCTTCACCTCTGATATTTTCTCGGCATCAACTATTGAATGATTCTAGACCATCAGCATGAACCGGTCTCTTTTCTCTCGAATAATTCGAGATATAATTTGAAAATAGAAAAAAAAAAAAACGGAAACATCAACATTACACCAATCATCGATTTCTACTCACCGGATACGTCTCGATGGGTTTTGTTTCCATGTGCAGATCCCACACCTTAATACTCAAATAATCGCGGGATATCATGTACCGGCCGGTATTGCTGAGCTTGACATCACTGATCGAGCTGATGATCTCGCGGAAGAAGCTCTTGTTTGTGATGTCGACATCCTCCGGCTCCTCGAACAGCTTCGCGTGCCGATCGCACAGAGCCGACGAACGCATATCACATAACCGAATCGTACCTTTGCTGCTCGAGTAGACGAACACGTTGCACTCGGTCGGATGAAATTCGGCCGCCGTGATGACCTCCGTCAGTTCCTCCATGTTGGCCGGCTTTATGTCGACGATGTTGAAGCTCTGGTCGGTGATCTCCAGGTGCCATAGATTGAGCCGCAGATCATCTGCCGACAGGTACGTCTCCTGATCCGAGTTGACCGATATCGAGTTGATGTGGTAGGTGTGAGCATTGGCAAAGATCCGACGGGGTGACGCTTCCACCATCAGATCCATTGGCTTTATCGATGGCACCCGCAGCGAGCTGATAGTCGCCGGATCACGTATGCAACCGTTGTCCTCCCGCGTGTTGTACCCCTCTACCCGTTTGTCCCGCTCTGACACCTTCCACAGTTTTATCGTTTTGTCGTTGGTCGACAGCAGGAAGTGCGACTGATTTTTGCGCCTCAGCCATCGGATTTTGTTGATTTTTTCCTCGATCTCCAGCGATTTGAGATAGTCAAACTCGGGCTCGTGTGACTGGAAGGTGGAATAAACATTGTACTCGCCGCGCCGCGGTGTTGACGATTTGGAGGCGGGATCTCTCTGAAATTAAGAGCAAGAAACAGCAGGTGAGTTTACTGACCGATTTATTAATCACGATGAATGAGTTACACATATGTAGGTACCTACATAGGTATAGTTAATGGAGAACCTTTTTAAAAACAACAAATTGGGACAAGGGCAAAGATAATCATTTCATAATTGCCTAAGTGTCACGCGATGGGGCTGTTTTAGGATGCAAACTAGATTGAATTCTTCACCCTCAAGCCCCTCGCTGCTTTTTTACCCAACTGCAATGCTTATTCTCCCACTGGCTGCGACCTAATTGCAATGGAAATAGAAAATCCACCATGTATACACAAAGATAGAACATCATTCACTCAACAAATCGATTGCAACGACAAAAACACACGGCCACAAACTCCAGTCGTGCAGTTTAAGCAAGTGCTTTCTTGTGTCGATTTTCTTGGTAAACGCTTGTGTTGTTCTACATTCGGTTTCGCTAATGACAGGTTGAATGGAACAAGTGCAGTCACCCATTGTTGCTCTTCCTCTAATATTTTCTACCCTTGGTCTTTTGAAAAATAAGTTTACAATTCTAAGCATAGGAATCCGTCACCAACAGAACAATTTGTAGTTTTCCATTTTCTTTTACTACACACCTATACATTCCGCTAAGGTTCGCAAGAATAGATTGGAATGTGAAATCGGACACCCGAATGAATGAGTTTTGCACCACCACCGCCACCGTTGTTGCATTGGACCTGTCCAAGTGACGAGGCGCACGTGTCGCGGTGCGCTGGAGGAGAAGCCGCTAATTGAAAACGATAAATGAACGCGTAAACACTGACACCGTCAGCAATGCGACGACGAGTGTCGGTTATTTCAAATGACAGAATTACCAAGCGAAAACTCATATCAAACCGGAGCAGAGCGTTCTTCTTCACACTCACAGCTTCTTTTTGTGGCAAGCAGACAATCGGCAGGAGCGAGAAAACCGCTGCCTAATGCCACGTGATACTTTCTGATCGATGCTGCGCTGTTCTGCGGACTACGGTGTATGACATGATAAGAACGGATTGAAGCACTTGAAATTTCCGACTGATTGATGGATGCGTTGATAAACGAAACCAATCCAACACGGCTCGCGTCGAGACTGACTAAATTTAGCAATATGTAATTTTTTGTCGAGACGTGTATAACAATTTTTAAACAGATAAATTCCAGTATTCAATCTATTTTGAATCTATAAGTAGAGCAATGACCCAATCTTCGTTCAAACTTTTGTTATTCAACATGAAAGTATGAACTAAATTTATTTTCGAACTTAGAAGACCTCTGCTGTTCAACTGTTTAGGATTGGTTATCTCTAAGTCTCCAGTGTTTACCAACCAAAAGACAAAAGTGTTCGATAGGTTAGACAAACTGTTGAGAAGAAAATTAAAATCTGTCAACACGGCAAGAAAGAAGTTACAGACCATCTGAAGGTTTTCTTCCTAAAAATGAAAAAAATAGACAGAGAATAATTAAGAAAAAGGGAAACAAAGAGAAACAGTCAGCAAATAATGGTTAAGAAAAAAGAAATCGAACAACAAACAACGATCCAAAATAGTTGATAACAAATAGAAAAACGAAAAAAAAAAAAACAAAATTCGCGAGAAATTACCAAGAAAACAAATATGTACAAATAAGAAAATTGATTTCCCATTTTTTTAACTTTTTTTTTTCAGAGTGTTTCCAGCATCAAGAATTCTCGAATATTGACTAATTTTACCTAAACCTTATTTTCCTGATTTTCATCATGATTCTCATGTGAATTCTACTATGCTTCTCAGTCCGTAAATATCAAACATTTCATGCAGCTTTTGCAGTTTATTAGTTTTTTTTTCGAACGAAATTATCGGTGTATTCGTAGCCAGGAGGCCGGAAATAACTCCCGACGCCATTTTGAAATTCAGAATGTTTCTGGGAAACATGATGCACAGAGACCAGAATACGATTACATGTGCTATTTTGAAATCCAAAATAGAAACTTCCGGTTTCTAGAATACAACCTGCTCGCTTGCTCATTCCACAGTATTTCACCAGCGTACCGGCCGAGAGTAACACCATTTTTTCGGGGTTGTTTTCCGGCATTCCTAATGAAAACTTATTGAATATCGTGTCCCGCATGTTAGAGACCGCACGTTTCATAAAACCAACTTACTTACTTCAGCAACCTAGAGCCGTAGTGGCTCGTGCCGTATCAAGAATTTTCTTCCATTCTTCTCAGTCCTGGGCTACTCGTCGACAATTTTCTAGATTTCTCGATACTCGCAAATCCGCTTCAACCTGGTCAAGCCATTCAACCCGTTGGGCCCCACTATTCCTGGTGCCGGTGGGGTCCTTGAAGAGAACCGATTTTACCGCACTGTCGTCCGGCATCCTCACGACATTCCCAACCCATCGTAGCCTCCCGATCTTCGTCAGGTGCACAATGGGAATCTCTCCAAGTAGTGCCTGCAGCTCGTGGTTCATTCGCCTACGTCACTCTCCGCTTTCGGTTTGTACTCCAGCAGCGGCGTATGCTCCTGGATCGAAGCGTCCTGCGAAGGGCCAAGTAGGCTCGATTTTCAGCTTGAATACGTCGTTGGACCTTCTTTCGAACTCCTCTACCACTTCGAGTTCGTCGCCGTTCATGATCACCGTCCGTGGGAGGCGAATGTTGGTTTCTTTCGAGCATCTTCCTTTCATATACTTGGTTTTCGACGCATTTATTGCTAGTCCAACTCTTCTAGCTTCCACTTTTAATCTGGCGTAGATTGCCTCCGCCGTCGCTGAGTTTCTCATAATAATGTCCAGGTCGTCTGTGAAGCCTATGAGTTGACTACCTTTGCTGAAAATCGCGCTGTAATCGCTCGTCGGATTACACCCTCAATAAACAATATTGAACAACGTGCAGGATAATCCTTCTCCTTGTCTCAACCCTCTGCGCGTTTCGAAGGGACCCGAGAGTGTCCCCGACATGCACACGTAACACATCACTCGGTCTAATGTAATTTTGATAAGTCGTGTCAGTTTATCCGGAAAACCGTGGTCGTGCATTATTTGCTACAGCTGGTCTCGATCGACTGTATCATACGCTGCTCTGGAGTCCACGAAAACATTATGTGTGGGCACGTTATATTCCCGACATTTCTGAAGGATCTGCCAGAGAGTGAAAATTTGGCTAGAGGAGATAGACGGCGGAGTAGAATCTGGGAGAGAAGTTTGTAGGCAGCTTTGATCGCCCTTTGTATAGATGGAGCATACAACTCCTTCCATCCATTTCTCCGGTAGTCTTTCTTCCTCCCAAATCCTAGAGATTACCCAGCGGAGTGCCGTTCCTAGTGCCTCTTTTCCATGTTTATACAGTCTGTCCTTGCCGGCAGCTCAGTTGTTCTTAAGTGACCCAATTTCCCGTTTGATTTCCAGGTTATCGGGAAGTGGGACACTACTGTCGTTTGTAGGCACTCCAAGGATAACTTCCCTTCCGCCTCCTTCCGTTGTTCTGCTATTGAAGTGCTCATCGAAGAACCGCTGTTACCTGTATACCACCTCGCGCTTGCTTGTGATTAAGTTTTCCTCCACGTCCCTACACATATCTGGACTCGGTGTGTAGCCTTTAGGGGATTGGTCCACCTTCTCAAAAAACTGGCGCGTATCGTTAGCCCGAAACAGTTGATCCAGCTCTTCGCGATCTCTGTCCTCCTGGTGGCGCTTCTTCCTCCTCAGAATCGTGGTCAACTCATTTCGAGCTCGTCGGTATTTGAACGCGTTATCTCTTGTGGCGATGCTTAGATAGTTTTTCCAAGCTCTTTTCTTCCTCTCCATCGCTTGCTTTCCCCGTCAAACCAGTCATTTTGTCGGCTCGACGTTACCACACGTCTCCAATGGCCGAGCGTAACTTCCCCCACTCATCGTCGACAGTCGAAGCACATAATTGTTCCATGGAAGGTAGTGCCTCATCGAGTAGGCGCGCGTAGTTCTCAACAGCCTGCGGGTTGGTCAGCTGCCGGATGTTTGGCCGAGGAGGACGGTTATGACGTGTGTGAAATACCTTGGAAAGTTTTGAGCGCACATGTACTACTACTAGGTGGTAGTTTGAGTCGATATCCGCACCCCGGAGGGAGCGTACGTTTGTAATGTTTCAGAAAAATCGACGATCAATGAAATCAATGAATTTGATTTGTTGTTCGGTGGTCAGGTGATCTTCAGGTGGCTTTGTGGATATCTTTGCGTGGGAAGAAGATGCTTCTAATCACTAGACCTCGGAAAGCTGCGAAATTGATACATTGTTGGCCGTTTTCTTTTGTGTCGGTGTGTAGGCTGTGAGGCCCTATCACCGGTCTATACATCGCTTTCCTACCAACCTGGGCGTTCATATCCCCGATGACGATCTTGATGTCCCGTGACGAGCAGCCGTCGTATGTTGCCTCCAACTGCGCGTGGAACGATTCCTTCTCGTCGTCAGGTCTACCTTCGTGCGGGCAGTGCACGTTGATGATGCTGTAGTTAAAGAAACAACCTTCAATCCTCAACAGACACATTCTCTCGTTGATCGCCTTTTAATTGATCACGCGATCCTGCATTCTGCCCATAACACAAAAACCCGTTCCCTGCTCGTAGGTTGCTCCACGGATCTGGTAGAACTGGGCGTTGCCTCCACGGACTTTCCACACTTTCTCACCTTTCCGCCTGCAGAGCCACGATGCCGAACTTGCGGGATTTTAGCTGCTCAAGCAGGACCCTGTCTCCGCCTGCAAAATTCAGCAACTTGCAGTTCCAGGTACAGAGTTTCCACTCGTGGTCCGTTTTACGGTGCCAAATGTTTCGAGTTATATTTTCTTGAATGTTTGTGGTGTAAATGTTAAGGTAGGTTGCCCTGCTAGACCCACGTTATCGAGTCTCGTGATGTGGCTGCCATCTTGGGTATAGCGTTTGAGACAGCACGTTTTTTTATTTTTATTTTCATTCCGAGTCAGACGCTGTTATGAGCCGCCCCTAACTTGGGAATTAACACCTTCAAGCGCAATGTCAAACAGGAGGCAGGTAAGACCGTCGTTTTATCAAAGTCCCTTGGGTGTTTTAAACGGTTTTTTTCGTTGAAAAACCAAGGATCTATCATGTTCAGGGTTGATATTTGTTGACACTCTTGAGTGAACGTGAAAAAACGCATCCATAAACGTTATTTTTTTACAATCCTTTCAGAGTTCTCCCTTCCCGCTTTTTGCATGGAAGTGAACTGTCTAAACACCTCATTATATTTCATGCGATGGAAGCAAGACAACAAAATCAGTTTATCAGTTAACGAAGATTGTCAAGGCATCGGTCAGTGTCAGTGAAAAAGTGCTTCGGTGAGGTTCATTTCGGTTGAGTGGACTGTTTGTTTTTCTTTTTCGCTTTGAAGCGAAGATCATTTGGTAGGATTTGTCGTCAAATTTTATTCCGTAACCGTGAACGATGCGCGCGATCTATTTCATCTGAGTATAACAGCACGTTACTAGGACGAAAATCTAGTGTATCTGAAAGAGTGCTGCGATCATTGGAAGTAAAAATATAAAATGATTGGCTGTAATTTTCGAAAAATTTTGCTGGGGCAAATGACTTTTATCAGCACTGATCATGCTTGTCTCCCAGATTCTGATTCCAAACATAATGTAGATATCTTGCAGCATGGGTCCGGTCTGTCGAATTTAGTTGAAAAACCAATTTATGCTCGACTCATTCATTTCCTGTTATACTACAGTGACCAGGCACCCACTATACTGCCGCTATTTAAATAACATGTTATGCATAATTTACCTTTTTTCTTGTCTTTGCGGGAATGGATCATTTTAGTATGCTCTTTAAGAATGGCCAATAGAAAAGTAAGGTTTGTTCCACACAACCTCGATTTTTTATGTTCCCTGGATGTACTTACTTTACTTTTAGGGCGACAGATCATTGAGATCCTATGGCAAATCCAAAATACGCCTCCACAAAACTCGGTCTTGGGCTGTTCTCTCCAGTCTCAACTACACCTGCTGCCTTGGCATTCTCGTCGACAGCACACATCCAGCGTGTGCGAGGTCTGCCTCGAAGTCGTCGGCCTCTATCCGGTTCTCTGCCAAATATTATCTTTGCCGGTCGCAGACCATCCGTGCTACGTGGCCAGTCCACTGTAACCTGCCGTGTTTTATCAGCTTAACAATATCAGCGTGTTTGTATACTTGGTACTGCTCGTGCGCCACACTCCATTTTCTAGTTTGCCTCCGAGTATTGATTGCAGGATGCTACGCTCGAAGACCCCAAGTGCTTTTTAATCGACCTCCTTCCACGTCCACGGTTCATGTCCGTAGAGCGCCACCGGAAAAATCAGAGTCCTGGAGAGCGCAAATTTCGTACGGATCTGTACGCTACGGGACCTAAGCTGGCTATGCAATCTGTAATAAACTCTATTTGCTGCCGCAATCCGTCTCTGGTCAAAAGTCTCCGCGATCCGTCGATCACTTCGAAAGTATCCCCATCTATCTCCATCGCAACACCAACACCCGCAGAACTACCACGCTCTCTGCCAGCCACCATGTACTTCGTTTTGGCAGTGTTAATGGTAAGTCCAATTCTCGCGGTTTCCTTTTTGAAAGTCGTAAAGGTCTCTTCAACATTAACGCATCCGCAAATTTCCTGACGCTTGATGTGAAACTGTCGTTTCACTGATTCGTACGCGACCTTAAAGTCTCCAAACAGATGATCCGTCTGTTAGTTATGGTCTATAAACTTGTCGAGGATCTGTCTCAAGGTGAACATCTGGTCCGTTGTAGATCATCCCGCTCGAAAACCGCATTGGTATTCTTCAACAAAGGCTTTATGCCTCGATAATAACTGCAGTCAAGTCTGTGTCCTTTCTTGTAGATAGGGCATATGAATCCTTCCAACCAGTCCGTAGGTAGTTGTTCCTCAGACCATACCCTAGACCATCTGGTGAATTGCACTACTCAGCCGCTCGCTCCTTACTTTGAAAAGTTCAGCCGGTAAGCCGTCCTTTTCAGCGGCTTTGTGGTTCTTTAGTTCTTTGCAAGCATTTTTCACACCTCGTCCAATGTTGGTGGATCCACAGCTTGTCCGTCCTCCCCAATTTCTATCCAGTTTACCTCGACGACTCTCCTCACCATTTAACATCACTTCAAAATGTTGCTTCCAACGTCTGGCCATCTGCGATTCATCGGTAATCAGTTTCCTCTCCCTGTCATTACACATGGCAGGTGCTGGCACGATTCGGTTCCTGATTCCGTTAAGCGTGCTATAGAAGCTCCGTGTCTGGTGAAGTAACCCTTCGCGATCGTAGTGCTTATGTTTCGTACAGCGGTGAAGCCTCTTTTCGGCGGCTCTCGCTACCGGGTATTTCTCCCGCATCCGACGCGTCACACGATTAGCTGTTACTAACGTCACCTCTAGACCCTCAGCATCGAACTACTCATTACACATGGTTCCCGTTGTCATGCCTATCACTTCTCGCGCTGTTTAGCTGACCGCATCATGGATCCAGCTGGTTCACCGATCCGTCTATCCACTTTTCGAATATACTCTGCAGCAACTCCTTCCGCTTTAACCTCTGAATGTTCAGACGTATCGTCTTCGCTGGTCTCGATTCACGTTGGATAGCCGGGCGCGAATCTTGCCTACCACGAGATAGTGATCCGAGTCGATGTTTGGCCTTCTATGAGGTCTGAAAAGGGGTTCGCCACAGAAGGCAGAATCACGAAAGGCAGAAGCACGAAAGGCAGAACTCTATGACCGTACACACAAGGCAGAATATTTCAAAAGGCAGAATTTCGAAGGGCACGAAAGGCACGAAGAATCATGATAGCAGAACCTAACTCACGATAGCCAAGTGCGTGATGATGATGGCGCGAATCCTGGTCAAGGTATCAAAGCTGCTTCTCTACATTTAATATTTAATATTATTTGGTAACCAGACATAATAACTGGTCACACAGCAATGACCAGTTTTGATGGGAGGTGCAAATCAAGCCTAATTATTAGATCCGGAACGCGCAAACTGGTTTGGCTCAGGTCTTTAAGACTCTCACGGCATCGCGGAGCGTTATTTTTCGATGTTAGGTATAACTTACACTAGTCTCAACGGCTTGTTGGTTATAATTAACATAAAACAATTCATGCGGCGAAGACGCATAATCGAGGGCAAGGAACCGAGGCGGCACAAAGCCGCCGTGGTTTCCGCAGTCAGAGCCGGCCGCCGACCCGCCGTCGGAAGCGGCGGCCTCTCGCATACAAACAACTGATCTTTTGGTTTTCTAGGATTATTCAAACAAGTTTTCTTTCTCTTAGTTAAGTCCGAACGAGCGGTAGCGAGTAAGGACAACATACACTTGGACAATAGAGTCGGCCAAAGGCCTTATGAAATATTTTGCCTTTCGTAATTCTGCTTTTCGTGATTCTGCCTTTCGTAGGAGACCCGCTTCCAAATATTCAGGTGTGCAAAATGGATACTACAGATGGCCATTCCCCAGGCCGCAGCGAAGTTCACTAACCTCAAGCTGTTGTCGTTGGTGGTAGAGTGAAGGTTTTCCCTGCCGAACACGGGACGAAAGAACTCCTCTTGTCCGACTTGTGCGTTCATATCTCCGATGACGATCTTTATGTCGTGTTGTAGGCACTCTCCATACGTTTTCTCAAGGAGCTCATAGAACTCCTCCTTTACGTTATCGGTTTTATCGTTTGTCGGCGCGTACACGTTGATAAGGCTGTAATTGAAGAATCTTCCCTTGATCCTCAATACGCATAGACGGTCATTAATAGGCCTCCTTTTAAAGACACGCTTCACTTGGTTTCCTAGTAGCACGAAACCGACGCCCCGTTCCGCTCTGTCGTCGCCACTGTAGTAGATGTGGAACTTGAAAGAAGTGCCCGCGATCGGATCAACCGCCCGCAATTCACGTTCTCCTGTTTTTGGCTAACATACCTCTTGGATGGCTGCTACCTCCACTTTTGCCTTCCGTAGTTCTTTGGCAAAAATGCGCTCGCGTACCTGTTCGAGCAGAGTTCTAACACCTTCCAAGTGCCAAATTCTCTGGATGTACTACGTCTTAATTATTAGCATAACAGTCCCAGGTTTTCATTAGCATTTAACCCTTCCTTAAAATTATTATCAATGAAGTTTAAAGTACAATTGCTCTTCATATAAAGTATCCACTGAATCGATTCAACACTATTTTGTCAATGCATCAACAATAGAATACGAAATAATGATAAAAATTACTCGAAGCTCTATAGAAAATATTTCGGCGATTAATAACATTCTGGAAGGTTTGTCCAGAGGTCTTTCTACAGATTACAACCAAAAGTGCGCTTTTCCGGCTCCGATCTGAACCAAGGATTCCATAACCCGGATTATATTCCCACATCCGGTCCGGTTTAGGAATCAGTTTCTCACTGCTTTAAAGTAGTATCCTCGAATATAAGGCGAAAACTGTCCCAAGGTAGCTTCACGAAGCCAATGAAATAAGTCTCACTGCTGTTTTTAGTAAAAACACATTTTTTAATTTTTTCTTCCGTACAAAACATTTGTTGCTTATAAGGTGTGTGCATTTGTAAAAAAAAATGAAATGAGAGCAATAAGACTCTTGCGAAATGAATATTATAACGGTAAACTTTCAATCGTGTTTTTAACGACTGCTCTGTTTTCGACGTAGGACTGTTATGCTAAAAGTGGTAGTATAGATTAGCATCATTTATTACAGTCAGTTGTCGTAGTTATTGTATGCAATCCCATACTAACTTCGATTGACATGTAAATTTTTTTCATGGATTGAGGGCTGCTTGACTTTTTGAGAAAATACAGATATTGGCATACCTATTTTTTCTAGCCAAATAAATATTTGTGCATGTTGAAATAGCATTTATTTCAACTTGGGAAACTATGGGCCGTCATCCCATTGGAATTGATATATTGATTTCTTGTCCAGTAACCCTCTAAAGCTATCTGTATAGGACCTCCTTCTCCCCATGTTCAGTATCCGTAAATGTCCCTCAAGATCCCCTTCTTGAAGAGTTACAACACGTCTGAGCCTGAGAGAACCATTTTCGGCTGTATTGTGCCGTGTCGAATAAATGTTGTGTGAAAAAAAAAAACATTTTCGACTTCAAGTTGTACATATTAATACAAGAGTAGAAGATATAAAGGAGCTTGTAAGGTTTTATGGTCAAGCACAACACCTACAGTGATAGGAAAAATAAAGTGGATCTTCATATTTTTTTCATTTTTCTCTCTTTGATGAAAATGACAAGTAAACATCTCAATAGATAGCTGAATACAAAGTGATCTTCAAGCCCGGTCTTGAGGAGAGAAACTTCTAAATTTTCTCTTATAATGTTGTAGTTAGATTCTGCCGTCATTATCCCGTCAACAAGGGTGGCCACTCAAAATCCGGAAATAAATTCCCAGTTTTTCCCGGCTCGTTTAATTATTGCCCCGGTAAATTGCATTTCTAAATCCTGTTGTTTTCCATACAGTTAAGGATTAAAAAAGCATCACTTTTGATTTACATTTTAATATGCTCAAAGTGTATTGAATTCAAGAGATATTGTCGCAAAGATTCGAAAAATGTGACGGACGTCATCGTCTTTACACTTCTTCAGTTACACTCTTGAAGAAAATTTTCAGACTGAAGTTCGTTCGTTGACTGCCCACATATCCGTTGTGTAAAAGCAACTACCCATCATATTCACTAACATCAACTACAAAAGAATCATTAGTTTTGGTAAAATAACTTAGAGTGAAAACGATGCGCGCCTTTTTCAGCTGTCATTGGGCGCCAGGTTAGCTTCCAAGAGAAAGATGAATAAAAACTAAAAAAACTGGTAAAACAAAAACATAAAATAATGGTAATAAATACAAAAAAAAAACCGTTTTCAAATAACCAATTGGTTTGTCCAGAAAGGGGAACTAGAATATCCTTGATGTTTTTGAAAAAGCACTGAATAAATCCTATCTCGTCCTGACGACTTAAGCGGCTTTAAGAAATCCACTGCCCACTCAACTCTTGGCAGATATCTACTTTAACAAAATTCTTGCTTAAAAGTGTGGAATGATAGCTATCTCAATTTGTTTTGCTTAGGAAGCAACCTTGATCGTAGGTGTTAGGTGTGAATAAGTGCTGTGTCATGTCTCATAAATGTATATCTTTCACCACCATTTTTACTTGAAGGTAAACAAATTATAGGGCGAAAAATTATCGTTGTTATTTTGAAAAAAAAAAAAAAAAATGCCATTTCTTTTCCTAAAAAATGTATTCCGTGCGAAAACCTTTGACATTTTTCTCAAAGGACTTTTCTCCCAAAAATTCGATTTGTTGAAAAATGGAATAGGCTTTGAAGAACATAAAGAAAAAAAGGAATTTAAGATTGCTGATAAAATATGTACCTACCAGTTATTGGGTTCGGAATCGCCAAATTGATCAAATCCATAAAAAAAATAAAGCAGAATGGCTTCGACACGCAAATAAACACGAGTATGCTTAGGAGCTGGCTGAGAACCAAAAAATCGATTAAAGTTGACACTAATTGTTAGTGCCTTCGTAGAATTTCAGAGGAAAATTAAAACTGAGACTTACTTTCAAGCAGGAACGAAAACCTAAAGTAGCCAAAATAACCGTTTTCGTGGGATTATCGTCATTATTTTTAAAAAGACAAATGCTCGCATAGGGTAATGAACTTCTATTTTCAGCACCTGGATGCTGCTCGTCAGGTATGTATGTGCAATGATCGAACAAAACACCCACAAGCAAAGTTACCTTTGTTACACTGAGCCAACTTTACGTTTCAAACCTGTGCGTGACTGTAACGCATACCGAGTGTAACAAAAAATCGTCTTTGGTTATATACAATTACAGTCGAGAGTGATGAAATTCGAAGAGGAACGAAACGCCATATTTATCACTTTTAACGTACAAAGTTGATCACCGACCAACGTCCTGCAAAATACGTCTGCAGTCATTATTTTCATGTCCATGTCCATACTCGAGTGACATTCCCATATTGAAACTACTACAGGTCACTGAACCACGTTTATCGACAGTTTAAGCTTTCTACTATCTATATTTTTATTACAAATATGAGGAATAAAATGTCAAAACGATCAAATGCAAAATGTACATCAATGTCAATTAGTTAAAATCATATTTGGGTTAGCTTTTTGCCATTTGATGTAACAGACATCGCGAATTTTGTTCGCTTATAAACACCGAAAAGAATATTATTGACGTTCCGTAAAATAAAAATTGAATAACAGAAAAACGGCGGCGATTAATTCCCACCACTCTCGGACAGAACACATTGTCATTGCGTCCAGATTCAATTATTTTCCCATCCCCGCTGGCAGTATGAAAAGTTTTCATTTTCCCATCGCTTCAATTGGAATTGGACCGCAGAGCGCGCCCACTCGTAGATCGTGTACCTCTCTTGCTCTGTGTCGTTGGTGTGATTGGTGCGGCGAAAACATTCGTCGTTTTCCTACTTTACCTGCACCCCTCCCCCCCCCCTCTCTTCTTTCATGTTTACCTGAAATATAACAACACGGCCACCCTTGTCGCCGGTGGCCAGCAGTTCGCCATCGTGGTTAAACTCCACACACGAGATTATATCCGCATCGGTCACATCGTCATCCAGGGCACCCTTTATCTGTGAAAAGCACCAGGATGTATCGCCATTGCCTGTGAAGTAGAGAAGCAGAGAAAGGAAAGACATCAGTGCTAGGATCAAATATGGTCATATCGGAACTACATAGTATTGCCAATAACGTCGCGGTTTCGCGTTGTCCAAGTAGAGAGTTAGATTTGTTTTCTAAACGAAAGGTACAGCTGACGCATGTTACTACACACGCAAAAGTAGGTAACATAATAGGAACAGTGTTCTGTGGCGGACACGAGATAATTTGACATTGGCTACTGAATTCAGTTACAGCGCAAGACAACTACTTCGTCGTATATGATTAAAAACCAGTTTGCCGTCACCCCAAAATCGAAAGCTCACAAGCTGTCTATAAGTCTGCTACGTACACATCTGATCAATCACTGCTGCAGTGCCTTCGTTAACATAAGCTTATGGTACTCTCGTATTTCATTGAAAAACAGTATTACAAAACTTTCGATCTTCGATGTTTTCCTTTGCAAGCTTTAGATAACATTACATTCCTCACAACAAAAAGTGTCACTTAATTCCTAAGCAAAGCAACTCAAGTGCGTGAATGATTTATGCATTTAGATTTGTTCCTTTTCTTGCATTCGCAAACCAGGTAACCGCAAACCTGATCACCAGTTATCGAGTTGCTCTTTCTTTCATTCGGATGCTGTAAGTACTTACTGCCTTGCATGTGCAAGCAAGCAAACGCAGGGAAAGGTTGAGAAATCATTATCAGTGTGTTTACATCGACTGTGTCAATTATTCATGTGCCTTGTGTCTCTGGCAGGGTGGTTATAAAGATCTACATATGAGTTCAGCAAAAGATAGTCTGCGTCAATTTGACTCCTCGCTTTTACTGAAATTGCTCTCTTCTTTTTCAAATAGTGCGAATCCGTTCTCGTTTTTCAAAAAACTGAATTTTAAACAAAAACTTGCATTTTTAATTATTGAATTTGAAAATTTGAAATGAGGAATGATTCAAAATTCATGCATCGATTTAACGCCAAAATAAAATTTTCTTCTCAGGGTTAAGGTAAAGCTTCAAGGTTACCAAAAACATATAAAATGGACCAGTGATGGATTGCATGTTAGTTCTGACTTTAAAATAGTCAACCGAATAAATTAGTGCTCAATAACTGCTAAGTCGACGAATCAAATGTTCTATTAATTCTTAGAAATACACAATATTCGGATACTTGATAAAAAATGGTTAATAATATTAGCAAACAGTATTTTAATTCAAATAATCAACTGATCTTGGAATAAGCAATCGTTCCTAATCATTTGGTCGTTATGGGGAACAAGAGAAAATATGTGTAATTTCAAATGTTTATTATTCGGTTAGTTTTCAATGAATTTCCTTCGTTCTTGCAGCAATTGATTGGGAAATGATCTGTACATCCGCCCAAATGCAGAAAATTATAATTTGATTTTTCGAACTCTTTTACTGTTGAAAGTTGCCAAGCCTTGATGAAACGCAGATTTCGACTTGTGATTGGTCGCTTAATGCTTGCTTTCCCTAACACGGTCGACAGAATATTGTACCTAGTTAACCACGAATACACACTTTAGACTAAATAAGAACCTGCTTCTGCTCAAACCAATAATTTTATTAGTGAATGGTGGAAACGACGGTCCCAACTTTGTAGCAGCTGGTAGCTGGCAATCATAATTAGCCGGCCGTGTCCAGTTTTCAGTATGAACACAGCTTTCCACTGTGTGTACTGTTGGGGTATCATCGAGACGCGATAAGTATCATATTCGATTTTAAATTGAACAAGAAAATATCCTTTTGCACTAGAACTAAAAGTGAAACGTCATTTCGATCTGTATGCACTCTGATTGTTAGAACTTGTGCGTACCGCTTCGTGTTTGTTCCATTCCTGTTCAGTGATGCCATCTTCATAGGTACAAATTGTAATTTCAGTAGCACTTCAACTCCTTATTTGCACAAAATTTTAAAAATATTCCATACACTTCATAAAAAATATTAGAGCACCTTAACAAAGGCGGTTGTTATTTTAATTTTATAGCAGCAATTGTTGTTCTCCATGCACACAGCAACACGGGTGTTCCATGAAACATTTGTAAGTGCTCCGCGGTGTTTTTGATGAAAATAAAAACCATGAAAAAGTAGATTTTTCGTCCTGCTTTCCACTCCAAACGATCACTTGCGTTTTTTAATCAATGAGCGAAACTTCTGTAAAGTCTTTTCGCGACATTTACTGGGACGCCATCGTTTATAGCTGCTTTGTGGCTTTTCAGCCCTTTACAAGCTTTTTTGACTTCAGCTAAGTATGTATAGCAAAGCAAAGCAAAGCCTTGGTGCTACATTCCAATTCGGAACTTGACCTTCTGTTTATTATACACAGACTCCGCAGCCAACTGTTTGATGTACATGTTTGATGTAAAGCAGTTTTACTTGATTATGAGGTTTCCTTCCATGTTAATGCACATGGCAGGAATTGGCACAGTTCGATTCCATTGACTGCTTTATAAAACCTTCCAGTGTCGTGCCTGAACAACCATACCTCAGCTTCCACAAGAAATCGTTCAGAGTGTTCGCGTTTTTTGTGTTGGTGAAATCTCTGTTCGGTCGTTCTAGCCTCTCGGTACAGACAGTATGAGTATAGTTCTGATGTTACCAGTTTACAATCGTTGTCGTTCATCAGCCTAGAGCCGCGGTGTCAGGAGCCATATCAAGAATCTCCTCCAATCTTCTCGGTCCTGAGCTACCCGTCGTTAATTTCCTAGGTGTCTCGACACCCGCAAATCCGCTTCAAACTGATCAAGCCACCTAGTACGTTGGATCCCTCTGTTTCTGATTCCGGTGGAGTCCTTGCATGAAACGGATTTTACCGCACTGTCGTCCGACATTCTTGCGACATGTCCGACCCATTGCAGCCTCCCACTTCCGTCCAATCGGGTTTTGTACATCGTCAATTTCGTGCGGCGTTTTTCATATATAAATTTCTCTGATATTTTTCAGCATTCGGCACAAAAAAGTGCAACGTAGATGAACGCAACTCTGAAATTCGGATATGAAACCGAACCCTGGAAGTCCCGAATTTCCGGAGAACCGTAGTCGTGCATTATTTGGTATAGCTGGCCTCGATCGACTGCATCATTTTTTTTTCGACGTGGGACTACGTCTTTGTTTTCTATACTGGTATGCTTTCTGTGAAATTGGAAATGAAACTGGCAAATTTTGCGTCAGATTTCAACCGATAATAACAGCATAACCACATGATGGACAACAATAACCAATATTTGTTTGATAGACAAAATGTTGACAAATTTTGTAACACGCTAGTCATCATTATTTTTTCATTACAAAGCGGTATAAATTGATAAAAAGTGCCAAGGATAAATTTATGCGAACAATAAACCAATCACATGCGAGCAGTACTAGCACAGACGACATGAATAGACACCAACCATTACCTTTCTTTAAGTTGCATCGTAAACAGCTCTCGCTCTGCGTCGCGCAATTTTTTACGAATTTCTATTAGTAAAACTAACAGTTTAAGTTTTTCGACTAGTGTTTTTTATCCGGTAATCGATTTACAATCTGAACATCGCAAATTCCAATTAGATTGTGCACTATCAATCGTTATCTAAGTGATTATTTGTTGGCCTCAAGTGTGTTCGGAATACAAAATTTACGCAACTGCTTTCAGCAGCATTCTTCGTCAAGTTTTTTGACAACCTGCCACAGGCCTCTACTGTTCGTGTGTAGCAGAACACCAAGCAAAGCGCAATGGAAAAAAAAACAATGCGGGGAATGCAAACACGAAATAAATGATCTCGGGCCCTTGCGTTGTGGCTTTTGTGAAGCCTTTCTCCATATCAGCCAGAACTGCTGTGGTATAAATTCCCGCGGTCTAAAAGAAGCTTTCACTCAGGGGAAACTGCTTCTTTTATGTACGTCGTGCAGAGAAGTAATGAACGGCCGCAGTATTCGATCGTACATCGCTGATACTCAGGCGGTCTCACCTATGCCATCCGTGTCGTCAAGTTTGATTGACCTGCCGGCGCAAGTACATCAGCTATCTAACGTTGTAGAAGCACTGAGTAATAAAATCGATAATATAACATGTACACCATCCCAGCCCGTATGGTCAACATCTAATACTCCGGTATGGCCAAAACGAAACATGAAACGCAGGCGGATTGATGATAAACCAGATCCACAAGCAACGTCTGAATGCGGCACAAACAATGTCGATCTGAGTGATTTATCTGTTCCTACAGTCGTTCAAAACGTAAGAAAATTCTGGCTGTATCTGTCCGGTTTAAACCCTCTAATAACCGACGCTTATGTTCAAAAAATTGTTTCTCGCTGTTTGAGTATACCAGAATCAATGGATGTGGTACGTTTAGTACCGAAAGGGAAAGATATTACTGGTTTGTCATTTGTATCGTACAAGATCGGATTGAGCCCGGAAATGGAAAACAAAGCGTTGGATGCATCAACTTGGCCGACTGGACTGCTTTTTCGGCAATTTGTTGATCAACCAAAAAACTGGAATCGACCAGCTGCTTATCGCAGCCCGCTAAAGCAAACACAACAATAAATTCTTCGTTCATTGCTGACATAGATCCGGGACACCCTAAATCAAGCATTATGGAAGCCCCTGACCCCTCCGACACAGTCGCGCTCGCTGCAAACATCCGCCATCGTCATCGTCCCGGTCCTGTGTTCGGAGACGGGAACGGGGTCTTCCAGCTTGCATCGTCAGGCAAGTATTATTGTCATCTTGAACGTCCGATACCTGATTACTCCTCACGTTTCAGTATTTCAACTCAGCCTAATCACACGGAAATGGACATTAGAATCTACTACCAAAACGTCCGCGGTCTGAGAACGAAAACTACCGATCTGCTTTTAGCGGTGACAGAGAGCGATTTCGATGTCATAATAATGACTGAGACTGGATTAGATGACTGCATCACTACGCAACAGTTATTCGGCTCGAGCTTCCATGTATTTCGTTGCGATCGTAGCCCGCTCAACAGCTGTAAATCCCGATTTGGCGGTGTATTGATCGCTGTTGCACAGCAACACGTTTGTCGTGTCATAGAAACCGTACATGGACGCAATTTAGAACAAGTGAGTGTTTGTTCCACAGTCAAAGGTAGGAAGTTATTCATAAACGTGATTTACATTCCTCCGGATAAAAGTCAAGACGTTAGTCTGATCAATGAACATGTTGCTTCTATGAATGAGCTGTGTGAGAAATGTTTGCCCAGTGATATCATTCTCCTTTGTGGCGATTATTATCAGCCACGCATGCGGTGGTTGTGTTCAAGCGACAACGTCATCAAATGTGATTGTTCTCAACTACCTCCGTCCAGTAGCACGTTGTTGGATGGCATGGATTATTTGTGCTTGAGCCAAAGAAATCTGGTGCAAAACTCGCTTGATCGTATTCTCGATTTAGTGTTTTGTTTGCCTAGCTGTGAGATCGAAGTAATTAATTGCCCGGTTCCGTTGCTACCCGTCGACTCCCATCACCCTCCTCTCGAATTTATTTTGCCAGCGTATGCGGGATATGCCGATCCAGTCGAAAAACAAAGGAGCGTCACTTGAACTTTCGAAGAATGGACTTTATGGCACTCTCGCTGTACTTGAATACCGTTAACTGGGACACGGTATTTGACAATAATAATGATGTTGACTTTATGGCAGAAAAATTCTGTTACATTTTGAACGACTGGATTGTTTGTAACGTTCCAAGAACACGACCGCCAGTGTCACCTGCATGGAGTAATTCTCTTTTACGATCATTGAAACGTGTGCGAAATGCATTCCAGCGTAAACTTCGCCGCCAACGACAAAACAAAAGAGATTTTTCGCCTGACAACAAAAGAGATTTTCAGTCAGCCAGTAACGCGTACCGTTCATTGAATGCCACTTTATATAAATCTTACGTATTGCGTGTGCAGATAAAATAAAGAGCAAATCCTAGTGGTTTTGGTGGTTTATCAATTCGAAGCGGAGAAGTGCTGCTATTCCAAAAAATGTATATTTTGAGAATCAGGTCTCAGCGTCTGCTTTAGAATCAAGTCAGTTATTCGCAAAACATTTTGCATCTGTTTTTGAAGCAAATTGCGCTTCTGAACTGGAGATCGTTGAAGCCATTCGTAACGTTCCTAGCGACCTCATTGATCTGGGAGTGTTTGCCGTGACTTCAGATATGATTTTGTCAGCAACAAAAAAGTTGAAGCGATCGTATGTACCTGGTCCCGATGGTCTACCTGCAATTTTAATATGCCGATGTATTGGTAATCTAGTGAAACCATTAAGTTCTATTTTCAACCGCTCACTGGAACAAGCAAAATTCCCTCGTATTTGGAAGAAATCATTTATGACACCCGTGTTCAAAAAAGGAGATCGATATGACGCGACTAATTATCGTGGAATCACAAGTCTTTTGGCAGTCTCTAAATTATTTGAGATAATAATGAGCAGGGTAATTCTTAATGCTACATATCTGTCGACCAACATGGCTTCATGCCAGGTCGATCAGTAACAACAAATTTGCTGAATTTTACGTCAGACTGCATCATAGCTCTGGAAAAGAAAGCGCAAGTTGACGTAATCTATACGGACTTAAAGGCGGCGTTTGATAAAATCGACCATAAAATACTTCTGCACAAGCTGACTCGCCTTGGTGTTTCTTCGCAACTAACGTCTTGGTTGGAATCCTATTTAACGGAGCGGGAACTTCGTGTCAACATTGACGGTTTTGTTTCAAGACCATTTTCAAACAAATCGGGAGTGCCTCAAGGTAGCAACCTCGGCCCGCTACTGTTTATTTTATTTTTTAACGACGCAGCCTTTGTTCTGAAAAAAGGTTTTAAGATGCTATATGCTGACGACTTAAAAATCTATATTGAAGTGCGGACTGAAGAGGATTGTCGGCTTCTACAAGACTCGCTAACCATGTTTGCTGATTGGTGCCGCAGGAATAAACTAACAATTAGCATCAATAAATGTCAGGTCATATCGTTTCACCGCACATCACAGTCGATATTGTTTGATTATAGCATTGAAGGGAAAATCATCCCCAGAGTCACCGAAGTGTCCGATTTGGGAGTTAAACTGGACTCTAAAATGAGTTTTGACTCACACCGAACAGCGATCATTTCCAAAGCAACGCGGCAGTTAGGTTTCCTGTCTAAGATTGCCAAGGACTTCTCGGACCCACACTGCTGGAAGTCATTGTATTGTGCTCTCGTCCGCCAAATTTTAGAGAATGCGTCAATCGTGTGGCAACCGCATCAACTTTCGTGGAGCCTTAGAATCGAACGTATCCAGAAGCGGTTCATTCGTCTTGCACTGCGAAATCTGCCTTGGAGGAATCCCGATAGTTTGCCACCCTATCCTGACAGATGCCGACTACTGGCTCTCGATACACTGGAACAACGAAGGAAACTGCCACAAATTTTGTTCGTGGCGAATATTTTGTACGGTGCAATTGATGCCCCCAAACTACTTGAAAAGATGAACTTTCGCGCCAGTGCGTCTTGAACTGTCCTACAGATCAGACGTTTTTTCGGTTGCTTGTGGACTGGTCTTTGACTGCCTATAGCTTCAAAGTTTGTGTTTTGTCAGTGTGTCTTTTAAAGACTACCTGAAAGTTATTTCCCATCAGTCTTTCTCAAGACTACCTACTTTTGAATTTAACATTTGTTTTAACTTTTTTCGTATCACCTGAAATGGCTGGACGGAAAAAGAAACCTCGCATCGCTGCGGGGAGGAAAAGAGAGGCATCTCTTTCTGACACATCGAGTGTCTGTAGTGACAATCCTTTTGATATTTTGCCTGAGCAAGAAGCTGGTGAAATGGGAGTTACCAATAATGAAACTATAAAAAATATAAAATCTTTAAAAAAGGAGAAAGTTCCACCTATTGTGGTAACTATTTCTTCTGAATTTAATATATTCAAAAAGGAACTTTCAACGTTTGTTTCTGACGTTAAAGTTACCTATCAAATTGGCCGTAGAGGTGAATGCCGCTTATTAGCCGACTCAGTAAAGGGTCGTGATCGTCTTGTTCAGTATTTAACTGACAAGATGTACAAATTTTTTACATATGACACCAAGAACGCCAAGCCGTTCAAGGTTGTCTTGAAAGGTCTCACCAACGATCAAACCGTTGATGAGATCAAACTTACTTTAACAGAATTACTTGGCATAGCCCCTACCCGAGTAATTCTAATGAAACAAAAATCACGAGGCGAAAACAGTCAGAGAACTAGAATTTCCCTTGTTAATTATTTAATTCATTTTAACCGCAATGAGGTTAACAACTTAAAATTTTTTGAAAAAGCACATGCTTTGTATAATGTGCGTGTAAAGTGGGAAACTTATAGGAAGTATGGCGGAGGTGAAAAGCATATCACCCAATGCCGTACTTGCAAACGTTATGGCCATGGTTCCAAATTCTGTAACATGGACCAAAAATGTCTTAATTGTGGAGACTCTTCTCACAAAAAGGACACATGTCCTGTGAAAGAGAGTAAAAATTTTCGCTGTGCGAATTGTAACGGCAACCATATGTCAAATTTTTATCAATGCCCAGTCCGTTTAGCAATTGTTAAGGCAAGGCAAGGTAAACAAAATTCAATTTCTCAATTAAAACCAACTTCAAAACAAAATTCTCCAAGCGTACCAGTGACGTATAGTTTACCTACTTCTTTGCATACCCGTTTAACTTATGCACAGGTTACAGGTAGTTCGAACATTATACCGCCTAGTGTTGGTAGTTCGAAAATAACCGCTAATATGGGTAAGCAAAACACGCTAGAAAATAATTGTTAATCCAGCTAATATTGCTGCCGAAAATATTTTTTCTAATGTCAACTGCCTGGGGCCTATTACGGCAGGTAAACTTTCTTTGTTGCAACAGGCAATGTTCGATCTTATGAACGCCATGTTGCAGGCAAAATCAATGTTTGAAGCCATTCAAATAGGCACAAATTTTACTATCAAAATTGTTTCTAATTTAAAATTCAGCAATGATTTTAAATAAAACAATTAAAATATTAAATTGGAATGCTCGCTCATTGAAGGCCAATGAGAATGAGCTTTTTAGTTTAACAGTAAATAATGTGCATATTGCATTTATTACTGAAACATTTTTGAAACCTAACATAAAATTAAAATATGATCCCAATTACGTGGTTTATAGATATGATAGGATTCAGGGTTCCGGCGGTGGAGTTGCAATTGTTACTCATCGCCGAATCAAACATCGTGCTCTTCCCCATCTTGAGACGAAAGTTATTGAAACTTTGGGAATTGAAGTTCAAACTGAACTTGGGATTTTATTTATTGCCGCAGCATATTTACCATTTCAATGCACACGCGAGCTCAAAAATTATTTTAAAGGTGATTTACAAAAACTCACCAGAAATCGTTCGAAATTTTTCATAATCGGCGATTTTAACGCTAAACATCGTTCATGGAATAATTCTCAAAGTAATTCCAATGGCAAAATTTTATTCAATGATTGTTCTTCAGGATACTATTCTATTTTGTCTCCGAATAGTCCTACATGCTTTTCTTCTGTAAGAAACCCTTCAACAATTGATTTGGTGCTTACAGATCAAAGTCATGTATGTAGTGATTTGATCACACATGCTGATTTTGATTCTGACCATCTTCCAATAACTTTTTCTTTATCACATGAATCAGTTTTAAACCCTATGAGCTCTGTTTTTAATTATAACAAGGCTAATTGGGAAAGATACAAAACTCATATTGAGAGAAATTTCAATAATGAGCTTGATTTGCAAAACGAAGTGAATATTGATTCCGCTTTGGAAGCATTAAAATGTGCAATTGTTGATGCCAGGAATTATTCTGTTCCAAAGGCTCAAGTGAAATTTGATTCATCAATAATTGACGAAAATCTTCAACTTCTAATTCGTTTGAAAAATGTCCGCAGACGTCAATATCAACGTTCTCGTGACCCTGTTAGAAATCAAAATTTTGAGACTAAAGTTGAAAAATTGAAACCATATTCAAAACCATTTTGGAAGCTGTCGAAGATTCTTAAGAAACCTTCAAAGCCTATTCCAGTTTTAAAAGATGGTGAACGTTTTCTTGTATCCAATGAACAAAAGGCTCAAAGACTTGCTCAGCAGTTTGAGAGTGTTCATAACTCAAATTTGAATTTTGTGAGTCCAATTGAAAATGAAGTCACACGTCAATTTGATTTAATTTCTTCCCAGAATTTTTTACCTGCAGAAATAATTGAAACTAACTTGAATGAGATTAAAGCAATTATTAAAAATTTGAAAAATATGAAAGCACCTGGTGACGATGGAATCTTTAATATACTAATCAAACATCTCCCTGAGAGAACAATGGATTTTTTAGTAAAAATTTTCAATTGCTGCTTCAAAATTGCATATTTTCCCAAATTATGGAAAAATGCAAAAATTACTCCCATTTAAAAACCGGATAAGAACCCAGCTGAAGTTTCAAGTTATCGACCAATCAGTTTGCTTTCTTCAATAAGTAAACTGTTTGAGAGAGTTATTCTTAACAGAATGATGTCGCACATCAACGAAAATTCAATTTTTGCAAATGAACAGTTTGGATTTCGCCATGGGCATTCCACAACTCATCAATTGCTCAGAGTTACTAATATGATACGAGCTAACAAATCTGAAGGTTATTCCACTGGAGCTGCTCTTTTAGACATAGAAAAAGCATTCGACAGTGTTTGGCATAAAGGTTAGATTGCGAAATTGCAAACTTTTAATTTTCCAATTTTCCTAATCAAAATTTTAAAAAATTATCTTACTGATCGAACTCTGCAGGTTGTCTATCAGAATTCAAAATCTGATAGATTTTCTGTCAGAGCAGGTGTGCCTCAAGGTTCAGTCTTGGGTCCAGTCCTGTACAACATATTCACTTCAGATCTTCCTGATTTGCCTCCAGGATGCACAAAGTCATTGTTCTGCGATGACACAAGCATTTCCGTAAAAGGAAAAAGTCTTCGTGTCATATGCAGTCGATTGCAGAAAAGTTTAGATATTTTTTCTTCCTACTTGCAAAAGTGGAAAATCTCTCCCAATGCTTCTAAAACTCAAATGATAATTTTTCCGCATAAGCCTAGGGCTTCTTTCCTCAAGCCAAACAATAATCACGTTGTCAAGATGAATGGGGTTATTTTAAGTTGGTCTGGCAAGGTTAAGTACTTGGGACTAATTTATGATAAAAAACTTATTTTCAAAGAGCACATTGAGAGTATACAAGCCAAGTGCATCAATTATACGAGATGTTTATATCCTCTCATTAACAGGAATTCTAAACTTTGTTTAAAGAACAAACTTTTGATTTACAAACAAATTTTTAGACCAGCTGTACCGATCTGGTCAAGTTGCTGTTCAACAAGGAAGAAAACGCTCCAAAGGATTCAGAATAAAATTCTGAAAATGATTTTGAAGCGTCCTCCTTGGTTTGGTACACTCGAATTACAAAGATTTACTGGTGTTGAACCATTAGAAGCTATGTCAAATAAAATTATTAACAATTTTCGACAAAAATCGTTGCAATCCTCAATTGCTACGATGAGCTCTCTTTATAGCCAATAAGTTAGCAATTAAGTTAGTTGTAAGTTTACTTCCCCTTTTCTGACAAGTAGGTTTAAATCCCTACGAATGATAAGTCCTAATTGCGAAAGCAAACAAATCCTAACAATTAAAATTACAAATTTCTAACAGTGTTGAGAAGTCACCATTTGTGATTGGACACACATACTCATTATTTACTAATATTTATCATAAATACTTAAGCTACTAACAAATCCCCCCTTAAAAAAAAAAATGAACTTTCGCGTACCTTATAGGACTCTTCGGAATACATCGTTATTACAGCCAACCTTTCACCGGACTTTGTTTAGTCAAAACGAGCCGATTTTGGCATGCATTCGAGCGTTCACGGCTGTGGAAGAGCAGTTTGATTTTAATGAGACAATTGGACGATTCGTAAATAGGATTAGATCTGTGATACATTAGACTAATTTTCTTCATTAAGACTTTATTTGTCAGATGAATTATACAAAATACAAATACAAATACAAAATTACATGTGACCATTCTCAGCATCAATATCAAAAAACAATTGACAGAGTCTCCCTGTCCCAATAGGTCAATTTATGTTCGCTTCCATGAACCTAGACTAATTTGATGTCTCGAAGGTAAAGGTTTTTTTGGAAAATTTGAAACAACCCCTTTTCTTGAACAATTTATAAACCTGCTGTTAGAGCGTAATAGAAACATGCTGGTAAAAGCAACAGAACCGTAAAGTATATGTGGAGCGTTTCTCGTCGTCTATCATTGCAGCGAGCACGACTCTATTCGCGTGCAATCAAAACTGCAATGGAAGTTCATCTCATGAATATGATTACCGTAAACTGGCGTGACTTTGATCACCGGGGTGACTTTGATCACTGTACCTCTTTTCTGAAAATGTGGTAAAAAAGCGCTCGTAGTGCTTGGGATTTGTCGTAATCTTCACTGATTGTGTGGATATATGTCTGCACTGCTACTATTCATGAATTTCCTGCTATTTGAACAGTGTTATTCGTGCTAAAACATTAATTGAAAATAAAGTGTATTTTTGGTGATTTTTGTTGCATACAAACAATCGGTTAAAGCAGATTCAAAATAACGAGTTGCAATACGTAAAGTTTTTTTTATTTTGTTCCCAGATTAGTTCTTAAAATGAACAAATATTATAACAATGCATTTCATTGTTTTTTTTTTGCAAATTTTTCCTCAAAGGCACGGTTGAGTCTGAATAATCTCCACAGCGTATTACATATTTCCTCTTAACAAAAACCCAAGACGTGAAGTAACATGCAAATTTGGACAATTGCATAAGTCATATTCCACGTGGACTAGTTTTTGACGATTTTAGACCACCTTCTCTCTCAGTGAATAATCATTCATATATATTCTGAAAATTTTGTATGAATCTTGGACATTCGCCATTATAAACTGTTCACGTAGAATGTGAATGGCCCCCAAATTGCTTTCCATATTTATGAACTCGTTTAAGTCGTTTTAGGCTGTTTAATTTAGTGAAAGTAGCAAAGCGTTACTCCAAATTCATTAAATTAATGAAGTAATCAAAGTCACCCCGGAATGATGATTGGTGTAAAATTTTTAGAGCATATTTAAAAACAGCACAATTGTTACTAAACTTTTGAAGTAGTGACTGAATCTTTCTCAATGCATGCCAGTACTTATTTTAAAAATATCAAACAATATTGTTTTCAGTATATTCTGAAAATATTTAGGATACAATCAAAAACGTGTTCAAAGTCACCCCAGTTTACGGTACCATGAAAACCATAAATTACTCAACAAAAATTGAATATTTTTTCAACGGTTGTGTTATTTTAAATTATTTTTTATCTTCAATATTCACTAAATAATCGTGACCGACCGACATAATATCGAACGAGTAAGTTAGTAAAAACACTAACTTATAGAAGAGTAAGAGCCGGCGAGTGCTTGTGAATTTTTTGTCCATTTACTTACAAACAATGTTAGATATTTTTTTTATTTATAACTTTACAAATAAAATAAAATTTTTATATTAGCTGTTTTCGTAATACAGTGAATGTTAGTGTTGGCAAATGAAACAAACTTGTTAAGCAAAAAACAAAAAAGAATAATTTTAAACTTCAACTTCGATGTAATTGTTAAATGTTGTTTGCACCAAAAAAATACTACAGGCACAACATCACCAAGTGTAAATGAAGCTCTTTCGAGAGTAATTATGAGAGTGATTGAATTTTGTATGATACATATAAATGTATCATACGAAATTCAATCAGTTGTTAATAGTCTTCATGAATTGAAATCGAATTGAAAGTCATTGAAATTTTCACCGAGCAAAGTTTCAGCAATGGAAAAATGATGATAGTAGGGTAACGGAGGTATTTTGACCCACTTACCATTTTTTGCCCACCCGGGAACATTCTACGCATATATATTTTTAAACTCTTGCAAGTGGAAAAAAGGTAAAATAGTAATTCAAGGCATAGCCGTGAACATATTATCTTTTTCTAAAGCAAACATATTTTGGCCATGCCGTTTCACAAAGCTTTGACAGAACTTCTTCTATCATTCGATCGTTACCGCCCATTGCCCTACAATCCTTGAAAAGAAATGAATGTTTTGAAATATTCCCTACTTAAAGGCACACGGAAACAAAAATTTATGTTTTCAAAAACTATTACAGGGTGGCCACTCAATATAAATTTTCGATTTCCCGGTATTTTCCCGGTTTTCCCGATGATATTTAATAAAATTTCCCGGTGTTTTTTTTTAAAAACATATAAAAAAATCAATTTTCACATGCTCATTTATGCCTTCCATTCATTCATCGTTTTTAACTGTTCGTCAACATTAGCAAGTACCTTCATAGTGATCTGCTGCACAATTTTAGCCCTCTTTATCTTCAAATCATTGACAATCGCCTTCTCTCACTTTCTTGCTTCCTTCTCTGTCAAGCTACTCTCGTCAAGCTTCTGTATCAGGATGCGAATGAAATGCATGGGATAAATTTAAGAGTTGGGGCATTGAGGTTTTTTCTTTTCAAAAAATCTCCTTAGGCAAATTTTCAAGCGGCCTTTGGGAAGAAGAGCCTCAGAGTGACCAATGAAGAAATGCACATAACACTGTCAAGATGCATTTTGCAAAATGCATGAAACGTTGAGATCTGTTTTTTCAAAACAATTTTTTTTCGAAAAACTTCGATACTGGGACTTACAAAATTTTCGAGCTGGGGCCAATGGAATGTATGAGAAATTCTATCATGGTCCGTAAAATAAGTTCAACTGACACTCTGAATAAACAGTTTGAAAGAAATATTATTAGCTATTGTTTGTTTTTGATATAAAAAAAATCCGAGAAATCTTTAACGAATAGCTCTTCAAGGTGACGTTTTTCCCCAACAATATCCAGTAGTCAAAAGGTCGAACACAGAATAAAAAAACTATTTTTTTTCCTGCGAAACACTTGGTGTATAGAATGTTGAAAATAAGTCTTGATTATTTATATTATTAACGAAATTTCAGCAGATATTGACCTAGTTTCCGCAACATGACAGACGAACAAAGTTTGTTAAAAATATTTATATATATTCTCTTTAAAGTATGTCACTTGCAAATGCAATTAAAATGATCCGCAATATAAATGTGCTGCTTGTGATTAAAATCATATCAAAAATCGAGAAGTACACGCAAAAGTTGGATGGTGCGAAACCAGTACAAAATTGTGCGTTTTTAGCGCAACTGTTGATGTAATTCGGAACCAGTACAATGATTGCGTGTTGGGCATAACGCAATTAATGCTCTAGCGTTTCTTAAATGTATTTGGCAGCTCCAAACTACTACACCCAAACAGTTTCAACTGGTATCAAGCAGCATTGCAAAGCGAGCGAGAAGCAAAACCTTTCTCCTCCTTTCTGCTTGAGGACGAGACATATGCTACGCTTTTCAAGTCTTTTGCACACACGCTTACGATATACTTTTTCTTCTTCATGCATTCCTCTGAATAGCAGCAAGCACGCACCGACAGTATGAGTGAGAGACTAACAACACTGGTATCAAGTATGTACAGCACGGGTGTCTCGCTCATTTCGTGAAGCAACGAGATATCGCCTTGCGCGTCGCATAGTCTTGTCGCACATACATGGAAATTCTACGAGCGAGAGAGAAATTTCTCTCGTCGCTTGAGAAAAAAGCGCGTGCAGTCACTAATACACTCGACGTGAGAAATAAAGTGTCGGTGTATGATACATATTCTGATTTCATTCTATGTCAATGTATTCGCAGTACAACTGTTGCGTTATGCGTTTCACACATTTATTGTGCGATTTCTGTGCAACATTTGTGCGAATCGGGAAGACACAATGATTGTACAAGACTTCAACTTTTGCGTGTACAAACCGGGTGGCTCCGTTCCGGTCCGGTTTAAAATAAAATCGAGACTCGAAGTTTCCGGTCCTGATTTATGACCGGATTCTACCCGATGCGATGTCGAACACTATCCACAAAAAGTTTCAATACGCCTCCCGCGACGCTGATTACTTTTTGACTTCTTAAAAAATCTGACAATATATGTTATGGAACAGTAAATTCATCCACCTGACCAAGCCTGAATCTATTTGACGCAGAGCTGCGAAGCCGCTGTCGACTTTGGCTGAAACCAACAACCAGCTTTCCCCTAACCGGCAGAATCATGCCAGTTGGGTTGTCATGTTGACATTTCCTCAGAAACTGTAGAACAAATAAGACGGCGGACATGAAGATAATTTTCCCGGCGTGAAGCCTGATTTCCGTTTTCCTAGTATTTTTTCCCGGTGATTTGAAATTCCCGGCTTTTTTCCGTTTTTCCCGGTAAAGTGGCCACCCTGTTATTATGTGTTTGTTTATAAAATAGCATAGCTTTCAGACACAGTTTAAGTGTATATTTTTATGTGCAAAAAAATATCTGCTAGCCCCAAAAAAAAATGCTACGTCGATTTCCTCCAACCCCTTTCCCCCCACAATCTTTCCCCTTCTTCTCTTCATGAATTCAACGCAATACGTTCATATTTTCAATTTAAGTTTTTTTTACTTTTTTTCTTAAAAAAAATTTTTTCAAGGATAAAATTACAAAGCAGGATTAGGAAAATAGCACCTACGTCAGTCACTCTCAATACCAGTTGCGTTGTAGTGGAGTTATGAGTGCGGGAGAACATTGAAGAGAGAGAGAGAGCTTTTGCGAATCTTTTGCGATACCGCTTACCGTGCAACGCACATGCTGTTTAAATCGTGATGTATAATCAAAAATAACATTTGAAATGTTGTTTATCACATGACATAACTAGTAGACTTCGAATTTCGTTAATCGGTAGGTCTTGATTTTTTTCTCGAAAAAAGTTCATGTGCTCAATCGTACCAGAACAAAGTATAATCACAAAATCTCATTCTCTCAGACTGACAGACATTCGTTGCAACCTTCTGGTGCATGATCACGAATAATTTCCCTCCCCAACATAATAAAGTACTACGTAGTACGGAAAGGAACAACGACGACCGCATAGCGGCGAAATAAATGGGCAACAACAGAAAATAGCGATATGTTTCCAAAGCCAAAAATTAAGAAGCTAAACAAGGACAGAGAGAAAAATCAGTATAGAATCGAATCCTTATTTTCTCTCCATGTGCAAGGACTTATGTGTTACAAGTTCCTAGCATAGGTCTAAAAGATTAACTTAGCCTTTGCAATCGGACCTCAAAACGGTCAAGCTTAACTTTTTTTGCCGCTGAATTTAAATTTCAAATCGACGTTTCTTGGGGTCAGAAAGTTGGGGTAAGAATATTCACATCTATACATATAATTTGTATAATTTATTGAAATTTCTTCTGACAAGGTCATATACCTAAATGAATAACATAATACTAACACAAAGTCAATAAACGGTCAAAAAATCTATCTACGAACACGAAGTCTGTTTTTAAAATGGAGTTCTGTCTGTCTGTCAGTCTGATCCATATAGACTTGGAAATGACTCAAGCGATCGATGTGAAAATTTGTTTGTAGAGATTTTTGGGACCGGGGAAGGTTCCCTTGATTGTTTGAAAATTTTGCATAATTCGAGAAAGGAGCAAGAAAAATTTCAAAGGTCGTTCGACACCCCTCCCTCCTTCGGAATGGAGGGTTCTCATACAAATTAAACACAATTTTTTGCACAACTCGAGAAGCAATCAGGTAAATGGAATAAAATTTTACATGTGGAGATTTAAAGGGGCAAAAATGTTTTTAGTAGTTCGACACTCCTCCCTACTCTGGAAGGAGAAGGGGGTCTATACAAATTTCTGCACAACTCAAGAACTATTCAAGCAAATGGAACCAAATTTGGAAAGTGAGGATTTCAGAGTACAAGATACGTATCAATGATGGTTTGACGCCCTTTCCGTCTCAGGAGAGGAGATGATTCCACACAAATAAAACACATAATTCAACCGTTTTTTTTTAATATAGTTTAAAATGATCGGGATGATGCACAGAAGCTAAAAATCGGCCCTGGACACCTATTTATAATTGTGGTTTCTTGAAAACAGCCCAAAATGGCCGAACTGGGTATTTCCAGAACCTGAATGATACCCAGAGGTAAAAAATTGACTCCACATGCCTTTTTGAAATACAAGATGACAACTTTCGGTTTCCGGAAAACAGCCTAAAATGGCCGAATACCATTCAGTATCTGTATTTACGGAAATAGAATGATACCTCTAGAGGCCAAAAATTGGACCCACATTCCATTTTGAAATCTAAGGTGGCGACATCCTCTCTTTGGTAAACAGCACAAAACAAGCGAATACAGGTCGGACTCGATTATCCGAGGCTCGATAATCCGAAGGAAATGGTTCGATTATCCGAAATATTTTTTTTTTTCTTTCTATAACGTACCTTTGTCTTCCGAGTCATTGGGAAGTTCGAGGTTGCTCAAAATTGTAACGGTACAAGCTCCGTTCTGTTCAGGTAGTTCGTTTTTGGCAGTTTTCTCGTCGTTCCTTCATCCAATTCTTACTCAACAACCTCCAAAAGCAAGGTATTATGGTTTTTTGTTGCCGATGAGGACAACCGCTATTGGTCAATCGGCTGTTCAATTTTGTTAAAGCAGCAAAGTTTTACTCCAAATACATCAAAGGATGAAGTGATTAATGCAGGGTTGTTACAGAAACCTTAATTTTGAATCCGCAAAATCCGCGCCACGGTTTTGAAGATCCGCGCCGTGAAAACTAAATCCGCGCCAAATAAAAAATAATAAAAACTTATGATTCAACATGGTAAAATTAATACTATCTTTAAAATGTCATGCTACACGGTAGCGACCATCTGCCTATTCTTATTTCAATTACAAACGGGTCAACTCGCATGCGACCAATTGACATTCCGTATGACCTCACACGGAATGTCGATTGGAAGTTATACGAGGAAATGATTTCAAAAGCGGTCGAGTCGATTCAACATCATCCACCACTTGAAGAATACAACCTCCTCGCGGGCTTGATTTTCGACGCCGCGTTGCAAGCCCAAACGAAGAAATATCCCGGCGTAACGATCAAAGAACGGCCTCCCACTCCGTGGTGGGACCAAGAGTGCTCCGATGTCTACACGCAAAGATCCGACGCGTTTTTGGCCTTCCAGAAGGGAGGTATACCTGGCGACTATTTACGGTATTCGGAGCTTGATACCAAGCTTAAAAGCTTGGCTAAAGCAAAGAAACGCGGATATTGGCGTCGGTTCGTGAACGAGACGTCGAGGGAGACATCGATGAGCACTCTTTGGAACACAACCCGAATAATGCGGAATCGCGTAACGGTCAACGAAGGCGAGGAGTCTTCAAGTCGGTGGATATTTGATTTTGCCAGGAAAGTATGTCCGGACTCTGTTCCTGCGCAAAACTTTGTTCGCGATACGTCTCCGGGTCACGACGCGATAGAATCACCTTTTACGATGGCAGAATTTTTAGTTGCCCTCCTGTCCTGTAACAATAACGCGCCTGGGTTAGATAGAATCAAATTCAACTTGTTGAAGAATCTACCCGGCAATGCCAAGAGGCGCTTGTTGAACTTGTTCAATAAGTTCCTGGAGCAAAACATTGTACCGCAGGATTGGAGGCAAGTGAAGGTGATCGCCATCCAAAAACCAGGGAAACCAGCTTCTGATCACAACTCTTATAGGCCGATTGCAATGCTATCCTGTATCCGGAAATTGATGGAAAAAATTATACTCCGTCGTTTAGACCATTGGGTCGAATCAAATGGTCTACTATCAGATACTCAATTTGGCTTCCGCCGCGCCAAAGGGACGAATGATTGTCTTGCGTTGCTTTCAACAGATATTCAGCTGGCGTATGCTCGCAAAGAACAAATGGCGTCTGCGTTATTGGACATTAAGGGGGCTTTTGATTCCGTTTCTATTGACATTCTTTCGGGTAAACTTCACCGACAAGGATTTTCTCCAATTTTGAACAATTTTTTGCACAATTTGTTGTCCGAAAAGCACATGCATTTTACGCACGGCGATTTGGCAACTTTTCGCATTAGCTACATGGGTCTTCCCCAGGGCTCATGTTTAAGCCCCCTTCTTTACAACTTTTATGTAAATGACATCGACGAATGTCTGGTAAATTCATGCACGATAAGACAACTTGCAGACGACAGTGTAATCTCTGTTACAGGAGCCAAAGCTGCCGATTTGCAAGGACCATTGCAAGATACCTTGGACAATTTGTCTGCTTGGGCTTTACAGCTAGGTATCGAATTCTCTCCGGAGAAGACTGAGATAGTAGTTTTTTCTAGGAAGCATGAACCTGCTCAGCTTCAAACACAATTAATGGGTAAAACGATTTCTCAGGTTTTGGTACACAAATATCTTGGTGTCTGGTTCGACTCTAAAGGCACCTGGGGTTGTCACGTGAGGTATCTGATGAAAAAATGTCAACGAAGAGTGAATTTTCTTCGTACAATAACCGGACAATGGTGGGGAGCCCACCCAGGAGACCTTATAAGGCTTTACCAAACAACGATACTGTCTGTTATTGAGTACGGGTGTTTCTGCTTCCGCTCCGCAGCAAACACACATTTGATCAAACTGGAGCGAATACAATATCGTCGTTTGCGTATCGCCTTGGGTTGCATGCAATCGACCCATACGATGAGTTTGGAGATCTTAGCTGGAGTACTACCATTGAAAAACCGCTTCTGGAGCCTGTCTTCTCGTATTCTAATCAAATGTGAGGTCCTGAACCGTTCCGTGATTGAAAATTTTGAAAGGTTAATCGAACTTAATTCTCAAACCCGTTTTATGACATTGTATTTCAATCACATGTCCCAAAATATTAACCCTTCTTCGAATATTCCAAATCGTGTCGACTTATCAAATACTTCTGATTCTACTGTGTTTTTCGATACATCCATGATAGAAGAAACTCGTGGAATCCCGGATCATTTACGCGTGCAGCAGATCCCTAAAATTTTTTCCAATAAATATCGAAACATCAACTGCGACAATATGTACTACACTGACGGATCACTTCTTGATGGGTCCACTGGCTTCGGTATCTTCAATAACAATTTAACCGTCTCCCATAAGCTCGATAATCCTGCTTCTGTTTACGTCGCAGAATTAGCTGCAGTTCAGTACACCCTAGGGATTATCGAAAAAATGCCCACGGACCATTATTTCATCTTTACGGACAGTCTCAGTTCCATTGAGACTCTCCGATCGATGAAAGATGTTAAGCACTCTCCGTATTTCCTGGGGAAAACACGGGAACATCTGAGTGCTTTATTCGAAAAATCGTTTCAGATTACCTTAGCGTGGGTCCCTTCTCACTGCTCGATACCGGGCAATGAGAAAGCGGACGCTTTGGCTAAGGTGGGCGCAACAAACGGTGATATTTATGAAAGACCAATTGCCTTTAATGAATTTTTCGCACTTGTACGTCAGAATACGATCATCAGTTGGCAAAATGCTTGGACCAGAGGGGAATTGGGAAGGTGGTTACATTCCATAATCCCCAAGGTGTCGACGAACCCGTGGTTCAAGGGGTTGGATGTAGGTCGGGATTTCATTTGCGTGATGTCCCGGCTTATGTCCAATCACTATAGATTTGACGCGCATCTCCGTCGTGTTGGGCTCGGGGAAAGTGGTATCGGTGCCTGTGGTGAAGGTTATCACGACATAGAACACGTTGTTTGGTCATGCCCTGTACACCGTGACGCCAGGTCTAGATTAATAGCTTCCCTGCAGGCCGAAGGTAGGCAGCCGGCTGTTCCTGTTCGTGATGTCTTGGCGAGCCGTGACCTATCCTACATGTCCCTTATATACGTTTTCCTGAAATCCATCAACGCCCCAGTTTAGTCCTATTCCCTTCCGCCTACATCCAACCAAACGACAAGAACACGTTAAGACCCCGGATCCGGAAACAGCAACTAGACCCGCACGATACTCTCAGGTCCCGAGGGAGACTATATGCCAGTCCGTAATATCTTGGCCCAGCAGCGGAACATATTCAATATGCTGCTTACCTATGGCGATGGAAAACCATCAAACAACAAATCAGTGCTTTTAATGCAAAATATTCTAGCTTTAAGTTAGATTTAGTTTCAGCTCGTAGTCGGCAGCGAGGATAAAAAATTTGCTTTTAGTTATTAAGATACTTTAGAAAGTAAGCTACCAGATATAATTGGCACCGTTAAACATTAAATTGTATTTGTGCCGTGTCAAATAAATTATAGATGAAGAAAAAAAAAGACGATTTCGTTTTTCGTTAGGATGTGTTGTATACTGTTTTAAAAGAGGAGCTCAAATCTATCGAATTCGTTTAGAAATGTATTAAAAGTGAAAGTTCGGTTCAAAATCGGTTACTGATTACAACTTTTGAGCTGCCCTAACATTGGGGGAATTAAGATACACGGACAACATGCACTGTGGAAGCTGTTTTACATTCAGTCAATTCGACGGGTGCGACAGATTTAAATTGCTAGGATGCAACCAACCCGGTGGCATCGGCCTTGTTTCCTGAAGCTGCCGTGAATGACAGTGGCGCTATTCTCATCTATGTTTTTGAAGGTTTGTTCACACAGCAGTGTAAGCATGACGAACGAAGCATAATATATGTTGTACAGAATTATGCGCTCGAATCAATTTATTCATTTACATAAAAGCTTAGCTTAACTTTGTTAATGTTTAAAGGTAGCGTTGATATACTATCTCATTTACACATACGTTGAGATGTTAATCCCTAAATCATCGCGCGATGTCAGCCGCCTGCAAGAAACACCGCCGTTCGAAATCGGCAAGAATAAACGTTGTGTACATTCTATAATGATGCAACGCATTCATTTTTTGTTTTATCAAGCAAAGCACTCGACGTTATGTGCAATAAATACATTCACCCGAAAACAACACATAAGCACACTGCAGCTGAACACCGACACTGTATGCACGTATGAACACTGCTTTTTCCCGTGTTTCGATGAATCAGCTGTCAAATTGCATGTGAAATTGATCCAGTGATCCAGCTAATGCTGGCTTCACTTATGTTGTACGTAAACGTCAGTGATGCCACCGGGTTGGATGCAACACAGAATGCTTGCTTGCGTTGACAAAAATTATCAACTTTCAATGACTTGTTTATTTGCCTTGAAAAAGGCATTTTGATTTCCAAAATTGGATTTCCTGATGGCAATCTTCATGCTGCCCCAACACGGGGGGAATAATGGCTGTCTGGCGACACACGCTGAGAAAAACCGCGCTGCTCCTGAGACGTGGTGACCAACCACAGGGCTAGTGCTGCTGCTAAGGAAGGACGACTGCTGTTGTCGCTGTCTAGAACTATTATGAGCGGCTCCGGCTGAAACAGGCTCTTATATAGGCCTAATAGCATGTTTTCAATTGCAAGGTATATGATCCTGTCGACCGTGCTTGGGAAGCAAGCATATAACGACCAATCAGAGGTCGAATTTTTCGTTTTGACAAGGCTTGACTATTTTCAATAGTACAATAGTTTGAATAATAAAATTACAATTATCTTATTTTGGGAAGAATCTTTGAAGATTTTCGAATCTATTGCTGCAAGAACGAAGGAAATCCATCGAATACTAACCGATTTATTAGCATTTGAAATTGGACATATTTTTCACTTTTTTCGGTTTTAGATTTTCATTTCACATCCCTATGTAGCCGAACTTCCTGAGAGAAGTATTCTACTTCAAAATAGAACAATTATTCAAAAATAAATAAATTTCTTTTTTTATCCAATGTATATATTTTCCAAATCTAGGAATTAATTTGCTACAACTCGTTCATTGGCAACATTAGTAGAAGACATGCAGAAGGATGATTTTCCAGATGTGAAAACTAATTTCCCGATTTTCCCGTCTTTTATTCCGGTGATTTGAAATTCTCGTCTTTTTCCGTCTTTTCCCGCTTTTCCCGGTAGAGTGGCCACCCTGATTATTAATGTACGTAAACATGTGGGCGTGGGTTGCAAGGCACTCTCTTCTAATAGACCAATCGCAGATTTTTGAAGATAGTGGTAGCTTGACTCCTCAGTTGGTCTCGAGGTACGATGCTGGCATAACAAGCCGGTTATCAAAGGCTCGAGTCTCAGCACGGGAGAGAATGTTAGTGTCAGTAGGATCGTAACGCTAGCCCCGCAATTGTCCTGTGCGCTTAACAGTTGGCTGCGAAGTCTATGTATAATAAACAGAAGGTCAAGTTCCGAATCGGATTGTAGCACCAAGGCTTTGCTTTGTTTCTTTTTTGTACCTGAAGTAACAGTTTGAAATCAATAAAAAAATTAAGCATCAACAATATTGGATATTTGAATTTTGAACAAATTTGAGATTTTCAAATAGAGAAGTTTATGTTAGAGAAACTTTTTTTCCTCAAAGTGATCATGTTGAAATGTTCAGAAGAGTTTCAATAAATGATCAATGAATTCCAGACGGTTTTCTATACGCCATTCCTTGACAACTTTTCTCTAATTCTTGTTATTACTGACGTTGATGAGACGCATGTGAGTTCAGATGGTCATGAAAAAAGTCATGTTCTTGTTCGGAAGACTTCTTTCGCTTAAAAGTACCCATTTTGATTTGATCAGAAGAGCTACAGGCAACTCAATTGTCTATCCAAAAACCAAATTCGTAAAACATTTCAGAACTCGTTAAAAAGTAATATATACGGTTATGGGTATTTCCAAAATCAGGATGACGTGAAATCGACCCCAGACGTCGTTTTGAAATCCAAGGTGGCAACTCCCGGTTCATGAAAATCAGCCAAAAATGGCCAAATACCACCCAATATGAGTATTTTCGGAGCCGCAAAATTTTCACTGGACCGCAAAAAACACCTAGTGAAAAATCGAAAAAGCGGTTGAAGTTTGGCCGTTAAAGATCCCATAATTCCACCAAGGGGGGTTGGCTGCATAAAATTTCGGTTTTCGAACATTTTTTTGGTGTTAGATAGCTTAAAAATGCATGAAACGTCGAGATCTGGTATCATCTGAAAAAATCATGATTTTTTTGATTTTTCGGATTTCTCAAGGTCTAACTTTGTTTTGCGCACCCCATTTTGAATCAAACTGACTTGAAATTTTGCACAGGGTGTGTTTCGGGCTAAATTTTTTGATTACATTTTCCTCATACAAGGGATTGGCACCCTACTACACACCCGCCATGTTTCATTGAATTTTGAAAGGGTGCTGCCAGCCCCTCAGTCGATATCCTGATTTTTAGGTAATTGAAAGCAAGGTTGCAAGGCTTTCCGCAAAATCCGCACCATGGAGTAGTAAAAACGCGCCAAATCCGCAAAAAACGCAAAATCCGCAAAAAACGCGATATCCGCGCCGACTGTAACAACCCTGTTAATGTCACCTCGGAATAACAACTGGTATAAGAATTTGAGAGCATGTTTAAAATAGACAATTGTTACTAAACTTTTGAAGTAGGGACTGGAAATATCAAACAATATTGTATGTAGTATATTCTCTAAATATTTAAGATACATTCAAAAAAGTGATCAAATTCCCCCTTAGTTTACGGTACTCCTGAAGTAGTTAGAACAAAAGTAATTAAAACGAAACGCCAAAAATAAATAGAACCAGCGCATGTACGAATCCTCAGGAGGTCATCATAAACAACGAGTGAAAAGCGAAATTGCACATTTCCCACTTGAGATAAAATCCAATTAATTTGTCCACATGGATCGTGTGGTGAGTTTTATGGGGTGTGGGTTTGAGAAGAAAAGAAACTAATTGGATAATAGTAGAGAAGGTTTCTCTCTAATATTTTGAGTCGGTTTATCAACCAAAATTTTACGTTCTAATTTGTTTTATTATTGACGTCAAAAACGACGATCGGAGGACCACCCTAGCATACAACCTTGTCTAAGTTACTGAACTACTTCGCACGAGTCGAAGCAAAGAAAAAAAAACAAGCCTATCGCTATCAGTAACTATCTGCCGTGGCATGCAAAACCTGCCCCACTAACACCCGTGCTTGAAGCGCGGTTTCCCATACAAATCGTGGTGGAACTCAAGTCTTGTCGTAACACATCTAAACACACATTCAATAGCGCACAAGTAGGACACGATTGTCGCGACAATATGCGGCTTAGCAGATACACTTTTGCCTGTATCGGTAATATAATCACACCTACGCACAGCGCTTTCGACGCTCTTATCTTATCTCATCATTGTATGTGATGAGAAAGAATTTATGATCATATGACAAACGCTTGCGTATGCAGACGCATTTTGATGAATGTTTGGGTTTTATTATGTTTCTCTCTAAATCGCACAGCTATAGAGCAGTCGAACAGACAACAATTAGCTTTTATGTTGCTCAATGAACAGATCTGCGTAGATAAAAGACCTATTAATGAGAAGGTTAAAAATAAAAATAGGCTTTTCTTTTAACTATCTGACAGTGGACCGAAGAATGGACTAACAATAATTAAGGAAAAATAAGAAGGCACCTAAAGTATGAAACAAAACCGCCACGATCGATATCGGTTTGGCTCAATGGACCGGAGCAAATCATGACGACTAAACAGACAAAAATGTCGAGATACCCCTCCTCTCTATCCTATGCGATCTCGCAGCGATTGCATCATCCTAGCAAAGCTTTCTATCTCTTTCACTCATTCTACCAAAAATATACAGCGCCGGGACGCCGCCGGCATGTCTAGTGTCTGCTCTGGATAGTAGTTTAAAAATAACCACAGGATTGCAGTTGACCGAAAAACACTATTGTTTCCAGAAAAATTTAAAACACATACGAGATACGTCTGATCGGTGAACTTTCCGATGCCAAGCTCAGCTCGGTAGAAACTGTTGCTTTGTTTCTTTTTTTTTCTTCCTCCAACCTCTGTAAATCCTTTAGTCGGCAAAATGGGTAATTGAGAAGAGAAACATAAAACCTAGACCCATAGTGAAAACAGATCAACCGGCACTCCAAAATATAAACAACCAACTGCAATGACGCAAGTACGTGATAGTTCACTTTCTTCCTTACTCTGGATAGTATTGATTCGAACTAAAGCACATAACCATTACTCAATGGATGACGTTTTACGGAATGAGATCTGATGAAGTGAATAGTTTTCGATTAATTAACCTAAATCTCACTTCCAGCTTGTTTTTTGTGTTTTTGAAACTTCAACATATTCCATTGGTTTACGTTTTCTATGAATTTTCAAACACAAAAAAAATTTCTATAAATATACGAGATCGGTTAGTTTTACAGACATTGCTAGACAACAAAAAAAAACTCACGCTGACTTTTTTGGATGGTGCACATAAGGTCAATAAGTAAGATTTGAAAGGTAGAAGGCAAAACGTTGGAACTTTTCAAGGGTGAGTAACGCCACGCCATTTTTTGTCGATTTCCGTTCTTTTGTTAAACGAAAAGTTTAAGGGACAAAATGAGGAAAAACTTAACAGGTGATAAGAAACTGAAACATTGGCCGCCTTCGTGCCCTGATTGCCTATGCTGTAGCCATAAAAAAGTTAGAGCAAAAGGCGAGTTCAGACACCTAAAAATTGAACGACGAAACTAAAGTATTGGAACAGAACTCTTCCACAGTCCATCACAATAATCACGAGAGGAATAATTAAGCAAACTTTAGCTATTTCGTAACCAATCCAATCCAATTACCCCCCTCATTTGACGATTCGCAATCGAGTGCCATTTGGAGTTGTTCCAAAAAAGGCAAAAACGCATGGTAACTTTCGCTAGCAGAGCAATGCAGCAACAAACATTCTTTCCAATTAAATGTTAATCTTTCTATGGACTGTTCCAAAACCCCTAAACAACTGTACGGATGAACTCGAACTATTTGCTTCGTGGTTTATTGTGCTAGCTTATCGCATTGACTTCTTCTGCCCGGCTTTGTGACTATCGAAACCAGACTAGAGAGGCATTAAAGCATTTAGAAGCTTGCCTAATGAAAAGAGAAACCGGGCGAAATTTCACATCACCGAGGATAGCAAATTTCAAATCTGGGAATTCAGCCAAGCGGAAAGCTGGTTTAGTGTCAATAAATACTTGAAGCATCGCAGTTTGCAGTTCGCAGTGCAGCTGCAATAAACAATGCAAATGTAGATTCGATACAGTTTCCTTACTCGGTAGTAACTATAAAAGGTGAGCAGAGCATTTTAATAACGTTACGCTGTAGTAATTTTGCATCACTTACGTTCACACGTGCAGCTTGTTAATATAAAAGATTTTTTTACAAACAAAATGTTTTCCGTTTTCGGTTCTACTACGGCGCTTGCTGTTGCTTACTAGACATGATAAAAGTGAAAACAGAATGCACAAGACGTTAATCACCGCTGCATTGGAAGCTGCCCATTTGCATGCTTGTTTTTCTCTGTGCGCACTGCACTGTTGAACGCAAAGGACATCTGGGTCAGCTGATCTGCTGATCCGCGTTGCTGATAGCTTTTATTCAACAGATTGCTCGAAATAACATGTAAATCTTAAAAAAATCAATTTTATAGGGAAAGAGTGAATTATGAACTTGAAGGTATATGCTTTGGAAAATTCCCTGAATCTGAAATAAGAAGAATTAATTAAATTTTCTTCAATAATCATTTTTTGAGATCTTTCTTTACCAATTCAGAGTGATACCTAAGAAAATCCCGTAAGCATTCGCATTTTGTCAGATTGCTACTAGGTATTTTTCGATTACTCACCGGCCATGTCAAATCGCGTCGCAACCACTACCAGAGCGTTCCTTCATACAAGAACAACAAAAACAAAAATCTCCCAGCGGCGATGCACCGGACCGGTGTATACGACGATTGCTGACGGTTCTGCCACCAACAAAAAAAAATCAACTACTCCTCCGCTAACCAGGCAACGCAAAATGTCGAAAGTTGTTTCGAATTATTTCACGTTTCTGCTTTGCACGAATCTTTTTTTTGCTATAATCATTCACAGCTTCTTTCACTTCCGCTGGGCACAAACTCTTGCTTCAGCTGCTTCCTTGGCGAATTTTTTCTTTGTTGATGTTTTATTCAAAGTCGTATGCTTATCGCCACACTGACGCACGCACACTGCTTCGCTCTCTCTCTCTTTGACGGGAGCGAACAATCGGAAAACACTCTCACCAATACCAGAGCACGAAACGAACGATTCGCGATTTTTTGTGCGATCAACACAGCAACACTTTTCTTTCTTTTCCTTTACCAAGCGCGGATAACGATCGAAGATTCTTTTTCGTTTTTGTTGTTTTTACTATTCTTTATGCGATTGCTACTGCTGCTGGATGGAGAAAAAAAGTTTTATTCTCGATGCTGCTATCACACTCGTACGCACACCTGCGCAAGGTCGACCACCGCGCCACCAGAGTGCAGCGAAGCACAGCGGAGCGTCGAGCGAGAAACTACGACGGACGGAGTTTGGTCTCTCTTTCTCTCGTACACACCGATTGCATGTGACAAGAAAAAAGCAATAGTGAGTTTACTGCTTCAGAAATTTTACACAAGAAACACACACCCAAACAAAAAGGGATCGAAAATAGTGCAGTGCTGCCAAATTCTGAAGTATTATAAAGAGTTCGTATCCTATCTGCTAAGCAATATTACTGTAAAGACATCCAAGGGCCATTCAAATATTTAACATTCACCGAATGCTCGCCAAAAGTGCTGAAAGCTCAACTACTAAAAGGTACAAAACAAAATAGAAATGGGATCAGTTGGGTCATTTTGAATAAACTTGAGTTACAATGTTACAGAACCCGTAAGTTTCAATAATGGCATTTATGTTTCCATAAAACTAAGGAAAAAGAGCATGTGAAGTATGTTATTAAAGTTTCTAGGTTAAAAGTCGGTTAAGTTCAAGCAAATCGCTTTATTCCACAAATTGTCATAGGGCATTGGCTCTATAATCGTCAGATTTCCCCTATTATTGTCCGTAGAGTAAATGAGGTCATAGAATGTTAACTTCTAACATGTTGGTTCTTCATAATGCAGAGCATCTTCCTGCAAAAAATTAATTCTCTATGATTCATTAACCCCCGGACGATAATTGGACAAGCCTGGCGATAATAGAGCCAATACCCTATACAGCATCTTTTCCAAATGAAATAAAATCCATAAAAAAATGATGGATACATAAAAACACGATTTCTGCTAGCATTACTTGCATTACTCTGTGATGTGAATTAATTTTCTGATTAATAAGGGGCCATCCACATACGACGTGGACAGATTTTTTACGATTTTTACCCCCCCCCCCCCCACCGTGGACAAATGCCCATATGAATTCTTTTTTCTTATTGTAAGGACCGTGGACATTACACTACCACCCCCCCCCCCCCCAAGTTGTCCACGTGGTATGTGGATGGCCCCTAACGACATTCCCCGGCTACATCCGTATCGGAACTCGATTTTCTGTTAATTATACACAGACTTCGCAGCCAACTGTTAGGCCGATGACATACTGAGGCGTCAAACGAAACGAAGCAAAAAGCGTCACAAAAGCGTCTGATCTACTTCTTCGAACGTCTATGTGAAACGCTCGATCCGGTCATCCTGGAACGGCGAAACTAGAGGCGGCGAAACAGAACGAGAAGTGTTTTGACGCGCGTTCACGTACGCAGTAATACTATGTTCAGAGTAATCCCGATTCCTGATACCGCCAGGTTCTTTATATTTGCTTTCTTTTGGTTTGATAATTGAAACAAAGAAAATTAATTTTTCGTTCAGGGACATTGGTCGTTTTTGATAAACTAGGTTAACGTTGCTTGAATGAATAAAGCTCTGTTATTTTTTTCTGTATATTTTTAACTTGTTTTCATGGTTATTGTAGTGTATAACCGAAACTTGTCCGGATATTGTCGAAGCTAATTATAAATTCGGTGATATTCTCCATCTTTCCTCCTGTTTTGGTTCATTGGGTGTACAGAAAAATCTTCGTGTTTATCAAAAACAAAATTTATCGTGCTTGAAGACGCAAAAAATTCTTCATCGAACGAATCCATGTTTACTCCAAACAAAACCGCTACTAAATATCTAGGATTTTGACAGCACAACAAATTCGCGAACGCGTCTTACGACGCTCCAGTATGTCACAGGAAGCTTCACTTAACGCTTTTGTTTATTTCACTTCTTATAAGCGCAACGCTTCGCTTGGTTTGTCGCCCCAGTATAACGCCGGCTTTAGTGTAAAGGACAATTGCGGAGCTAGCGCTACGATCCTACTGACACCAACAATCTCTCCGGAGCCGCGACTGACTTGTTAGGCCAGCATCGTATCTCAAGACCAGACAGGTGATGAAAAGGTAAAAACAGAAAATGATCTCAAATTGAGTTAAAGCGTCGCCAAAAAGTGCTTTCAAGGGCCAGAAAAGACCAAAATAGATAATGATCCCGAATTAAGCTCAGAATCGTATAAAAGTGCCTCTAAAGGTCTGATAATGCCAAAATAGAAAATAATTCAGAATCGTCGAGAAGTGCTTCTTAAGGCCCAAAAATGCCAAAATAGAATTTGATCTCAAATTAAGCCTCTTGTGTATTGAGACGAAATACTCGCAATGTGTAGATGAATTTCAAACAAAGTACCTGTATCAATTTGTTTGCTATCTTTCTCTCTGTCTTGTTTGGCACTTGTTTTCAGTTTAGAAAACTAATTTAGCAAATTTTAACAATAATCAACTAAAGTTCTCATTCGAGGGTCACTAATTCAATCACCCCGAACCTATTTTAAGTAGTTAGACTTTAATGGCTTTAATTTTGTTAGATTTTTTTTCGAGTGGTTTATTCAAAGATTTTTTTGTGTTAACGGTAGTTCATAAATCCGTAAAACAGCTAGATTATCAGTTTTCGTTCTTGTCATTGAAAATGACGATATCAGGATGTCTAATCAGCATTAAAATAAAATTCCCTGATTTCTCCAGAAGGGTGAACTTTGCCAGTACTTTCCTAAACCAAAATCATTAATAACATCTATTTTGGTAGTTCTAAAAACAATTGTTACGGATATACACACGGTAAGAGTCATAAGCCCGTTAATGGATAATTTTTTACCGATTTTTTATCACTAATTCGCACACCGCGTGGAAAAACATCACAGATTGGAAACAAGCCAGGAAATGCTATTCCGTTAATTTGCAAAATATGATCGTCACGAAAACTGTGTTTTGAATAGATACAGGTTTTATTTAAGAGTAGATAAAACTTCAACTATTTTCTGAAGAAATTCGTTTCTAAAAATTGGTTGAATTGTACCCATTCTTTGACATTTGAATTGAAATATAACATGAATTTGCCTGATATTTTTCAGCATTCAGAACAAAAAAATGCAATGTAGATGAACGGAGTTCTGATATCCCGATGAAAAAAGTATTCGATCGGATGTAAAACCAAATAGTGGAGGCCCGTATTGAACTTTTATACTGAAAAAATCGGTTTTAGCGCTGAAAAGCCGTTTTAGAATCGTGTTTCGGTAAAAAAAAATTCCCTCATTGTTTTTCAAGTTTCCCTGATATGATAAAGCTCGCAAAATAGCCCTGAACTCTCTCTAACAATTCGCAGAATTTTGTCCTTAAAACCAGCCTTGCGTTTCAGACATTTAAAAAAGTTATTAAAAGAAAAAGAATCGCCGAACACGCTCCATTTTGGCTTATAATTTAAAAATGCACAATATAAACCGCAAATTCAAAATTTGAAATCGCCAATTGCTTTGAAGAAACTCAAAAAAATGCTATCGAAAAAAGTTGTTTAAAAATATTTTTTTTTGTCGAAAACCGTAATATATTTTATGATTTCCCAGTTGGGCTTGATACATGAAATTGTTTCATCAAGCTAACCTTTGTCAGGTTAAGTGTCGACTGAAACAGTAATTGGAATAATCATCGTAACCAGGGCTTTGCCTTTGTTTTGTTATAAAAACTATTTTACTCTATCAAACCATTTTTTTTCTGTAAATTATACTATTCTTTTTTACGCGGGGGATACGTAGCACGTAATATTTAAATTTCAGAAGTTCCAGGCCCGTTTCCTTCGACTGAATAAAATAGACGCCACTGTTTTAGCCGTTCCTCACACTATCTTGAATCTCAAAGTTAACTGCAATTTTTTTTTAAATGTCTTCTTTCCACAGAGTACCTGTAGGCTTAGAGTTTTTGACAATAAAATATATCATTTGATGAATAAGTTTAAAGACTAAACTTATAGCTTTGCCTGATTGGAAAATTTATTGAAAAAAATTGTTTCAGAAATCAATCGCTATGAACAGTACCGCTATTTTTTGATAATTCAATTACCTGAACAATGCTACGTCAACTTTCAGAATATTTAGAATAAAAATAATGGCGATTTTAGAGGCATGTGGTTTAACCTTTAATTTTATTTCTTGATAATTGTTTTTAGTGTTTCGAATCATCGTCTAACACGAGCACAAGTCTATCAGGCTGTTCATAGTTTAAAGTGAATATAAACATCACAAAACATTTGTGACAAAATGTGCAACATAATAAATATCCAGAATAAACCACACAAGACAAATTCGTCTATTTCAACCCAAACCTTCAACCTGGCAGCACTGCACTATTCAGCACAAGATTCGAACCTTTAACCGCTGCTCTCATCGTTTAACCGTCCCTCTCTCTCTTCCTCTCACAACTACACAACCACGACCAGCGTTGCCAGGTATCCAGATTTTTGAATATGTATCCAGGTAGACAGCTTTGATGTCCAATTATCCAGATTTTATTTTCTCTGTTCCGCAAAAAGGTCTTCACTTCAATTTTGGCGTGAAATTTTGCAATTTTGTCACCTCAAATTTTGCGTACCCCAAGACTTTTATTCGAAAAATTAACCTTTCACCCTACGAAATGACTGCCAGATTTTTATTTTGCCTTTACCAGATTTTTGAAAAAAATGACCTGGCAACGCTGACCACGACTGTTGATTCACTCACACAACCGAAGCCCCCATTAGGTGAAAGAACAGGATCAACACCACTAACGAAATTTCGCACTTTCCTCGAAACGAACGAGGAAAGAAGCGATGTTTTCCTCACTTTCCGGAACCGCTTTGGCGATCAAGTGCCGTAATAAAGCCGGCCAAGAGACCAATCACCGTAATGCCAAAAACCGTTCAAAACCCAACGTTAGCGCACAGATGGTCACTAGGTTCAATTACATGAAAAAAAAACTATTCGCCCTGCCAACCTTCGACCACACTTCTTGCGGTGTTGCTGCTTCTTACTTTTCCTTGAACGATTCTTGTCTGCTTCAGCGAGGAGCAGCGTTTCAGCTGCAGCACATTTTTTTCTTCGCTAAAAAACTTCTCTGAAAACGCGTTTTCCAGTGGGTTAATCTCACTTTTTGCAAAATATGCGCGACCAGCACACACTACACGTTTTTTTTGCGACCGTAACCACCAAATTCATTCCCATTAGCTGTGAGAAAAGAAACCCGAGAAAGACGACGACCGACGGCGACGACGATTACCGCAATTTTTGCCTGCTAATGACTGCTGCTGGATGGAGGACGGCAATTCATGCTGCTGCTGCTGCTGCTGTTTCTCGCGCACTCACTCGCTCGCTAGTATGTGGTGTTTCACGAACACCACCAGCGTCAGTTTGTGTAGTGAACGCCGTTAGTGCGAGTGCGAAAGCACGAAACGCGATGCGAATGACAATCGCCTATACACTAGCGCCACCGTGGAGACGATATGGTGGTCAACGAGAGAACTCCTCAACCGGTCAGCGCGAAAACTGTGTGTGCGCGAGCGAGAGCAAAGAACAAGCATGACAAACGCGCGTGCGAATCAACACTTTAGACGAGTGCCACGGATTCGACCAGTTCAAGGGATGTGCTGGTGTACTTTTAGCCGAAGGCAATCGTGATCAGGGTTGGGTCTTAGAATGAATTCCTGTGTTTTGTTTGAATTTGAGTTTTAAGTAGAATTTGTATATGAAACTTATACTTATACGAATTAAAATAGTATTTACTACTCAACGTAGGAACAAGAGATCGGCCAAACCACGAACTCGGTGCTGAGTATTTAAGCTTGATTTACAGACGCGTTTTTAGCACGTCCGTAAAACCACAGATAACAGATATCCAAGCTAATTTTGCTTCATGTGTAAAAAGACGCAACGGTTTTTTAGCATGTCGCAATACGCAGTATGGTGGCACTAAGAACACTTAGTGGTCAATGATCCGATAAAATCGATAGTTTTCCGGCTTTTATCGATATTATCGTAATGAGAATGGCTGCCGTTTTTAAATGTAGAAATTTTGAGCAGTCGTAATGTGTACATTATCGACTTCTTTATTCAATCCCTCTGTATATTTGCGATAAATTTGTTTGTTTTAGTGTTGGTTTGAAAAAATAAATACATAAACCTCACAAAATCTATGTTATATCGTTGCATAAACAGCGACTGTATGATCTGTAAGAATTTTCATGCGTCTGGCAGCTTCGACCGTAAACCAGCGCTGCCATCACTAAAGTGGTCATTCCAAACGAGTAAGAATTTGAAATCTTACACACGATTTCTGGAGTTTTTTGTTCTAGCTTGGATGTCTGTTATCTGTAAAACTAACATGACAAACAAATTTACAAATTGCTGTTATTGTACACAGTTTTCCTTAAATTTAACTATGTTTTTATATTGTGAAGAAGTACATTAATTTTACATCAAATATCATTGTCCCCAAAATTTAAAAAAAAAAACATTTTTGCCATTTTTACTAAGAAAAATGAAGGTTGTTATGTATCTTAACAGCAATTTTCCAGGCATTGTTTCCATACATTTAGAAGTCACTGACAATGTTTTTATGGTAAAATAATTGTCAGTGGTGGTTTCAACGGAAGCTCACAGTAAAAATACCATGCTTTTATAGTTACGTCACATGTCACACTTTTTTTTCGGGCGAGCACTGAGAACAGATACCAACAGATTATATTTTATAAATGTTTGTGCCGCCTCTTTTGGGAAAGCGATCACGATCCTAAACGATGAACTAATTGGATAAAAAAAACATCTCTATCAAAATCATGCAATCTTGCATTAGAACTGAAAATTATCAGTTCGGATCGATTCACGAGGTTGCGTCTTATATACCTGTTGCTAATGAAATAGATCAATATATTTTGAGTTAAGAATAACATAATAGTTTACACAACTCAAAATATGACATCTTCGAAGTTTTTTTCTTTGAGTCGATATTCACCTGAGTCGATGATCCCTCCTATGTTGACTTTTGGCGGGAAATTATACGGAAATATTTAGTACTGTGTTCACGTTATCAGAATACTGGATATGTTAAAATACACTAAAAGCAAAGCCTTGGTGCTACATTCCGTATCGGAACTCGACCTTCTGTTTATTATACACAGACTTCGCAGCCAACTGTTAAGTGTACAGGACAATTGCGGGGCTAGCGCTACAATCCTACTGACACTAACAGTCTCTCCCGAGCCGAGACTCGAACCTACGACGACTGGCTTGTTAGGCCAGCATCGTACCTCGAGATCAACTGGGAGATGAAATACACTAAAGTATCTTTTTATGCGGGGGATATGTAGCGCATTGTATAATAATACCGAAATATTTCATTTAAAAATAAAATTGTCCAGCCCCTAGGATCGGCACATTTTTACTCCCAGACGTTCTCGGGCTGAGTTTTTGTTTTTGTTTTTTTATGGTGGTGTCTCCTAACAATATCAGAAGAGTCTAACTGCGACGACCTGCGAGCAAGCGACTTTTGGTTTACATAGGAAATATACAACATTTAAAAAAATTGATCATGATAACAAAATAACTCTAAAGTGTATTGTGTCATATTGTTATAAATATTTTTATAACCGTTATACGTTATTGGGTTTTCTTAAAAATGTGTGGTTCAGAGACTTTACAAGTGGAAATGAGAAAAACATCATTTTTAACTTTGTTGGACTTTGACGTTGGCCGTTCCTGAAGCTTTTGCATTTTTTTCCGAAATATAGAATGAACTAAAAGTTGAAAATGTAAAAATTTATCCATCATGGAGATAAGTGCATTTTTGGCATTGACAAATGAAAAGACCACGTGGTTGAAGTCAGATGGGGGTGGGGTGACCAAAAGTTTGAACTGTTTTGCTGCGATCGTTAACCTGCGTTCCAAGCGATTTATCACGGTTTTAAAAATGTTGCTCCCACTGGGAAATACTCAAAATCAAAAATATTGTCAACTTATTAAAGGGTGTGTGGAATCGAATTGCATCATTTTTAAAAGGCTGTAACTTTTTACTCATTGGATATTTTATATTGAACATTTGGGTGAAATTTGTTTAATGTGTAATGTTGACACTGTGTAAGTTGCACTCAGCTGCTAGTGCAATCGTTGTGAAGATGGAGTCGGAAAAACAGAACAGGCGTGAAGAAATTTTGCGCACATACCTCGAACATCCAAATTTTTTTCATCGTGCAATCAGTATGAAGCTGGGAATGGTTCAATCTACGGTAACTCGCGTTTAAAATCGAAACTACGAGCGCCTGACCATCCACCCGAAAGAAAAAGTGGCCAAAATGGAGATCCGTATAACGTAGAGGATCACAAGCGGGTAGTTCACACTTTCAAGAGGAATTCTAACAGTTCAGTTAGAGTTGTGGCTAAAAAAGGAGGCGCTGAATCACAATGAATTGAAGAATACGGTGGCGAAAACACGTGCACGGAAGCTCTACACCCAGATGTTGACGAAACCACATTTCCTCGTTATGGATGACGAGACATATGAAAAGCAGACTCCCGGCAGCTTCCGGGGCTCCAGTACTTCTCTGCTTATCATAAATCTGAAGTTTCTGAGAACGTTAAACGGCAGCAGGTGTCAAAGATTGCAAAAGAGTACATGGTTTGGCAAGCAATTTGCTCGTGTGGAAAGCGGAGCACCCCCCCATTCGTGACAACCGGGACGGTCAATGGGCAGGTATACTTGAAGGAATGCTCCAAAACCGTTTACTTCGGATTCTGAGGTCACATAATGATCCTACAACTTTCTGGCCAGATTTGGCCTCATGTTAATCCTCGAAAGATACTCTGAAAGTTAATTCCGTACCGAAGCCAATTGAGAAGTACTGAGTATCATGAAGCAGGCACTTCGGAAACATCCCAAGGAAATGAAATCAAAGAAGGATATGAAGAGAAAATGGAGTTCTACACAAAAGACAGTGGGTCCAAACGTTGTACAAGACCTTATGAGCAGTGTTAAGAGGAAAGTTTGTGCATTTGGATACGGGAATTAGATTGAATAAAACGATCAGTAACAACACATGTTTTATTGTACTGAAAGTTAGAAGACGATTGGTTGGATGAGTGAAATTTACCAATTTTTTTTTGTGATGCAATTTGATTTCGTACACCCTTTCAAGACTAAAAACACCCTGTAACCTGTGCTGTTGCAATTTTAATATCGAGTGGAAAATTCACCTAATTTTGGGTACTGCTGCGAGAAAACATGAGTAAAAATTTACCTCACTTGAACACTCCCGCAAGAGCGTGTACCTAACTCTCACCGTTTGCACTGAATATCGTTCACATAAGTTTGTTTATTTTCGTTTAAAATCGTTCGTTTTTTCGTTTGTGAACGACATTGTCGCGTTAGATAGGTTTGATATTTTTTTGTCATGTTTGTGAATGAATGTTAAGGGCTAGATAGGCCGATATTTTCCTCTAGCTGCGAACAAGTGGGACCGGATTCGGTCTCGGCGGGTTTATTTTGATCGGCAATGGAGGCAGCCATCGTGGGATTTTTAGTTTTAGCCTCGATCTCGGTACGGGACACACGTCGCATGTTGTTTTGATTTCTGTGCGCATTTCTAACTGTAATATTCTGCAGTTTGTGTCTCGTGTAGTTTGATTTGTGCAGTGAAGGTTGTTCCGCTGCTTAATCCAGTGAAGAATGTGCCATTGGCTTCGAATGCAAACTATGGTGTTTGCTCGCCGGACCGGTTAGCAGTTTTTGCTATCCCGGCAGTAGAGAAGACACCCTCCCGCCGAAGACCGTCATTGCAGCAGAAACCGCAGCCGGAATTGTTGGACACCTCACCGGCCGTACGACGACCACCATCGGAAACCACCGCCGCCACCGACAGCAAAGAGGAAATTAGGAATAAATCGCCATAACTGTTTATTTTGTTTGTTTTCTTTTTTGTGTTCTAGCGAAGATCCGAAAGTCCGTAGAGGTACTTGGTCGCCCTGTAAGGGTTTCGCAGAGCGAATTTTAGTGCAGGGTGACCCCCTGTTACAACCCTAGCAGGCAAATAAAAAAAAAACGAGTCCATTTTTTTGGCTGATGACCAACCTATGCAATTTTGAGCAAAATTGAAGCAAATGAAAATAAAAAAAATTTTTTGACGTTGTACTGACGTTTATCTCGAAGTTAGGCACCTGAATTCGAAAATCTGGTAATTCAAAATCAAGGAGAAGTGGTTAGGTTTTGAGCGCTTATATATTAGTCATTTCTTTCCAGAATATCGAGATTTAGGCATCAACCGATCAGAATTTTTTCTATGGTTAAATTTATGTAACAAAAACAACCTATTGTTCGAGATACACTATTGAAAACATTGGTTAATAACATCGATTGTCCAAATCATACCGAGCAACCAATCACTACCTCTCCTCCCAAGCACAGCCGACACTAACGGATACAACCGATCTGACTTTGTAAACGATTTGTTGTTGTTGTTGTTTTACATTCCTTATTCTCCCAAACTTCTCCCTCTTTCCAAATAACTGACGAAACCTGTACCATTCGAACATTTTACCTCATTATTTTCATTCCAAAACTGTACCGGTATCATACGCACGCCATCGAATTGAATTTCTCAATTCTCATTCGTACGTTGACTGGCAAAGCTGACAGTTCTTTCTGAAGTAGCAGAAAGTGAGTTGTGGCAAATATAGGAGGATTAGGGGCATAATGAGCACACGGGGCGAAATGGACACCCCTCTTTTATGCGAAACTACGCATTTTTTAATACAATATGGTATGTGGAACCCTCCGTAGTTACTACAGTATCTCTTTCCGTAGAACAAAAGTGGTTTGTCTGTTTAAAATATGGAAATATATTGAAAAAATCAACTTCGCTCCCGGATGTTGGAAAAATTATTATTATTGCGCACTACAAAATAAGCTTCTGTGGTCGTTTAAATGGCTCAATCAAGTATATAGACACATCAATATGGTCACCTTCAGGTGAGGTGAAATGAGCACACCTTGTCACATAAACTTACCTGAAAATCATCTCAGTAGACTTGTGAGTTTGTCTGTTTCCATAGTCAGTGTTTGTTTACAGTGATGGTGCGAACATGTATTAGAAAATCTTTGAGACCGAATCGGTCAGAAAAAGAGACTGCAGGCAGAATTGGCCACCATAAGGCGCGGCGGGACATTCACGAAACAAGCCGCCAAGTATCACGGCATCTCGCGACAAACGTTGGCCCATTAGTTGTACTTCTACACAGTTTCAAGATATGTTCTATAAGAGTGCTCATTATACCCCGTGGGTGCTCATTATGCCCCAGTGGGGTGCTCATTGTGCCCCAAACATCGACTGATTGCTAGTTTTTAATGCATGAATCTAATTTGTGTTTTTCACCATTATTCGATAAACTTTTCAATTTGTGGATAGTGTACCTCTAATTATAGATAGTTAATTCAAGTTTTGCACTGAAGACAGCTTAAAATTTTTGTCGTTTTCCATGCTTAAATCAGCAACCAAGTTAGGGTGCTCATTATGCCCCTATTCCCCCATGTCGCTTACAAGAGCGCACACCATCGAATTGAATTTCTCATTCGTGGGTTGGCTAGCAAAGCGGACGGTTCTTTCTGTAGCATCAGAAAGCGGTTAGTGGCAAATATTAGTCGCTTATAAAAGCGCACGCCATCGAATTGAATTTTTTTTTCGTTCGTATGTATGGATTGCTATGGCACGTGTATGGATAGCTATAGTGGGTGTTTTTCGAAGATTTAGTATTTCGTCGTTGATTCATTAACACTTCATTAAAAATATTAAAACGCGTAACACGGTTTAATGATTCGACTGTACAGCAGCGATTTAAACTTCTTCAGCCAAACTTTATTCATCAGGGAAAAAATACTGCCGATGAATGACCAACACTCATTTCCTAGAAATTTCATTTAGATTAAAACAGATAAACCTATTTTAGTATTGTAGGGGAATTGGGGCAAAATCGACATTTTGCTGACATTTTACGTTGATCAGACACCTACCATTCGATTTCTGAGACTTTTTTACTCAAAATAAGATATAATTTTACTACCACTTTAAGATATTAGCGAATTACCATTAATACTCAGAAATAATCGATATTATTTTGCTTTGTGAAATATACTAAAACTATGCCAAAACCGGTTTCGTAGAATCATCGTTTTGAGCTCAGTTTTTGTCCGATTTAAGATCTGTTTTTTTTTCAAAAGATGGGTAAAAGGATGCTAATATGTGGACAAACTCTTAGAATTTTGATATTTGGCCTCGAAACAAAATGGCGTCGAAAAAACCACAAATAATTTCCGGTTTCTCAAAAATTCAAAATGGCGCCATTGTTGCCCCTTAAGTTGAAATATGTTCAAACTTAGGGAAATTTATTTTCGCATCAAACTTCATCAAAAAATCATACATAGGAGCCAAGGCAAAAAAATTGTTGCACTGTGTTATCAGTAAGAGTATCATAAATTATCGGTAAAGTTTTCTCAATGAGCATGCATTTGATTTTCGTTTTTGTTTCTCGGTGCGCGGTTTTGTTTTAGTTTCTCGCACACAGAGAAAAAAAACGAACTTGTTTCTATCGTGAAAAATAACAAAACATTTAGAAATGCTTTGAATCTTAATTAAAGAAGTAATATATTTTCCTGTCACTCGCCAAAAACGTGATAACAACTACACAAAAAGCGTGTAATTAGGTTCTTGCTTTTTAAGTTATTGTAATAAACGTAATTTTTTAAAATACATAAAGTTATACGCTGGGTTGGAGCCAACCTGCAAATCCTAGGAATTCCACTTGAATCGTTCTGGTTTACAATTTCAGATAGCCTCGTTGAGTTTGCTTTTTGCCAAGATAGTTAAATTTTACCCAATTCGCTAAATTAAATGATTGTCTTGGTAGTGCAGCTACAAAGAAAACTTTTTCTGAAGTGATAGCGCTTATATAAAAGATCCATTCTTTCAGTATATATTATTATTTATAACGCTTCAACGTCTCCGCATTAAGGAATGCACTGTTTTAAAGGAATATAAAAATACCGTAGTCCAACGTATGCGGTCGTGTCTTGGATACCACCCTCCTATTTTGTCTTAAAATTGCATATCTTCGGAACGCCTTGACCGATATTCACCAAACTTGACATACATGTTCCTTACACATTAGAGGTAATCAAAAGCGTATATAAAATTAATTTTCGGCCGCTTGCTTGTATAAAAATGTCCCACAGTCTGTAGGTTTGTAGCACTTGACCAATTTGAACGAGATCGAAAATAGATACTTTTTCATCTCAACCAAGGTTGTTAATCTATAACTTATCGTAAACACCAATGACGATACTGACTGGTATCGTTATCGACGATGACGCTAACGTCTTCAGACATTAGCGTCATTGCCAAGGACGATAGCTACTGGACGGTATCGAATCAATAACGTCTGATAAACGAATTCGCCGTTAGATTTCACTTTGGCTGCTGTTTTGTATAGCAACACAAACAAAGCAGTATTTGGTCCAATAGCAACGGATCGGTTCGTTTCTGTTGCATTGTTAAACTTATGAATTCGTTACTACTCAAGAATTTTCCAGGGGGTAGCGGTGGCTGTCAGATTGCCTATTAAACCAGCGTACCCAACATCGCCTACTTTTGGTACCAACCGTTGCTTCTTTGACGTTTCCTCGCATGCGCGAGCAACAGTTGGGGAGAGTTGATAACCGCGTTAGCAGCTAGATTTTCGAGTTTGTTTGTTAAGATATTGTTTCTGAGTATTGAGCTCATTATGTGATCTGAAGAAAATGCGCTTTTTATTTCATCCGTTTATTTTGCGTGGAGTCAAGATTGAATTTAAACTCAGGTGAATAATACAGCCACAATTTTGCAAATAGTAAAGGTATTCTCAACTCAAATGTGAACATACAGCTCGTATTGTGTAAAAAACTTACTAATAGTTTAATTTTCAAGATTCCCCACGATTAAACAAAAAACGTCGGTGGTGCAGGATTATCTCCATCTGCAGATTATGAAATCTGCTTGCTTCTGGAAGCCAAACAAAAGCAGGAATCAGTGTTCTCGCCGCTTCTGCACATCTGATTGTATTTTACAAATATGCTGTTCCGAGTTTGTTGCTTGTAGAAAACATCGCAGAGTTGGGTGTATCGAGTAGAATATTCAAAATTACAACAGATAGCTGCTCTCTCCTATTTGTCGTAAACAAACGACGCCATATTGAGTTACGATAAAACTGCTTGCCTTCACCCCCTTGGAATTTTCCCTTCCTTGAGTTGTTATTATCCAAGAGTGAATAGCAACGCTCAGTGCGGTTATTTCGTTGGTTGTCAAGCCAGCTTTAGCAACCGAACTATAGCCACTGGCAAGCTTATGAAAAGACTGCATATCCATAACAGCAAGTTTTCAACTAATTCGGCTGTCATTGCTTTGCACAGCTCTCTCGCTCCCTGTACATTCGGTACATAACCCGACAGTAACTGAGGACTGCACACACATGCAATTCCAAACGGGCTGTTATTTTACATCTCCTTATGTCTGTTGGTTCTTCCAAGCTGTCGCAAATGACAGCCTATAATCTTCGACATCCTTCGGCACGAATCCGAGCGGGATGTCAGGTGAATATGATTCACGACAGTAAGGCCGATGAAAGAATGAAACAAAGAGATGATGCGAGGCACGTTTTTTTTTCTTACGTGGAGAATAATATCAACCATGGAAACACATATAAAACGGTTTGCTTTGTATTAAGTGTGCCACTGGCCTATTGGCCCTGACGACTCTGTTGATATTGGTTTGGTTTCTACTTACGAAAGTGAAGGAGGGAAATATTTTTGTTTCTACACACCACTTGCAGCAACAGTTGACCTCGCATGCACGGAGCTTATTCGGCTGTTTCGCAAGCACTGACAGCCTTTTGACATATAATCGAGCCAGGTGACGTTCGTGACAGGAATGTGGCCGTCATGTCCGAACGAACAAAAGACATACGCAAGAATGAGCTGTCGTGTGAAACACAAGACAGTTTCGGTGCCTTGTGTGAGCTGTAGCTGTATGTGAGCTCTCATGAATAGCTTATTCACGAGGCTGTAAGAGTGAAAAGAGAGAAAAGTCGTCAGTATAGTGTCGCTCTCAAGTTTTTTTCCTAACCCTGGCCACTGGTGCACTTGCTCTGGCATAACAAAAGACGTTAGTGAATTGATAACGTCAGATGAATATCGTTATCGTCGATAACGTTAACGTTGAAGACGCAATAGACGAAAATAACGATAGCAGACGTTATCGGTATCGGCGATGACGATTATCGACGATAATCTATCGTATTAACAAGTCTGATCTCAACCCATCCTTAGAGCACTAATTAAAAGTAAAAATTTTTTAATGAGATTCACAAAAAGTCACGTTTCTTCTATTTTTCAAGTCTGTTTATAGTGTTTTGCACGCGGAGATTTGACCTCAAAATTGTTCATTCTTCCTCACTGCTAAGCAGTGAAATAATTACATTACAAACTTGCTCTGCGTTTTATCTATTCAATGACACATAAATGAGTGTAATTCAGAACGTGTTTGAGCATTCATGACCGTTTGAAACTTGATGTAAACTTCCGTGTCGGTTTCAATTTTTACTTTCACATAACGTAAGAAATACTGATCAATCAACGCACTTACCAGAGCTACTGCTGCTGATGAACTGCTTCTTGGTTCCGTTGACCGCCGTGTTGATCATGTAGCCGATCTTGGTGAAGCTAGACTGTCGTAGTACCGGTCGAGGTGGAATCGGTGGTGGCGAGTTTGGGCTGTGCGGTGGACTCGATCCACCACCGTAATCCGAATTGCCACCACCTCCGCTACCGGGAATTGCCATCGGAGGACTCGTGGTGACCGTCGACGAACGACCCCATCGGCCCAACGACGGAGCACTCTGTCTTATGCTAGTTTGAACCTTGGCTGGGGGATGAAGGAAAAAAATAGAGCTGTTGAAATTTGTGACTATTTCGGTATTTATAATAAAATAAGGGAAAGCCAACCGAGACATTCATCAAGTCAACTCAGTCAAGACTAATCCTACAGTAAATAGACAGCAGAATGGCAACCAATCAATGTGACTCAATGGTGAATTGTGAAAAAAGAATGTTATCATTGATGTTTCCTACGATTAGTGTGATCATAATATCAGGTCACCCGATAAGAACGCTCCATTCAAGTATGGAGTCAAGTCATCGTACGATGGATTTCGCAAGAAATTGGATCACGTGCTACTAAACGCTCTAAACGATAAATCCGAACCAATTTTGACACTAAGCAGGTGTTTACTCGTCGAGAACGACTCCATAGCTAATGCTTCAGATGTTTATTTCTTAGTGGATCTGGCAAGTGGCAATTTGCTAATTTACTCTTGTTTGAAACCGTCCGAACTGGAAATGTTTTTGCGCGGTACCATTCAAATCGAGAAATTATCGACCTCATCCAGTGACGATTGTTTTTCGCGGAGCTTCGACTCTGACAGTTTACATACTTAAAGCGCAATGTCTGTTAGAATGGTACCTATCTGATAGTCAGTTGGAGTGGTGTTGTAAATTATTTCTGACAACAAAAAGATAAATACCGAGCGAGACTTATGCTATGTAGGACGCGAAATGCATTTAGCTAGCGGCCAGGTGCTAACTGCCCGATGCCACTGTGAGCCGGATTGAACTAACGGCGATCCAGCGGAAGGTAGTCTAATTGTTTCGGAACTTTGCGCCGAGTCCCAGAATGCGTTGTTCAAATATCTTCCGGTCGTAATAATATTGTTGCGCGTTGCTAGCAGTGACCTAAACTCGTGTTGTTTACTGTAGTCAGTCACGTCCGTAATCCGACAAATGACGCTCGACCTGCGTAAACCGCTCATGACTGCGGGGTGGAAAATAAATTTCCTCACGACCGACTGTTTATCATTTAACACCAACTAACGCAGTGAAAATCCGATGGCCAATTTTCTCTCCACAAACATGTTTTAAAAATATGCACATCACAGACAAGCCGATCGACTTGACAGTTCTGGCAGTTAGTCCCACAATTTGCCGTAATTGACGGTGAATAATCCCTTTGAATAAATATATTATTTTATATATACTTACACTTCATCGATCTCTTCGGCACTGGTGTCGGTTTGTTAGTACCATAAATCATTAATTATCTGTACACCTTTCCGCGCGGGCAAACCGCTCGCGTCTTCTGCTTCCGCTGCGCAGTATCACGTACCCGTCCAAACAACTGGCTGGCTGGATTCCAAGATCGCGCAAATCGTTTACATGCTTTACACACGGCTGTCGTTGCGCTTCGGTCAAAGTAGCCGGAGATATATGGAAATGTGCAACGTTTCTAGGTTATGTACAACCTAGCAGGCCGATGATCGCCGGGGAGGACGACAGTCACGCCGTAGTGGTGTTTTGCAATGTGCAATCCCACCGCGGCGGCGGCAGGGCTAGCCGTTGGCCTTATTTTTGTAATTTCTTCTCGTGTGCAGTGCAATCGGCGGTACTGCTGGCAACGGTAGTAGAGACAATGCGGGCAGCGGACACGGTTGTCGTCGCTGTCGGTTCCGTCCAATGAATGCATGCGTTGCAGCGTCGCACACTGCGTTGTAATGATCTCTAGCTCTAGATGACCACGGGACTGGTTGGATTCTTTGCCTGCGAACGATCTGCGAATGAAGGAGAACGAAAACATAAAAGATGTTAAAACCTTGACACGAAATATATCCGCGGGGAGTGGGAATTTGCTTTCCGGTAAAGTCGACAAATTTGAAGTTATATTAAACTACCTTTTAATTGTTGGTGATTTTTATTTTGCTCGAGCCTTTGGTGCGCTTGTGAGGCTTTACCGTAGGATAAACACCCACGAGCAAACATCAATGTTTGTCGAAGGCCAAACCGCTTCTGCTTGGCTACTATACCTTGAACTCAATTTTCAATATGGACTATAGATCCAACAACATTTTAACGTTTATCTTCTATTATACGTACTCGAGATCAACTGTAGTTACATTAAATCGACTCAGAACACCAGACAAATGATCAGTAATATTCGATGTCATTTTTTTTATAAATAAATTCAATCCAATGCCCTCAACCGGAACTTGATAGTGCCAAATGCTTCCTGCACTCAAAACCAAAAAAAAAAACCTTTTAACTGTGTCATAAAACTATGAAATTCATTAGAATTCGCCCAGGACGAAATATAGAAGAGAAGGAAAGTAATGTGACCCATTTCTCGCCTCGTAGCAGGAATAAACTAATGACGAATTCGTTTTTACGGCAGGACCATACCGTCCCGGACTACACTTTGCAGCTGAAAACAAACACTTTCCGAGCAGTTGCAATGGTGTGCGTAATACCAGAGGTAGCTGTCACTTAGTTTTGTTTTGGTCATTACCCCATTGCCTTTTTGTCGCGTTTGTGCTAGTGTACGGATTCGGACGATGATGATCCCAAAAACTTAAAAATTTTCTCCATTTCGCAAATGTTTTGACAAAATAAAATTCAACTTGATGCTTGACACGCGAAGAACGATATTCAAAGCAAACCAATTTTGACACATTTTTCTTTCTTTTTTGATTTTGACACATACGTGTGAATGTGTTGGTGTCTTTAAAACTGCACTTTGTTTCTTTCGCGGACTGTCCGAGACAGAAAAAGGGTAGCCCGGGATAGTCCGGAGAATAAAAAAAAAAACAGTTATAGGACAAAGTGTAGTCCGCGGGGTAGCTACACCGCAAAAACGAAAACGACATAAAAAGAAAACGTGCTACAACCATCTCTACATGTTTTTTTTCACCCAAGAGCAATACAAAAAGTAAACAAAAAACTTGCTATACCATTTTTGCATAAAAAAATAGAGAATTAGATAACGCCGCCCCCCCCCCCCCTCCTCATGGAACTTTTCCTTAGTTACGCCAATGATTAATATCAAGAAAATCCATCAGGTGGGCGAAATATGGTTCCTCTACCCTTTTAAAATTGATTCAAAGATTCTTTGCATGAAGATTCGTATCACTCTCTATTAGATGTTGTTATCAAATTGTTCAAAAAACTTGAAGAAGTTGTGTATGAGACACAACCGCGAAAATAGCATAGAATTACGACAGCATGTATGATGTCAATGTATTTCTTGCATTATCAGGTATACAAATTGATAACCGCTGCTACGAATATTGTAATTTAGAGGACAAGAAGCGTTCTGAAACTAGGAAAACTTTGTATTTTGCATAAGAGGTACGAGAACTCAAAATAGTGAACATTTTCATACTAGCTTCAGAAGATATTTTGTATATGAAAGCCTCAAAGAATGACCACAAATTTTAACTTGGAACTCCGCCGCTAGTGGCGCTGCAGAATGTAACTTTTTAGTCTTACACTTTAGCGAATCGAAGTGTTCAGCAAAGTTGCAGATCATGTTGTCACAAAAAATATTGCGGAAGACTATTTTTTTCTTACTTCTCTTGTTTTGGCGACTCACCGTTCCGTATCATACTAGCCAACCTTGGGTATTTAGAAACATTTTTTAATTTCTGGAATTTTTTATCAAAATCTGCAGCCGTCATTCCATACGATTGTTTGTTATCTATCCCTTTTTCAGGTAATTAACAAGTGTTGTCATTTTTGTTGGGTTTTGATTACTCCATTCCATGACTGCTTTATACCCCGATCACACTACACCGCATATCAGCTGATATCGGGCGATTCGTGTTATGAAGGTCATATCACCTGATACAATCGAGCTTTCATCACATACCACCTCGGCTACATGGATATCATGTTCGGAATAGTGATGGGAAACTTATCGATACTTATCGATAATATCGATAAATGCTAGACATCGATATTATCGTTAATTTTTTGACGTTAACGATAATTATCGATATTATAAGGGTGAGCACAAGTCAGTGCGGCTGGTTACTGGAGGAGACCCAAAAGAAGAAGACCTCACCTACCCTACCCCAGGAGTTGCTTTTGCCGCTAGGTATTTGTTGGGTGCTGCTATTCGACAAGATTTATTGTCGATGCAGCACTACTCTGCAATTCGCTGGTGAGTCCAGTGACGCGAAGATTTCTAGCGATGTCATTTTGTATGATTATTTCTCGCTGTACTGTGCGCATGCAGTTTTGTTGTTCTTTTATTAAATTGACATAGTTTTGCGACTAGAAAACAATCAAAACTATTAGAAAATATTACAGTCGCATATTTCGAGACATTTTATGTTGAATCAAAGACTACATTATATTAAAATACTACGAAATTCGCTGGAAAATCCTTGTCAGGCGAGCGACTCGTCGCTTCCGATTATTCTCTGCATGCACAATAGCATCGTTGGGGGTGGTGTAAAGGTTCTCCCCGGGTGTCACTGAATTTCTGAGAAATAATGGTAACTAATAAGGTATTTATAGTTTTTAGTTTCCTAAGAACAGATGAATTCGACAACTTAGTACTGGAGAACTTCAAAAAAAATATCCAAACTTTCTGCATCATCTCATAAAAAGCAATGATACGAAATTGTAATAAAATGCATTTTCTTTGGCTTGCCAACTCTTATAATATGATGGACAAGCATAGCGTCAGTCTATTGGTAATTCTCTGGTAATTGTTTAGTTTAACTTGGAACTGTTTAAGTTCAAAGTAGTAAGTGTGATTTATACAGGGGGTAGACAAAATAATTGGGATAAATAAAATTCTCTCGAATTTCAAATGGCCAGAACTTTACGAAAAATGAATCAATTTTGATAACCGGTTTCATTTCACTGGAAAACAGTATTATATTAGTATTACTTGGGAACTTGATGTGACCAACCTACACCGAAAATGTTTCGGATTTCAAGAATGTGTGTCAAAGTGTACATTTTTGCAACGCATAGCACGTTTTAGGTAACTAAATTGGCTATCTAAAATACTTCATTTAAAAAAATCTGAGATCACCGATATTTTCTAAAATCATTTTTTGTTTTTAAAATTATATTTTTTCCAGAGTAGGATCTTAAACTCATATTTTTATATTTTTGAAGGAAAGTTCAGATAATTTTTACTAAGATATATTGATTCATAAGAAAAAGGTTCAAACACAGTTAGGTTTCCTTACGCGAGGGATACATGCCTCGTGAAAAAACCATGTTAATTCAGAAATCCGATTCATTTTTCGGGAACTTTAGGCCATTTAAAAATTGGCATAATTTTGCCTGCTTCAATTATTTTCCTTATTATACAACCTTCAAAATATACTTCGGCTTGAAACTATTCCGAAGAAAGCACTCCCGGCGTAAAACCCGAAGATTTTCCTAAACAAACTGTGTAACTCGTCCGGTTGTTTGAATTTTCATTCGCAGTATCGTGAGATTTGTCATTCAAGGCCTTAACACAATGGATACGTTGCGGCTGCGTTTGCGGCAATTTGACAGTTAGCCCATACATTTACTGTCAAATTGACGTCAACGCAACGCAAACGTATCCATTCTGTTTGGGCCATCACTGTCTCTGTTTTTAACAAATTTATATAGCAAAATTGCATTTGTCGAATAACGTTTTCGGTAAAAAAAATGGACGAAAATTGCCGATTTTTCATGGGTTTATCTTTAATCGCACTGACGAAACTACTCATGCATCATCAATCATAGTAACCCAAGAGTTAGCAAAACAAATTTGATAGCTCTATCAGTCAAACTCTAACTGTGATGGCGAAAAAAGTGAAGCTACTCCGTTCAGAAGTGTGCGCGTTCAAAGAACGGTACCCCGCAGCGTCAAAAACGGACATCGTGCGGCACTTTGTGGACGCCGGGTATGCCGGTTCTGGCATCTACAACATCTTGACATTATTGGACAACGATCAGAGCATCGAAAGAAAGCCCGGTTCCGGGCGGCAAACGACCCTGAGGGACAAGAAGCTTCAAAGGATGCTGAAGAGGAAGACCGAAAAAAAAAGTGGCTAAATCGCTGCGTACACTTGGCCGAGAGGTTGGTGCATGCTCTAAAACAGTAAAAAAGTATCTGGAGAACATGGACATACATGCAGGAAGCGGCATTCCCGTCAACTGGTCTCGGAGCTGCAGGCAATGACGCAGCGACAGCGGTTGAATAAGATGGTTTTAATCGATTTTCCTGGCGAATCGCGACGTGACAGTGGTGATGGACGACTAGACCTATCTCACCATGGATGGCAACGACTAGCAGGGCTCTTCGTATTTTACCTCCCCCACGAAATAAGTGAGCACCGAGGTAAAGTTTATTCCACAGACCAAGTTCCCCAAGAAGGTGCGGCTGTGTTTGACAATCAGCGAGAAAGGGATATCAAAGTTGCTCTTCTTTCGCTCCGGGCCGTGAACGGGGAAATTTATAGTACGAAGTGCCTGACAGAAGTTGCGTCGTTCATCAAGAACTACCATAAGCGCGAAGACACGGTGTTCAGGCCAGATTTGACGTCGGCCAACTACTCGAAGCGATCGTTGGAGGAGATGGAGCGGCTGAATATCGATGTGGTACCGAAGTCGGCGGATCCGCCCAATGTCCCCCACCTGCTTCCCATCGAGAATTTCTGGGCAAACTTGAAGCGCAAGATCTGTTCCAACAATTTTGTCGCGAAAACGGAGGAAGAATTAATAAAAAAAAAAACGAAGAAAGAGCTTAAAAACATGGCTACACGCATATTTTCGTCCGCCATGGCGAATGTTGCGGTTAACTGCCGGAAGGCCGGACGCAAGGACGTAATTTTTTTTTACGAGGAAGCTAACATGATAAACTTCCATGGGAAATTTATCCAACTCAATTATCTGTCATAGTTTTTTTTCATCACCATCTAAAATAGTTAATTTTTTTCATCACCATCTGAAATTTTTTTTTTACCGCAAACGTTAGCTGTCAAATTATCGATACTTATCGATAATATCGATTAAAGCCCCGGAATTATCGATTGTTATCGATGTCCGTTTTGGGCGATATTTCCCATCACTAGTTCGGAAACCAATAATGCAGCAGTTGGCAACACGGATAAATTAAGCAAATGACATTTGCGAAAACCCTACAAATTTCGCAATTCGCCTCGACGGTGTTGCTGATATTTGTTTGGTTTTTGCATGCGAAAAAAAGGAAAGAACTATTTTTGCTTTGCCATCCCGCACATTTTGAGAATTACATATGAGAGTTTGCGTGAGTGCAAGCAGCCTTCAAAATCTCTTTCAATGCCGTAAACGCGAATTCTAATCAGCTGTCATAATGAAGTGTTTTGTTTTTGCTTTACCCTGTTACATACCATATCATTTCCCTGTAGTGTGAACACCCAAAGCGATATTTGATATCATTTGGTGATATCAGGTGATATGCGGCGCAGTCTGAACAAGGTAAAACCCACCCGCCAGAAGTAATATTGAAATAATTGAAAATCTTTGAGCAACCCCTCGTTTTCACATGTTATGACAGCCAGGGCTGTGCGATATTATTTACAACCATTCAGTGATTAGTTGACGCGATATAAACAAAGTGTTGTTTACATTGGCACCTAAAAGCCGATTGTTGTAGTCTACACAGAGAGTTTTCATCAAAATCAAAATGGGTGGAAAGAAAATCAGATTTCGCAGCGGAAGATTGTAGAACAGTTCGGAATAAGCCGGGGAGCAGTCCGTGAAATAGTGCAAAAGCCTAATACTTACGATTCGCTTGCTGACAGTTCCGAAAGAGACCGTCGTCGGAAGACCGATAGCCGGATGGATTACGAACCATCCGGGAAGTGAAGATATCTCCCAAAGTATCGGTCAAAGTGATACAGGAAAACCTCTCGTTGGCGGTTTAGGCTAGAACCATACGCCGCAGACTAGCTGAGCATGGACTCAAGGGCAAATTCACAGAAAACGTCCGTTCATCGGCAAGAAAAATAAACTGAAACGTTTGGAATTTGCCCGAAAACATGTTACATTCTCTAAAGTTTAAACCCAAAGATTTTTGGAAGAAAGTACATTGGACTGATGATTTTGTCAACGTATTATTGCACACATTAAAGAAGTCATGTAATGAAGCGAAGGAAATCCAACAAAAATGACAAAGCTTGATAATTAATAGCAGTGGTGGGCACCGCTAACCGAAAATTTAGCTCGATAATCGCTAAACGCTAAACGCTAAACCCACATTAGCGGAACTTTCGCTAATCGCTAACTTTTTAATATGTAAATAGTCATATCGCTATATTTATTGCTCATGTTTTGTAAGATTTGGACCACTTTGATCTGTTTTGGTTAAACAAACGAAAACAATTACTTTTTAAAGCTATTTACAGTAAGAGGTTCACGAAACGGTATTCATATTTGATTTTGTAAAAACAAGAATATCAAAAGTTATTTAGCTTGCATTGAAACTAGATACTCTTAGGAATGTTTTCATGAAAATTCAGTTATTATCTGAATCGAAAAAATAGAACCAAAGTTCTCATAATTTCATGCGCATTGCAATTCATCAAAGCTCTTGGTGTGCCAAAAATTCAATCAAGACCTTGTGCTTGTTCTTCAAAATGCTCCTGTGGCTTGTACGATAACTGGAACTCCATTCTAGGGTAAAAAAACTGACAAAAGTAACTTTCGCAGTAAAGTATGATCATCTTTCGAAGCAATTTACGTACGCCATCAGCAATTCACAGTTTTTATAAATATTTCTATTGTCGCTTCTCCACAAAATTTAGCGAATTAGCGATTAGCGTTTCGAAGGCCAAAATTTTAGCGACGCTAACAGTTTCGCTAACCAGCTCAAAAATTAGCGAAATCCCTAAATCGCTAACTGAATTTTAGCGTCGCTTATTAGCGAATTAGCGGAATGGTACCCACCACTGATTAATAGGAAGATTAATACTTTACAAACAATTGCATGAATGATGGAGCTCCAGAATATGGAGAAGTGTCAAACCGCCATAAAAATTTATGTTTGATTTGTATAAGAGCCCTCCCTCTCAGAATAGGGAGGAGTGTCGAACCACCACGAAAATATTTGTTTGCTCCCAAAAACCTTTACATGCTAAATATGGTTCCATTCACTTGATTGGTTCTTGAGTTGTGAAGAAATTTGTGTTTCATTTGTATGGGAGCCCTTTTTATCAGAAGAGGAAGGAGTGTCGAGCCACCACTACAAATTTTTCTTGCTCTCAAAAACCTTTACATTTGTGTTTCATTTGTGTGAAACCTCTCCTTTACAAAAGGAGGGTAGAATCATTATGGACATATTTGTTTCTCCTAAAAACATTCACTTGCCAAATATGGTTGGATTTGCTTGATTGGTTCTCGAGTTGTGCGTAATTTGTGTTTCATTTCTATGGGATCCCTCCTTTTTCCAAGAGGGAGGAGTGTCGAACTATTATGGCCATATTTTTTACCCTTAAAAATATCACATGTCAAATTTGGTTCCATTTACTTGATTAGTTCTCGAGATGTGCAGAAATTTGTGTTTCATTTGTCTGGAACTCCTCCTTTATGAAAGAGGAAGGGGTGTCGAATTATCATGGACATATTTGTTAACCCTAGAACATTCACATGCCAAATTTGGTTGTATTTGCTTGATAAGTTCTCAAGATGTGAGAATCTTATGTTTCATTTGAATGGGACCCCTCTCTAACGGTAGAGAGATGGGAGTCGAACCATTGTGGACATATTTGTTACCTCTAAAAACATGCACATGCCAAACTTGGTTCCATTCATTTGATTATTTCTCAAAATGTGCGAAATTTGTGTTTCATTTGTATGGGACCTCTCTCTTACGGAAGAGGGAGGGGTGTGAACTATTATGGTTATATTTTTACCCTGGTAATATTCACATGTCAGATTTGTTTCCATCTACTTGGGGGCCATCCACATACCACGTGGACAGATTTTTAACGATTTTGACCCCCCCCCCCTCCACCTCCGTGGACAACTGCCCATATAAATTCTAAAAAAATTGTATGGGCCGTGGACGTTAGCCAACCCCCCCCCCAAGCTGTCCACGTGGTATGTGGCCTCTGGATTTTTTCCTGAGATGTAGAGAAATTTGTGTTTCAATTATATGGAACCCCTCTTATCGCAAGAGGGAGGGCGCTATAACCATCATGGACATATTTGTTACCCCTTAAAACATTCACATGCCAAATTTGGCTACATTTACTGGAATAGTTTTCGAGAAGTGCAGAAATTTGTGTTTCATTTGTATAGGACCCCTTTCTAACGGAAAAGGGAGGGGTTTCGAACTATTATATACATATTGGCTACTCTTAAAATCCCTTAAAACAGTCACATGCCAAATTTGGTTCCATTTACTTGGTAAGTCCTCGAGATGTGCAGAAATTTGTGTTTCATTTGTATAGGATTCCTCCCTTCCAGAATAGGGAGGGGTTTCGAACTATCTTAGCCACCTTTTTGCCCACCCCAGCATTAAAAAAATATCACGCTGATCGGTTCAGTAGTTTTTAACTATATAGGGATCAGACAGACAGACATACAGAGCTGCATTTTTATATGTTTAGAAGAAAGATACAAATCAATTTGAATGGTTTTATGCTAGATAAGTAAGTAATATGCATATGGAAAGTATTTAGAATAGAAAATCAAATTCCAATTCGGATTCTTGAGCTTATGGAAAGACCTGAAAAAAAAATCAGGGAATTTCATTTTTGACTGGATTAGACACCTTGAGTTGTTATTAGGTAATCCTGATGCAACGAAAAGAACAATCAAAAATATAAATCTATCAATTTACTGAGGTTCCTCCAGAGTTCATTTGCGTTGATACACCGCTCAGCGGTTTGACTCGCCCGGTAAATTGGCAACCTGATCTTCCGGTTGATGAAAAACACACTAAAACGCAAGTGTTTTGAGTTTGATAATATTTTTGGAATATTTACAATTATGTTTCCATAGCAAGATGAGCCAACCCCGCTGAATAATATGCGTAAAACAATATGCAATTAGACGGTATATTTTATGTATAATACAAAACATGGACGTTGTTCGGCCGTACAAACTTTTAAACTTCAACCTGCGAGATTAACTCAATTTTATCTTATTGTCTGTAATCCTTAAAATAGAACATCACCAAAAAGTTGCCATATTTACTACCTTTCTCTCTGCGCGTCCGTTTTAACGGTTTTGACCTATTTCTGAACAGCGTAAAAGGTCTGCTATCGAAGTCTGGACGATTGAAATTTTCAGCTTCTCGCAAGTCACGTACACTAAGGTCGCTTTTTACGCGATTTTTTACGCGGCTTTTTTACGCGGATTCCAGAATTTACGCGGTTTTTTTTTACGCGGCACGTATCCCCCGCGTAAAAAGCGACTTCAGTGTACGTGTTAACTAAATTTGACATAATTGATAATGATAATATTAGACAATACATGATGAACTTGTGAAAGTTCTTTCGGTTCAGCACCCGATTTCGAAATATGCAATTATATAGAGACGAAGCGTTTTTGACGTTTTTCATTGCCTTGAAGAAAAAAAAAAAGAATACAGTCTAAACCAGACCAATAAAAATCACATCTCTAGCCGCTTCCCAACTGCATCATCACGGCAGTAAACACAATAAATAAATGATTCAGTTTCATCGCAGTCGGCCGCGAAACGACGACGACGGGGACGACGTGACGACGCAAATGGAATGCGATCTGACGTTTGATGTTATCTATAGTATACGCAGCACCCTGGGAGATGGCAGTAGGCGGAATACTTTGCCTAACCGAAGCTCCGTACCGGTCATGCACAGCCAAATGCAGCCCACCGAAGGTGGTTAGATTTTATTGAATGGAAACGAGGTAATCTTACTTTCCATTGGAAGCTGTTGTTAACCAAATTAATACAATTGTTATTCGGGTGTACGTTACGTTCAGGTTTTATTCGAGCTTCATGCGTGTATTGCTTGGCATTGATGAAATTTGAGTATATAATCCATTTGTTGGACAACAAGTTTCTCAAAACAACGACAACAGCCTTTATCGGCTTCATGCACGTTTACTGAGTTATCAATTGGCGGTGAGACTTTATCCCTCCCCGATTAATAAGCCCTCTTGTTCATACAGAGTGTGCTCAATCATTACACTAATTTAGCGAACTTAGCTATCAGTCACTAATCGGTGCTTATTTCAGTTCCAATGCTAACTTGTTTGTTGATTTTTTTTTTTACTCAACAGCTGCGACCACGAGGGGATTAAGACGCTGTTAGTCCAGATTGGTTTCGAATGAAGTGTATCAAAATGTGTCGCGTTAGTTACTTTGATTTGAACCGAAATTATTTTTTTATAATCTATCGATTCTAACCCGCTTAGTGTCGTACCCCTTGTACTATTTATGTTATTATTCCCTTTCGTACTCTACTCATTGCCAGCATAATTAACAGTTGTTCAAAGCTTCACGGCACTACTTGTTGAACTGCTTCGCTCGGTTTCATTTGGAGTGATAAATTAAACAGAGCTTCGCTGTAAGTTATACAGAATAGTGCACTCGAGCCGATCGGAACGAGCAATGTGCTAAGTGTACTTATGTACGATCAAGATCGTACCGCAACGCTCCAACTTTACCCCCGTTTACTCTTCGGAAATAGCAGTTAACGTTTGATAGATATCTAATTACTACGCAATTGTGCGTTCGCATGTCCGCCGGCGGAGATTTGCAATCGTTACGAGTGATAATGAGAGCTCGACTCGCAATCAGTTAGTTTTGAATAAGATTTGAATTAGTGACTGAACGGAAGGTCTCGAGAGCTTTTTGTTACAAGGTGGATGTTGATTTAAATAATGTTTCTGAGGTTATACTTCCTAAGGACTGCGTCCCCATTCCGCCAGGAAAGCCTTGGTGACGATTAGTGGAAAATTTTCCACTTCTCGCCTTTACGAAATCGAGCCATCGTCTGTCAGCTCTGGAGAGTATCTTCATGAATCATCGGATGATGAGATGTATGCATTCGAATGTATACAGTGGCGAATGTTAATTGTTTGACATCCACTTAGCAGGTTGCCCCTAATCGTTTACCACAAGTCTGTACTGGATCGTCACCGAGGTTTTATTCGTTGTAACTGCGAAAGAAATTGTTTTTGACGCGAAAGTACGTCTTACTTTAGCAGTGTAGGCTGTAATAAGTGTAACGAAACCACATGCCAGCAAACTTCAGATTTTCCGATTTGGGCAACAAAAAGTCACGGATCATGGATCGATATCGTTCGCTGTTGATGGTAACGTTTAGTCCAAGGTCGACTGTAAAGGAAATTCGAAAAGACGATGGGTAAATGTCCAATAAAGTAAATTTGGTGTGAATTTTGGTAATAACACCTCTAATTGATGGCCATCACAGGCGAAGCACACGTTTTAGAGAGAACGAATTCAAATAATAAATTATTACGATTTGCAATCGTTTTTGTTCTGGTGTTTTTCCATGATAAAATGGCATAGTACACTGAACAATTTTGACTTTGACAGATGACGCTTGGACGCCATTATAAACCAGTGCTAGAAGCTCGGAAAAAGGTAGTAGAAATCACACATAACAATCGTATCGACTTTTCACTAGCTGTTTCATTTCTCCTGGTTTCGATTTCGATTAAAGGGTGGATACGAAACATCGCAAAACCTTCAATCGGCTGTATCTTTTTTCCTGTGCGAAGGAAATTACCTAAAATTCCGAACTTTTTGTCTTCAGAATGCATTGCTTACATGCTGTGAATTTGACGGTTGTTTGTTTTGTTGCCGCCAAACTGGAAACTATTCAAGTGAAATGACTAATAAAATCCGGAACTTTCTCATCGTGCGAAAAATACTTCTCAATTGTAATTCGACCGTCTCAAGAGTTCCTGAAAGGTTCAAGGACAAGTTGACGTTAGATCACAAGAGTGAAGCTGGAAGGAAACCGAGATCAACAGGCAGAAAAATGAAAAGGAAGGTCAAGAAAATTTTTACTCGTCATCCCAACCCTTTTTTTATTTCAGATAGAGAGAAAATTTCTCGCCAATCACCTGAGAGACCAATCTCAGGTAGTGTGGGGTTTGACCCACTAAAAACGCTCCAGTCTCCGGCTAATAATACTCTCCGGGACGACCGCTAAGTATTGCTTCAGGGAGCAGGTTTCATGATCTGTGCAACCTCCTGGCTCTATCAAGTCTTCTAGCTAATTAGCTAACTAACCTGAAGACTGGTGGTTAGCTAACACTGGCGTGTAGGTGATCAACCTGTCGCCTGCTTTGCAACTCTAGAACTATTTGGGAAGCGGCTGCACAAATCGCCCTCCTGTTGTTCTGGTCTTCACATACCTCTGAACTCTACCATCGTGTCACTCCACGCACGCGAGAATATACCAAGAAGACATGCTACGCAGTCTTTTCCGCATCCACGCACTCAGAGCACATGGAGGACCCCGCATGCCCGAACCTTTGTGGATACTGACTGAAGCAACCATGACCTGACAGGATTCGGTCAGGTGGAAGTTAATTTCTCCATGGCACCTCCCGACCCATCCGGATACCATCGGAATAAGTCAGTGCGTCCATCTACCCTCCGCGAAATTGGACCATTTCTGCTGCTATCTGATCATCGATAATGATCCTCTGGTACCTCGTTTGCCCCTTGTGTTTCGTTGGTCGAAGTATTTTACGGCCTCCCTAATGGCTATGCTCATAGGCATCATGCCGGACAGGACGCAGATTGCGTCGTAGGACACTGTACTAAACGCACTCACAACCCTCAGGCACATGAGCCTGTAGATACTTTCCAGTATGCCACGATAGCCGTTGAAGCTCTTGCAAGCATTGTTGACGTGACTCTTGAATGTGAGCTTATTGTCAACCATAATCCCCAAAAGCTTCAAAGATCGCTTTGAGGTATTGGTGCAGTCTTCGACTCTAACCAACGCCTGTTGCTTTGATTTGCGGTTATTTACAACCGTGACCTCCGTCTTATTGTGCGCTAACTCGTTTCCTGGAGCACGCGGCCGTCAACTCGACCTCCTCGATCGACTCGCCGTAGACCTCTAGCGTTATGTCGTCTGCAAAGCCGACAATCACAACTCCTACAGGGAACTCGAGTTTCAACACCCCGCCATACATCACATTCTATAACACCGGTCCCGGAACCCTCCTCTGTGTTCTAAACAAGTACTCGATTCTGGAAGTAATTTTCCAGAATATTGTTCAGCGATACCGGTACATGGATGCTCCTGAGCGCAAGCGTTATGGAGTTCCAACTTGCGCTATTGAACGCATTTTTAAGCCCCTTCTCTTGCGCTGAAATGCTGCCTCCGCCGTCTTGGTGACAGAGAGGATTGCATCCAGCGTGAACCTGCCCTTCCAAAAACCGAATTGGTTAATTGCCAGACCGTTTACACTCTCCGTGTACCTCAGCAGTCTGTTGAGGATAATCCTCTCACGCACCTTTCCCGCAGGCAAAAATACCTGGTGGTTTTTCAGCCTTCGGTAGTAAGACCGCACTCTGCCGCTTCCACCTCTCCGGGAAGAGGCAGTCATTCAGGCACCTCTGCATAACTGTCCGAAACAGCCCGGGGGCCGTTTTCATCGCCAGCCTGATTGCCTGGTTAGGGATTCCATCCGATCCCGGTGCGTTACCCACTTTTAGTGAGTTGACAAGTTCCTCATTTGTAACCATTACTACTTCCTCGATCTCGATACGGCTGTCGTCGCTCACGGATTGGATGTTCGGCACCACTTGCTTGCCCTAATCGTACTCATTAGCGCCGATCTTACCGAACCTAATGCTGCGCGGCGCTCAATCCTTTGTTCGTCTGTTCGCGCACGCTGCATCCTCCGCCTTGCACGGAAGCACGCTCTACGAAGGTCAGCTATCGCGTCAATCCACCAGTAAACCGGTGGCTTCCCATTCCTATGTTGGCGAATCTTAGACATGGAGGCAACGCACACCCGCGATAGTATGGCAACTAGTTGGTCATCAACTGCCAATTGCCCCCTCTTCGAATACTTCGGCATCGAAAAGCGATGTCTTCCAGCCGGTCTGAGTGTTGGCTCTACCCGTCACTTGCAGCCTCACATTGTTGTCTACACTATAGCAAACCGGCTGATGGTTGCTATTAGTGTAGCCATCCTCTACCCTTCAGTTTTTTATCAGTCCTGGGCTGGAGAACGTCACACCGATGATCGACTCCGCACTATTTCCGCTGTTTGTACATGTGGTCTCAACGTTGGCAAGATCTAAGTTGAGCTATGCCAAAGCCTCCAACAGGATCTGACCCCTCTGGTTCGTAGAGCGACTTCCCCACTCAACAGTCAAAGCGTTGAAGTCACCCGCCAACACCAACGGCGTTAGGCCCGTTAGCTCCACGGATAACTGGTCGACCATCAACAACTGCAGTCGAACACCCCACCCCACCTTGGTAACCGCGTACCCTTCGTTTGAGGTTGGAACATCCACTTGATCCGAGAACCTGCTCGTCGTCCATACGGCCGCCAAACTGCACTTACCCGCCACCTAGTTACCGTTTCGGGCGAGGGTCCGATACTCTGGCGATGTCGGACAGCGACTCAGTGACTACTTGGTATAGCAGCTGCTGAGCCGCGTAGCAGTGGTGCAGGTTTAGTTGCATTACCCTTATTCCCGTGGTTTAGCAGCTGGCTTACCGGCTGGGCACCTGTGGCCTCTTATAAAGTGTTTGGCGTTCCGTTTTCCGGAACATACCATGCACTTGGAAGACTCCTCGCAATCCTTCACTTTATGGCCTGCACCACCGCAACGCCTGAATAACCGGCTGCTGTCGTGCCCCTTTGCATGTCCAGGACTTATGTCCTCCCTCAAAGCACCTGAAGCAGCCCAGTGTACCCAGAGGGTACACTGACCAGCCGACCTTTAGCTTGCCTTCTTGACTTGGCCTGACTCCGTGGCCACCTCCACCCCGCACTTCTCTTTGAGGCCAAATGCTACATCACACTTCTCGGTGATTTTATCCAGGTTTATAAGCTTGAGAGTCATCTCCGAGGTGAGTGCCCGAACTTGCACCTTTTTGCAAAGGACTTGCTACCGCCTTGTAGGAAGCGCCCTTGTTCTTCGTATCCTTTCAGAGCTCAAGAATCATCGCGCCAGTGCGAGATCGACGGGTGGTTGAATCCGTTAGTCTTGAGTATAAGGGCGTCCCTCTTGCTCCTCGCCATTTTAACATTTGGCGGATTTGGCGGTCAATGGTGGTCCGAAGCAGGAGGAGGCTCTGCTTCAGATCCCTGGACATATTACTTTTATTCGCCGCGAACTCAATGATCGCATCAAGCTGTTCGGAAAGCGCTGTCACTCTAGGCCGCTTGTCCCGGTCCCGGACCTTCACTAGCAAGGACCATCGATCATTATATCTGGTGTAGAAACTGGCGTGTTAGCCTTTCCGCCACCGGGTTTAGCTGCATTCGTCTCCGCCTTTTTCTGCGAAGACCGCTGGATGCTGCCTCGCGGGAAGGAATTTGGTAGTCCCTCCACACCCATCACTTGGTTCTTGTTGCTATTTATTCTTCCTTAATTGGGTCTCCCTTCCAACCGCTATCTTAGTTCATGATAGAGTAGTCACCTATGTTATCCCATGGTGGTCTATGCTGAAGCAGTGAGGTCATGGCTAGGGTAGGTCGCCCATAGCGTCTCATGAGCAACTATGTCGTCCCCGACCGGCGTAAGTCAGTAAAGGGAATCTTGTCTTTAGACCAATTCCCACCATCTGATCTGATCCTTCTCCTGCCTGATTCCCACCAGGAAATGAACGCGAAGCATACTGGAAGGCCTGCTAGGTTTCACGGAACGGAGACCCCTGATGCCGTTTGCCATCTCGCTGTACCCAGAATCGTGGTACAAAAAGGAAATCCAACTCGAGTCACAGCACATATTGCATGACCTCGGCGATCGCCACGGTGGCATACAGCTCTGCCACATCCCAACACATCAATACATGATGTAGCCAAAAGGCTTGAAGTTTCGAAAACGTACGTCCAGAAGTTCAAGATAAGAAGTAGATTACACACGTACAAGGTTCAAAAGTTCCTAAATCTTTATGAATGCCATCAGTCAACTGCCAATACCTGCGCCAGACAGCTCCACACAATCCTGTAGACGAAAAGTAGTTACTGTGAGATGGATAATGAAACGTATGTAAAAGCTGACTTCGAACAACTACCAGGACAGGAGTTTTCACTGGAAAGGATAAGTTTGAAGATAATGATCGTTTCGAGAAGGAGAATGTGTCCAAATTCGCTATCAAGTATCTGATTTGGAAGGTTATTTGCACTTGTGGCAAGCGAGGTCAAGTTTTCGTCACAAAAGAAACCATCAACATGAAAGTTACAAGACTTAATGCCTCAAAAAATGTCTTTTGCCACCCCTAAGACAGCATTTAGAAAGCCCACTTTTCTGGTAAGATCTAGCCTCTTGTTACTATTCTAAAACTGTGTTAGAATGGTTTAGCTATAATCTTTCATTTTATCCAGATTAAGCTTTAGGAGATCATCTGTGTCGTCTTGTGTTTAATTTGAATAATCACAATTAATGTTTCCTGATTCTTCTAGTAACGTTTCTAAGGATCATAAAGCGCAAATTAAAACCTAAATTGAATTTAAACTTGTTCAAAACGCTCCCAAATGACGAAAAAATAGTTGAAGTCGATAAAAAAATGATCCATTGATTTAAAAACTGTGAAAATATTTATGTAAACTAAAAAAGTCGAAGATTATTAAACTTTGAAAAATGTCTAATAGTCTAAAAATTATGAAAATGTAATCAATAAACAGAGCAACAAGGTCCCCCGTTGCAATATGCTTAAAAACATTAAAAAAACAAAAACAGTACGATGTGGATTATAGCAACATTAAAGTAATATAAACAGCATACATTAGGATTCAAACGACTCCACGAAATCCTCAGCCAGACTGGCACTGGTTTATGAACAAAGCCGACACAATCAGACGACAGAGCGACAAGGCTAAATCTTCTTGGACCGCGCTCTGTACAAACCACTCCATTCAGCACTAAAAAATGCATGAACGGGAAGAAGGACCATGGTGACTTACAGACGTGAACCCCAAGTATGATGACAGTTCTACAAGGTATGCTACATTTTTGTCTATCCACGCACACAAACAAATCTCGTTATGAAAAATTTCGCGTTTTGTATGGAATTCAAAACATTTTTGGAAATTTCTCGTTTTATGTTGTTTTATATCTGATTTTTTTGGTTGGAGAGTGAATCTCCAGTTGAAACACACTAGAAATTGATATTAATTTAGATTTAGTGTGAAAAATTGGGACAATATGTCGAAATAAAATATATAAAAATGCTATATTTCTAATAGTTGGAGCATAATCTTAGTCATTGTCATAGCTCATGACTTTTGTTACTGTATGAAACATAAGCGACTCTATTTAGAAGCGCTATTAGAGTACAATAAAATAACGAAAAGTTACCTAACCGCAGCATGTTTATGTATTCCCCACAAATAAAACATGTTTCAACATCATTTCTATAACTTTTCAGGAAAGTATGTTTTATAAGTTTAGTTTAAAACGCGAAATCATTTCAAATTTCATACAAAATTGGAAAAAGTTCATAACGATCACTAATACTAATGCATCGACGTGAATAGCATACCTTGTAGAACTGTCATCATACTTGGACGTAAACCAAGCACCAAGAAAGGTGGGCGACTGTCTAATGAACACTTAGCGCTTGTTGTCGGTGTGAATTAACGACCTTGGAATGAGCAGAGAAATCACGTTCCAAACGCGCCATCGCCACCATCTGACGTGACAAAAACGCCGCCGCAAGAAGTCAAACGATCATTCGCTCAGGTATGAGTTTCTGCCTAGATCGCGCTGGCGACTGGCCGAAACACGCGTAGATCCTTAACCTACTTTAGTATATATTATTTCATCTCTTTCTAACTAACCTTTCCTCATGCAAAAACACGTCGCAAGCGCGCTGAAGAGCCCACTGTAGAAGTAATACCACTTCTGTCTGCGATGGTTTTTCAGGGATTTTCCTTTCTTCGTGTGATGTTGATGCTGTCTTTACTCTCTCTTTCTTTTCCTCTGTAAAACAAATCCACGGCAAAGTTTGTGATTTCGATTTCACCGGCACAAAACGCTGTTGAACGAGAAACTAATTCATTACACTTTTCCCCTGTTGGCACTTGATTTGATTGGTTGCGTTTCGAGTGTGGACCAATTCAGTCAATTAACCAGCGCTCATTAGTTATCCCTCTGGGTTATTCGGTTTTTGCTTCGCGAAACTGTTTCCTGTTACTGCTTCAAATTATTTTCCCACACACACAGGTCTATGTTTGATTGCTAGAGCAAGGCTTTCGCCTTACGCTGATGGCACTGAACACCCCGTATACAGACGAAACACTAAATCAACAAAAACAGTAAACTATGCTATTATACTAGTCGCTTATTTCTACCAACAGTTGTGACACTACACAAAGTATCCTCCTCGAGTTTTGCACAGCGGGACTGATAAACTCATCATTTTATATATGTACACCACTTTCAGCACTTTCCTCCAGCGACTGACGCGGGCCGCACGATTTCCATGCAACGGTGACGCTTCTCGGGCGATTACTGCGACGAACGTAATTTAAAATTAATTTAATTATCACTATCTTCCTAAAAATCTGCCAGCTCGGCGATTCTGAGTTTTTTTTCCAGCGGGCTCCGCTTGTTCGTGCAACGGAACAAACAGATGGCACTTTTATGAATACGGCTGAACATCCAGCCAGACGCAATAATCCGTCGCCGATTGCCAAATCGGGCAAACACGTGTAATGAGATTACTGGCCAGGCTGCTCGGCACACTCAACAAGGCGATAATCCCGTAGTAGCGCGCATCCGACGGCATTTGCGATAATATATCATCCACGATGGGATCATTTTTCCACCCTCCCCCGTCCACTCCCGACCAGGCCGATCCGAACTGGGCCGCTTGTTTATTATTAGAACGCCATGACGTGAACCTACTACACTGACTGACGAAGATGTTTCTACGGTGTCCTTCAAATTTACCGAATAACGAACTCCCGCCAATTCACTGTACTGCACTAGGTTTGTTCCGTTAGCTAGCTAGCAGGCAGCATTAGACAACACCACAGACTCCGATTGTTATTTTGCTTCTGATTCTCCACGGTTCAGTAAACATTATCATTTACGATTCACACTAATGATTGTACCGTCTCCGGACTGTAGCCATCAATCAAAGCAAGCGAGCGCGTGTGCGTTTTTTTTGCCGTTCCTATATTCCACTCGATATCTCGGTAAATAGAATTTCGGCACCGGAATACAACCGCGCCAGCTGATTCGTACTGATGGTGTGATAATAAAGCGCGCAAATAAAGCGGAAATGATTGTTCCACGGTGTATAGTCGCAGGCAGCCAGGAGTAACTCTAACTGCGTGCACTGGCGACCGATGTTCCACACCTCACATGTTGGGTTGCCGTCTAAAAACGAGAGAGTAAATTCCTTCAGCGAAATAAAGTGCACACTCTCCCAGCTCTCTCAGTGCAGTAGAGAACACGAGAGCGCCGCTAGGAGAAGCACACTGATTCTACCTATTTATGTATTAACATCACAGTTTACACCGTTGCTGTTGGTTGTTTTCTTCTCCTATATGTCAAAGCAAAGTACATAGGCCACTCGATGGAGACGCAAAGTCGATTATTTTTTCTTGGAAACATTTTTTTGACCAATTTGTTTGTTGTGCCTCTGTCAGTGTATATACTGTCCAGATAACATTTCATACATTATCAACAAAATGAATTGAATTTGTTGAAATTTTTGCAACAATACTTCTATGCCGTCACATTTAGGCCGCTTTTGGAATATATTACAGGGGAAAAGAAAATTTTCTTTTATTTAACGAGCATGAGCTAAAATTTTGTGTGAATTGTGGACATTTCACATACAAATCGATTCATTAATTGAAATCTATGGATTCCCCTACGCCTCTCAATTTAATTTCTCTTCCTAACAACAGATCGGAGATAAACTGCCGTGAGATGACAAAGTGACGTAAAAACCATTTTTTCGAATATGGGGTTTTCATGCCGATTTGCCGATCATTATTCGAAGACCTATCTTTTGGTATCTTCCTTTTCCTTGTTACTTATTCGTACGTTGTATAAAATCAAAAAAAAAAAAACAAAGTGACGTAGGCACCCATTTCAATACAAAGTGGCGTTTTTGGGCCGTACTGGAAAACTGATCACTTGGATCTACGTCGCAGTGTCATATCACGGCAGTAAAATTGAACCAAATAAGTCAACACTCAGAAATTCGCGCGTGGAATTTCCATGATGGTCGTTTTGGAAGTTATGAAAAACAGCTCTCCTGTATCCTCAACGTCACGAACGTACTTCGCACGCATGTAGGTACTTCGACATTTCTTTGGACAGTCTCAGGAATAAAAGTAAACCATCCGTTTCATTCGCTTTTAACTCAATGAATGAGCTGCAAAACCGCTGCCTGTTCACTTTATACACCAAGAAACTTTATTTGATTTCATTCAAAAGTTGGCGTATTTTGCTGAGAATAAAGATTTAAAGGTTGAAAAATTTACAGCGCTAATTTTCCTACACTTTTTCCTCTTTTATATGTATTTATAAAGAGAAAAATCAATAACTATTCAATTGTAGATTTGTTTGTCCTGATAAGGACAGTGTTCACATTGGAGCAATTACCTCCAATCGTTAAACAAAAAAGTAGGAGGGTGGTATTCAAGACACGACCGCATGACGTTGACTACCGTATTCTTAAAATAAAAAAAATATTCCATTGAAGCAAATAGTAGAGGGAATTGCAACGCTTCTTTTACAAAACTTCTGTAACAAAATTTCGAGGCTCCAGAAGGTACCAGTTTCCGATTATTCTCGTCCAGAATTCCAGCCATTTTAGTATTTTGCAGTAGCCATTTATTACTAACAGCCACCAGCATAACGGGTGAAACCGGCACGAGATGACCGATACTATTTTGTCTTTCCTCCTTTCAGCTGCTAACACCTAGCGCTGTCGTGAAATTAACATCATCATGAACATGCATTTTTGCAAGGTTTTTTTTCCGCTAGCAACAGCAATTGTAAAACATAAAATTCAACTAACCGCTTCTATTATAAAACTGCGAGGCACCAAAAGGTGCCAGTTGCCGATTTCTTGTTTACTGGTTTCCGTCCAGAATTCCAGCCATTTTAGTACTTTGCAGTAGCCACCAGCATCACGGGTCAAACCGGCACGAGATGACCGGTATTATTTTGTTTTTCCTCTTTTTAGCTGCTAACACCGAGCGTCCGTATGTATCCGGTACGGTTTAATAATGAAACTGATGGGGTGAAATGTTCGAACGATACGTTTTATACCAAGGCTTCGTCAGATAAACAGAAAGAGGGATGGGCTACATAGATGATGCAATGGTAGAGACAAATGTTTCTTGAAAGCTGCGCCGGCCGCTGTCATAATATTAACACCAACACAAACATGCATTTTTGCAAGGTTTTTTCCGCTAGCAGCAGCATTTGGTAAAACAGAAAATTCAATTTGCCGCTTCTGTAACAAAATTTCGAGGCACCAAAGGGTGCCAGTTGCCGATTATAGTTTCCTGGTTAGTCCGTCCAGAATTCCAGCCATTTAAGTGTTTTGCAGTAGCCATTTACTACTAAAGCCACCAGCATTACGGCTGAAACCGGCACGAGATGACCGGTACTATTTTGTATTTCCTCCTTTCAGCTGCTATCACCTAGCGTCCGCATGTCACTAGTGCGGTTTTGGAATCAGAATGATGGGGCGCCGGCCGCTGTCGTAAAATTAACACCAACAAAAAGATGCATATTTGCAAGGTTTTTTCCGCTAGCAGCAGCATAAACATCGGAAGCAGAAAGTGACAACAACAATAACAACAAAGTCAGATCGATTGTATCCGTTAGTGTCGACTGTGCTTGGGAAGAGAGGTAGTGATTGGCTGCGCGGTATGATTTAGACAATCGATATTAATTACCAATTTTTCAATAGTGTATCTCAAACAATAGTTTGTTTTTGTTACATAAATTTAACCGTAAAAGAATTTCTGATCGATTGATGCCAAAACCTCGAAAACCTGATTATAGATGACTGCAAAATAAGCGCTCAAAACCTGACCACTTTTCTCTGGTTTTCCCTGGTTGAATTACTAGATTTTTAAATTCAGGGGCCTAACTTCGATATAGACGTTAGTCAACGTCAAAACCCGTCGGGTTCGGATCAGACTCGGGTCGGGTTCGGGTTTGAAAATTTTTGAAAGTGTCGGGTACTGGTCGGATTCGGGTTTGGTGAAAAAAAATGGGTAGATGATGATGACGATGGCCCCACCTAATACAGGTCGGACTCGATTATCCGGAGGCTCGATTATCCGGAAACTCGATTATCCGGAATTCGATTATCCGGAATTTTAGACTCGATTTTCCGAAATTTTATATTTTTGGTGTCCGTTTTCAAATTTAATTATGAAATTTTGCCTTTACCATCCCTTCTGGCTTATCTGTTACCATTTAAGTCGCTCCTGGCATGTTTGGGATATGTTCGAATTGAGTGAAAATAATCAATGTCCAACGAGCGGGGGCCTAGTGTGGTTGGTAACGTCTCCGCCAACCACGCTCGACGCCGACATAGGTGTCAATGGTTGTGAGGTGGCGTGATCCACTCACAACCAACCCAACTGGTCTAGATTCAATCCTAGCCGACACCGGGAGATTTTCTGAGGCGAAAAATCTCTGGGATCACGCCTTCCATCGCATGAGGAAGTAAAGCCGTTGGCGCCGGTCCGTTAATAAACGGGTCGTGAGTTAGGGTCCTGGGTGTGGAGTCGCCTCCCTGGGCGTCGGTGATTGGCCACAACAGTGGCGGAACTAGACCGACGGAAAATAAGCGAGAATAAAAAAAAAAAATCAATGTCCAATTTATTTTTTTTTGCTTCTCAAAATGTTACCCCTTTTCGCCTCAGAAATAACTTCTGGTTACACCACTGCATCATACAAGTAAAATAAAGAAAAGAGATATTTATTTTATGTTCGTTGATCGCAAAATTTTAGTACATATTTTTTGTGTGATTCGATTATCCGGAAAACTCGATTATCCGGAATGAAAATTTTTCGATGTTCCGGATAATCGAGTCCGACCTGTACCCCTACATCGGTTTGAATATAAATGAATACCAATAATTTACAAAAAAATGACGAATTTCCAATCCAAGGCTTATCCAGAACGTTTCCAACCCGAAAATTATCTGGAATTGATTAGGAATCGAACCTAATGTTTAAGAGCGTTCACTAATCAGAATTGGATCTAGATAACGATCTAGAACTACTATACTGATACTATAGTTCTCGATAACGAGTTCTACAGATCACAGGCAAACTCAAGCCTTTTCAGTTTTCGCTCCAAACCCTGTTTTAAATCGTGAAAACAGATTAATTGGTAAAAAGAGGGTAAAATAATTTCGAAAATATTACAAACTAAAAAGCAATTTGTCAACCCGATATTTTTTTTGTTTCCATTTCAGGGGTTTAAACCTCATGTACTCAATATCAAGATTGTCTATGTCAGTCTACGCGCACGTGACTCAAACATGTATAGCCGACTCTTTTTTTACTCTACTATTTAATATTATATAACCACACGGTGTCAAAATTTCGATTATTATCGAATTTTCATGTACCTCTGATTTTTTTCCTCAAAAACGTTGCCCACTGGATAAGATTCGAGAATCGGGGAGTTAAAAAATATTTCAGCGGCGATTTTTTGAAAAATTTGGATTTTGATTTTTTTAGCGCAAATCTACGAAAAAATCCCTGTAACTTCACTAATGTCAGTCATATTAACATAGTCAGCAACCAGTGCATTTGAGGGTAGTGCAGTGTCATTTAATTTCAAATATTTAACAATTAAGTCAGTCATTTTACCACAGACAAACAGACGTACCACTCCATACGAAATTCTAAAAAAATTTGCTTCCGATTATTTTGTTCGACACGTACTGGACATATTCTGCGAATTATAAACTTTCAGCCTTTCTGCTGTTTCTGGCAGCACAGCACGCGACTGTCTACTGAGTACAAAGGTAAAAGGGCTGATGTGCACCACCGCTGCGGCGGGAATGTTTCGCATAATTGAAACTCATTTGAATTGACCGTTATTTTGATCCATGAATATAAACTTCGATTGTTAAGGAATTTTCATGTACCTCTAATTTTTTTTCGCACAAATGTTGCCAACTGGATAAGAATCATAGATCGAAATGTTAAAAAATATCATCGGCGATTTTTTTGAAAAATTGAATTTATTTATTTAAAAGACGTTCAGCGCAAAAAATTAAGATGTAACAATTTTTGTGGGATGCAGGAAAAACGTACGGAAATCCAGCAAACCAGTTTGTCTTTATGTTTTCGTAGAGAAAATTTCCTTAACGTTCTATCTTTGTCGGATTAGGTAAATAAATTCATTGAAAAACAATTTTCCTTTGAAAAATTCAAAGTTATTTATATTTAAGTATCTTTATTGCAATCGTGGACGTGCATATCTCGATGTTCAGACCTTGTTCGAAAAGGTGAGTCAGCAATAAGTAATTTGACAATAATTAGATCACATTCGACTTAACTTTGGACTTTCAGTACACCCCCAGATAACAACTTCCACACAAAACTCTAGGATACTTTTTATCATTTTCGTTATACATAGGCAGAAGGTGAGAAAAGAGCATTTTCTTCCACTGCTCGCCTATTCTCTTCATAGATTTAGTTTTTTTGAAGCACAAGGCGCAAACCAAATTTCTACACTTCTCGTGGTCTAGCTTCATGGTTTATTCGCAAAATTTTCGAAATGAAGTGACATTGCACTATCCTCATATGCATTGGTTGCTGTGATTTCCTATGGTTAAATCACAGACAAACAGAGCCCAAGTAACATTTGAAGTTTTTTCGAATTCCTGAAGCTATTACTCAAACCATACTGCTAAAACCTAAAGCTCTTAATTTCTTGAAATCACTAATAAAATTCTATAAAGCATGCCTCAAAACCAGAAGGGCCCACTCTATGAGAGGTTGGTAGAACCTCTGTTAATACCGTCTGTATGCTAAAAGGTACTGACTTAACCATGATGTATCATGCTTTATAGCTGTTGTTAAATCCTATAGGAGAGCCGAGAAAGACAATATAGTTTTGGCGACTTGTTCTTTCAATGTTTTTAAGAAGCCATTGAGCTAACACTAAAGATATCAACAAAATATTAATTTGGAAGCCGTATTTTTATCTTTACCGATACTAAGTTTAATATAATTTTTCTGTAAATATAGAATTCCACAGCACTATTCACCATTTTTTCACTCATGGAAAATTCATCAATTGAAAGTTTTTTTTCTCCATTTCATTATCAGGAAATGAGTAAAACTTTGACTTAGAGCTAAATAACCATGCGAACAGCATTTCTTCGTGAAAATCTAGTGAAGTAGGACGAAAAATGATAATCCCCTCAAGCAACTATCAATTATTCTCTAAACACCGAATCAAGTCTTACAATGATATTCAATACAAACTATGAATGACATCCATAAAAGTTTGTCAAATAAGTGAGCCATCAGTTTTTTGGTAGAAAGAATTGATAGAAAAATGATGCCGCATTGTTTTTCGAACAATGGTTTTTCTTATTTTCCAAGTCATGAATTTTTCGTCTATGTCCAGTACGTGTCGCACAAAATAATCGGAACCACAATTTTTTAGAATTTTGTATGGAGTGGTACGTCTGTTTTTCTGTGGTAAAATGACTGACTTAATTGTTAAATATTTGAAATTCAATGACACTGCACTACCCTCAAATGCACTGGTTGCTGACTATGTTAATATGACTGACATTAGTGAAGTTAGAGAGATTTTTTTTTGTAGATTTGCGCTAAAAAAATTGAAATCCAAGTTTTTCAAAAAATCGCCGATGAAATATTTTTAACTTCCCGATCCTTGATTCTTATCCAGTTGGCAACATTTTTGCGAAAAAAAATCAGAGGTACATGAAAATTCGATAATAATCGAAATTTTGACACCGTGAACCATATTCAAACAAAAAATCCATCATCATCAATGAACATAATAACCTAATGCACCAAATAAATTTTAATAAAATATTTTAATTTTACAATCTTTTTTATAAATTTACAAAAAAAAATCTATGCTATCTACAAAACAGACTTCATGTGTTAAGTACAAAGCCGTTTTAACTCTGCCATCGTTGCTTCACGTTTCACTTGTCTGGGCATCGAATTGAAAAAATTTATTCCTTTGTACAACACAGTTCTGTGATCTTCCGAAAAAAAAATTGGTGTTCTGGCATCTTCCGCAAATATCTTCCTCTATTAATCCGGTCACACAAATATCGAGGCAACCGTATTTTTTGGCCATTTTTTTATGACATTATCAATGTGAGATTTGAAAGTTGATGTGTCATCAATAATTATTACAAGATACTTTATTTCGTTTACGCGATCAATCGTCTCATCATCAATTCAATATTAACGTCTAGTCTGGAGCTGGCTGAAGAAATTATCGAGTACTTTGTCTTACTAATGTTTAACTTTAGTGGCTTGAATTTTAACCAATTCGCTAGATAATGTAAATCTTGGTTTAGAAGTGCTGCAACATCAAGCGGATGCTTTGCTGCAACGAACTGAACAGTGTAATCAGCGAATAAATTAATATCACAGAACCGTAAAACTCGCTTCATGTCATTTAGGTAAATAATGTTTGTGCCGTGTCAAATAAATGTTGTGCGAACAAAAAAAATGAAAATAATAAATAAAATGGGCCCTAAAACACTTCCTTGCGGCACACCAAGTGTATTAGCATTGAGTCCGAGTCAAAATCGTTAAAACGAGTCTTCTGAGTTCTAGCACACAAATATCTTTCAAACCATTTGTATGCTGTCTCTACGATACCAAAGCGCTCCAATGTTTGTAACAATAAGGGCATAGAAATTGTATATTGAGTTTTGTTTTTAAATTATTTTATTCTGTAGAAGGTGCTTTATCTCTAAAGCTCAATTCCTAGAGGTTCAAGTTACTCGGCAAACAGTTTTGTAATAAAATTCTGTACAACTTTGCAGAAGAAACTATTCGTCTAGCAAGTCACGTTCAAAAGTTAGGTGTAGCGCCCTCTATATGGTGAAAATTACAGCGGGTTGCATTGAAGCATATAAAGGATAACAGTAAACGAAACAACTTTCTAGAAGATACTGATAATATTGGACTTCAAAATTTCCTATCTCCGTCCGTTTCTAAATTTAGCCCCATTGCACAATGGTCCAGAAACCAAATTTAGAGAGAAATTTGGGTCTAGGGCTCTATAGCTATGTTTTAGAGAAAAACTTTCTCCTACAAAGTTGTTATATATAATAATGCGCTTATTGAAAAACTATCAAAAATTAGGGTGACCAAATTTTTCGGAGCAATCAACTATCTAACATTTTTATCTTTGTAGATAGAAGAAAAACTTGTTCTACAATGATATAGCTCCAATAATTTTAAGTAACTTTGTAAAAAAAGTTTTTCTCTATCTTTGAAAACAACCGATTCATATTGAAAAAACACATTTTGCGCTCCAACTTCTTCTTTTCAAGTTTCACCTTAAAACTGTTTGAACGACTTTTAGAGCTTTTTAAGAGAAACAATTGGCAATGCTGATATCGTAAATATCTCTATTCTACTCAATGTCATTAATATTTTTCATCAAAAAACATGCGTTTTTTATTTGTTTGTCATTCTTTTTGGGCCAAACATAAAAAATATCTTTTGGTCTCATTTTGAAAAGCATACTTGACTCTATAAATAGGGTAATTTTTGGAAATATGTTATTTTTTAATTTGAGTAAATTCAATTTAAAAGCAATAAATTTATATATAACGCATATAAAAGCACGCAGATTTATTTTTCCAGTATTTTTTCTTATAACTAGAAATAATTATTTAAGTTATATTAAACTACGCGACACCATCACCGAAGAGTAATGACAGTAAAGGTAAACAAACATAACTTTATTTCTCCTCTCTTTTCTTCCTATACTGCAGCGGCTATCGATGCAGATGATGATTCACATAGCACTGTTAGTTGCATATAGGTTCCACCTCCTGCGCTTTTTCGGTTATTTAGAAGTTGAATAAAAGTAACGGATGCGATTTATTACAATCTTTGAATGCTGCATTGAGAGTTGCATTTGCTTCATTGCAACAATGCGTGCTGCTTGGGTAGCCATGACCTCACTGCTTTGCATACCCCTCAATGGGACCAAACAGGCGACTAGATGAATAAGGATAGCGGCTAGGAGGATTTACCAAAAATGGAGAAGTTTACGCCTGCGAATGCGGAAGCGGATGGACCACCAAATCTATTCGCCAATGGTAGCATCCAGTGGAATCTATCGGGAGACCAACGGATGTGGTTAAGGGGTAGGCGGCGACGCCAACAGCCACAGGGGCGGCAGTTCAATCAGAGATGGAAACGCTACCTAGAGTGGGGGCACTGTCAGCACAGCTCGATGTGTGGACTGGCGTAGTAATATCTCGAAGTACTTGAAACAGAGTCTTCTATTGCTACGCATCTGCTTTAACAGTGCGAGGGTGGACTACGTTGCGCATTTTAAAAGAAACAACTTTGTTGAAGACATAATACTTCTATTTAAATTTAAATTTAAATCTATTTAGATAGTTTTTTATAGATCAACCCTAAAATCAATTGTTTTCACTTCAACCTTTTATAGTGATTCTCTACAATTTTTAAATGTTCTGCAATATTTTTTGCTATAACAAAACAAACAATTTCTTCAAAGGAAGTTTATTTCCATCTCTAATATTTCTTTGGTGCAAGCAAAAGTTCAAGTCTTGTACAATCATTGAACTTCCCGATTAACACAAATTTTGCAATAAAATCGCACAATAAATGTGTGAAAAGGATAACGCAACAGTTGTACTGCGAATACATTGACACAGATTGAAATCTGAATATGTATCATATATCGACACTTAATTTCTCACATCGAGTGTATTAGTGACTGCTACTCCTGGAGCAGTGCAAGCAGCGAACAACAGCTTGTGAACTCACTAGATTTATATAGCTATAATGCTCGATCGATTTATCTCGATGGATTTGGTCATTTGAAAGTACCATTCACAACATTTTGTAATCAACGCTAGCTGCACCGAAAACCCTCCATTCCACAAAAGCGTTGCTGTTTTTTTATATCAACACTTGTAAATTGTGAATATTTATTATTCGTCATCCTGTGCACGCGCTTTTTTGTCAAGCAACGAGAGAAATTTCTCTCTCGCTCGTAGAATTTCCATGTACGTGCGACAAGACAAGACACGTCACATACAATTTGCTGGTTGCTCTTTCGCTTCTCTTTCGGCTCGTATTGCGACGCGCAAGGTCTCGTCGCTTTACGAAATGAGCAAGATACCCGTGCTGTACATACTTGATACCAGTGTTTGTCAGCAACCAGTGTGTTGCGACGGACTATCTTGACGGGGCGACTTCACGACCAGATAGGATCCGGACAAGGGGACGAAATCGGAACCAGAAACTATTTTTCACTCGTCGAGTAAAGTTTGAACAAATCTTGAAAAGCTCTTTATTTTATCAACTGGTTTGTTACAGTGGTTGTTAAGGAATGAAAATTTTTCACCACTTATCCGTGCATGGCTTGCTTGTGGCCAACAGTGTTGTTTAGTCAGCCTATACACCAATATACAGGTTCCCTAGTGTTGTTAGTGTCACTCATACTGGCGGTGCGTGCTTGCTGCGGGAAATGCATGAAGAAGAAAGCGTGTCTCGAAAGCGTATGTGCAAAAGACTTGAGAAGCGTAGCGTAGCATATAGTCTCGTTCTCAAGCAGAAAGGAGGAGAAAGGTTTTGCTTCTCGCTCGCTTTGCAATGCTGCTTGAAACATTAAAAAAACGCTAGAGCATTAATTGCGTTATGCCCAACACGCAATCAATGTACTGGTTCCAAATTACATCAACTTTTGCGCTAAAAACGCACAATTTTGTACTGGTTTTGCACATTCCAACTTTTGCGTATGATTGACGCTTTTTACTTTAATAATGCACTAATTTACACTAATTACTTTTAACTCAAAAAATTGATGTTGGAGCCGCAGTGTCTTCAGCAAATTTGTTTTGTTAATTTTTCTTCATTTGATGAAAGTTAAAAATTTGTTATCAATCTAGCCAAAAGTGCGAAACGAATTTTATTTTTTTCATTTTTGCATATAAAAATCCACATCTCTGAGTGAAGTTGTAGCACATTTCATAAGAAACAACTTTGTCGAAGACACCATATCTACCAATTTAAATCAACTATTGTGAAGTTTCCTTCAGAATACCCTTTAGAATCATTTTTAATATAACTTTTTATAGTGATGTTCTACATTGTTGTTTACTACACTAGGTCACCGAAGAAAGTTTATCTCTATCTCTCATCATATTAATTTAGTTACTGATGATTTTTATTGAAATATAGCTCTACAGAGATCTACACAGGAGACAGCGAGAGACAAATGCCTATATGTGAATTGGATGATGTTTTACTTATACTTCAATATACAAATGGTTTAGTCTGCAGATGTTTGCAGATTTTGATGATATCTGTTAGTTAATTAGTGCATTGTTATAATAAAAATCGTCAACAACGAAAGCAGTATGAGAGATTAAAATAAACTTTGTTTGATGAAATTGTTTGTTTAGATGTAGTGAACAGCATTGTAAATCATTGAAAAATTGTAGAAAATCACTACTAAATGCTATATTGAAAACTACACAAAAGTTCATTAAAACAGGCAGATAAAAGTACTACAACTTTTCCGAACAAAGTGAATTTTTTATGTAAAAATGAAAAAAGTAAAATTCGTTTCTCACTGTTTAGTGGATTAATCATGAAACCAGTAAGCGGGGGCCTAGTGTGGTTGGTAACGTCTCCGCCAACCACGCTCGACGCCTGGGTTCGAATCCCACCGCCGACATAGGTGTTGATGGTTGTGAGGCGGCGTGATCCACTCACAACCAACCCAACTGGTCTTGATTCAATCCTAGCCGACACCGGGAAGTAAAACAGAGAAAAAAAAATAACCCACAAGTTTTTTTAATGCATTGCTATTGCTTACTTGTCCGAATAAGGGATACCAGATGTGCTTTGCAAAATGCAGATTTTCAGAGTTCGTGTGCAGATTTTATTGACCTGCAGATGTGTGTAGTTTTTTGACGTAGAATACGTCTAACGGCAACAATTACAGGGACCCAATTTCAAAACCGAAAACATCGAGAGCGTCACAAGAATTGTCCAATTTCAAACGCTTCAAACCCAGTCAGTTTCCAACCGATTTCTGTCATTTTTGCAGCAATCGATTGGAAAATGATTTAAGCACCCGTCCAAATGCAGAAAATTGTAATCTGATTGTTCAAACTATTGTAATATTGAAAATTGCTGAACATTGTCGAAACGCAAATTTAGACTTTTGATTGGTCGCTTGCTGCCTTTCTTTAAAAAGGACGACAGAATGGAGTACCTAGTTAGCAAACTGTCTCTCCTCAAGCAAGTCAGTTTACTAGCAGCAGGCAGCAGCAGCGGACATCAACACCGATGGCAGTAGGCAAAGTGGATCAGCATCGGGCAACAGCGGTGCTTCGATCTGAGTTGGACCCCACCAGCGGTAATCCGATTCAGATATCGTTGGGTGAATACACCACCGCCAGCCACCATCATCCAGCGTATGTATATATAATATATAAGGTGTGTGCACATAACGTGTGTGAAAATGCCCAGTGTGTGTCCCTAATATATAAGGTGTGTGGCTTGCTATATAGCGTGTGTGTATGTTTATGGCGTGTATGCATGTCTGAAGCGCGTGTGTGCATGTTTATAACGCGTATGGCACCGCCACCACCGAAGCCACCATCAAATTCTAAAAATATAATCATGTGTACCTCACTAGCGACACTTATGTAGATAAAGAAAAAAAAATTGTTTTGGTTATAGGTGGCGTTGGGCACTTCTACTGCTCGCCGCGGAAGAACCTTTAAATAAAGCGGCAATCGCTGCACAGCCTCCATTTTGTGAAAAAAAATGTAGGAGGTTGTATCCAAGACACGACCGCATAACTGACGTAGAACTACGCACACTATTAACAAATGCATTGTTGAAAGTGTTTCATTATTGAGTCATAAAGTCTACTAATGCTTGCATTGTGCTGTCTCAACAGTGAGGGAATAATGACACTGAAAACGCGAGCTGTAAAAGCTGTTTCACATCCAGTGAATTGAACGGCCGCTACAGATTTAAAATGCTAGTATCCAGCACAGATGGCTCGCTTGAGTTGTAAATAAATTATTAACCTTCAAGTATTTGCCTTGAAAAAGGCATTTTGCTGATTAAAACTGGATTTGCTGATGGTAACCTTTATGCTGCCTCAATAGTGGGACAATAACGGCAGTCTGGCGGCACACGCTAAGAAGTGAGAAGAGCCGCGTTGCTCCTGAGACATGGTGACCAACCACAGGGCAAGTGATTTGTTTGATTTAAAGGCAGCCACAGGCGCATCCCGCTGCTATCCGCTGTCACTGCTGAGTTCTGATATCTGCTGATACGTTGTGAACGGTCTAGCCAGCTCACCTTACGACTAATGAATGAAGCTGATTTTACCAGAAACACTCTTTTATAGTGGAAGGTTGCTACGAAATAGGCCACGCCTTTCTGTTCAGTTTTGCCATTCTCTAATGTTCTTTAGACGAATTATTCCACAATTCGCATTTGGTTTTTGTCTACAACGAATAAACACCGATCGTGCTTTCACACACGCAACGATTTCAACCCCTATCGTGTCGCGGTTTGTAACATCAAGCGATTTCGTTTGCTCGCTGTTGCGTGTTGCATTATGTTGCAACTGAGCAGCTGGCAGACGACGAAATTCTGTTCATGCTGATTGATTGAGTTCAATTTATTCCTGTAAAGTCGAATAATTCACCTTTGTTAAGGTGTTCTAACAGGGCAGGGCAGTTTGTTATTCAAAATCGGTTATGCTTTTCGCAACCTTTGTGCTACCCCAGCGTGGGGGATTAAGTAAATGAATTAAGTAAATTTGTTTATCGCGACTGAATTTGCTAGGGTCCAGCACAAAATGCTTGTGTTATTGCCAAAAAATTATTAACCTTCAATTACTTGTTTATTTGCCTTGAGAAAGGCATTTTGCTGTTCAAAATCTGTTTTCGCATTTAGTAAATAAGACGGCCGCGACAGAATTGTGTTTTCTTGGATTCAGCACAGAATGTGTTGTTGCCAAGATAAAGCAAAACTTTATTGCGGGAAGAAGGCCGAAGCCCTCAACTGGCATATCGAGACGTTTGGTGCTACCCCGCTGCTGCTTAATCGCATAATCAATCAACACTTTTCTACAATTGGGTGGATGCGTGTATAATTTTCGAATCAATTGCTGCAAGAATCAAGGACATCGGTTGAAAACAAACCGATTTATAAGCATTCAAAAAAGGACATTTTTCGTCCCTTTTTCGTTAATAGTTTTCCTATTTACATCAAATTTTACATTTACATCAAATTTACGTCAAAAAAACAATGAGAGCAATGAAATTTTTTTTCTATGCTCCAAGAGTTGCTTAATCCGATGATATATTATTTATATACCTTACATCTCAAACGTCCTTTAAAAAAATCATGAAAAAAGCCTTGTTTTTTTGAGCATTTGGTAGATATTACCCCTTAAAACTGAGCCCTGGGCCCCCACAATCGTAAGTCCGGCTCTGCCTAGAGCTTAAACTAAAAAAGAATAAAAGATTTCCATTAAAGTGTTTTCGCTGTTACTGTTACATGTTTGGCCTACGCAAAACTTTCTTTTTAAATTTTCCAGTTGTCATTTAATTCATTTAAGTCTATTGCTGAATTGATCTATACCGACTTACAGATTTTCCGTTTTGCATTACAGTAGAACTATTCGTTGTTTGTTTCATTTAAATTCCTTTTTTGTTTCAGTTTACTTCCAGTATTTGATCAACTTCGTTATAGTCTTGTCTGAATTAAGTTCATATTTACATTGTGAAATAAATAAATCACATTAAAGTATCAATGACAAAATATGAACACTTTTTACGGAAAAGGTTATTCGTATTGAAGAAGGTTGAAAGGGCTGTAACGAAAAGCCAGCAGGCTTCAGGAGGTGGTCTAATTGCAGAATAAAACATTCCCCCGTCATAATCCAGTCCGTTTTACTAAAGAATTGAGATGTTGCTTAAGGCGTCTGCTGCATTTATCTTTTGACCTGCGTTCACTAGTTTGATGTGTATCCACAGTCTGTTTTTTTCACTACACTGATGTAGGATTGGCGCCTTCCCCCCCCTATTCCGCTTCATAGCGCAGTCAGGCGTAACAGTCGCCCTTTTATAATAAATCACGTTTAGGTTTTTTTCCGCTGTTCGTTCACCCGTGCACGTGCAACACCATCCGAGTGTCCTTACATACCGGCGTGCAACGGATCGATCGATTATGGCAACAGCTTTTCGCATGGCTTCCGGTATTTATTATTACATCATCGGCATCGGTCGGTAGTATAAATGAAAAAGAGAAAATCAAGCACGTAGAAAAACGGATGGTAAGCTTAACCCCTCTGCGTGTGCATTCTCTCCATCGATCGTAGGAGGCTGTTTTCCTTCCAAATGTGCCACGTGCTAGGCGCTCTGCTTTCCCTTTCGGGTCTCCTCGTGCGACGTTCGCAAGGCAACAAATTCCGGATGTTTGCATTTTATTTCCGATTCGCATTCAGAATGGTAAATTGAGCCGAAATAAAACCACTCGACAGCTGGTGTCGTCGTCCACTTGGGTGGGACAAACTTGTTGAATGGAAGTTGTTTTTGGTTCTGTATAAATCACACCGGGCGGTTGGGTATTATTTTTCCGACGAAAAATATTTGTTGCAATCGCACGAGCTTCACAACTAGAATAGGATAAATTTCCAGAGATAACCTTTTTCAGGCTTATGATACAGCTGTGTATCGAATAGCTCTCGTCTTGTGTTCATATGGTTTGACTTAAAAAGGTTATGACAGTTTGATTAAGACGAAAGCTTAGTTTTAATACTGAATCAGCCTAACGGTTATAGCGCCAGATTTGTCGATTACAACGGAACACAATTGTTTTCTTTTTACATCAGCTTTTAACTTGCAGAGAGATAAGACACATTCCGCTGCGCGTTTTTTGTCTGTCTTGGCAATTCAAAATCATCCAGTTGCTTCGTCCTTGAAGCCGGTTGTGAATTCATTCCGTAAGAGAAGGCGACAATTCGTTCTGCTTCAGTTTCTAGGGGTTCTTCTTGGCGTGGATTTTCAATTGCTGACGTGTGAATACGAATAAATGCGACGTGGAAACAGTTGAGGAAAACGTTTGCGAGCAGTGTAAAATTGTGCGATGCATTGTGCGTTCTACAATGTTTACTTTTACTTGCAAATTCTACAGTACCCATCGGCGGCAGCTTGGTACAGTTCTGAGAAGGCCGACTTATCTAACAACGCTTTAGGCAGCAGTGTGCTATTTCAATTTTTAAACAGCGAGGAAATTATGTACTGCACTACACGCGTGCAAATCCGGTTGACAGCTTAACGATGTACACCTGTCACGGATCACTTAATTACATACCCTTTAAATGGTTAGTAAACTCTCTCCCCTCGCGAGCTCGGTTAACAAAACCATTGGAAACTGTCAGCCAGAACGATAGCAAACGCAAGCAATGAGATAATTCTGCCCCACTCCAATGAGCTTTATTTCCATCCGATTACCATCTCATAAAACCGTCACGAAACACAAGGGACACGGGTGAGAGCAACACTTTTCGAGCCACCCACACTGGCCGCAATCGCAGGTTATTCTCATACTGGCAACATAACAAGTACGGCTCTGTTGAATTATTATATACTAAATAGGCAAAGAGCTAAAAATACATCCAATAAAAGCTATGCGAAGTTGCACCCGAACTGTCTGTTCTCCTTTATTACTTTAGTTTTCTAATGAACACTGACGACCGTGCGTACACTTCAAACCAGTAGAAAAATGTAACCCTCTCCTCTACTTTGATACAAAATAAACACGGATGGGAGAACAGTTTATTCCTCACACTCGAGATCGATTTCCACATTAATCCACTAATTGCTTGCTGTGCGTTCCAATTCCGGCATCCTTCCACTGTTTCTTCCGCCTCAAATTATGTTTTCGTACAATTTCACTCGTTGGCAGATTTTTACCAATATTTACAAACACTCTTCCGCGCGCACTGGCAACGGCAGTTCCTCACCGTTGCCTTTCCGAGTTGAACTTGAAATGACGTTAATTCGGGAGCACGGTTCATCTTTATTATCAGCAGCGTACTACAGCGGCACCAGCGATGTAAAAGGAGGAAGAAACATATGATCAAAATTCATCTCTCGTTACACCCGTTCCCAGTGAGCAATGAGCGCACCTTTTTTTCCGCTCTCGGTTACTAGTGAGAATGAGAAAGAGCGAAGTAAACACTCAACTAATTGTTCGTGGGAAGAAGCATCCATAACATAAAGCAAACCCACAGCTGATGATGGTAGGCCATGCGGATACATAAACGCCAAGCCTGCTGCAACCCATATTTTTAGTTGCTCGCGTAATTGGACACCGCTTTCCCCGACAGGAAGAATAATTCGTTTTGAGGCTAAAAAACCTAATTATGAGATGGAAACCATAACAACAAAAATGAGAAGTAAGCGAATAAATGGTGAAGTAGCATAAACTGCTGTATCAATATCTTATATTACCGGTAAACTTCTGATATAAAACCGTTGATCAAAAGTTCATTGAATGACATTCTAAGCACCTTTTTAGTAGGAAAATAATTATTGTTATGCTATGAAAAACGACTAAACCAAAAAAAACGTCAATAAGTATTATATATTGAAATATTGTCAAACTTATTCCAAACCAAACCATTTTTATACACAAGAAAAGCAGACATTTTTTTGTGTGCCTTAAGGCTATTGGGATTAAGCCATTGCCATTGCAGCTGCCCTGAAAAGATTATCACCCTTATTCTTGTTTACGGCCGTATCGCTTTCGTACGAAAGCAGCAGCGGCGTACGAATGCGATACGAACGCATACGAATACGGTTCGTTCTAACCAATTCGAGTTTTCGAACATCGTTGCTTTCGTACGAACGTGCCATTCTTGTTTACGTACGTATGCGTATCCGTATTCTTTTTGCTCTCGTTCGCAAACGTCAGTCAAAAGTTGCGAATCGCTATACGAATCGCCGGCGCCGGTAGTTTTATCTCCTTTTTCTACTGTTTGGTGTTAGTTTTTTGACAAAATTGAATAAACCGAAGAATTTGTGTTGTTTCGTGAAGTATGAGCAATATTCTGAAGAACATTTGTGAAAATCCATTTTCAAAAATCTCCAGTTTTGTATACGGAAACCGTTTGTCGAAAGTTGCGAATGGCTACGTATCGCCGTCGCCACGGTTTTTTTTTCTCGTTTGTTCTGCGGTTTTGTGTCAGTTTTTTAGAGAAAATAAATGGAACGAAGACCTAGTTAAATAAAGTTAGTGCAACATTTTCAAGGAAAAAAGGTGACAAATGATTTTTAAAAGTCCAGTTAGGAAACGAAACAGCAGTCGAAAGTTGCAAATGACTATACGAATCGCCGTCGCCCCAGTTTTTTTGGTTCACTTTCTGTGAAAAGTTTTCTGGCCATATCAACAAAAAGTCAACTACCAGGCAGGTTCTGATTAGCTCAAAAAGTGGATGGGTAACAGAACACAGGATAATTATTTTAACATTGTTCAATTGACACCGATGCCGATTTGTATACTAGGTGTGTTCGGTTAGCAGTGGTTGAAACTTAATAATGTTCAATTCTATTCATAATGAAGGAATAAGCGATCAAGAGCTACAGGAAAATGCATGAAATCACGACTCTTCCTCCGGCAACTATTTATACATGCTGTGATTGATGACTTTTTTGGACGAATTAGGCTGTTTCCAACCATTTTGAAATTAGCAACAAAAAAGGTATTTTATTGTTCATTATTCATTATTTGCATAGCTGTTCTATGTTGTTGTTTTTGCAGGGGATCAAGTATGTAACATAGCAACCGATTCCTTCGGATGTCTCATAAAACCGCAAGCTACCTTTGAACGCAATCTCGTCGAATTAATAAAATTATGTTATTGAACTGCTGCATGCTACAAAGAAGAGTTTTAAAAGTTGATTACGTGTGATGTTGATCAAAAATACCAGTGACGTATAATTTAATTTTATTTTATCAGAAAAATGATTGAACAAGTATGCAAAACTAATGTGAATAAATTTTATTGATTTTCACAACTGATTGTTCTTTTTATCTAGTTATGATTTTGATAGTTTTGAAGCGACGTTATGAAGCATTTCGTATTATCTCCCGAGAGCGTAAATTGTTGATAGTGGTGAATGGCATAGGAACGGAATTGCAAGTTCGAGTTTCTTTCTTGCTTATTCTGCTCTAAATTCGAAATATGAATACTTATATATTTTTCGTAAGTAGGTATAACAAAAGCATGCATTTCGAATAATCGTTGGATTTTTTTTAGAATTACTAAAATCACAACAGGTTTCAATCCTTATGGACAAAAATTAAATATTCAAAAAGCAACAATTAAAAAATCAAGGGGTACCCAGACACAGTACTAAATGGTAAATGGTACTGTGCCTTTCAAACTTTGCGAGCAATTCCACATATAACGGGTGACTGTTTTAACCGACCATTTTTGATGTGGCTGAAACTTTGCATGGATTTGTCTATGAACAAAAGATGCCATTTTGTGCCATTCGTTTATTTGAACCACGACCCATTTTTAAAAAGCTATGTAGAAAAGGTATTGATGATTACAAATATTTTTAAAACAAAAACGGTTTGTTTGATCGGTGTGACGTCTTCGGCAAAGTTGTAACAAAAAAGTTCAAATTTTCCAGAAATATTAAAAATGAAAACCAGAAAGGTTAGTTTGATTGGTATAACATCTTCAGCAAAGTTGTACACTATAATTTTGTCCTTAAAAAAAGAATGTTTAAGAAAAAAAAAAACACAAAAAATATACAGTCATCCCAGTATTATGAGCCAACCAGTATTATGGGCCAATACACTTTGTATTGGTTTCTATCGTATGTCTATAACTTGTAATAGTCAAATTTAAGTTTTGAGAACGTTGTTCACATTCACTTAATTTAAATTTGATTATTAAAACTTATTGAAATATGTTAGAAACCAATACAAAGTGTAGACTGGCCCATAATACTGGTTGGCCCATAAAACTAGGATGACTGTAGTTATAAATTGAATGTGTGTCTCAAAAAACTCACTCTGGTTTTTTTTTTTTTTGAGAGAACTACACACTGTAAGTTTACCAATAACAGTTTACTGAACTTGGGGAAAAAAGTGTGTCATAACAAAACAATTTTTTAGAAGACTAACTTATCAAACAAAGTATTCTGGTTCTAAAAATATTATCGCTATTAGTTGGCTCAGGGAAAAAACCTAAAGATGGGTTTCTCGTTAGCAGAAAGAACATGTGAATCCAATTGAGTGACCCGAGTGTTTATTATTGAAAGAAATATTTTTAGAGCCAAGACAGTTTGCTTGTTGCGAATAATAATTTTGTACTTTGAAAAAGAATTTCCTTATATAAATATAAATATACACTAAAGTCGCTTTTTACGCGGGGGATACGTGCCGCGTAAAAAAACCGCGTAAATTACGGAATCCGCGTAAAAAAACCGCGTAAATTCCGGAATCGGCGAAAAAGAAAATCGCGTAAATTCCGGAATCCGCAAAAAAAAAAAACCGCGTAAATTCCGGAATCCGCGTAAAAAAAACCGCGTAAATTCCGGAATCCGCGTAAAAAAAAAACGCGTAAATTCTGGAAACCGCGTAAAATATATATATATATATATATATATATATATATATATATATATATATATATATATATATATATATATATATATATATATATATATATATATATATATACTTCCGGCCTCTAGACATTACCTCGGTTTGTAAAATACCCTTATTGGCAGGGCCGGATTTAGACGGTGGGGGGCCCGGGGCAAATTTGTTTGTGAGGCCCTCTTTTCTACTTTTCTAAAAACATTTAGAGGTAACGTTCTGAAAGGTGTCGAGCAAAAAAAAAAAGGTCGCCCAAGGACTAGGGGGGCCTTGAATCGGGAGGCCCGGGGCATTTGCCCCCTTTGCCCCCCCTCAAATCCGGGCCTGCTTATTGGCCTTCTCTTAATTCTAATTGGTCGAAACCTTTTCAATAGTTCAATAGTTCCCATCATAACATTACAATAACAATATAATTTTGCCGCATATTGATGGAGGCGTAAGTAATTCCCCTATCAACTGTTGTGAAAACGAAGATAATCTTTCGGAAACCAACATCATGAAAACATCCTTGAGACTTAAAACACCTTGCAATTAAATTAAATGATGATGAAAATTAACGATATCTACTTTTCCATACAAAAAAATCAAATTGATGAAAACGATTCAAAAATAATGAAGGTTGTTGCAATTCCCCCCACCCACCTCTCGTTACCTACGCCACCGAGATACAGAAAATTCAATATCACGGGATTCGTATTTGTACAGAATAACACAATAATCATCTTTGGTGTTTACAAGTGTTCATGTTTAGCGTTTAGGAGTTTAAAATGAACAAATTTGTAGTTGCTACCCCCTCATATTCGCTTTTTCCCTTCCTGTATGAGATAGACTTCATTCAAAGTTACTGAAACATATACGCTACTTTACGACCTGTATTTGCGGAATAAAAAATAATCTGTTTGGCGGTTTAAAAATTAATAAAGGTTGACCACATTCATCAACCCCTCCTCCTTTCTCCTAACTACGCCTCTGAGATATAACAAAGTCACTGATGAGGATGACAAAGTTGTTACAAAACCACGTCTCATATTCGAAATCACCTGTATATCAATCTTCGCGGTGTGCATTTTAATAATTTACAAATTGTACTAAAATAAGTACATCTACCCCCCTTACTACGCCACTGGGATACAGAAAAATCAAAGTTATAGAAACACACCACCAATCGAAATTGGAACGGTGAGCAAGCTAGGTGTGGAGGAGCTTACAAATAGTTAATTTGCCCCCCCTCCCCCACCCCCTTGTTACACTAATGGAATATACGAAATTCAAAGTCGTTGAAATACAACAGTTACCATAGACTCTAATACTCTAATACCTGTCGTGAATACGAAATGGCTTAGCTGAGGCGAAGCCCGAAAATCATTTCTTCTCACTCTCTCAGAGAGACTCATGTATTACACTCTATATACTATCGTTACTAATACATTCGAGATGGCATTCAATAAATACGGCTGAGCTGGTCCCAGCGTCAGAAGATTTTTAACAGTTAGCCTATGCAGTTCATCTTAGTTTCCCGTTCCGAAAGTCCCCGGTTCCCGCTTAGTTCAGCTACGGTTCACGATATAATAATACCGATTTAATGTTGATCGATCCAGCAGATTTAAAATCATCACAGGTTAACATCATTCACCCCCTTCCCCCCCTCAAACTTTTTCCTTGCAACGCCTTTGAGATAAAGAAGGTCGAACATCAAACAGTAACTTCGCAAAAATACATCTCAAACTCAAAAACATCTGATATAAATTTGCACGGTTATCGAGGAGAAAGTTTTCACATTCATAAACCACAAATTCACCCCTCCTTGTCTACGCTTATGATATAGAGTAAAACTAATATTTTAGGAATACTCTCCGTACTCTAAAACCCCTATGTCCAAATTTTCACGGTAATAGGTTCAATAGTTTTTGTGTCTATGGGGACGTTTTAAATAAAATCAAAATTACATGCTCATGAGCTACTAGCAACAACTGGACTTGTTTAATTCATTGATTCACAATAATCAAACGCAAAGGTCGTTACGCGCATTCTATATAAATTAGGAAAAACCTAAATACTTAAAAGAAGTTCATACAGATTTAATAGTAATTTTGATTTTTTTTGGAGTTAAATTTTTTTTCCAAAAATTTATATTTTGTGTTTTTGTTTCTCCATGATCAGATAATCATTAATGTTTACTCTTTGTAGTTTTTAGAAAAAAAATGGAAACGATTTTTTTTGAGATTATTTTTTTAAATTTTCTTGTAAAAAGAGAAATCGATCTAAAGATGCCATTTAAACATGAAAATGTTTACCAAAACACATGTATGTAGTTTTTATAGTTGGTATACATTAAAAAATTTTGGACCCGTATTTATCGTGTGTGGCCAAGTGTGATACTTTCTGAAATAGATTTATAATGATTTTTTTGGATTTTGAATGAAATTTTACACAAATTATCTAATATATTTGTTTTGAGATTTTTTGTATCTTCAATGCCACTTAAATATATCCCAACAAACTATTTAATTGGATACCGGCTCATTAAACTATAGTTAGGCCGAATTAGGCTTAATAAGCTATAAGTCAACAAAATTGTTTATTGGAATCAGGTGCGCCTCCATCATCGCATTGTAATGACTCTTCTGGAGACGCGTGGTGATTTCATTACAACAGCCTAACGGTACTGACACAATAAAAAAACAACAAATTAACAAACAAGTATCTCCTTCGGACAAGCCGCAAGAGTTTACAAGAATAGCACAGCATATAAGATCGCCCTCTTTTTACCCGCGATCTAACAGGAACAGTTGAATTTGCACAAGAAACCGTCAAAAAGGTGCCTGGGAGTTGCAAACCATTTTCAGTGGGCAACGACCGATAATATTTAGTTTCCCTGGTCAAAAATGTAGCTGGATACGCCCATGCAGATCAATAGATCAATAAAGGATGAGATGTCAGGAGGGTTAGTTCAATACTTGTAGCGGAAAATTTTGGTATCACTTCCTAGCGAGCAAAGTATCTATACAGAGGGCCATCACATCGTGTGATCATTGAACTTTGGAGCTTCTGTATTGGAATAGCCATACTGGGCGTAAAAACAATAGTGCGCGTACAACCTCTGTTAAATTGCGCTCTCCGAGAGTAAACTAAGGCGCTTGAATGAGTTCACTGATGTAACGAAAAAGCTGAGACACCTCTTTTATAGAAAAACTGGCAAAGTTGCATGCTTTTAACTCCCAAAAACCTAGAAAGTGCATATATGAATTTAATCCAATCCCGGACAAGCAGCAGGAGTTAACTTCAAAAAAGCAGAAAGCTTCGAATAGTAGGGTTTAGTGACTATTTTATTTTTCATCATTTTCTACTTACAGAGTACACGACGACAAGGCTGTATTATAGAAGCTTCGACGAGTAACTCGTCTCATTTTTGAGTAAATAAATAAGTCCAGTCGACTCGATTTTTGTAATTAATCCATAATAACAACTCGAACGAACCACACATCCATATCCACCTTTGTTCATTGGGCTTTTTTGGGAAAGCGGCAGCCGAACTTTCGAAAAAGTGACACAACTCTTATACGTCGCAGCCGTTTACTGGGATTGCATGACAGCACACAGCACTAGCCTAGCACAACACAGGGCGGGCGGATGAAAGTTTTGACTATGATGTTTTTCATCTTCTTTAACGCACGATGCTTTAGCGTAACGTGGATCGGCTTGTTCTGCAATTGAATACATAATAACAAAAAAAGAACATCAGCCGCACATAAATTCACGAATTTCATAGAGACATGATTGACTCACAGAAAAAAAGATAAAATACCACTTGTTCTAGAGGTAAACTCACCTGTTGTTTAGGCCGCTTGTAGATCAGGCTGATTTCCTTATCTGCGGGAACAACAATTAGCGGTATGCTGGATAATTGTCGGTTTTTGTCTGGTTTTGATAGCACAGTTACCGTATCAATATCAGTTTCATCAGATTCAGTTCTAAAGTTGACACCGATTCGAAAAATAACTTTCTATGAATTTATACGTATCATGTTAAGTACGGATCAAAAAACAGATCAAACTTTTTTCTACTATGCCGTACTTTTCGTTGATCATTTTTCTGCTGCCGCAAATAATCGGAAACATCAACAGAAACGATCACTTTTTGATAAAATTGAATTACTTCTACCGCATCATAATCCATGTTCGTCGATTTGCACTCGACCACCACACGTCTGCTTACTAGAAATATTTAAAAAACGCGAAAATACTTCTTACAAAATAATTTTCAAGGTGATTACAAAATGTAAACAGTCAAGTTTTATTGCATCATGCAGGCCCATGACGCTCTTATGTTTTTGCATCGGAGTTTGTAAATTTGGTTCCAATTACATATTTCGCCAAACAAATTTTATTTATAAAAGGAAAATTTTAAGTAACCGCGATTATCTTGTGTTGTAGGCATACGTTTACTATAAATGTTTCTCAAAAAAGACCATTTTATTATGCAAATTATAATAAAAACATATTTCATTTTCATTCAGTAAAAAAACTGTTTGCCGTCAGGAACCTCGCTCAATCGGCTTGACACACTTGACATTTCTCACCTGACGTTTAAACCTTTTCTAACCCTTAAGTCTAGACATCAACCATTTTTGCATAGACATCCACCTTTTTCGTATACGTATCGCATTCGTATGCGATACGAATGGATTCGTATGGCCTTTGTACGTAAACAAGAATGGCATTTTCGAACTCATTCGAATCCATACATTCGTACGAATGTTGGATACGAACGTAAACAAGAATGAAGGTGTATTAGCTTTTTAACCATTCCTGTGAATTTTGATGCATCAAGCCATTACCGAAACGCGTCAACTTACCTGAGAGTATCGCATATAAATTGCTCGCCGAGTTCGTCGCTTCAACGAGAAAATTCATTTAAGTCTCTGAAAAAAAGTCGGCGGCGGGGGGCACAAAAAATCACAGCAATGGCTAAAAACCTTTAATCTTTAATTTTTTTCCAGTTTGAGCAGGGCCGGATTTGGAAGCTGGGGGGCCCGGGGCAAATTTGTTTGTGAGGCCCTCTCTTCTTAAAACATTTAGAGGTAACGTTCTGGAAGGTGACGATTGCTATTTGGAATCGCATAGTCAAAAAGGTTGGCGATTGATTGGACACGTATCATTTGAGATCCAATTGTGGTAATTCACCTCTGTCCAGCAACTCCTATCCTAACCTCCACGTGGTGTCGACCGGAATACGAGTAAACTTAGCGGAGATCGGGTAACCCGGTGGAGACTTTGGTCGTATGCTGACTAAGAAGGGGGAACGTACGCGGCTGTTTTCCCCATGTTAGGGGCGGCGTACAACAGCGTCTGATCCGGAGCGGGCGGCTGAATCATGAAACGTGGTGCCTCGCCAGCTATATCAAAGACGGCAGCCCCGTCGTGAGACTAGATATCGCAGCCTTAGTAAGGCAGCATACCGAATATTAAATACTACGAACAATCCAGATATAAATACGGAACGAAATAATCGGCATGGACCTAGGCGAACGAAAAAGGACAACGATTATTGGAAACTCGGTACTTGGAATGTAAGGACTCTACTCGAACCGGCTCGCGCAAGTATCCTGGCTAGAGAGCTGCAGAAGGCGAATGTGGTGGTTGCAGCTATCCAAGAGGTGCGGTGGCCGAAATCGGGAGAACGCGAATTCCGGGCAGTAGATCCTATTACGGACACTTCATTCAAGTACCACATTTACTATAGCGGCGGCGTGAAAGCAGAAAGAGGAGTCGGTTTCATGCTAATTGGAAAACAGATGAAGCGTGTCTTTAGATGGAGGCCGATCAATGACCGTATATGCGTGTTGAGAATTAAGGGCAAATTCTTCAACTACAGCCTAATAAATGTGTACGCACCGACCAACGAGAAACCCGATGACGAAAAGGAGGAGTTCTATGAGCTCCTGGAGAAGACATACAATGAGCTCCTGGAGAAGACATACAATTGTCATCGGAGATGCAAATGCACAGGTCGAGCAGGAAGACTTTTTCCGCCCCGTAACTGGTAGGGAAAGCTTCCACTCTACTACGAACGACAATGGCCTGAGGCTTGTTAATTCCGCTGCAGCTAGGGGGATGGCAATCTGTAGCACTCATTTTGTACGCCGAAACATACGTAAGCACACCTGGATGCACCCGAATGGAGAGCTTTGCTCTCAAATTGATCACGTTCTGATTGATGGACGGTTCTTTTCAGACGTTACAGACGTGAGGTCGTTCAGAGGACCGAACGTTGACTCGGATCACTATCTCGTAGTAGCCAAAATCCGCGTCCGGCTGTCCAACGTGTTGAAATCCAAGGCAACGAGGAGGATGCAGTTGAACATCCAGCAGCTATCAACTGAAGGAGTGGCTGCAGAGTACTCGCAGAAGGTTGATGAACGGTTTGAGGAAAGAGTTGAAGGGAACCTGAATGAACAGTGGAGACACATCCACAGTTCGGTCAGCACTACAGCGCGAGAAGTGTTGGGTACAACTGCGGCAGCTGGGTCCAATGAGTGGTTTGACGCTGAGTGCCAGCGAGTGACGGAGGAGATCTACAAAAAAGGTCATCGCCTGGACTGTAGCAATTATCGGGGCATAACTCTTCTCAATACCGTGTACGAAATTCTCTCCCGCATCCTGTTCCACAGACTGAGGCCGTTGCAGGAGACCTTTGTTGGCGAGTACCAATGCTGTTTTCGAGGGGGACGCTTCACGACGGACCAAATGTTTACCTTGCGACAAATCCTCGATAAATTTCGAGAATTCAACTTGCAGATGCACCATCTGTTCATAGACTCCCGGGCAGCGTACGATTCAGTTAAGAGAAATGAGTTATGGCAGATTATGCTCGAACATGGCTTCCCAACAAAGCTGATTAGGCTGATACGTGCCACCCTTGAAGGTTCTTCACCAAGCGTCAGGATAGCCGGTGAGATATCGGACTCTTTCGTGACGTTAGATGGTTTGAAGCAGGGTGACGGGCTGTCGAACTTATTGTTCAACATCGCATTGGAAGGTGCTATACGGAGGGCTGGTGTGCACAGAAGCGGCACCATCATTACGAAGTCGCACATGCTTCTAGGTTTTGCGGATGATATCGACATTATTGGTATTAATCGTACAGCAGTGGAAGAGGCCTTCGGACCTCTCAGGAGGGAAGCTGCGAGATGAGGGCTTGTCATGAACTCTGCCAAAACGAAATACATGGTGGCTGGCAAAGTGCGTGGTAGTCCCTCGGAGGTTGGTGCTGCGGTGGTGCTAGATGGGGAAACATTTGAAGTTGTCGACGAATTTATTTACCTGGAAACATTAGTCACATGTGACAACGAGGTTAGCCGTGAGTTAAAGAGGCGGATAGCAGCCGCAAACAGGGCCTTTCACGGATTATGTAACCAGCTAAGGTCCCGCAGTCTGCAAATTCGTACTAAACTTGCACTCCATAAAACACTGATTCTTCCGGTGGCTCTCTACGGCCATGAATCATGGACGCTGAAAGAGGCTGATCGGCGAGCTCTTGGTGTTTTTGAGCGTAGGATTTTGCATTCAATCCTTGGCGGCAAACTCGAAAATGGTGTTTGGCGCAGAAGCATGAACCATAAAGTGTACCAGGCATACAAATCGGCGGATATAGTCAAGCGGATAAAACACGGCAGGCTTCAGTGGACTGGGCATGTAGCGAGAATGCCGGATGAGCGTCAAGCGAAGGCTTTATTTAGCAGGAATCCCGATAGAGGACGTCGACTTCGGGGTAGACCCCGCACTCGTTGGATGTGTGCTGTCGACGAGGATGCACGCGAAATAGGTGTTAGGGGCGATTGGAGGATAGCAGCCCAAGACCGAGGGACATGGCGACGTATTCTGGATTCGGCACTGATATTGATAATCGGTCTGTCGCCTTAAACGTAAAGTAAGTAAATTAAAAAGACAAAAGACTTTCTTGAGATTGGTATTCCACACCTGCTGCCGAATTCCGAGAACACGTTTTTTAGCAGAGAAAAAAAATTCTTCATTAAAAGTATATGAAAAAGTTTTCTTCACTTCGAAGAAATGTGTGCTTGGAGTTCGGCCGCTGTTATGGAGTTAAAAGGTAGCGCCCGAAGAAGTAATACCTAGCAAACGCCTAGTGGAAAATTTTGAATCCACAGGTACTGTACTATTTTACCACTAGACGCTCAGTTGTTGGTTTGGGACTACTAATGCTTAACAACAGAGATCGCAGCGAGCCATGAGCGCTAATGGACGTAAATTTTTGACGTGATTTTAATTTCACCAGAAAAATTCGCAAATTATGTTCGTTGTCATTTAAGTGATTCAGGAATAGAAAGAAATGCCATCCCAGATCGATCAGGCATAATGTCCGGCAAACCTTCAGCGAAATAGTAGAAACAGGCGTTCGTGGTAGCATCAGAGCCCCACTAGTGTTTGCTAGTAGTTCTGGATCGGAGTCGAGTTGAAAAATTGACATAGATAACAGTGAAAATTTGGAGATCAAAAAGGATGGCCACCATCATTTTGTCGCTGTCGCAGCAGGCTTTCAAGGCCAACGCATTTTTAGTTTCGATTTCAATGGAATTTCAAGTTTCAATGAAAATTTGACGACAAGACGTCGACAAAGAACGGAATCCTGGATGGTGAGTTCTATGTGATCGTTCACAAGCGAAAGTTGTCTCATGTTAATGCACGCGAGATATCACAAGGGAGCCATAAATTTCACATAAGAAACAAACAATATAGACAAATTCTTAGTACAACTCAAATTCATTTCTTAATTCATATTCCTTTTGGAGAGTGCATTTTTCCAAGATCCTTTCAAGTACTGGCTGTGTAAGTGTAGATGTAGACTAGACTAGACTAGACACTCTCAGTGCTGCAAATTTTCGACACTGCAAACGAAAGTGACAAAAACCACATTTTCACTGCCTCAAGTTGAAACGACCTTCAGCGTCCGCACAACCCAGGAGCATGTGAGATTTCGTGATGATCGTACCGTTTCTTGACACGTTTGCTCTTCGTTCTGCCCCTTCAAGGGCGTTGTTGAACAGTAAGTTAGAGAGCACATCGCCATTTTTTAAAAGCTAGCGGGGAAATCTGCGAACAGACACCTAGGAAGAGAACTCAGGGTGTGGGTATGAGACTAGGGGAGAGATGCTGGGATGCTACACTCCCCCAGACACCTACTGATCCCTGTCCCGACCCACTAAAACCCCTCCAGTCTCCAGCCCTGGACGACGGTTAACCCTCTAGTGTCCAGTGCCGCCTCTAGGCGGTCTTCAGTCGAACCTCTAAAAAGCTTCAATAAGAACTTAAAAAATGTTTATGAGGCTTAATAGTGATTTTTTCGAAGTCCGTCAAAAAATTAATTTGGGTACTAGAGGGTTAAGTATTACGTCGGGGAGTGGCTCTTGTGCGTGATGCACCCTCTTTACTCTTATAACCTCCTAGCTAACTACCTGGAGACTGGTAATTAGCTACCACTGGCGTGTTGGTGGTTGACCCGCCACACACGTTGTAGCTCCAGGACAATCTGAGAGGCGGCCGCACAGACCGCGTTCCAGATGTCCGGGTCGTCGCACATCCTCCGAACTAAATTGTCCGGAGTAGTGCCAGGCCCGCTCACAGCCATCATGTCGCTCCTCGTTCTTACGAAACGGGGGCATACGAAGAAGACATGCTCAGCAGTCTCCTCCTCCTCCACGCACTCGGCACACATGGGGGACCCCGCGTGTCCGAACCTGTGCAGATATTGCCTGAAACAACCACGGCCTGACAGGATTTGTGTCAGGTGGAAGTTCACTTCACCATGTCGTCTCCCGACCCAGCCGGATATCTCCGGTATAAGTCGGTGCGTCCATCTGTCCTTTGTGGAGTTAAACCATTCCCGCTGCCAGCGGAGCATCTAGAATGACCTTCTGGTACTTCGTATGCTCCTTGAGTCACGTTGGTCGAAACACTCTCTGTCTTCTTTGATGGCGAGCACATCGCCCTGCTTCAGTCCATCTAACGCTACGAACAGTACAGATGTCTCTCGAGCTATCCGAACGCATGATTTTGATCCCTCTAGCGCTTAATTAGTTTCGTCGGAAAAACCGTGTTCCAGCATGGTCTCCCACAGCTCGTTTCTTTTCACAGAGTCGTATGCCGTCTTCAAATCCACGGCGAGTCTGCAAGTTATACTCCCGGAACTCATTTCGGATCTGTCGCAGGGTAAAAATTCGATCCGTCGTGGAACGCCACTGTCGAAAACCAGCCTGTTATTCGCCAACGAAGGATGCATATTATTCCGCCACGCCATCAGCTTTCAACCGCCGTATGTTGAAACACAGAAGTTTCAGCGCGTTTGATAACCGTGCGCGGATCTTAGAAACAACAAGATAATGGTCCGAGTCAATGTTTGGTACCCCGAAAAGATTCGTGGTTTCAATCCCTGGGTTTTTTAATTGACTAGTCAGCATGGGCAGCTTACTGTCCAGAATAATACCCAGGTATTTAACTTCTTCACAGAAGGTCAGTAAACACCATTCAGTGAAGGAGGAGACAAGGTGCCCAACAAACATTTTTGTTGATTTACAGCTTAATAAGCTACTATTCAGTGGAATTCGGCTGAACTAAAGCTTAACAAGCCGTCATCCAGCAAAATTGTTTGTTGGGTGTGTTTCCTCCGTTTGGTAAAGGGTACAATAACGGTTTTAGCAGGATTCATGTTCAGTCCCTCTTGAGTGCACCAACTCAGGGTAGTGTCTAGTGCCGTCTGACTTTCCTCTTCAGGAGAGCTGTATTGATCGAAGCATAGGATGTATTGTCAAAAGCACCTCAAATATCAAGAAAAGCGCATAGCGCCGTATCTTGATACTCCAGCTACTTTTCGATGAGAATCACAATGTCATGAAGAGCAGTTTCCGTCGATTTACCAGGTTGGTAAGCGTGTTGAACTTAATGTAGTGGCGAGTCCTTGAGGAACTCATCGCGGATATGACTGCAATTTTTTCCATCAAATTCAGTAGTGTAGAGCAGTATGGGTCTAAAGGTCTTAGGTAGTGTTTTATATACTCTTTCTACCTTCGGTGTGAAAACTACCTTGAATTTCTGCCACCTAACTAAATAATAGTCCAGAGTAAAGCTTGCGCGGAGTAGATGTATCAGTCATTATGATCCCACCTAATTTTTGTATAAAGATGGGTAGAATTCCATCTAGTCCTGGAGATTTCATAGGTTCAAAGGAGGCTAATGCCCAATTGATTAAAGCTTCCGTGAACAACCTTCGAGAGAGCAGAATTCAGTCGGCGAGCGCTGTACGCCTTGACCTCGGACTCTATTGCTCCGACGTTGATTATTCGGTTATACATGTGGACCTAGGGAAGTGCGTATTCATAAGAAACTGCAGTGATTTCCTAAGTGTGACGGTGAGACTGCCGCTCTTATTTTTGTGTGGCTTCGTGCATCGTTTGATCCTACAGATTCGTTTAGCCTTGCGTCGTATTTGATAAGCGATCATATACTCCAGATCACCACTTCCTCCGTCTCTTGACGGATATTGTTTTTGGAGTTAGGACGCAGTAAGAAAAAAGGTAATGTGGAGGTTGCCCTGGTACTCCACTAGCGCCGCTCCCTTCAATTGATCCCTCGGCACAGATCGCGTGACACCTTAAATTTCGGGTTTCTATATTTTTTTTGCGAAAAAGACATGGATAGTATCGATTAAAACCATCCCCCTTTAAAGGGACCATCCTCCTTTACAGGGACTAATTATTTAAAATTAATTCTTTAAAATTTTACAGTACAAACAAACAAATTTACATTTTCACATTTTATTTGCTCAAAAGAAAATAGAAAATCAACAAGCGAATTCACCTCCCACTCAATACCTCTGCTTGGCATACAAAACCCGCTTCAGATCAAGATTCAGCGGACGAGTCTCGTCAAACAATACCTCTGGTGGACTGTCGCCAGCAGCCGCGGGAAAGAACCGCTCCACTGGTTGGACCGCGTGAAAGAAGTACGTCTCCAGTGTCATCAGCTCTCGGTACAGCTGATGAGATCGGTTTTCGATAATCCGGGCGCACTCTTCCACCACAAGGCAGAAATTGTCCGGCAACCCACTGGCGATCCGTTCGTCATACAGGTCCCCCGAGTAAGCTTCTCCATTGCCGTAGAACCGAACCCAATAGTCATAGTTCGGGGTTAGCAGAGTAACGCATTCACCTCCGCCACTGGCAATTGCTTCGGCAGCTTGATTCGGTGCAATATCTGACGATTGCTGGGAGAACAACGACCTGCAAGAGTCGTTAAGAATACTGCTCTCGTCCGGCTCGTCATTGCCGGATAGTTCCTGGTTTTTTCGTCGACAAGCAACGATCATGTCGGTTCGCTGACGTTCGGTTTCGTTGCGAATCAGAATGTTGTCCAGTATGGCTTCATGTGTGGCGGCTTCGGGTTGGCCGGGACGTGCAAATGTTTCCGGTGGGTTCCAATCTGTTTCTGCGCAGTATTCGGCACACATAAATTGGGGCCCACGGCGGGCCTGATTGGAGACAAAGTCCGTCACGGTGCATGATTTAACGAATTCGAACAGCTTTAGTGAAGGTGGAACTTTTTTGGTGACTAATCTGATTTGGTGATTCGTCAGAAGCAGATAGCGTAAATCAGCGGGATCCACAAAAGCGGACAGGATGCGATTGGAATGGTCGTTCTGCATATAATCGGGAACATGAATTTTACCGCTCTTGTTATAAGCCAGGAGGAACTGTTCCAAATAGGACTTGTACGGGGTTAAACTAGGCTCGAACTCAATGTTTGTCCGGCTGTCACGAGATAGCCCTTGGCGATGGTGTGTGTCCACTATATGTTGAACCGTTTCCTTCAGCTTAGACATGTGTTGTTTGTCGAATGAGCAGGATAAAAGCTGTAAAGGTTCCTCGGCGTGTTTTTTGCGAGTCTGGTAATCTATAAACAGGTCAACATCAGGATCGGCAGCTTCATCTTTCGCCAATGAACGGTTAATAGCGTGATTAACTTGACTGAGAATGACTTTTCGCATTTCCAGATACTGAAGCCATTCGGTGAATACGAAGACGGACGTATCGAAAAGTCCTACCGCAGACATTTTCCTATTTAATTTAGCTGCAGATTTGGACATCTTAATTTCTGTGCAATCGTTCAAACCGAACAGAAGCTTTAAGATAAAAATAATAAACGCCATGCAGCGTCCTTCGTAGTTTGGAAATTTGAAACCTCCATCAAATTTGATTTGCGGCGGAAACACGGCCATAAGTCTTTCGATATACGTCAATAAATCCATCGGCAAACAAAGTTCTTCCAAATATCGCTTGCACAGCTTCAACAGATCGGGAGTAATGGATTCCACATGTAGAAAGTTTGTCAGTTTTGCAATTGATATTCGCATTTTCTCGTGGGAGATGGATGCGACTTGAAAATTAGGTAATACCTCGCTATAACAGCTAGGATCTATTTTCTCAGGAAGATACTGCAGAAGATTTGCATGAGGCAGGTGGTCTTCTCGGTAGTACCGGACCAAATCTGCCACTTGCAGGTCACTTTTGCTTACATTCAATCCCAAGCACAAGAGAGCACTCAACAAAGTACCATTCAAATTTTCCGGACTTTTATGCTCGAAAGTATGCACTCTGGTACCGCTTGAGTTCGGCTTACTCTTGCGAACACCTTTCTGCAGCTGATGACAGTTCAACTCTTCCTCTATGTCTCTCTCATGCCGATTAATGTGCCCGGTACTCATCTTTAACTTGCGCTTCATGAGTATACGAGAAGACCGGGAATATTGTATCATCCGTGGTGTTGTCCTTTCCGTGGGAGCGTTAGCTTCGCCCGTTCGGGTCGAGTTCAGTGACTGAACTGAGAGCTCATGCAAAGAAATGTTCACATCCGATCGCTGGCTGGTAATGTAAGATTCGTATTCGGCATTCATCAGTTGCCGTTGATCGGATCTAGCTTTTCGAACCGAAGACCGTCGACTAACTGCCGAGGATGATCCAGCAACTTCCGACCGTGTCTCGCTACTTGCCGGAGTTTTGTTACGTGAGCTACTGCAACTCTTGCGACGGACTCCCTTACGGTTGTAAATTATATCAGCATCACTAGAAGCAACAAATCTATGAGAATTTAACCTAAGAAATATAACATACATGCATTTTTCTGTGAAACACGTGTAATCTTGGTCGTTCCGGTTTATCCTTGCTGAAAAAAGCAACCTCCATACGTCGCAGATAGGCGGTCCAAAGCTGCAGAAGAGAAAGTTTAAAGTTGTCTCCTGCGCCCAACACTACGAGGCGTTCCGCGTAACCAAGCAAAATGTAGTTCGCTTGTTCCCAGCTTGTAATGCGTTTTATTTCTAAAAGTATCATATCAATTGAGCTTTATTCGCTTTTAAAATTGCTTCAAAGTATTTACTTTTATCACTCTTAACTTTAATAGCGGCTGCTCCCATGGACGGTAGGTTATCCATACCGTCATCCACCAACTCCTGGCCATGCTGCTGCGACTTGGTGCCACATTCCACGCAGTAGTAGAAACCGGCCTCGACTGTAAACTCAGTCTGGCCACAAACCTCGCACTTTTCAACCATTGAGTGACCGAAAACGTAAATCTAAACACACACGTGCTACTTACATTACCGATTTTACCAGATCAAAACTCACGCGCCTCAGCGATCGCCTGCAGCAGTCTGATGGTTGCTGGCTTTTACAAATTTGTTTACTCGTATTTGCCCATATGGCACATTTCGGTTTGACACAGTCAGCCTTCAGCAGCAGCATACACGCAACGCAATTGCTGAATCAAAGATACGAAATCGATTTATGCCATTCATGCCGAGTATTTTTACGCGCGTGTTGATAGAAAAAAAGTTTATTTGGTATATAAATTTTTTTTATTTTTCTGTATTTTTTTATTAAGGTGCCTAAATGCTACGTTATTACGTTGTTATATTATATCGAACCCTATGGTTGACCTTGCGAAAGTAACTGAAAAATTCCAATCGAACAGTAAAAAAAATTTTTCATCATAGTTTTAATATTGCGAACGAGTTATGACAGATCGATTGATACTTTAAGTGGAAGTTGGCCAAACTTTAACTTTAGGCCTTTAATATTTTTTACTGCTATTAAAAATTATCTGACCTCTGAAAGACGTCAAAATGGGCTGCGTGCACTGTCCGTCATTACCGCTCATGGAAACCTGTATAGAAACAATTTGTTACATAATGACTTGTTGTTGTATTGAGAGCTTTCAAAGCTCTGTATGCGGTAAATAGATAACTCAATTTTCACTGGATTACGGCTACAAATATTATCGCTAATTGATATTAATAATTATAATTATTAGTACTTGTTATTCAATTTACAGGGGCAAAACATCATTCAATCGAAGTACATAAATTACAAACCATTAAACCATTAAAGAATGAAAACACAGGTAAAGCTCAGTGTGCAATGAAACTAAATAATTCTTCACATTAAACTTCAGAATTCCTTCTGGCAACCGTACCACCCGTAGTCAGCCAACAGAGCCAAATCACCACCACCATTCATTCCATTATATTTCATTTCATTCATTCTGTTCGACTCCAAGCAAGCGATAGAATCGTCGCTTGACGGACGGTAAATTCCTTCGCATTTTCACTGGCAAAATTGTGCAATTCCGTCATCTTTCAGTGCCAGACCTCGTACGGGTGGTGTAAAGATTGAATCGCGCGTGAAAGTTTTTCCGAAACTCGTGGTGACGGTATCGGAAAAGTGTGTTCCTAGTTCGAAAAGTAATTTTCTCGCCATCGTAAAGTGCGTTCAGGAGTGAGTACGTGTGAGTGTGTGTGTGCCCCGGAGGAAAACGGCGAGAGAGAGGAAGTGACTTGCTGGAAGTTTTTTTTTTCTGGTTCTACAGCTACTCGCGTTTCGGCGAGTGTTTGTATTCGTGTGGATGTAACGTTCTGTCAAGAAAACTGGACGAAGAAGGCGAAGCTGCTAAACGTCAGAAGCTGTGATTGTTGTGTTAAAATTTTTTGAAAGATACTTTGTACCTTTTTGCTTGAATCAATCCGGAACAGTCGCTCCTAGCAAACAACATGGATAAATTCATCAGTATGTGGAAAGTGCGAGAACTTGCCGATAAAGTGTAAGTAACCTGTTACGTCGTTGAATGCCTTGCGCAGCGATAACGGATCATTATTCGCTTAAGCGTTGCTGTTTATTGTACATTTTATCGCCTTTGAGACTTCATGAACAGAAAAAAATCTCGGTGATTGTGCAAGCAGATTGGCACCGAGCTCGGTCGCTGCTGGTCACTTTCACGGTGAACGGGTGCGGCAAGAGGGGTCTCGTCTTTATCAGGTGATAGATAATTTTCTTAACCAGTTGCAATATATGCAACGTTTATTTCACTGTTGAACTACCTTTTTGTATTTAAGGGACTTTTCGGAGATTGTTCCTGTTTCAAAACATTGATAACATGCTATATAAAAAGCAAAACATTCGAATATTTCGTAGTTTTGGATTTATTATTATATTTCGAGATGTGACTTATGGTGGCTTGTTACTAAGACACCTAATCTGAACAGAAAGATCACCTTCGATTGTGGCAGAATGCAGCACATAAGTTTTGCTTACTACTTTTTCTTGAATAAGATTTTTTTTACTAGAACAAAACATCACTGTTTTTCTCTACGGAAGCCAAATACTTTCGAGTAGCTCCGAATTATGCGCTGAAAAGCACATACTGCAAAAAGTTGTATATAAAGCTGCTTGTTTTTTCTTTCATATGAATGTTCTTCAAATGACAAGGTCGTGAGGATGATACATAAAGTCTACGTAACTGCAGCAAGACCCAAAATGGCATGTTGAGCAAAATGCAATGAGGCTTAAGTTTACCTACACATGACCTCTTCAAAGAGGTTTATTAGACGCAGATTCCTAAGCATTTATCAGTTTGTGAATTTTAACAGGGTTATTAAATCATCATGGTAATCTGAATATCAGCTTGCTGTGCAGAACTCCAAGGTAAAGTTGTTAATTTGAACCCTGATGGAACGAGTCGTGGTGAGGGCGAATGGGGGAAACAGTATTGGACAAGTTTTAGCCGTATTGATGCAGATCTTCCAGTTGTTGAAGTAGTCGAAAAGAACATCCATGCCTGCTGGCCACTCTCCCTCTGTACATGAAGGCAGTGTCGTCTGCGAACACGAACAGGATAGATATTAAAAAGGATAGGACCTAGAAAGCTACTATGAGGGACCCCAGGATTTGAGATGCGTCTCGGTGAAGATGGCAATGTCAATATTCCGCTCGTTGAGGAAATCGAGCTTAGCGAGCAAGCGTTTCAATTAGTTATGTGAACACATGGTCCATCCTTGGTGATAACGGAAACCGCTGTTTGTAGCTGTTCGGCTCGGGTTTTGCAAGTACGAACGCTTCGGTCAATAGATGCACAAGTTCTTCGGCACAAATTCTTCCGTAGATAGCAGATAGTCTGCGTTGGTTTCATCATTGTCTGTTCGTGTGAACTTCATTCCAGTGGCAAGGGTTGAAAGCGCTGTAGTTCCGGGGTAGGTGTGGAACGGCTCGATGTTTGCTCAGCGATAAGTTGTTCGTTGTTCATAGGGATTTTCCTGCGACTGAGCTGGTTGCTGGTTGAGGCTCTTGTGGATATCGATTAATTGGTGGTTTCCATTAGATTAGGCAGGTATCGGGAGCGTACGTTAGGCCACATTTGATTCAGCTATAGAGTCCCTTTACTTTTAGTTCTTCTAACAAGGTGACAACTTTAATGTCGAGAAGAACACGTAGAATTTCTTTATCATGGGGAAAGTCCGAGTTGTCTCTGTTGTATTATCTCAGCAGTGCACACTGCGGTTTATTTCTGTGTATATTCACTAGAGTGACTCACCACCGTGTCGCTCGGCTGTGGTGCAAGCCGCAGGTGTCCTGCGAGCGGCAGAGGCACAGCACAAAGCAAAAGAAGAAATTTCACAAGGGCGGTTGTTTATCTTTTTTCACAATTTCGTGATCCGTGGCGTTTTCCAGGACAGCGAATCTGTTGTTTGCCAGGAGCTTTTTAGCTGCCGGATCAGGGGTGCTGCCAGGCCGAGGTCGTTTTACGGGTTTCGATTTAGCCATGTACTGCTCATCCTGATGGTAGACAATGAATGATGATAAGCTTTTCTCCATGCCGTGTGTCCTTTTATAGCGTCACTCAGAACGCAGACCAAGGCAATTACGTGGTAGCTAGTATGCTTTCTTTCCAGTATAATTCTGCAACTCTTAAGTTGGTACTATTCAAGCGAACTAAGTATCTAGCCCAAGTAACGAAACTGGTTTTATCAAAGTTGTATAGCGCTATTTTGGCTATATTAAGCGCTATAAAACCTTGATCAAATTGATATTGTGGCTAGGGAGGTGCAAATTATGAAATTTTATCGAAACACAATAGTTATAAATCATTCTTTGTCCTTTTTCTGGAGTAAGGTGGTAGGGAAATTTACTCACAGACACCTGAGGAGAGCTTAGAGAGTGTGGTTTAGTTTACCTGAGCCCATTAACACCCCTGCAGTCTCTAGACCTTATCTTTCAAAACGATGGTGGGGGATTATGTCGGGAAGCGTTTTTTTTTTGTTGCCAGGTGCTAACCACCTTGAAACTGACAGTAAGCTACTGCTGGCGTGTTTGTGATCGACCCGCCACACACATTGTAGCTCTAGGACTGTTTCAGAGACCTTCACACAAACTGCACTCCAGATGTCCGGGTCTGTCACATCTGGCAGTGTCTGAACCGCTCGCTACTACCATGTCGCTCCTTGTACGTACAAAACGAGGGCATACGAATAAGACATGCTCAGCGGTTTTCTGATCATCGAGAATGGTATTCTGGTGCCTCGTATGCCCCTTGTGTTCCGTTGATGCTGATGCTGATTTTTTCCGTGTTGGGTATTTTCGTCACTGCGACCAACTTTTGAAATTTTTTAACAAGACGCAGATTGCGTCGTATGACACGGTATGATACGCACAGGCTACTCTCAGAACTATAAGCCTAGAGCTACTCACCAGTTTATCACGATAACCGTTAGTATTTAGCGCTTTGGATCACACTAGCCCACGTATGGACGAATCCACCCTGCACGAAGTTTTCGTTTCCTACCGTACACCGGTGAGTTTTTCGACTTTGTTATAGACAGTGCTTTAACAGGTGTTGAGGCCCTCTTACCGGCATAGTTGACGTAACTCTTAAACGGTTATTCACAACAGTGAGCTCCGTCTTATGGTGCGCTAACTCCAGTTTCCTGGAATGCTTCCGTCAACTAACCCTCTCCGCTCGACCTGCCGTAGACCTCCAACGTTATGTCGTCCGCAATACCAATGATAACAACCCGTACAGTGAACTTTAGCCTCAACACTCCGTCGTATATGACAATCCACAACACCGGGCTTGGATGGTACTTCTGCAATGATTGGGACGCACTTCTGACCCTCCTCCGTGTTGTGACTATTATTCGATTCCGAAAGTAATTTTCCAAAATCTTGTACAACGTCATCGGTACATGGATTCTCCTATGCGCGAGCACTATGGAGTCCCGGCTGGCGCTATTGAACACATTTCCTTACGCCTAGCGTGATGCTTACGCAATAGTGAGTGTCCCTTCTCTTGCGCTAGACTAGCATCTACGCCGTCTTAGTGACAAAAAGAATAGCTTCCAGCGTGGACCTACCCTTCCGGAAGCTGTACGGCATGGATTTCTACAACTTATGCCAAACAAATCTCCAGCGGAACCATCTAGGGCGCATACTCGACTTAGTGTTTTGTCGATCTGATTGCCGAGTATCGACTGAACGCAGCGTTGTGCCACTGCTTCCTGTCGATCTACACCATCCACCCCTCACTTTTACTTTGCCTGTCACTTGCAGTAGCGATGTAGCTCGTGCACGTGTTGAGGTAGGTAATAGATCGCTAAATTACCGTAGGATAGATTTTGCTGCGCTGTCTCACTATTTATTAAACTTCGATTGGGAGAGTCTGCAAACCTGCACCGATATTGACGAATTGACTCACCGTTTTTGTGATGTAATTGTTCAGTGGTTACATTCTAATCTGCCTTTTGTGAAGCGTCCTAATTCACTCGCTTGGGAAACTCTTCGGTCACGTGAATTGAAACGGCTAAAGAATAGCTCTCAGCGCAAATATCGCCGATTGAAAACTGCGCTTACGAAGTCTGATTTTAAACGTCATAGTGATGAGTATCGTCATTTGAATCGCACACTGTACAGGTCATATGTGCTACGGGTGCAGACCGACCTTCGAAGGAATCCGCGAAACTTTTGGAACTTCGTTAACACCAAAAGGAAATGTTCTTCCGTACCTGTGAATGTACGTTTCGACAATGATGAATCAACATCGGAATCCGAGTCATGTGAGCTGTTTGCAAAGTTCTTCGCTTCCGTTTTTGCTGATGCAGTTGCCTTTGACTCCGAGGCTGAATCAGCGGCATTTGGTGTTCCCCACGGTTTAGTCGACCTAAGCACCTTTACGATTACGACCGATATGGTATTGGCTGCAGCAAAAAAATTGAAACGGTCATATTCGGCAGGTCCTGATGGAATTCCTGCTGTTGTTTTTAATCGTTGTGCTACCACTCTTGCTGTTCCGTTATGCCACATTTTTAACAAGTCTTTTACGCAAGGAAAGTTTTCTGCAGTTTGGAAGCAGTCGCTGATGTTTCCCGTTTTAAAATCCGGCGACCGGCAAAACGTTCGAAATTATCATGGCATCACTAGCCTTTCTGCTAAGTCTAAACTATTCGAGATCATAGTAAGCGGTTATATGCTTAAAGCAGCTTTCGATCGTTTGGGCCACTCAATACTTCTGTGTAAAATCTCACGCCTAGGTGCCTCCCACCAGTTCGTTGCATGGTTGAGCTCGTATTTACGAGGAGGAGTTCTACGCGTAAAACTTGGCTCTACTATTTCATCGCAATTTACTAACAAGTCAGGAGTTCCCCAAGGAAGTAATATGGGGCTCTTGCTATTCGCACTTTTTTCAATGACGTGACACTGATGGCTGCAAGCTGGTGTATGCAGATGGTTTGAAGTTGTTTCTGGAAGTTCGAACTATCGAAGACTGCCGTCGTCTACAAAATTTCTTGAATGTATTTACCAGCTGGTGTTGAAAAAACTGGCTTGTGGTTAGTATAACCAAATGCGAAGTTATAACCTTCCATCGTATTTTAAACCCGGACTATCGCATCGACGGATTAGAACTGAAGAGGGTTGATCATGTAAGGGATCTAGGTGTTCTTCTTGACACTAAACTTACATTCCACCTACATACATCACGCAACGATAATTTCGAAAGCTACACGCCAGCTTGGTTTCATATCAAAACTCGCCCGTGATTTTAATGATCCGCACTGCCTAAGAGCGCTTTACTGCACCCACTAGTCGAGAACTGCAATCTGGTTTGGTTTCCTCACCAACTAACTTGGAACTTGCGGATTGAGCGTATCCAAAAACGCTTCGCCCGTATTGCGTATTGCAACTGGTCTAGCTTCAATCCTAGCGGACATCGGGGCATTTTCTAGAGCACTAGAGCACCACTTCGCATGAGGAAGTAAAACCATTGGCACCAGCCAGTTAGTCCACGAGTCGTTAGTTGGAGCCCTGGGTGAAGTCCGCCTCCCCGGGCGTCGGTGGATGGTACAATAGGTGGCGGAATGGAACCGATTCGAAAATATTAGAAGCGTAAATTATACAGTGCAACATTTTTTTTGCCTTGGCTTCTATGTATGATTTTTTGATGAAGTTTGATGCGAAAATAAATTTCCCGGAGTTTGAACATATTTCAACTTAAGGGGCAACAATGACGCCATTTTGAATTTTTGAGAAACCGGAAATTTTTTATGTTCTTTTAACGCCATTTTGTCTTAAGACCAAATATCAAAATTCTAAGAGTTTGTCCACATATTAGCATCTTTTTACCCATCTTTTGAAAAACAAAACATCTTAAATCTGACAAAAACTGAGCTTAAACGGTGATTCTAAGAAACCGGTTTTAGCATAGTTTTAGTATATTTCACAAAGCTAAATAATATAGAGTATGTCTGAGCAATTATGGTAATGCGCTAATATCTTACGTAAAATGTCAGCAAAATGTCGATTTTGCCCCAATTCTCCTACAATACAAAAATAGGTTTATCTGCTGACATTAAACGTAGATCAGACACCTACCATTCGATTTTTGAGACTTTTTTACTCAATATAAAACATAATTTGACTACCACTTTTTGATTTTAGCGCATGACCATTAATGCTCAGACATACTCGAAGCGGGTCTGGACGAGGGAAAATTTTTTCTAATTCTAGTCACACCTTCTATTCCCGTTCATCTTCGCATTCCCGCGAAACTACATACATTGCCCGCTTTACTAAACTAAAAATCAAAATCCTTTTAAATCGATTAAATACCAATAAAATGCTTCCATATACGAGCAGTTTCAATAACTTAGGTGCATTTTTCATTGAATATATTTTTTTTCAAAAAATTATTTTGCTAGCTTAAGAAAAAAGTTAGCAGAACATTGCCCAGAAACAGCATTTTCAAGCAATAAAATGTTATAGAATGGTCATAATAATTTAATGCTCATTAAATGCTCTTGAAAAAACCTGATTTTCATGATAATTTTATTGATTTTGTATAAATTTTTCAAAAATATGATAATACTAAATAGCTTCAATTTTTTCAAACATTTACCTCTGAAAACAATCAGAATCCTTTTGATACGATTATAAAAAAAAATAATATAATGAATACTCATGTTAATTGTTTTACATGTTTTTTTTTTGTTGTTCTGTAATAACAGTCTTTACATATATGCTTATAAAGCTTAGCTTAGTTTAGCTTAGCTTGACTGACTGCACATATCAAAGGTTGCACTCCATGATTGATCCGAATCAGTAAAATTGTATAGTAAATCAACTGAATGGGGCTGGGAGTAACTCAATACTTTGAAGGATCAATAACGACGCCGGCCACGTCCTTGCAATCAGGTGGGAAGAGGGAAAGGATGTAGGCGTGACCTTTGCTATCCGGAGACCGTGTTAACCTCTGCATCTCCACAAAGGTCACAGGAAGGAGATTTTGTTAGTTGGGAAGGGTATATTGGATCAGGATTCACCTTGATAAGTGATGCGATCATACATGTACTCTATACTCGTCGCTTTTGGACTATTACCGGTTTATTCTCCGTTCAGTCGTCTGATTAGAGATGCACATTTGGTTTGTTTATATTTGGTACCGGTTTAAACTAGCAGACATTAGTAATGCTGTAGGGACCACGCGCGAGTGTGTGTGGTATAATTCACTAGAGCACAAGACTGCTCCTATGTTACAAGATGTGGTTCTGATTTATACCAATATACCACCAGAAGGCCGTTCGGACCACTCACAAATTTGTGGTGTTCAGTTGAGAGAAACTCAAGTCATCATATTTACTAAGCCTAATAGTCTGATCAGGAATAACCGTGGTTAGCAATGCGTTAGGATATATCCTGATCTCGCGGATTATCCTAAGAGTAACGGTCAAGTTTTATCATGCTAGGTCTTCTCTGTCTCTATCTGTCTAACTTTTTGGCATTCAAAATCCGAGAAATATATTAAAATGAATGACACAACAATATTTATTTAAAAGTTAGTTAATAATAAAATATATGCCCTAAAGTAATCAAATTCAACCGATATTCAGAATATGTGCTGATAAAAATGATAATTATTATTAAGTATTTAATTAATTAACATATTTAATTCAACGGGATGGTAATACCTATCAAACCTTGTACTGTTTGAGCTATTCTCAAATTGACTAGGAACATTAACCTGAGAGACGGATTGTTGTTAGATTTGGACAGGTGTAATCTCGTCCATCGTCGTTCTCCAGAGTTTGAGAAATCAACAGCACCTCTATAGGGGAACAAAAGAAACTGTGTACTTATCTGTTGATAGCACCGAGACCCACGTCGCACAGTATAGTTTAACAGGGGAAGCAGCACAGCAAGAACGATGATTCTGCTCCATGATCTAAATGTCGGTCCATCCAAGAACTTGGATCTTGGAAAAGGATTGTGAGCCACGCACAGTGCGCTCCGCTATCCGGAAAGTCAAGATAGGCAACAATTCCAATTATAATGATAACTGCAGGCTTAAGTACAAAACAAAATCGGGAAAACGTGAAATTATAGACACTAAACTTTGTTTCAATCGTTCTTCGTCTTTACATATATGCTTATAAACTAAAAAAAAAAATATTGTGTTGAGTTTGTTTTTATATAAGAAGATTTTCCTGAGAAATCTCTTGCAAATGGTCCCTCGAAGCATGTTCTTCTAAATATTTTTTTACTTTTCACTACTCTTTTCGTTAAATTAACTGATTATACATTTTATCACAGAATGTTCGGCTTCCTTTTCCTTCACACTTTCGAGAACGTTGACTTTAGTTCAAAACCCAAACTCAAAAGAAAACTCTTTGGCTCGTTCAAAAGGAGCGATTTCGGTGTTAATTTTCGCTTCCACTTCACTGGCTGTTATCGAAGAAAAGAAGAATCTAATCTCTGATACTAATTGCAATATTAATATCAATTAATTCATTTAAAACCTCCAATTGTGTGTTCAAATTTTCTAGAATTCTATTTTACGCACGCATATCGTGATTATTACTACGGAAATCCTGTTTTGAGCAGTAATATTTTCTACCAAATATCACATATAGCAGGAATGTGAATTTTCAGACATCTGCAGATGCGGATGCAGATATGTGATTACGGACGCAGGTTGTCCCGCATTTTGATTTACGAATGCGGATGCGGATATCCGTAATATCCCTAATACAGGTAACACCATGTTGGAAAAGGGGGAAAGACATCCCAAACAAAAAATGCTAATGCGAAGCTAGGCTTTCCGAAAACAATTATTAATACATATTCTCAACTTTAAAAAATTGGTAATCTGTAGTGATGAAACAGCCAATCAGTTATGAAGAAATAAAACTGGTTCCAGATTTGATACACAAAGATAACGAGTCATCTAGAAATCACCGTTCAACAGTCGAACTCAAATCTTTTTCCAGCATAGTTTATTATGCAAGAAAAGATTAACTCTAAAAGAGTTGACAACTTTGATACTTTTTTCTCATTATCATTATTTTGATACTTCTTTTTATTATCAAACATATTTTGCTGATTCATTCTGTGCCGAACACGCATCAGTATCGGACGTGTGATCGGTGATCGCTCCGATAGAATATAAAACAAACGACGTGTGAACAAGTGTTGGCATTGTTTGCCTGGTCGAGTGAAATAAATCCGGGTTCTAGGTCGCGCCTTTGTGCAACTGTTTCGCATCGTGACTACCAGCTGGTGCGTAAGCCGATTTGGCTGCTGGCTGAATTGTGCTACAGCAGTGGACGAGACACAAAAGAGGAAAAAGAAGAAGCCATCAGTTAATAGGGAGTTGTATCGCTGTGTGGAGTGATCTCACACCTGGCTCGCTGCTGGTGGCTGTTTGGTGCTGCTGTATTGGTGCTGCTGGCTGTAACGGCTGCAACTTCGAACGATCGGACAACCAACCTTACTGGAAGGGAGAAGTAAAAAGGTACGTGCTCTTGTCGGCGCTAGTGCGCTAGACTTAGCGGGATGGATGTAGATCCCTCGCCTCCCGCGCCACCATCCCCGAACCCCTCTGACCCTGACCCTTCTGTTACCCCCTCCCCTGTTCATTCTTCAGTCCCCCCTCGCCCCAGGCTTTACCCAGACGGAGCCCAGGGCAGCTATACTGTCTATTTTCGGCCAAAGGCGGGACCGAAATCGAAACAGTTGAACCTCTTGCAGATTTCTAAAGACCTGACGAAGAAGTACAAGGGCGTGACCGAAATTTCCAAGGTCCGGCCTAACAAGCTCCGTGTCGTGGTCAGTAACCTGAAAGAGGCCAACGATATAGCTTGCTCTGAGCTCTTCACACGCGAGTATCGCGTTTACATACCCGCACGAGACGTGGAGATCGACGGTGTCATAACCGATTCGAGTCTGTCCGTCGAGTGTATACTGGCAAGTGCCAAAGGGTGCTTTAAGAACAAAACCTGTCCCGATGTAAAGGTGCTCGACTGCAAGCAATTGCGGTCAGCATCGATCATCGGTGGCAAAACAGTATACACCCCGTCAGACTCGTTTCGAGTTACGTTCGCCGGGTCAGCGCTACCAAGCCACGTCTCGATCCACCGGGTTCGTCTCCCTGTGCGATTATATGTGCTTCGCGTCATGCACTGCCTGAATTGTAAGCAGTTAGGCCACACCGCCGCCTACTGCTGCAATAAGGCACGTTGTGGCAAGTGTGGGGAGAATCATGCGGATGATTCCTCCAGTAAAAATGCTGAAAAATGCATTCACTGTGGGGAGAGTCAGCATGAGCTCTCGACATGTGCGGTGTACATGCAGCGCAGGGATGAAATAAAGAGGTCTCTCAAAGAGCGTTCGAAGCGTTCTTACGCTGAGATGCTGAAGAAGACCGTTACCACTTCTCCCATTACATCAAACCCTTATGATCTGTTGTCCTCTGATGAAACCGATTCTGACGATTCACCAGCGGGAACATCTTACGCCAATCCTGGGGAGTCTAGAAAGAGGAAAAATATTTCCTCTCCTAAACTTCCCAGAAAAGGTCCTAAGATTTCTCAAAGTGAAATGAAAGATACAAGCAAACCAAACAGTGCTGCGGAAAACCGAAGCAAACTCCTCCTGGGCTTGCAAATTTAAAGTCCCAGAAGGAGTTCCCAGCACTGCCAGGAACATCTAAAACCCCAGTTGTTTCTTTTGCACATCCAGTTGATGAAACAAACTCTGGATTAGTGAAATTTTCTGACATTGTGGACTGGATTTTTGAAACTTTCAATGTACCCGATCCAATTAAAATTTTTCTTACAGCATTTCTCCCAACAGTTAGATCATTTTTGAAGCAGTTGACTGCCCAATGGCCCCTCCTTGCAGCGATTGTATCCTTCGATGCCTAATTCAACTGCGTATATGAAGGATTCTATCTCTGTCTTACAGTGGAATTGTAGAAGTATTTTACCAAAAATTGATTCGCTTAAAGTTTTGATAAATAAAAACAAATGCGATGCATTTTCCCTTTGTGAAACTTGGCTTACTTTAAATATTGATCTCAACTTCCATGATTTTAATATTATTCGCCTTGATCGAGACACCCCATATGGAGAAGTATTTTTAGGGATTAAAAAGTGCTATTCTTTCTATCGTATTAACCTCCCCTCGATTCCAGGCATCGAAGTTGTCGCATGTCAAATGACAATACAAGGTAAAGAGCTTTGTATTGCCTCAATATATATTCCTCCCAGAGCACAGGTTGGGCAACGGCTGCTCTTTGATTTAATAGAACTTCTTCCCTCGCCACGTTTGATTTTGGGAGACTTCAACTCTCATGGCGTGGCTTGGGGTTCCCCTTACAATGATGACCGCTCCTCTTTAATCTATAACCTTTGCGATGACTTCGACATGACTATTTTAAACAATGGTGAAATGACACGTATCCCGAAACCTCCAGCGCGCCCAAGCGCTTTGGATCTATCCTTATGTTCGACGTCGCTACGGTTGGATTGCACATGGAAGGTAATCCTCGATCCTCACGGTAGCGACCATTTGCCTATTCTTATTTCAATTAATAACGGGTCAACTCGCATGCGACCAGTTGACATTCCGTATGACCTCACACGGAATGTCGATTGGAAGTTATACGAGGAAATGATTTCAAAAGCGGTCGATTCGATTCAACATCATCCACCACTTGAAGAATACAACCTCCTCGCGGGCTTGATTCTCAACACCGCGTTGCAAGCCCAAACGAAGAAATATCCCGGCGTAACGATTAAAGAACGGCCTCCCACTCCGTGGTGGGACCAAGAGTGCTCCGATGTCTACACGCAAAGATCCGACGCGTTTTTGGCCTACCAGAAGGGAGGTATACCTGGCGACTATTTACGGTATTCGGAGCTTGATACCAAGCTTAAAAGCTTGGCTAAAGCAAAGAAACGCGGATATTGGTGTCGGTTCGTGAACGAGACGTCGAGGGAGACATCGATGAGCACTCTTTGGAACACAGCCCGAAGAATGCGGAATCGCGTAACGGTCAACGAAAGCGAGGAGTCTTCAAGTCGGTGGATATTTGATTTTGCCAGGAAAGTATGTTCGGACTCTGTTCCTGAGCAAAATATTGTTCGTGATGCGTCTCCGGGCCACGACGCGATAGAATCACCTTTTACGATGGCAGAATTCTCAGTTGCCCTCCTGTCCTGTAACAATAACGCGCCTGGGTTAGATAGAATCAAATTCAACTTGTTGAAGAATCTACCCGGCAATGCCAAGAGGCGCTTGTTGAACTTGTTCAATAAGTTCCTGGAGCAAAACATTGTACCGCAGGATTGGAGGCAAGTGAAGGTGATCGCCATCCAAAAACCAGGGAAACCAGCTTCTGATCACAACTCTTGTAGGCCGATTGCAATGCTATCCTGTATCCGGAAATTGATAGAAAAAATGATACTCCGTCGTTTAGACCATTGGGTGGAATCAAATGGTCTACTATCAGATACTCAATTTGGCTTCCGCCGTGCCAAAGGGACGAATGATTGTCTTGCGCTGCTTTCAACAGATATTCAGCTGGCGTATGCTCGCAAAGAACAAATGGCGTCTGCGTTCTTGGACATTAAGGGGGCTTTTGATTCCGTTTTTATTGACATTCTTTCGGGCAAACTTCACCGACAAGGATTTTCTCCAATTTTAAACAATTTTTTGCACAATTTGTTGTCCCAAAAGCACATGCATTTTACGCACGGCGATTTGGCAACTTTTCGCATTAGCTACATGGGTCTTCCCCAGGGCTCTTGTTTAAACCCCCTTCTTTACAACTTTTATGTAAATGACATCGACGAATGTCTGGCAAACTCATGCACGATAAGACAACTTGCAGACGACAGTGTAATCTCTGTTACAGGAGCCAAAGCTGCCGATTTGCAAGGACCATTGCAAGATACCTTGGACAATTTGTCTGCTTGGGCTTTACAGCTAGGTATCGAATTCTCTCCGGAGAAGACTGAGATAGTAGTTTTTTCTAGGAAGCATGAACCTGCTCAGCTTCAAACACAATTAATGGGTAAAACGATTTCTCAGGTTTTGGTACACAAATATCTTGGTGTCTGGTTCGACTCTAAAGGCACCTGGGGTTGTCACGTGAGGTATCTGATGAAAAAATGTCAACAAAGAGTGAATTTTCTTCGTACAATAACCGGACAATGGTGGGGAGCCCACCCAGGAGACCTTATAAGGCTTTACCAAACAACGATATTGTCTGTCATTGAGTACGGGTGTTTCTGCTTCCGCTCCGCAGCAAACACACATCTGATCAAACTGGAGCGAATACAATATCGTTGTTTGCGTATCGCCTTGGGTTGCATGCAGTCGACCCATACGATGAGTTTGGAGGTCTTAGCTGGAGTACTACCTTTGAAAACCCGCTTTTGGAGCCTGTCTTCTCGTATTCTTATCAAATGTGAGGTCTTGAACCGTCCTGTGATTGAGAATTCTGAAAGGTTAATCGAACTTAATTCTCAAACCCGTTTTATGACATTGTATTTCCATCACATGTCCCATAATATTAACCCTTCTTCGAATATTCCAAATCGTGTCGACTTATCAAATACTTCTGATTCTACTGTGTTTTTCGATACATCCATGATAGAAGAAACTCGTGGAATCCCGGATCATTTACGCGTGCAGCAGATCCCCAAAATTTTTTCCAATATATATCGAAACATCAACTGCAACAATATGTTCTACACTGACGGATCACTTCTTGATGGGTCCACTGGCTTCGGTATTTTCAATAACAATTTAACCGTCTCCCATAAGCTCGATAATCCTGCTTCTGTTTACGTCGCAGAATTGGCTGCGATTAAGTACACCCTAGGGATTATCGAAAAAATGCGCACGGACCATTATTTCATCTTTACGGACAGTCTCAGTTCCATTGAGGCTCTCCGATCGATGAAAGATGTTAAGCACTCTCCGTATTGGGGAAAATACGGGAACATCTGAGTGCTTTATCCGAAAAATCGTTTCAGATTACCTTAGCGTGGGTCCCTTCTCACTGCTCGATACCGGGCAATGAGAAAGCGGACTCTTTGGTTAAGGTGGGCGCAACAAACGGTTATATTTATGAAAGACCAATTGCTTTTAATGAATTTTTCGCACTTGTACGTCAGAATACGATCATCAGTTCGCAAAATGCTTGGACCAGAGGGGAATTGGGAAGGTGGTTACATTCCATAATCCCCAAAGTATCGACGAACCCGTGGTTCAAGGGGTTGGATGTAGGTCGGGATTTCATTTGCGTGATGTCCCGGCTTATGTCCAATCACTATAGATTTGACGCGCATCTCCGTCGTGTTGGGCTCGGGGAGAGTGGTATCTGTGCCTGTGGTGAAGGTTATCACGACATAGAGCACGTTGTTTGGTCATGCCCTGTACACCGTGACGCCAGGTCTAGATTAATAGCTTCCATGCAGGCCGAAGGTAGGCAGCCGGCTGTTCCTGTTCGTAATGTCTTGGCGAGCCGTGACCTATCCTACATGTCCCTTATATACGTTTTCCTGAAATCCATCCACGCCCCAGTTTAATCCTATTCCCTTCCGCCTACATCCAACCAAACGACAAGAACACGTTAAGACCCCGGATCCGGAAACAGCAATCAGACCCGCACGATACTCTCAAGGCCCGATGGAAACAACCCAATATGCCAGTCCGTAATATCTTGGCCCAGCAGCGGAATAAATTTAATATGCTGCTTACCTATGGCAATGAAAACCATCAAACAGCAAACCTGTGCTTTTAATGCAAAATATTCTAGCTTTAAGTTAGATTTAGTTTCAGCTCGTAGTCGGCAGCGAGGATAAAAAATTTGCTTTTAGTTATTAAGATACTTTAGAAAGTAAGCTACCAGATATAATTGGCGCCGTTAAACATTGAATTGTATTTGTGCCGTGTCAAATAAATTATAGGGATTCCCTAGTTAACTAATTCGTTATAGCCGATCGGAAAACCACCTATATAGCCAATTCACGATGCAACTCTACAGCCAGAAGTGAACTTGCAATGACAACTTTTCGCTCGTCCCCATCGAACTTGAAGCACACTTAGCACGTTGGTTCTACTTACTTTCGTTGGTCGTTCATGTAAAAACGCGGTCACAAGACGGAAAGTCCTTGACGGGTGCGCTTGAACTACCTTCGCTCATCGCCGCTACTGCTGGCTTTTCAACACCCCCCCCAAACTGGTAAATGGAACAACAAACGTGCAAACCTGCTGCTGTCTCAGTGAAACTTATTGCTAAAATATTGTGGCCTACGTTATGAAACTGCTCGCGCGTTACGATGTAGCTGCCGGCATTCAAGCAATCCCAGAATCGTGGCTTTTCACGTTCTGCGAAGGTGATCTTCTCATTGTTTGTTACTGGCCAGGAGGGGAACTTTTATGTATTGAATCATATTTTGTTGCCACCGTCTGGCTACGCAAACCGGCTCGCGATGTCTGTTGTTGCTTTCCGCTGTGGGTACCAACTTGAGATGAGTCATAAGGCTTAAGAATGTGTGCGTGTTTTTTTTTTATTTTGCGTGAGGTCTTAAATATCTGCGGTTGACTATCACAAACCATGCTGATCTATTTCTGAGTCAGCGGAAATAGTTTTTACAGGTCACTACCTCTGTAGGAGTCTGCAAACCGCGTGGCGCGTTTGCATTGGGCTAAACAGAACCGTGCGCTAGTCTTGGTGCAGAAGAACTGACTTAAAAAACTCGACGGTTCTTCGTCTTACAAGCACAGTTGCAGCTAAGCAATGTAATGCTTCGAATTTATTGAAGCGTGTCGCTTGCACCAGCGTTGAGATTGATAGACAATCCAAGAGAAGAAGCTAGCCGGCTGGCACTGGAACGAGTTAAGGGTTAATTATTTTGCTTCGATTGTTGCAAGCCAAAGTGAACGGCTTCAAGAAGCTGGGGGAGTGTCACGTAGTATAATACTATGGTGTCACAGTCTGAGGGGACTTTGGACACACCAAATGTGGAATCGTGACTGGAGACGTAAATTTTTTGAGTCACCCACCTTAAGAAATGAGTTTTACAATTAATACCACTACACAGTTCTGGAGTGTCAAACAAAAATTTGCTGCACAAAACAACACAACACGAGCTGTAACTTACCAATTACATTATCTATAGCTGGCCATTGAGCGTACCCTGAATAGAGCCGAACAGACAAGCAACACTTCAAAGCCGTGCACTATCTTTGGGTAGAACATTTCGCTTCGCCTTCAACGGTATACATTGCCACATAAAAAAGTAGACGCCAGAAAACAACTGGTGGGGAACGGAACGCGACCTCCGAAAGAAAGTTGAATAATTAAATAGATTGACGCGTCTACCTGCGATGAACTGCTGTTTCAGTCACTAGTGGAACCCTGGTGACACGTGAGCCGAGTTTTCGTCGGCGAATAACAGCATTAACATGTTTGCGTGAGCTGCTCTGTGTTCCAAATAACTGTATTAAGCAAATGCTGAATACATAATTTAATTTCTCTAATACAACATAGATCAACAAGTTCCCTATGGTTGAACGAAATTCAGAACATTCACTCCACCGGCACACGCTATAGTTGAATCCCATGTGGCGCTGAAATGACGTGACATCATCGAGGTTCATTGGACCTGAAGGAAGGTGTGTACAGCCATGCCCAGAAACGGATCTCATTATTCATTGGCTTCATTTTGCTAGATGGTGATGAGGAACAGAAAATAATTAAATTCAAGGTTAAAGTTTTCTCCCTCCAGCCTCCAGTCTTGTGGTGTCAGTCTTCGCAGCTTCCAGCCTATAGAACACAAGAAAATCTAGCGCCAAATTGCGCAGAATAAATGCAAGTGAAAATTTTATTGTCCTTCCGGCAGCTGTTGCCGCGGCCTTGCTAAATTGTGCCCACTTGAAAGCGGAAGAATATATTCCTGCTAACAAATGGCATATTATTCATCCGCCGCTAGATTTAGGTCGAGCGGAAGCGTGTAGAAGGGCGAGAACCTAGGATAAATAAAAAGAGGAGTATATTTATTGTTTTGTGCATAATTACCATGGCCATTTCGCCTGTTTAATCGCGTTTGAATTCTCTTGCTAAGAACGATTGCGTGGTTCAACAGTGTAGAAAAATATCATACCAAAGTTAGCATCACTGTCTTTCATCAATAAGCTTAGAAGAATTAAATAGAAAATTTGGAACACTCAAAACTAACTTTTTCCAATCAATAAGATAATATTATCACTCGCGTTCATGTATCTAGTAAAGCTTAGTCCTGCGCTAGTCCAATTTCAGCCTAATTTTCATATGCATATATATTAGAGTGGCCATTTTTTATATGGCCCTTTTTGAAACTATCGATCTTAAGAGCCAGTTCGCGAAGACCGCAACTAGGTCTTGTTTCGAGATTCTCCGATCGGACTGAAACTTTCAGGGTTTGTTTATCTATATAATAGTAGGGCGTGGGACTAGTTCGTCAGGGGTTTTCTTCGTCATGGTTTTTGCTTCTTTTTAATGAGAAATATATGACGAAGAAAACCCCTGCCGAAGTAGTTCCACACCCTACAATGTTTTGCATAATATTAGATTTCTTGAAAAGGGGTAAGTGGGGTAAAAAAGCACGTCAAAAATTGAATTTTATAACTTTGTGTAAACTGAATCGATTTTCATGAAAATTGGCATGTAGGGGTAAGCGGGGTAAGACCGCCCCCTTAAGCAATTCTGTTTATAGAAAAAAAAAGTTGCGGCTGCAATTTCATTTTTTCTTCGCTAAGAGGTTCTTCTATTCAATACCCGCATTTAAAAAATAAGAACTGAAATATTTTTGTTTATTTTCCAGCTTTTTTTTAAATTTTAAAAATTCATTGAAAATGTGCAGATCTTTTTCATGCGGGGTAAGCCCGCCCACCAGCGGGGTAAGATCGCCCACCATTTTTTGAGGATAAACAATATTTTTAGGGCCGAAACGGTTGATTCTATCGGTATAGTGTCTCTGACAAAGTTGTAGATGGTATTTTTTTTTTCTTTTTAAATAAAATATACACTGTGAAAAATCTGAAAAAAAAATTTTTTTCTAAGTTTTAACTTTTTTTTGTTTTCTGATTATTCAAGTTCAAATCAATGTTTAGGTAACTTTTTTGGTTTTCAAAATAAATAGATTTTTCAGAATTGGTGTTTTTCAAGATATTGAATTCATAATATACCTATCTTTAAGCTAAAAATTAAAACTCATTAAACCTATCTGTATGATTTTTTTGAAGACTCATTATGTATAGAAAAATACTAATAATTATTATTTCTTTTATTTATATTTTAAATTTTCTGTTTTTTTTTTTTTTGAAAAACAAAATTACCAACGACTCTATACACCAAATAAACCGTAAAAAAAAATTCCTCACAAAAATTGAGCTATTAATATTTCTATTACTCCATGATCCAACAACCATAAAATTTTAGCTTACCTTTTGTTGATTTTACAGGCAAAAACATGTTTTTTTCGAAAAAATTTGAAAAAAAAATATTTTTAATTCTATTTCTATATTTTTTCTTTAAATTTTTTTAGAGTGTGTACTTTTTTCGAAAGTAAAAAAATACTATTTTCAATTCTGCCGGAGACGTCATACCTATCAAACACACCGTCCTGGCTCTAAAATTATTTTGGTTCATTAACACCATTTTCACACAGGTTTACATTTTTTCAAAAATAAGTCCTGTTAAAATATATTACTAGAAAAGCTTAAACCAAATCGAAAATGGTCGATTAACATCGATGTCTTATGTGGCTTGAAGTTGCTTTACTGATCCTGTAAATATTCCCTTTGTAGTGTCAAGGCATTTGGGTCTTGAAGTAAAACAACAAGCAGTTGGATTCGTGGCGGTTTCACCCCTTGTATATTGGGCGACTTTACCCCCAGTGGAACATTTTCATATTTGACCGGAAAAGTAATCAAAATTACAAGATTACTCACGGCCTTCGATATTTTCGAAAAAAGATAGATTCAGGCAATCGATTAAACGTATATTCACGAACAAAACAATAGATTTTTAGACTGAAAAACCTTAAGTCCCGTTGACGCAAAACAATAGCGCATTGACTGGTTGCCAGCTGAAAGGTTGTTTTTGATTATTTCTGCGACCGTTCGTGCACTATCAAAACAGAAAAACGTGCAAAATGTTATGTAATTATACTGTAATAGACACGTTAAAGAAATTTTTCAATTATTCTATAACTTGGTAGTAAAACTACGGTGGGTGGTCTTTCCCCGCAGGGCGGTCTTACCCTGTTTACCCCTATATTCTACTCTATAAAGGGAACAAAATGAGGGTTATTGGAAGTTGCTAACGAGAATACAAGATGATGACTTCTCGCACAATGGGTTTGAAATGATGGTCAAAAACATGTTAAAGAAAAATTTGATTTTCTCACGCATCTTTATGACGGCGTATTTCTTGAATATATCAAATGAAAGCTCTTGAGTTGCACTACAAAACGTATTATTTGGATTTTTATCCTAGATCTGTTGGCAAGAGAAAAACTGCTGTGAAAATATCCTTTATTTTTTAGAAAAATACGAATATCTCATCATGTATTCTCGATAGCAACTTCCAATAACCCTCATTTTGTTCGTTTTATAGAGTAGAATAGACATGTCAATTTTCATGAAAATCCATTCAGTTTACACAAAGTTATAACAATTTTACATTTTTATCAGTTTTTGGAAATCAATTTTCGACGTGCTTTTTCACCCCACTTACCCCTTTTCAAAAAATCTAATATGCGAAACATTGTACTATTATATAGATAAACAAACCCTGAAAGTTTCAGTCCGATGGGAGAATCTCGATACAACCTCCCTTGTAAAGGTGGTTGCGGTTCTCGCGAACTGGCTTTTATTGAGCGCCGGGCTGAAAAAGTTTCCTGTTGACCTCTACAATAAGCCACGAAAATTCAAAGTTGTTCGGAGTTTATTCAATGGACCCACAAAATGCTTATATTTGAGAAATCGATTTACATGACAATTGTAAGGAGTTTTTTCTTTTTTTAACATATATCTCTCGATAAACGTATTCAAATACACTTGTATTTTTATAAAACAGTAAAATTATCACCCTAATTTAAGTTTAAAAAAATCTATAACTTTTGGTGTTGGTTAAAAAGATTGTCTTTTGAATGTGGTGTGTATTTTTTCGGTATGAATCAACAACATGCAATATAAACTGAAATTCGTCATAATTATGTGTTGAAACACGGTTAGAATTTTTCATAAATTTAATATTAGGTATTGAAATCAAAAATGGCCGACTTCCAGCCACCATTTTGAATTTTCAAAGGCACAAGACTCGGTAACAGTTAAGGCGTCACCTGTGAAAACGCTATTTCATGTTTGCTGCGGTGAAGCAAACATAAAATAGCGTTTCCACAGGGAATGCATTATCTATTTCCGAGTCTTGTGCTTCTTAAAATTCGAAGTGGTGATTCGAAATTGGCTGTTTGTCGTTTCACCTTGAGGACCATTCGCTTTTAAGCGCCTGTCATTTTATCATTTTTTGTTTAATTTCAAACGGCATATCCATCCAATCCAACTTATTCTGGGCTTGAACTCCACAAACGATTCTTCATCTTTTCAGTTACAGCGTCTGAGACGACTATCAATTTAGGCATAAGCGAAAGAATCACGTAGAAAATTCATAACTTGATTAATACATTAGACAGCACTCGTACATCCGAAAAACACCTGAATGTGAAGTTCGACTACCAACAGGGACATGTCTTGAATGCAATTTATGGTCAATGATCAGAACTTTCGGATCATTGAAGCTGTGAGTGAGTTGATTTCGTTTGATGCTCTTGTAAAACGGTTAAAGAAAAGTGTTTCTTTTTCTTCACCAATCCGATTGTGGCGGTTCACTTCACGCAGTTGCTGCAATGAAGTACGATGAGGGATAGAATCACTGAATGACAGTTTCAAAACCTCTAACGAATATGAGAGGTCATTCGTTTATTACGTAGCGTACTAAGAAAAAGGGAATATTCAACAAAGAGTTCCATTGCGCGAGGCCCCTATGCAAAATTGCGTTATTTAGGGATGCGAGGTATTCAAAATTGCTAAAATTTAGCGTTACGTAATATGTGGATGTCCCTAATAATATGGTTTAATAATAAAGAGTATTTCGATGCAGAATATACAACTATTTTAGGAAACAAAGGTAAAAAACTTCAAGAAGAGATTAAAAACCAGCCGTTCTTATGAGAATCTATTTTTTAAATATAAGCGTTTTGTGGGTCCATTAAATGAACTCGGATCTACTTCAAATTTTCATGGCTTATTTTTCGAGTAAAAAGAAAACTGATGTTACAAAAATGGCCACTCTAATATATATACAGAGGGAGATTCTAAGGTTTGAAATGTGCATTTTTAGTTAGAGTACATTTTTCCTTAGAGTTGAAACTTAGATAAATCGAAGACTTTTAAATTGCAGTAGAGGTAAGTTCCGTTTTCGACAACACGCTCCTCGATTTTCAGTTGCCAAAAACGGAGCACTTTTTTTCTGAGATTTTTTTTTTGTTTTTGTCATTTTTAAGTATATACCGTGAATTGTGGTGAAATTGATCACCTGAAAACTCGTGATAAAAATACTAATCAAAAGATACTGATCTTACAACACTAGGCAATGCTTACGTGTCCTAAAATGCAACTTTTGAAAGATTCACATACCTGTCAAAGGTAACCCTTGCATGCCCGGTGCAATTTTACCAATTTTCGAAAAAATCTTCTAACTCAGTTAAAACTGAATCAAATTTGATCGATCAACTCTCTAAGTAACAAAAAAAAGTATTGAATTTACTTAAAGTAATCTCAATTGAGGTTACGTCAAATTTGGAAATGAGAGTAAAGTTTGATAAAAGCTAAAAAAATATAATTTTCAACAATGATTATTCCATACCATCAAAGTAATACTGATGAATTCGCATAAAACCACAAAGATTTTCATCTCAGAGCTAGTTTTCAGCTTTTGCAACAAACCGAATTAAAATCGATCCAGCGATGATCAAATAAGAGCAAATTTAACAAACTGCAGATCGTGAACTAAAATGAATAAATTTTAACTTAAAATAACGTTAATTTCGTTTCCAAACTAGCTGTGAATGATATTTTTCAGTTCAGAAATCATCATTCATCATGAACATATCGAGAAAAAGCACATTTTTAATAGAATGTATGTATTTCGAGGGTGATCAATTCACCCCATGTATCTCATAGTACCTCATAGAATTCTCGAATTTATTACATGACGTAGGCGATAGAAATTTCATCAACAGCCATAGATGTTTTCTAGAGCACATTCCAGTACTTGTTTTAAATATTTACTATTTCGGGAAAAATGTACATGAAGCTAGTTAATCGGAAAATGTTTTGAAAATTGATCAATTTCACCCCGTTCCATGGTACTCGAAAACAGCATTTTTTTTTAATAGGGGGGGGAATGTTTGTAATGATTTATTTATGTACTAATATCTATTCAGAATTAATATTGTGTGTTATATATATATATATATATATATATATATATATATATATATATATATATATATATATATATATATATATATATATATATATATATATATATATATATATATATATATATATATATATATATATATATATATATATATATATATATATATATATATATATATATATATATATATATATATATATATATATATATATATATATATATATATATATATATATATATATATATATATATATATATATATATATATATATATATTTGAACGCTCTTTTTATATTATTGAATGTTATTAGCTTTCGCAGTTAAGTTAATGTAATTGTAGGAAAATTATTAAACCTACTTGTCAAGAGAAAAAAAGGAATAAAACGAAACTTAAAATAAACTTAAAACTATCTTACTGACTATGAAGTGAGCTAATCGTTGCAATTGAGGATTGCAACGATTTTTGTCGGAATTTGTTGTTAATTTGGCTTGACATATTTTCTAATGTTTCTACATTAGTGAGCCTATGAAGCTCGTTCGTGCTAAACCAGGGAGGACGCTTCAAAATCATTTTCAAAAGTTTATTCTGAATCCTTTGAAGTGTCTTCTTCCTGGTTGTACAACAACTTGTCCAGATGGGTACTGCATATAACATTGCTGGCATAAAAACTTGTTTGTAAATTAACAGTTTATTCTTGAGACAAAGTCTAGAGTTCCTGTTGATAAGAGGATATGAACAATTGATATACTTATTGCACTTTGACTGGATATTTTCAATGTGCTCCTTGAAAGTAAGATTCTTATCATAAATTAACCCTAAGTATTTAACTTGATCAGATTAATTTAAGACCACACCGTTCATCTTAATAACGTGCTTATGGGTGGGTTTGAGATATGAAACTCTTGGCTTATGAGGAAAAATAATTAACTGTGTTTTAGAAGCATTAGGGGAAATCTTCCGTTTCTGCAAGTATGAAGAAAATATATCTAAACTTTTTTGTAGCCGACTGCATATAACTCGAAGGCTTTTCCTTTTGCGGAAATGCTTGTATCGTCACAAAACAGAGATTTCTCACAACCTGGTGGTAAATCAGGAAGATCAGAAGTAAAAATGTTATATAAGATTGGACCCAAAATACTCCCCTGAGGCACACCAGCTCTGACAGGCAATCTATTAGATTTACCATCTTCCAAAGGGCCGCAAACCGTTGAAGAGCAAGTGGATCTTCAAGATCAAAGCCAACCCGGACAGTACCATCGAGCGTCACAAGGCGAGACTTGTGATAAAGGGATATTCACAAGTAAAGGGAGTGGACTATAATGAAACTTACTCTCCTGTCGTCCGCTACGCCACGATTCGACATCTGCTTGCGCTGGCCGCGCAATTGAATCTCCTCGTCTATCAAATGGATGCTGTAACTGCATTTTTGCAAAGCGATTTGGATGGTGAGGAGATATACGTGGAACAGCCCGAGGGATTCCACGATCATGACGCTCCAAAAAAGGTATGCAAATTGAAGAAAGCCTTATATGGACTCAAGCAGGCGCTCAAACAAATGGGACTAAAACGTTCAAAGTTCGACACTTGTGTGTACCTCAAAGTGGTTAATGGAAAACTAATCATCATGACAGTTTATGTTGACGATTTTCTCCTGTTTCCGAATGATCAACAGTTGGTCGATGATGTAAAATGTCAACTATGCAATGAATCCCAAATGAAGGACCTGGGAGAGGTCAAGCAGATTCTGGGATTACGAGTCACCAGGATGACGCTATTTCCATCGATCAGGAAAGATATATTCACGAATTACTGGAAAAATTCAATATGAGCAATTGCAATCCGACACCACTGGATGTTAATCAACGACTACTCAAGTCAATGAGTCCGAAAAATAAAGAGGAGACAGAAAGAATGAAGTATGTTCCATTTCGTGAGCTGATTGGAGGTTTGCATTTGTTTCGCAGTGCACAAGGCCATGCTGTTAGCATAGTTAGCTCTTTCTGTAGCGATCTGGAGTTGCCACACTGGACAGCAACAAAGCGAATACTACGATACCTCAAAGGAACTAAAAAAAAACGCGACAAAAAAGTTCGATTTGTCTTGTCGAGAAAGAGATGGGTTATTCGGCGAGAACAAAACACATCGATATTACACACCATTTTGTACGCCTACAAGTAGAGCTGAAGGCAAATAAGTTAAAACATGTGGCTTCCAATCAGCAGGCTGCCGGTATCCTGACCAAGACGTTACCGGAACCAAAGCTGAATGAAGATCGGAAGATGTTGGGTGTACTACAAATACCCACTTAAAGGGGGATGTTAGAATAGTAAGCGTTGCATTTGTACACCCTCAATAAACTATTATTCGTTGCTTATTCGTCGACCTGATCAGACGTCTTTCATTCTATCACAGGGTTCATCCCAAGTACTGATAGTGCCCGGGACTTTAAACAACGGCACTACGATGGTCAGCCGTGCAAAGTGAGCGAGAAGCAATACCTTTCTCCTCTGTGCCTGAGAACGAGACATATGCTACGCTTCTCAAGTCTTTTGCACACTCTTTTTTCTTGATGTACCCGTCTGAGTAGCTGCTGTTGCTGCACCCGCACGCAAAAACTCTTTTGCCTTGCTACTCAGTGAAAGAGTACGCGAGCTCCTGCTTGCGAGTAGGAGTACTCGACTAAAAGAACTGCAAGACTACAAAAAGTGCTTAAAAACCTGCTGAAAAACGAACATGCCTTCTTCATCTACCCCGTTTTGCTTCGTGCACCGACAGCCGAACGTGGAGGAAGATTCTGTTAAATATCGCATACTGGAACGTGTAGGGTATCGAACTGCCTTGGTAAGTTTTCTACAGCCGAAGCAAACCCCTACCGAAGTAGTCCATTGGGTACCTATTTGAATTTTTTTTTTGTCCCTCCGCAACTATCTTAATGCACATAATGCAATAATGAAACAATTGTACTCGACTGGTTGTGCTCGCGAGAAGGGGGTCTCTCGCAGCTGTGCCTGGTTATTTTTTAGGCTTCGTTGGATCGCTTTAATATATCCAGGAACAGCTCAGTACCAACCAGCAGGTCAACTTTTTGTGGTGTATGGAACCCGGATCGGCCAGAACCACTTCATCGGGGAGCCTGCAGTGTGTGATGTTGATTTTCGATACTGGTATCGTGAAATAGTATAGATAAAAAAGATTTTTGCAGTTCCTAATACAGATGAAATTGTGGTAACTGAGGAGGGCGAAAATTGGTTCAAACTGAATGTTAAATTCGATGTACAAGAGTTTGATCCAAACGAATTTTGGTGCTGTGTGATTTGTGCTACCCACATTTGGCCATGTTAATTTATGTCTCAATTTATTTTTTATTATTCCTTCAAACCCCTGAGTTCTTCATGGTTTTTATCAAACCTCCACAGTTTGACCCCACAGAGAAAAGCAATTTTTCTATCGTGAACATTTAGATTGTCTATTTTTAAGAAACTTAGATGCAAATCTGTTTCTGCTAATCAGAGCGAAATGTGACAATCAGTTCGGAAGATTTTTTTTTATTTTTCAGAACAAAATTGTGAAACCTAATTTCATTGCAAGTACAAATTAGGCCGCTTTGTTAGGTGCAACAGTTTCGAGTAAAAACTTTTGAACCAAGATGATGTCAAAAATTATTTTAAGCCAACGTTAAACTGTATCGAATTCTTTTTTGTGAAAAGCAAAAACATTAAACTGCTTATTATGATACACGGCTCAATCGATGTTTATCGAGCGCGCTGTATCGTTTGTTTGCCCTGGCTAGCGCCGGCAGCTTGAACGAACGTACCGGGTGCGAATTGAATAGAAAACACTAAGATCACCACATTTGCATCCACTTGTGGATGTTCTAAACCGAGCTTCCACAGTCGGCGCTTTGCGACCCTCTCGAAATCCATTATACGGCACAAGTCAAATACAAATTTACGAGTGTTTATCGACAAACAGAAATGATCCAAAATTGTCGTCGCTGTTTGGCTATTTTTTATCGTGTTTGTTTGTGCACGGTAAATTAACTCTAGCTTACTCTTTTTATACTTCGAACAGGACGAACGTCGTTATGAACTACACGGAAATCGAGGGAAAAGTACGCGAGGCAACCAACGACGAACCGTGGGGACCGACCGGCCCACTAATGCAGGAATTGGCTCATGCCACCTTCACCTACGAACACTTCCCAGAGGTGATGTCAATGCTGTGGAAACGAATGCTTCAGGATAACAAGAGTAATTGGCGACGAACCTATAAGGTACCCGTATCTGTTAGAATCACATGGTAACAACTGTAAACTAATTTTTACTTTCAAATTTCAGAGTCTTCTTCTGCTGAACTACCTAGTACGTAACGGATCAGAACGGGTGGTGACTTCGTCACGAGAGCACATCTACGATTTGCGATCGTTGGAGAATTACACTTTCGTGGATGAAAACGGCAAAGATCAGGGTATAAATGTTAGGCACAAGGTACGTGAGCTGATCGACTTCATCCAAGACGACGACAAACTTCGAGAGGAACGCAAAAAGGCAAAGAAAAACAAAGATAAATACATCGGTATGAGTTCAGAGGCGATGGGTGGTGGCATGAGGTATGGCGGCGGTGGCGGTGGAGATTACGGTGGCTATCGGGACAGTTGGGACAGTCGGCGAACGGAGGATCGGGGATGTAAGTTGGTTTGTTAGGAACTGATTTGCAATAATATTCTAACGTATTGTTGATTGTAGATAACGAAGGGAAAGATCGCTACGAGTATGACTATCAATATGATGGAGAGCGAGAAGATTCGGACACGGAATCGAACGGGCCATCTTCCAATAGGTAAAACTCAATGTCGCGTCATGTTTCAAAACACTTGTCTAATTTTCATGTCTGTAGGTACTATGATAAAGAACGCTCGAAGAGCCCTGCCACGCGACAATCATCCACCCTTTCGACGCAATCGGCTGCCGGTTCGGTTGCGACGGCTTCCACCGGTGAGAAAAAAATCAACCTCAACATCAAAACACCATCAGCGGCTGCCGCCACGGTCAAAGCGAACGCTGCCGCGGCCAAGAGTGCCAAGAAAATCGATATGGGAGCAGCCAGTAACTATGGCAAGCAGACGGATCTAGGCATAAATTCACCAACGCATCGAAATACCCACGCCGAAGAGATCATAACATCGGCCGATAGCAGTGGGAAGACGCGCAGTGGGGAAATACTTGAAGACCTGTTCAAAACCTGCCCGGAATCTCCGGAAGGGCCTGTTAGTGGAACACACTCGACAGAATTGGACGATTTTAATCCCCGGGCTGGTGATGCGAGTGGTGACTTCGGAGACTTTGAATCGGCTTTCGGCAGTGCCAAAAAGCCACCAGCTAAGGCCGGAGACGATTTCGCTGATTTTGCGTCCTTTGGCTCCGTTCAGCCAGCTGCAGCGCATGTCCCGTCTAATGAACTGCTTTTCGGTGGAGGTCCTGCCTCGGGTGGAATGAATATGTTTGCTCCGGTGCAGCAGCCACAGTCAGCTGGTGTTACCAACGATTTGCTGTCGGATTTGAGTGGCTTGAACCTTGGAAGTACGAATGGTAAGTTGATTTTTTTTTCTTTTAGTTGTTGGGTATACTTTCGAGTGAGCTTGAGTTTTATGTTTATGCATTAGTGGAAGTTATTTTCAATGCTCTTGTCTATGTTGGTCATGAAAACATAAATTTCCTACGAAGTAGCAAACGTGGGATGATTACATGCTCTCATGGCCAATACTAGTTTCAAAAAACTGGAAAGTAAAACTTTTCCATTTGTCTAGCGCTTGTTATATTCGGTCGGAAAACTGCCGCGGTTACCATGTTTCGCGACCTCGCGGTTGTGTATAGTCAGTGGGAACAATTGTGCATTTCATTTTGTGCCATTTCAGTTCCTGTCGACAGAGGAAATCATCTGCTGCTAGCAGGTAGCTATCGATCGCTAATGGAGCTGCTTCAGACGGTGCCACAAATACGAGCCGAGGATCAACTGCAGGCAATTCGCTCCAGTTTGGACCAGCTTATAGAATGTCTGCCCGGGCCAAGAACTCCGGAACAATTGCTAAGAATTGATCGATGTAACGCCGCCGAACAATGGATCAAATTTGCTTCGGATGAATACCCTGATCTACTGATGGAGTTGGTGTTAAGATTTGATGAACAGTTTCCAGGATATGGCCCAGCATTAGATGGGAGAATTTGGAGAATTTTCAGTCTAGATTACAACCATGCGTTTGTAGTTGAAACACTACAGATGTTGATTTCCAGTGAACATCTAAGCAAAAATCGCAAAGTATTTGTTCCAATACTAACTAGGTTACTGGGAGACGATGACTACTTGGCTAGCTGTTTCATCGAACTCAGCTTGAGCGAATTGGATACGAACAACGTCAGAAAGCATGACCAGCAAACCAGACAGAATCAGCTAATCAGTATTCTAGCTAGCATACCGAACAAGTTGGCTAACGTTCTACAACGAGAAACACCCGACATGTTTCTCCCGGAAAAATTCTCCCAAATTCTCTTCCAACAATTCCTGAAATCCATCAATGCTCTGTCCAAGATTAGTCAACATCACCAACACTTAACGCTAGACCCAAGTTTTCTATCGAAATTCTTAAGCAAAATCGTCATAGATTATAATCTTGAAAGGCGTTCACCACATCTACAGCTTACGTTGCAAATTTTATCAGCCTGGGCACGAAACAACCGTTATCAGCAGCAACCTGTTATCGCTTCAATTTTTTCTCAAATATCACGTTCTGCAGTAGAAATCATTGCCTCGATTGCCCTTCGCTCAGGTATTGATTTGATCCATATTTTACCTGTGTCGGACAACGGTTCGCTTGTCGGCGGAGATTGGCGTTATGTTCTATGTCAGAAAATTCCACTTTTCAGCTGCTATTCTGAGGATGATCTCGTGGATAATTTGATGTATCTTTTAGCACGATTATCCGACCATGAGCATAGTGCTTCGATGCTTGTCGATCTAACGCAGGAACTGATTACTGTTTGGTCTAGCAAGAGTGCCATCCAGAAGACATCATTCGAACAGCATTTGTATCTTTCGAAGCTTTTACTGCTAGCGATTGCCTATCGTCATCAGTTCAAAGCACGACGAATGAACAGCGCAGAGGTGCAAGAATTGCGACGATTACTCTTTGGTGGATTAAAAAGTCATCTGGAATCCCCAGCGAAAAATATGCGTTGCACTGGAATGATCGTTAGCGAAGTAATTCTTGGTGCATTGGACGAGGAAACCGTCAAGGAAGAAAATCGTCTTAAATTCGATTTTGAAGGAATGGGCGAAGAAACGCTCGAGATGGTGAATGACTTGAGAAACTTTAGCAAGCGATGCAAGTTTTTCGAGCACGAAGATGCCCAGGGCATTCTTTCTGAGAACGAACGTATTGATGAGTTGGTAGAGAAACTGTTCGAAAACCACACCTCCAATGATCAAATTCCACATACATCGGAGTCAATTGATCAGACACCCGAATTGGCTCCAAGTGAGGTTTTAGTTATGAAACTGCCTCAGAACAAAAGCCCACTTAAAGAACGCAGATCTGACAGCGACGATTCTGAACTGGATTCCGATGACGATTTAGAGCCGTTCGACATGAGCAATGATAGTAAAATTGAACGAGAAAAATTTCGCCCAAAATATCTGCTAGACCTGCGTGAAGCTCTTATAGCTAGCTCGGATAAGAATCCTACAGAACAATTTGAATATGCTGTTCAAGTCGCTCCAGAATTGATCCAGCAACAGTTAGCTAATAATGATGTGAAACTTGGCCTAGATTTACTTCAGTTGTTTCTAACCCTCGAAAGCCGTTGCTATGTAGAGAATTTCGAGGATCTGAAGTTTTCCTCTCTGATTGCCATTTGTACTACCTTTCCGAAGCAGTGTGCCGAATATTTATGTCAGGAATTTCACGCCGACTTGAGCAAATACTCTTTGAACAGACGAATTCTAATGTTGGACATCTTGGCTCAAACCGCGAAAAATCTCGCCAACTTGAACCAATCGGGTCAAAGCGCTCCAATAACACCGAACGATGACAATAAACCAAACGACATCAAAGTGGATCTCCTTCAGTTAAAATTCCGCGAGGAGAACGAACTTCAGCAAAAGCGCCAACTTGCCGAGCAAGTCATACGCAAGCGAATCGAAGCGAAAACTCGCCGCTTTCATTCGAAACGTTTACCTTCTAACCCTGCCTCCAGCAGCGTTAATCGTTTCGCCCCAGTCGCCGGGTGGTTTTTCTTCCCGCTCTTACGGGGATTTGGATCCAATCGATTTATATTCACCGCCAATCTGAAATTCCAATACGATGCCGACAATCTACTGCTAACGACATTCCTACAGACATTGTCAGTGCTGATGTTGTGTGCGGAAAATTGCCCCATCGTTGGTAAACTGGCCCGAGAGCTGTTGGATCTCTGCGGAATGATGAGGTTTAGCGAGGAACCGAAGGTGCGTCTGTCGGTGCTACACGTACTGGCAGCGGTACTGATGGCCGTTCCGAAGGCGATGTTACGACGCGATTTCCGCGCGGATCTACTTGAACTGAAACAGTGGTTGGAGGAATGTGTTCAAGGCAGTGTGGTGCGTAACGAGCGCAATGAGGACTGCCGCGAAATGGCGAGGCACGTGCTGGTGATGTGTTACAATGTGTTTACCGATGATTGAAGCAAACTCCGGTTGAAATAGTTGATAGTAAAAGTTTGTCGAAATGCAACTGTCTTTTAATGTTCGAAGAGAAAGCCGAAACACTTGAAATTAATACTGAAATTTGAAAATTCAGTTAAACACCAATTTTACGCAGCTTCAAAATTTTATTTTTATTTTTGACAGTCAGAACATATTCCAGCACTGTTTTACGGGAGGGCACTTAAACTATAAATAGTTCAAAACGAAAATGGTTCAATCTAGCAGCATAACGATTTCGGGCACTGACTACGACAATCACCAAAACGAAAAAGGGGCCTCTACTCGCTTCTTTCGTCTCTTAACTCCATCAGAATCTTTGTATGTACACACACAGTATATGCGATTCATCACTTAGCGAACGTATTCTCCACACTTGTAGCACTTGCAGTCGATCGGTTCCTTCAGACGGATTTCCATTGTCGCTGAGTCGTGATCGGTCATCCGGACGCCATCTGGATCGTAGCAGTGGTTCAACTGTAGCATACGTTCCCGCAAGACTGTCTCCCGGCAGCAGTAGCACTCTTTCAGAAATCCGGTAGCCGTGATGACCGACGGCTGAACCTGACTGTTGCACTTGCCTTCGCACTTGTTTACCGTCACATCACCGTTGCAGGTTCGAAACAACCGACCGAGCTCATCGTATTCCTCTGTAAATCGAACAAAAAAAATTGAAGAAACTTCACAAACACAAGCATTTGTTGCCGCTCGCACCTTTGATCAGATGAATCTCCGATGGAAGAGTTTCGCATGTCTCATCTCCTGGTTGGCTCTGTGCGTCGGCTACAGACCGATACAGAAGCTGAGGCAGCAGAGCCATACAGCAGATTGCTGTGAAAATTTGTCCGATTGCCGCAAGATGATACATTCTTGCCGATGGATTTTCGCCTCCACTAAAGGCACACTTTGTTGGACCAAAAACACAGAACTCAAATCCGGACAGCAGAACCGTTCAGTACGAAATCACACGACGATCTGCGAAAAATCTACGCTCTGAGGCAGACTTAATAAATATTATCTCGGAGCCGAAGTCACAGTCGGCGGTCTTCTCCGGTGTGGGGTGGTGAACATTGTGCAAGGTTGAAAATTTCCAGCTTGCTCCCCCGCTGGGAGTGAAACGATCGAACAAGCTTGTACACTATAAGAAAGTCCTGTGAGCTGGTTCCCCTCCTCCAGAAGCAATTGAATTCTAGCTGTTGTACAGAAGTTGTCCAGCAAATGTGATGTATAATAGGCAAAATGACTTACTTTAACATTGAAGTCGATGACACGTCAAAAATGCCGAGGAAATTCGAGTTCACGGAAATTCGACAGAACGAGAGGGTTAGCGTGGCGACAGTCAGACTGTGGCCGAATTAACGTCTCTGGAATGTACAACCCCAAGGTATCGATACGGTTGATAATTTTCCAGCCGGACATGTCCGGGGGAAAAGTTCAAGGATAATGGCGTGAATCGATGACAGCAGGACGCTGTATTTAGCTGGATTAAAATGACGCAGTCGAATAATTTTACTGCAAGTTATATAGACTCTCACTAAATATTTCATTCGACAGTGGAATAAAATACAGGATTATTCGAAATTTCCAGCAGTTTTCGATTCACCGACGTTCAACTACTCCACATAAAATTTAAGGATAGGTATTCAAGTTTGCTTTGGGTTCTCAATGGTTGTCCAGTATATAGACCAACTTGTCGCGCACCTCAATTTAATCATATGTAGGTACCTAACTTATTACAGAACATCGATTCGCTTGTCGTCTTGTCGAAGCTTCTGTAACACGCCCCTGTGTAATTTACTTTTAGTATGATGAAGGCTTCTTTAGTAAACATTATTCGTAAATCTCATCTATCATCATGGTCTTAATGAATCACTCTTGAAATTAGTCTAAAATTGAAAATACAGTGCACAAGCGTTGTCTGAAACTGTCACAAGATACATTGAAGTTGAAGGCTGTCCGAAACAACGAAAAATTTTGAAATGTCCTCTACTGTCCCATAAACTATGATAAATTTGTGATCTTTTGAAAAAGGTTCGATCAAATTCGGTTTAGATCTTGCGGAATGGCAGGTAAAAGGAATTTTCATTTTTTCGGCTCTGGAGGGGTCAGGTACGCAGGTGTTAAGCTGTGGATCTCTCGTCGTGCACTTTCCTATACCACAGGCTTTTCGTCTCCTCCATGTCCTGGACGTTAACTGAAAACTTCTTCGGTTTATTCCTTTTGGGACGTACAAGAATATTTCTAATCTTCAAATAATACGCTGTCGATCTTTTTGAAAGGTTGTGATCCAAAAATTTAGCAATATCAGAAAAATCCACGATTTCCTCAATGGTTTGAAAGCAAACTGTTTCTTCTTCATCGTGATTTTCATAATGATAATTCAAGCATTTGCTCATTGACTCGCCACTCGCTTCGGTCATGCTTTTAAACCCTGGTCCACTTAAATTTTGAAGACTTTTTATCCAGTTCTGCCATGTTCAATTTAGAAGGAATCCAATTCCACATTGTGTCTATTTTTATTAATTTTTCCAACTCGAGATCCAACGTTCAGCATTTCACTTGTGTGTTGCGTAGTGTGTTGACGTTACTTCCATCTCTAGTTTCTCCTGTACCACATTTACCAGTTGACTGGAAAGCATACATTCTTGCAATTCAAGTCTGGAAACAGCCTGCGATTTGAGTGAGGGGTGCCACTCTTGATTTGGCCAGGACTAATTGCATCCAAAAACGCATGAAGATCAACCGTCTTGAAAGTCGGAATATCAGGAAAATATATCTCGTCACACGTATTTTCCTCACTTTCATTCGATTTGGAGATCAGCCCATCAGGTAATGTGTCATCCCAAGCCACCTGCAAACGCCATAGATCTTGAAACAATATCTTCAAATGGATAGTTATGGGATTAAAGATATACAACGGATCAAAAATTCCCATTATAAACTTCAGCAATTGTCGTTTGGTGGGGATACCGGCTCCAGAACGGAAAAATTTATCAAGCTTCGGAAAATTCAGGAGAAACACAAACTCGTCAGTAGATAGATGCCACTGCAGGTCCAGGGCATGAACATCTGCCTTCGGTTCAGCAGCTCTCATTGTAGGATCCAGAGATTTCAGTACTGCGCTACAGTTGGAGAATGATTGGTTCGTTTTTAGTATCTCTCTCTAGAATCGAAACAATCATCAACGTAGTGCTGCCTGACTGTTGCACGTTCCATACCAGAAAATCGGCCTCGAGTTCCCCAGCGTTGAAATTCTTAATGAGTTGAACAATAAAAGGAGACAATACAGTACCAAAAATTATCGCCAGCATGATATACACTTGAGGAGCAGAAGTACATTTGATTCATCTGTTTAATCATCTGTCTTCCTCTCATATGTACTCCGATTGAAGATGGAACGAAATCCGCTCCATTGAGCAACAAATCATTCAGTGAAAAACCACGCGATTTGGCTTTGGTATCCATCTCTAATCGAAATTTGTTTGTATTTGGTGTTTTCGGTAGCCCTTTTGTTCGTAGTTTCCTCGCATATCCCTTTTCGATGTAATCTCCAGTCTTCTGACAATACTGCTTAGCAGTGGTGGGCACCATTCCGCTAATTCGCTAATTCGCTAATGGCCTTTGGCCTTCGAAACGCTAATCGCTAATTCGCTAAATTTTGTGGAGAAGCGACAATAGAAATATTTAGAAAAACTGTGAATTGCTGATGGCGTACTAAATTGCTTCGAAAGATGAACATACTTTAGTGCGAAAGTTACTTTTGTCAGTTTTTTTACCCTAGAATGGAGTTCCAGTTATCGTACAAGCCACAGGAGCATTTTGAAGTACAAGCACAAGTTCTAGATTGAATTTTTGGCACACCAAGAACTTTGATGAATTGCAATGCGCTTGAAATTATGAGAACTTTGGTTCTATTTTTTCGATTCAGATAATAATTGAATTTTCATGAAAACATTCCTAAGAGTAACTATTTTCAATGTAAGCTAAATAACTTTTGTTATTCTTGTTTTTACAAAATCAAATATGAATACCGTCTCGTGAACCTCTTATTGTAAATAGCTTTAGAAAGTAATTGTTTTCGTTTGTTTAACCAAAACAGATCAAAGTGGTCTAAATCTTACAAAACATGAGCAATAAATATAGCGATATGACTATTTACATATTAAAAAGTTAGCGATTAGCGAAAGTTCCGCTAATGTGGGTTTAGCGTTTAGCGATTATCGAGCTAAATTTTCCGATTAGCGACTTAGCGATTAGCGTCGCTAAATTTTCGGTTAGCGGTTCCCACCACTGCTGCTTAGCAAATTTCTGACCAGCATCCATCTTCTTATCCATGATCGCTAGACGATAAAGTGCCTGAGGCTTGCTACCCGGAAACATGAAATTATTGTATTTGTAGAGTTTACCGACCTCAAATCGGTCTCCATTACGTTTTAAGTTTAATGCATGATAACCAATGCTCTTTGGTCTTCTTCAGACATCTTCGGGCCTTGTTGTTTGATCCTGAAATCTTCACCCTTATACATTTCATTGACTAGTTCCGTCAGCTCGAAATCCAGATCATTACAAAGAAACATATGGAATTGGTCAACGATGTCTGTACCTTCTTTCGAAGCGTGGACTGTATTTTAATTTGATTCGATTAAAAACGCGTTTGGTTACAACGAATTTTAACAAAAGAATGAATTTATTTTCAAGGTATGAGTGTATGTGTGTTTTAATACAAAGTTGCCAAATAATATTTGAAACAGGGTTGCCAATAAATTTAATAAAAGAATTTCCTCTCAACATCCTCCCGCCGTTGGCAATCCGTTTCAATCCTTCTCGCCATCTAGGGGGAGTAGACATATCTCCGTTATCGCTCGCTTATACTCGCCCTCATCCGTTTTCAAAGTTACAACACGGGTTACTCCGTCCTTCTCAGGGTGTAGTGCTGTGACTCTTCCAAGCGGCCACTGAAAGGGTGGAGCGTTTCTATCGACTACTAAAACTAGAGCTCCTTCCGAAATTGTAATGGCTTTCGTCCACTTCGACCGGTTTTGCAACTCCGGTAAGTATTCCGATAACCACCTTTTCCAAAAGTGTTGGAACATTGTTTGAACAAGTTGCCACCGTGACAATGTAGATTGCTTCAAATGCAAATATGAAGGTTCGGGCACCGCTTGCATTTCTCGCCCAATTAAGAAATGGGCAGGAGTAATCGCCGTTAAATCATTCGGGTCGTTGGAACACGGCGCCAAAGGCCGCGAGTTTAAAACAGCTTCAATTTGAGTTAACGTAGTGTACAGTTCTTCGTAAGACAACAAACAGCCTCCCACTATTCTAGTTAAGTGGTGTTTCACCTGCTTTACTCCTGCCTCCCAAATCCCACCGAAGTGGGGACTTCGTGGTGGTATGAATGACCAATTTATTCCGTGACTTTGGCAATACTCGCTAATTTTCTTAGCTTGCTGTTGATTTTCGAATAGGCGCGCCAAATCTTCCATCTGATTCTGCGCACCAACAAAATTGGTTGCGCTGTCCGAAAACATTTTACACGGCAATCCCCGACGGCTCGTGAATCGTCGGAGCCTCTGTGGTCAAATCAGACACGAGTTCAACATGAATTGCCCTCGTTGACATACAAACAAATAAACTTACATAAGCTTTCGTTACCAACGGTTTTCGTCCTGTCGAGAACGATTTGACCGAAAATGGTCCGGCATAATCCACGCCGGTATAGGAAAAGGTAGGTGCCGGCTGGACGCGATATGACGGTAGGTCGCCCATTAGCTGAGATGCTTTCATGGGATTAGCTCGAAAACAGGTTAAGCAACTTCCGATAACCTTTCGTATGGTAGACTTTACACGCAAAGGCCAAAAACGCTGACGAACAATGGCAAGTAAACCCTTCTGTCCAATTTGTAGATTTGATCGATGGAGAGCTCTCACCAGAGCTTCTGTGAACGGGTGCTTCGCCGGTAGCAATATCTGATGTTTGCTGTCATATGAAATTGGAGCGTTTTTAATCCTCCCTCCAACTCGCAAAAGTCCATCCTGAGGATCAATAAACGGTTTCAGGCCACTGAGACGGTGCCTTTGTTCGCCACTCTGCTCCATTGCATTCAACTCAGGTTCAAAAGATTCCATCTGAACGTATCTCACTGTTAAAAGTAGCGCGGAATTTAATTCAAACGAGGTCAGATCTCCCTTGACAAGCGTTTGTCTTCTGGATGTCATGTACTTCGCGAACCGAAACACATAAGCCATGCTTCGAATCATCTTATTATAATCACTCACGCGATCGAAAATGTTTAGTCGCTTCATAGTAGTTAAAGCGAGCACAACACCTCCTTTCAGTTCTGGTAAATATTCATCTGCTATTAGAGCTACAGGCACTCCTTTAAACGTAAGTGTTTTTAACATAGATGGCCCGAACCACCACAATCGGTTTCGTAAAAGTCGACGAGGGGTTTCACCACGTGAAATGATATCGGCTGGATTTTCACTTGTCGGGATGTAGTTCCACGCATAAAAACCAGTAATACGCTGTATTTCGCGAACTCTATTTGAGACATACAACTGCAGCCTTTCATGCGGTTTCCCAATCCAACAAAGCACAACCTGAGAGTCCGACCAAAGATTGACAGACTCAAATTCAATTTCCATCGCAGCAACCGTTTTTTCAACCAGTCCTGACAGCAATACGGCAGCAAGTAGTTCTGCACGCGGAGTAGTGATTGGTTTGCATTTACCGGTTTTCTTCGGAAGAATTCGTGAATTACTGCAAATTAAATGCAAAGTGACGGCTCCGGATTTGTGAACAATTCGAGAATAAATGCACGCCCCATACGTGACGTCCGAGGCATCGGAGAATTCGTGTAGTTGTATTACAATAATGTCGCCCGAAGAAATCCATCGTGGCACTCGTAGCTCATTCAAACAAATCAATTCATCGCGAAAGCGCGAAATTGTCGTCCCATTCCAGTGGTAACATACTCACTTCTCGAAGAATTAATTTCGCTGCCGTGATAATCGGCCCGACCAAGCCTAACAAATCGTAAATTTTTGCAACTTCACTAACGATCTTTCTTTTAGTTTTAGCTTCAGATGCTTCGGCTGTAACCGAAAATGAAAACCGATCATCAAACGGATTCCAGGCGACTCCTAACGTTTTGATAATGTTGGAGTTATCATCGCTTATGTTAAAGTTGATGCCACGCCGTTCCTCTTCAACTTGCTGTAGTATTTCCGAGCTGTTTGCACACCACTTGTGTGCGCCGAAGCAGGCCTTCGTTAGTAAACTGCTGATTTCCTGCTGGAGTGCGCGGGCTTCTTGTATGCTATGGGCCCCCGCAATTATGTCGTCCATGTACGTGCTCTTTTGAATTACCTTCGACGCCTGAGGGAACTCGTGTTTATAATTTTCTGCAGCCTGACGTAATGCCATCGTCACTTGAAATGGAGATGAAGCTAAACCATACGTTACAGTCAAAAGTTCGTAAACCATCAGCGGCTCCTTCCGATCATAGCGCCATACAATCCGCTGATAGGCACTATCTGGGGGAAGAACTCCAACCTGTCTAAACATTTTTGGAATGTCCACCGTGAACACGTACGGAAAGCCTCTCAATTTGAGTAGAATTGAAGTTAAATCATTCGGCACGGTTGGTCCAGGTATTAAAACATCATTAATTGCCACTCCTGTAGATGTCGCGGCCGATCCGTCGAAAACGACTCGTAGCTTTGTTGTCGTACTCGAAGGTCTAACCACATAGTGGTGTGGTATATAATAACCTGTATCCAGTTCGTTTTCGTCAATCACAATCGCTCGCATATGTCCGAGCTCAATATATTCTTGAATAAACGCGGAATACTGTTTTTTAACATCCGGTGCGCTGTCCAATCGTTCTAAGGAGAAAAATCTTCGTGTGGCCATTTGCCGAGAGCCACCTAATTCACTTTTCCTATCGTTAAAAGGATGTCGCACAAAATATCTTCCTTCGTGATTTCGTTGATGCGTCCGTTGGAAGTGTTCCAAACAATATTCGTCAGTTGTGTTCGTTTGATTATTCTCATCGCAAACTTCCAGTTTGTAGAAACTTCGCAAAAGTTCGCTCAATTCTTCGTTGCTCGTTTGACAAAAGGTTCGTGCAATAATCGGTGCGTTCGTGGTAATAACACCGCCAGCGACCCAACCGAATTCAGTATTTGTAAGAACTGGTAAACAAGATCCTAACTGAATCCGATCGCCTTTTATTAACTCCCATAAAAGCTCAGCACCGATGAGCATTTCGATACGTCCGCACTCGTTAAACTTCGGATCAGCTAATTGAACATCTGGCGGTATTCGCCATTCTGAAATATCAAACGATTTTGACGGCATATCACCTGTGATCCGAGGTGCTACGAGAAATTCTAGTTCGGAAGTAAAATTTCCGACATATGACTCGATGGTAGTTCGAACCATTCGCCGAAGTCTTGTGTTGGCTCCGTTGAGACCGCTGACTACATAATCTACTGGATCTTTCTTTTGAGCGATCAGGTTCGCAAATCGCTCCGTCATAAAATGCATCTGTGATGTCGAGTCTAGCAGTACTCTGCATGGATATGCGGCAGTACTCAGTCCACGAACCTTTACTACGGCTGTAGATAGCAACATTTGTTTATTTTGTGTGCCCACACTAACACATAAAGAAGTTGCTGTTCCGTTGCGATGTGCATCAGTTTGACTACTGGAATTCGTTTCCTTTTTAGGTGTATCGGTGTTCTCACTGGTTGTAGCATGAACTCGGACGTCATTCGGTTCTGCAGACTGGTTGAAGCCTTTGTCACTATGAAGCGAAGTGTGATGCCGCTTGCCACACTCTTTACAGTTGTTTGTCGACGAACAACCTTTTGTTCTGTGGCCCCTTTGCAAGCAATTAAAGAAGCAGCCTGACCTTTTCAATATATTGTATTTTTCACTCACATTTATTTTCTTGTAATTTTCGCACTTCCAAATTTCATGGCTATTGTTGCAAACCGGGCACTTAAGATCGAGTTTCGTTTCACTTTTCTGTTCATTGGTATTCAACAATGTATTAGATCGTCCCACTGCTTTCGGTTTAGTAATTTCCACTTTGCTGTTCGTTTCTATTTTTTCCGCAATTCTGCATTGCTCTTGCAAAAACGCCATTGTATCCGAATAACTTAGCAGCACACCAGCCTTTTGTCGTGTCTCCCAGCTAACTCTCGTTGTTTTGTCCATCCGCGAAGAAATCATGTTGACGAGCATTTGTTCTCCAAGTCCCTCGACCAGAAGATTCAAATTCTTCAGCGCCTCCACATTCTTATTGCAAACGTCCAATAATTTCCGAAGATTCGCCGAACTCTCTTTGTTTATCTTCGGTAAATTAAACAAAGAATCGATGTGTTTTTCTATTATTATCCGCTTATCTTCATATCTGTTTGTCAGGAACTCCCGAGCAGCATCATAGTCGTTGTTATTTACGATGTCTTGGTCGATTATTCCCGCAGCCGATCCCACGAGAGAGTTTCGCAAATGATAAAGTTTTATCGCTGGTGTTTCATGTGTGTATCGATTCATGATGGTCGTAAACATGGATTTAAACGAAAACCATATTAGGTGCCGCTAAAGGGATAGCCACCTCTCTCTTCGCAGCTTGGGTTTCCTTCGTGACTTCTTCAATCATCGTGTTTAGACGGATCGCCAAATCGGTGTATATAGATTCAAATTCAATATACTTTTCTTCCTTGTCAACTCGTCGCTCTTCGGGGAGGGGCAGGACATAAACTTGATTCTGTAGTTCATTATACTCAACGTAAGCCTGTTCAACTGTTTTAAGATGCAATCGAAGATAATGCACATTACCAATATTAGGATTTGGAATGGCGTCACTGTGTTGTAAGGCTTTTCTTACACGAGTCACTTGCCCTTTACTGCCCCTCTCTACGATACGAGTGACGGCCATTTGCAATTTGTGTAGCGCGTCACTGCATTGCACCAACAGCTTTGGAGAATGCTCGATTTCACCATTCAATACGAATTTTCGTGGAATAACACTTCACGTTGTGTTCTCCAGTACTTCTCACGATATCCGGCTATAGAAGGACCAAGAATGTACCTTCTTTCGGAACGCGGACTGTATTTTAATTTGATAAGATTAAAAACGCGTCTGGTTACAACGAATTTTAACAAAAGAATGAATTTATTTTCAAGGTATGAGTGTATGTGTGTTTTAATACAAAGGTGCCAAATAATATTTGAAACAGGGTTGCCAATAAATTGAATAAAAGAATTTCCTCTCAACAATGTCGTCTGTTGCAGGTTCTACTTACCCTTGGATAGTCCAACCAAGATGACAACGCTTCAGTTGTAGACACCTTGTTGGACACTACACGGTTTTCAAAGGGACGATCAGGCCAGCGTGTTTGGAACATTTTCGGCACAGCGTTATGTATGGCCGCCAGTTTATGTTGCTCCAGATGAGGATACAATCGCTTGGTTTTTTACGAAATCGATATTTACTCGTGGCAGGTTAAGGGGGGATCCTACTCTGGAAGGTTGAAAAATAATGATTTTTTTGATTTGTTTATCGGATGTTTAGAGTAAGGTGAAGTGTTCGAGTATTTTGGCTATTGATTAAGGTATGTTTGAAGATGTATTTTTCAATTGGTGGCAAATGTTTCTCAGCATCTACTGAACCGATTTGGTTGAAAGTTTGTTTAAGCATTTAAAAATGGTTTATCTAACTTGTTGCATAGCCGTTTTTCGATATCTGAATTTTCCATTTTTTTTTATGATACTTTTACTAGTAAATTTGCATGAAAAAAAATAATTTTTCACTAGAATGGCCGCCATTGTGGTAATTTTTGGAATTCGAACTTTCGTGCTGGTTTCGATATCCGAGTGCTTCAACTCATAATGGTTCTGGTCACACAGCGAAAATGTCCTATCGGATCGGCAATCACGCCGATAATGGTCCTGCTTCAGGCACACTTAATAGGATCTCGCGACAGAGTGACGTTACTCTACGGAAAGATTAGCGAACTGTTCTCTCTTCACCAGACTCACATGACCGCTTAACTTGCATAGGGGACATTTTCCCTTCTGCTCAGGTTCACGAGTGTTGACATTCAGGACAAGAGGCTTTGGTTTCGTAAATGGCACGAGCTGCTTATCCTTGTGGTCCTTTTTGCCAAAAAAGTGAGGATTTATGACGACTTTGGCATACCCCTTTCACTGATTGTCAGCTACAGCAGAACTTTCTCGGGAAACTTGCTCACTTCCTTCGCGGGCGAAGTATAATACGAAGTGCCCTGCCAGTCGTTGCCATCCAAGGTGAGACAGGTCTCGTCGTCCATCACTACCGCCACGTTGCGATTTGCCTTAAAAATCAACTTGACCATCTTATTCAGGCGCTGCCGCTGTGTCATGGCATGCATCTCCGAAACCAGTGGACGGGGTTGCCGCTTCCTGACATGTACACTGCCGGTACCCGCATAACTGTCCCATAATGATTTTTGTTACTTTTGAGTTAGCATTGGAAATCAACTTAATTGTTATCATACTTTCCAAAAAAAAACTAAAATGTATACGTTTGTATGGGAAAACATGAAAAAAAATACCAAGTTGTATTTGTCCCATATTGAATGTACCCGCATGTTTTGTCCCATATTAAAAGTACCCGCATTACAGTCCCACTGCATAGTGGTGCAAACTACGAGCCTGTAACCTTGCTCCAGAATATGGTATATCGGATAACTTCAAACTTATAGTTGCTCAGACGTTGTAGAACACAATTGTGTGTACTTGTGTGTGTACTTGTGTGTGTCTGTGTGTGTGTGTTTGTATGTGTATGCATAGATACGTGAGCGTGCGTATAACGTATTTTTGTAACCCAGTTTGGGTAATTGATACTCTATTGAAAGTCGTCTTGCAATGGAATATCCCTTACGGAGGAAAATAGGAAAACCTTTTCATGTACCGTAAACCGGTGTGAGATTGTGCCACTTTTTTCCAATGCCGCAAAAACGCGCTCGAAATTATTTTGGCTTATAAAATCGATTTTGGAGCATTAGTGTCTTTCTGAAACTGCTTTAATTATTTATTCTCCGTTTCAAAGAAGTTACAATTTCGTGATAAATCCACTTAAAGGTGAGAAACCAATCTTACTTTTTCTATTTTTGCATATGAAAATCCACTATGTTCCGACTTCGCGGTAAATTTTATAAGAAACTACTTCACCGAAGACACCATATTTCAATCTGCCTATTAGAATGAGCTTTTGTGAAAGCAAGTCTTTAGTTTTCTATAGAATGCCCGTCAAAATCTTTCAAATTTTTCGACGTAACTTTTCATAGCAATTTTGTATAATTTTCCAATATTCTACAATTTTTATTATTTTTATATTGCAAAATAGGTCCTAAGTGGTATTCTATAAAAAAGTCTGCAAAAGTCCACTTAAATAGGCATCTGCCTAAAAGTATGTCTTCGGCAAAGTTGTTTATTCTAAAATGTGCAACAACTTTGCCGAACAAACTGGATTTTTATATGCAAAAATAAGAAATGTGAAATTCGTTTCTCGCTTTTAAGTGGATTGAGCAACTAGCAACAAAATAGAAACTTCTATAAAACGGATAAAATGGAATGGATTGTTTGTGATCTCAAGTTTCTTCACAGAAAATAAAACAGTTTAATAATTAAATTTGAGATTGAATGAATAATAAGGAATTCTTAATCTAATTTAACAGGTAAAACGTTCCAGAAATCCCTTTTTTCCTCTCCGATGAGAGGCAAAACAGCACCAAGAAGTTGCTCCTTGCGAGAAACTTCCACTCCGCAGTTCTTTTTTAAAAGCCTAAGGTAACTTTCCAACTTAAACCTTCAGTGGAAACCTGCTTGAGTTGTTTTTTAGAAAACAACATGCAACTTTTTATTTCCCCATCATTGGTAACGGAGCTGCTGTACTGAAAATCCATGCGACCTTTTTGTACAATAACTCGCCTGATTTGGTCAATGTATGGTCGATCTTTGCATTGATCCAGCCTGTACTGACTAACTTTCAACATAGATTGGAAGAAGTGTTCCGCTTGCATATCCAGTATGTAAACGTTCTTCTTAGCTCTTCAAGCAGAACCGACAAATTCGGGGAATGTTAATGGTGGTGTTTGGCGCATTGACTTCTCCACGGGTGTTATTTAACCAATTTGGACTGTTCTTCATCAAGTGGAAGTCGCCGTCCTGGCTTTCAAGATGGCGTTTAGGATTAAACTTCTGGGTGTGCAAAACACACGTATTTAATGGTGTTTGGCCATTCTATATTATTATTTTAAGAAACCGGAAATCGCCATAGTGGATTTCAAAATGGCATTTGGAGACAATTTCTGGCCCCTGTGCGTCATTCTGGTTTATGAAACACCCATATTGGGTGTTATTTGGTCATTTTCAGCTGTTTTCCAGACCCCGGAAGTCGCCATCTTACAATTCGAAATGTTGTCTTAGGTCGATTTGTGGCTTCAGTGCATCATAACAATTCCGAAAATACCCATATTGGGTGGTATTTGGTCATTTAACGCTGTTTTTCAAAAAAACCGGAAGTCGCCATCTTAGATTTCGAAATGGTATTTGAAGACATGCCAGAAGAAGGAAGGGTGTCGAGACATTATGGACATGTTTGTAACACCTAAAAAAATTCACTTGCCAAATTTGGTTATATCCGCTTGATTGGTTCTCGAGTTGTGCGAAATTTGAGTTTCATGTGTATGGGACCCCTCCCTTATAGAAGAGGGAGGGGTGTCAAACCATTATGGATATATTTGTTATCCCTAGCACCAAACCGACGCTATATACGCTGATTTGTCAGCAGCCTTCGATAAAATTAACCACAACAATACCATTGAAAAACTCGACCGAATGGGATTTGGCGGAAACATTTTACGCTGGCTTTTTTTTTTTTTTTTTTTTTTTTAAAGGGGGGATTTGTTAGTAGCTTAAGTATTTATGATAAATATTAGTAAATAATGAGTATGTGTGTCCAATCACAAATGGTGACTTCTCAACACTGTTAGAAATTTGTAATTTTAATTGTTAGGATTTGTTTGCTTTCGCAATTAGGACTTATCATTCGTAGGGATTTAAACCTACTTGTCAGAAAAGGGGAAGTAAACTTACAACTAACTTAATTGCTAACTTATTGGCTATAAAGAGAGCTTATCGTAGCAATTGAGGATTGCAACGATTTTTGTCGAAAATTGTTAATAATTTTATTTGACATAGCTTCTAATGGTTCAACACCAGTAAGTCTATGTAATTCGAGTGTACCAAACCAAGGAGGACGCTTCAAGATCATTTTCAGAATTTTATTCTGAATCCTTTGAAGCGTTTTCTTCCTTGTTGAACAGCAACTTGACCAGATCGGTACAGCATAAAGCATTGCTGGTCTAAAAATTTGTTTGTAAATCAAAAGTTTGTTCTTTAAACAAAGTTTAGAATTCCTGTTAATGAGAGGATATAAACATCTCGTATATTTGATGCACTTGGCTTGTATACTCTCAATGTGCTCTTTGAAAATAAGTTTTTTATCATAAATTAGTCCCAAGTACTTAACCTTGTCGGACCAACTTAAAATAACCCCATTCATCTTGACAACGTGATTATTGTTTGGCTTGAGGAAAGAAGCCCTAGGCTTATGCGGAAAAATTATCATTTGAGTTTTAGAAGCATTGGGAGAGATTTTCCACTTTTGCAAGTAGGAAGAAAAAATATCTAAACTTTTCTGCAATCGACTGCATATGACACGAAGACTTTTTCCTTTTACGGAAATGCTTGTGTCATCGCAGAACAATGACTTTGTGCATCCTGGAGGCAAATCAGGAAGATCTGAAGTGAATATGTTGTACAGGACTGGACCCAAGACTGAACCTTGAGGTACACCTGCTCTGACAGGAAATCTATCAGATTTTGAATTCTGATAGACAACCTGCAGAGTTCGATGAGTAAGATAATTTTTCAAAATTTTGATTAGGAAAATTGGAAAATTAAAAGTTTGCAATTTCGCAATCAAACCTTTATGCCAAACACTGTCGAATGCTTTTTCTATGTCTAAAAGAGCAGCTCCAGTGGAATAACCTTCAGATTTGTTAGCTCGTATCATATTAGTAACTCTGAGCAATTGATGAGTTGTGGAATGCCCATGGCGAAATCCAAACTGTTCATTTGCAAAAATTGAATTTTCGTTGATGTGTGACATCATTCTGTTAAGAATAATTCTCTCAAACAGTTTACTTATTGAAGAAAGCAAACTGATTGGTCGATAACTTGAAACTTCAGCTGGGTTCTTATCCGGTTTTAAAATGGGAGTAATTTTTGCATTTTTCCATAATTTGGGAAAATATGCAATTTTGAAGCAGCAATTGAAAATTTTTACTAAAAATTCCATTGTGCTCTCAGGGAGATGTTTGATTAGTATATTAAAGATTCCATCGTCACCAGGTGCTTTCATATTTTTGAAATTTTTAATAATTGATTTAATCTCATTCAAGTTAGTTTCAATTATTTCTGCAGGTAAAAAAATCTGGGAAGGAATTAAATCAAATTGACGTGTGACTTCATTTTCAATTGGACTCACAAAATTCAAATTTGAGTTATGAACACTCTCAAACTGCTGAGCAAGTCTTTGAGCCTTTTGTTCATTGGATACAAGAAAACGTTCACCATCTTTTAAAACTGGAATAGGCTTTGAAGGTTTCTTAAGAATCTTCGACAGCTTCCAAAATGGTTTTGAATATGGTTTCAATTTTTCAACTTTAGTCTCAAAATTTTGATTTCTCAGAAGAGTAAATCTATGTTTAATCTCTTTCTGTAAATCTTTATAAATAGTTTTAAAAACAGGGTCACGAGAACGTTGATATTGACGTCTGCGGACATTTTTCAAACGAATTAGAAGTTGAAGATTTTCGTCAATTATTGGTGAATCAAATTTCACTTGAGCCTTTGGAACAGAATAATTCCTGGCATCAACAATTGCACATTTTAATGCGTCCAAAGCGGAATCAATATTCACTTCGTTTTGCAAATCAAGCTCATTATTGAAATTTCTCTCAATATGAGTTTTGTATCTTTCCCAATTAGCCTTGTTATAATTAAAAACAGAGCTCATAGGGTTTAAAACTGATTCATGTGATAAAGAAAAAGTTATTGGAAGATGATCAGAATCAAAGTCAGCATGTGTGATCAAATCACTACATACATGACTTTGATCTGTAAGCACCAAATCAATTGTTGAAGGGTTTTTTACAGAAGAAAAGCATGTAGGACTATTCGGAGACAAAATAGAATAGTATCCTGAAGAACAATCGTTGAATAAAATTTTGCCATTGGAATTACTTTGAGAATTATTCCATGAACGATGTTTAGCGTTAAAATCGCCGATTATGAAAAATTTCGAACGATTTCTGGTGAGTTTTTGTAAATCACCTTTAAAATAATTTTTGAGCTCGCGTGTGCATTGAAATGGTAAATATGCTGCGGCAATAAATAAAATCCCAAGTTCAGTTTGAACTTCAATTCCCAAAGTTTCAATAACTTTCGTCTCAAGATGGGGAAGAGCACGATGTTTGATTCGGCGATGAATAACAATTGCAACTCCACCGCCGGAACCCTGAATCCTATCATATCTATGAACCACGTAATTGGGATCATATTTTAATTTTATGTTAGGTTTCAAAAATGTTTCAGTAATAATTGCAATATGCACATTATTTACTGTTAAAAAGTTAAAAAGCTCATTCTCATTGGCCTTCAATGAGCGAGCATTCCAATTTAATATTTTAATTGTTTTATTTAAAATCATTGCTAAATTTTAAATTAGAAACAATTTTAATAGTAAAATTTGTGCCTATTTGAATGGCTTCAAACATTGATTTTGCCTGCAACATGGCGTTCATAAGATCGAACATTGCCTGTTGCAAAAAAGAAAGTTTACCTGCCGTAATAGGCCCCAGGCAGTTGACATTAGAAAAAATATTTTCGGCAGCAATATTAGCTGGAGTGATAGGTGTACAATTATTTTCTAGCCTGTTTTGCTTACCCATATTAACGGTTATTTTCGAACTACCAACACTAGGCGGTATAATGTTCGAACTACCTGTAACCTGTGCATAAGTTAAACGGGTATGCAAAGGAGTAGGTAAACTATACGTCACTGGTACGCTTGGAGAATTTTGTTTTGAAGTTGGTTTTAATTGAGAAATTGAATTTTGTTTACCTTGCCTTGCCTTAACAATTGCTAAACGGACTGGGCATTGATAAAAATTTGACATATGGTTGCCGTTACAATTCGCACAGCGAAAATTTTTACTCTCTTTCACAGGACATGTGTCCTTTTTGTGAGAAGAGTCTCCACAATTAAGACATTTTTGGTCCATGTTACAGAATTTGGAACCATGGCCATAACGTTGGCAAGTACGGCATTGGGTGATATGCTTTTCACCTCCGCCATACTTCCTATAAATTTCCCACTTTACACGCACATTATACAAAGCATGTGCTTTTTCAAAAAAATTTAAGTTGTTAACCTCATTGCGGTTAAAATGAATAAAATAATTAACAAGGGAAATTCCAGTTCTCTGACTGTTTTCGCCTCGTGATTTTTGTGTCATTAGAATTACTTGGGTAGGGGCTATGCCAAGTAATTCTGTTAAAGTAAGTTTGATCTCATCAACGGTTTGATCGTTGGTGAGACCTTTCAAGACAACCTTGAACGGCTTGGTGTTCTTGGTGTCATATGTAAAAAATTTGTACATCTTGTCAGTTAAATACTGAACAAGACGATCGCGACCCTTTACTGAGTCGGCTAATAAGCGGCATTCACCTCTACGGCCAATTTGATAGGTAACTTTAACGTCAGAAACAAACGTTGAAAGTTCCTTTTTGAATATATTAAATTCAGAAGAAATAGTTACCACAATAGGGGGGACTTTCTCCTTTTTTAAAGATTTTATATTTTGTATAGTTTCATTATTGATAACTTCCATTTCACCAGCTTCTTGCTCAGGCAAAATATCAAAAGGATTGTCACTACAGACACTCGATGTGTCAGAAAGAGATGCCTCTCTTTTCCTCCCCGCAGCGATGCGAGGTTTCTTTTTCCGTCCAGCCATTTCAGGTGATACGAAAAAAGTTAAAACAAATGTTAAATTTAAAAGTAGGTAGTCTTGAGAAAGACTGATGGGAAATAACTTTCAGGTAGTCTTTAAAAGACACACTGACAAAACACAAACTTTGAAGCTATAGGCAGTCAAAGACCAGTTCACAAGCAACCGAAAAAACGTCTGATCTGTAGGACAGTTCAAGACGCACTGATACGCTGGCTTTAATCGTATCTTGCCGATCGCCACATCATGGTAAAAATTGAAGCCAACAGGTAGCGAAAATTTCATGCTTCTTCCGGAATCCCACAAGATAGTCACCTCGGGCCTTTAATCATCATCCTCTACTTCAACGATGTGAACTGCCTTCTAAGTCGCCCCAGAATATCTTTTGCCGACGACATGAAAATTTACGCCAAAGTGAGGTGCTCAGAGGATGCTCTCTATCTACAACATCAGTTGGAAAATTGTGCTAAATGGTGTGACATCAATAGGATGACTCTAAATCCGGAAAAAAGTTCTGTGATTTCGCTGACCACGAAAAAGCGACCTGTTATGTTCGACTACCACCTTGGGACAGTGCCGATCAAGAGTGACACATTTGTAAAAGATTTAGGAGTGCTGATAGATAGTCAACTCACTTTTAAGGAGCATATCTGCTATATCGTTGCCAAAGCCTCGCGAAATTTGGGAATGATAATGAGAATGGCCAAGAATTTCAGGGACGTGTACTGCTTAAAAAGTCTATATTGCTCATTAGTTCGCTCGACGCTAGAATACTGTTCGGAACCCTCATTACTGCCAACAGAATCGAAGCAATTCAGCGGAGATTTGTACGTTTTGCTCTTCGACATCTACCTTGGAACGATCCTCACCAGCTCCCCAGTTACGAAAATCGCACGCAGCTCATCGGCCTTAAATCTTTGAAAGTAAGACGTGATCTTTCACGAGCTATGTTAATTGTTGATACCCTGATGGCGAGAACCGACTGTGCTGTAATACTAGGCAATATCAATCTAAACATAAATTCCAGAGTCGTTCGGAAAAACCTTTTCCTACGAAATCCTTTTCGCCGTACAAATTATGGGGCAAACGGAGCTCTTATTGGACTTCAGCGCGTTTTCAATAGTGTATCTTCCGGTTTCGACTACCATCCTATCCGACTACCTATCTAGCTCTATTATTAGGAGTATTTTTTTAAATATTTTAAGATACAATCATTCGGACCAGATTGAGTCTGTTGATGTTGAACGAATAAATGAATTAACAAATAAATGAATAAACATGCATTTCTGCAACGCGTAGAATTTTTTCTGGCATCTTTTTTTTAAGTTTATATGTTTCCAATAAACTAGAACTTATTCCGAGTTCATTGGTTGAAAATCTGTCGAAGAACCATCAAGATATGAATTAATTAGGTACGGGTGTTGTTTTTGGCAGTTTTTTCTCAACAAGGGTACAATTTTCATTGGGCACCCTAGCAAAACGCATTGAAACTTTGTGTAGGCCCTATTAAACCAAGCAACTTTGCAAACTCTTTTTGAAAACTTACCGGACTAACATTTGAAAAGGTTTGAAGTATTTAAACCTCTTTCTCAATAATCAACATATCTAAATAACGACGAGAGATAGTAAAGAACGGTTGTCATTGAATGTCATTGAATTATTTAAAATTAAAAAAAAAATTTCAGATCCTGCACTGCAAATATACAATTAAAAAAAAATATTTCTTATTTTTTTCAATGAAAGTTTTTAGGTAGACAATTGAGTTGCCTAAAACTCTTCAGCTTTTCTTTAGGTTTTTGAAATAGAACCGGTTTCATCAAAATTGATTCATTTTTGTGAAGTTCTGACTATTTAAAAATTAACAAAATTTTGCCTGTCTCACTCATTTTGTGTATGTCCATGTTCGCCAGGTACTTTTCCACTGTTTGGCACGCAGTGATGTAGCCACTTTTGGTTTTGTCCTCCTCTTCAGCATCTTTTGGAGCTTTTTGTCGCTCAGGGTCGTCGGCCATTCTTTGGGCGCGACACTTCCATATAAACTAAAAGTTGGTTTCGAAGGACAACTGTCAGCAACCAGTGCGTTGCGATGGACTATCTTGACGGAACGAGGCGTACCTGCCGGAGAGAACGGCCCTCTTCTCGACTTTTTGAACGACTTCACGACCAGATAGGGTTCGGACAAGGGGGCGATTTGGGAACCACAAAACTATTTTTTTCTCGACCAATAAAGTTTAAACAAATCCTAAGGAGCTTTTGATTTCTACGCGAACTAGTTTGTTACAACGGTTGTTAGGTAATGAAATATGTTGACCACTCATCCGCGCATGGCTTGCTTGTCGCTAAAAGCCATTGAATAAAGTATTTATTTTATAGACATATAACCTGTATAACCTTAAAAAAATATAGGAAATATATATCCCTGATCATCTGGAATCATTCAAACGGGACAAATGGGTTCAAAAACAGGTCACTCGGGAGGATAGATTTCTAAAAATAATGAAAACCAAAGGATTTATTGCTTTGCTGATAAAACTTTTTGAAAATAAGGTCGTGAAATATGTCACAAAGAGTTGGTCTCAACTTACAACTCAGGCCACATACCGTTTACGACAAAGAATGCCTTTTCCAGTGGCGTGGTACTACCACGAAGGAGCAAAAGGTACTGTATAACTTTAACAAATTTTTGGCAGCATAGAAACATATTTTCCATTTCGTGAAATATTGGAACCCATCGGTTTGTAACTGTCACGGACTCAGTTTTTCGTAGCTTTATTCAAAAATTCTTCAGAGTATCGAAAAAACGGTACAAAATAAGAAAAAGACGAGACGGAAAAAATGGTCGATAAAACGGTACTGTCCCAATTAAGCTTTTTAAGCCTAATGCTTATCGATCAATCATTTAATATGTTTCTCCACGTGCCGTGCCCCTTGTCCATTACGAGTAGTATCCATTCGCCTTTTTCTATTTGCCTAATAGACTAACTGTTCTTCTCATTTCATGTTTCCTTTGCAGGTTCGCTATTCCAGCCAGCCAGTGGACTGCTACAGCCTCAGCCACTGAACACGGCCAACAACAACATCTTACTGGGTAACGGTAACGCTTCGCTAAACGCATCAAAAACAGCCGCCCCAAACGTAGGCACCACTTGGAAAAATGCCGGCAGTATCAACATCGATCTGGACAACTTGCTCGGTAACGCCAAGGGTGGCAAAAACAGTGGCAACGCGCCTTCCATGAACCAACTTAAGAGCATACACTCCAGTCCGGCACACCAGCAGCCCACTCCGATGTTTGGAGCAGGCGCATTCCCAACGCAGGCCAACTTTTTCAACAATACCGCTGCCACCAACGCCAATAATAACCTAAACGCACGACAGCAAACCGCAGGCGGAGCAACCGGCGGGGGAAGTCTCAGCTTTAACGCATTCCAATGATCTTCGGCGGTGAACGCTGGCCATCATGGAGTGGCTGCGTTCTAAGCATCGATCAGTTCTTCTGTTCTATACCCTCATTCCTTCCTACAATATTATTGGACTATTACTATTGCAAAGCAACTCCGTAAGCACAATCTCCCCCTATTGGTCCTCCCTGTTTTGATGCCAAAACTGACAAAGGCGCATTTACCGTTTCGAACGCTTTTGTTGGTTCTTGTTTTCTGACCTACCTGTTAAACATTTAACCACCCTTCGTTTTAGAGAGAACTGGAACTGTTTTAAAACAAGCAAAGCGAAAATTGAGAAAAAAGACGATTCGGATTTATACCAATCAGCGTCGTAAACTGTACATATTTGTTAGTGAAATTGAGCAAAGTAGTAAACAAATCCAGAAACTAGTGTTGATTACTTACTAACTGTTACTACCGGATGTTTAAACAAACAAAAATAAAAAAACAGTATTTAAAATTATCGACGCAACATCCGCCGGCCCACAAAAGGCAGAAAATTCCTATACCTATTATACTAGCGTAGCACCAGTGCGATTTTGACCGTTACATGTTTAGACTTTTATTTTACAACCGGTGCGCAGCAGCAGTAGTATTTTTGTACATTCTAGCCAAGTTTATAAAAAGTTATTTCGCAAGGTTTCTCCTGTGTGCGGTTGTTAGTCACGTAGGAGCAGTTTTTCAACGACCGACAAGGCTGCAAACCGAACTGTATTTTTATGGACACGAAGCGGAACCACTGGTAGTAAAAAAAATGAAAACAGGGTACTCTAATCAAACATCAGAAGACAATTGCATGAATTTAAAAAGCAGCAGTTTCTTGAAAGAGGATGATTAGAATTTTTCCTTTATTTAATTTATTTTCCCTCAGAACGAACTTTTCGTTCGATGAGCAATTCAAGGAATTGGACGATTGCTTTTAGTTTACATTCCTTAAGCCGCACGACTGCTCGACGCAATAGTCCTCTCTCAGGAACTGCCACGAAGAAAACAAAAACCCATAGGACACGTTGCAAAGCTAAATAATGTAAATATCATTCCCTTACGTGTTTTAGTAGCAGAAAGCACCTTCAATACATTAGTACTCTTTTAGCAGACGGATGACCGTGCCTGGTGCATTCGATGGTGGTGGTAAAAGTAAAAGTAAAGGTATAAATAAACTAGCAGGATTATACAAAATTGAGCGCGGTGTTGCAAGCGAATGTATCGAATTGAAGATCGGGATCAGCTGTTGTATTAGCATGGAATACGGATGGCTACGGCTCGAGAGCAAAGTTTATAATTTTTTTCACTACCCAATAGTCTTAAATAGTTACGTTTCAATCAAGGCTTCCATTTTTGTTGTTCGTTTTATTTTTATGTATACAGCTTTTAAGCATGCAAACCGTTAATTTTACAAAGTCTATGTTCTTTTTTTTCTGCAATTGTAATTTCTACAGAGGATTTTTAGCACATGAAATTTAAAATTGAACGTTTTTGAGAAGAAAATAGGATGATGAGTCCGGGAACATATCAATTTTGTTGTCTTTTCTGTTTTGCTTAATTTAAGCCTATAATTTATTCTCGCAGGCATAAAAGCACACAAGAGATGCAATAATAAGTTACAAATCGAAAGAAAAACAAAAAATATTACAGTTTCAGCAATGCTGTACTCAAAGTTATTAGCGTTCTATCACTGGTTTCTTCAAATAATTATAGCCCACGCATCTGTTAATTGTTTAACTCTTAAGAAAAACCGCGCAATACTTGAGCAGTTAGGCTGCGTGAATGCATCCAAGTGGAATGGCAGCAGGATGAGCTGTGAAAAAAATCGGTCTAACTATAGCAGAATAACATGATTAATACATGTGGAAAAGTAACATTTCCGCTGTGCATGGCGGTGGCGAGTACTTTACAGGAACGAAAAGAACTTTTACCCAAGCATCGAAAAGGGAGAATTCCATCAAGTGTTGCTGTTCACAAGGTACGCATTCAACTTTTATTCCGTCACTATTGATGTTTACTTTCGAAAACAAATGAACACAGACTTCCTACAGGCAGTTTGATTCCAGACTTCTGCGATGATTTAGCCCAATTGTACCCTGAAATTTAATTTAAAAACAGTTAGGTAAAAAGTAATTTTTTTCTAAAAAAAATCGTTTAGAGTTATCCATCTTCATATAAAAGTTTGTTGAAACCAAATTTAGGAAAAAAAATGTTGGGTTCAACTCAAGGGACACTTACTTCTTCTGGAAACCGAACATGGAAAGTTTACTTTGCGTCGGTCCGGCGTCTTTCAATTTCTTTCCCTTGGGCAGTCCTGGCCGCATGCCGGCAGGCTTGCTTCCCTTCTGCACCAGTTGTTGCGATCCCTTGGCGTTGTTGTCAGTCTTAGCAATCTCGCCTTTCTCCTCTTCGTCATCAATGACAATCGGTCCATCGTCTTTGGAATCCTGTTCCGCGTCCAGCGCTGAGTTATTAGCGAAATTCTCCGACAACCGGTGTGGTTCCTTCTTAACAAACAGCTGCAATCGAGATTTCGGCTGTACCAGCACTTCCCCCTGTTCTGTACTTTCGTTCTCTTTTTGTGAAGAGCCCAAGCTCTGTTCTGGGTTCTCAGCGAATCCATTGTCCAGTGGTTCAATGCAATGATCAATACGTTTAGTGGGGGGATCTGGTGAGTAAAGTTCGTCCGCCAAATCTGGAGAAAGTTTCTGTTTTTTAGGAGTTGTTTCACCACGGGATCTCAATTTAGCTTCTGGTGAAAGCAGGTATAGGCTTGTCGGATCGACCTTTTCGCCTTCCCCGCCAGTTTCCGAAGTGATTGTTTGTTCAATTGTTTTAACGGAAGTAATCGAGGCCGTGAAAAACCGGCTTATCACCTTTTGTCCATCATCCGTACATATCGTAGTTGCTCGCTTAAACCGACTTAACTTATCAATTTTAGTTGGTTGAGTTTGAAAATCGATTTTTTTCACCGGACTGACATTTCGCAGCAGAGAACTATTCTCTATGGTGAGTTTTGTCGGCGATAAAACTTCCGATCGTCTCTGGCTAGAAGAAGGGCCAGTTGAGGCAACCTAAAAAAAAACTTGTAATCTTCTCAAAAATCCAAAACAGTGCACCAATATAAGTACCTGGAATGGATTACGTCGGAACTGTGTTTTGGTAGGACTACTTTCTATGCTCTGCAAACTAATCGACGTTGAAGAGGACGCCATCGTCAAGCAAAGTTTCTTTGAAGGAGGCTCAGTTTTAGGTTTAATTCCGTACGCATCAAGAATATCGTCAATAGTTTCACTCTTTTCAGCGTTCTCAAAGTCCTCATTCGGAACAGGTCGCTTCGCTTTCGTCTCCGCTGCTTTGAAACTATTCAATATTAGAGGCTCTTTCCGAACGTCCACCAAACTCGGTTTTCGTCGCTGATAGTTGGGTTTCCAGATGCTGTGATGCTTTGCGATCGATGATTGTTTCCAACCCGTCGTTTGTCCTCCCGTCGGTTGGCACTCTTCGCGATCTGGGTGCCAATTGTCTAACTTTTTCAAACGGAATGGGTCAAGATTGCCCAACGCAAGTTGGAAGGCAGTTTCTTCATCTAGAAAAGTACCGGCGTTGCAACACAGTTCAGGATCGGTTCCCGTTTCTTCCGGGTCATTCAGTCTTGTCTGCACTCTCTCGGTCGGATCATATACCACCATGTGTTTGAAAGTGGCATCTGCCTTCAGGAAGTCTCTTATATATTCTTCCGATACCACCAAATGCCGCATGTTAAGGTAAGCGGGTATCTTGGCTAGCGCTCTTTGTACATCCGTTTCTTCCGTCATGAGAACAAATTTTCGCGCTTTCGCCAGTCCAATGCCTGGAAGAGAATCCATGTAATCGCACCCGGACAAAATGCACATGTAACGAAACTTATCAAACGAATATTTCTCCTCTTTGCATCCCATTGCCAAGTACAGCTTATCGGCTTCTATCATCAGCCCTTGTCCGTTCAGGTCAAGTTTAAACAGTACCTTACTACACCCGAAAAGCATCAGATCGGAATCTTCTGTTACCACAGCCTGTGCGATGCCCTTTTTGTTGAGGAAAGCTAGCTGTGCATCAGCCTCATGTGGGGCCACCACACAGTCCACGTTTCGCTTCCGGCACTCTTGAATAAGTTGTAAAGCCATCTCGTGGGTGATGTCCACACAGCGACGCAGAAAACTTCTAGCTTCATCAACTTTACCATCCCGCAGCAGTTCGGCTGCTCGTTTTTTCGAGTTGTCCCTACCTTCCCGGCGCTTGGCTTCGGTAGCAGCTTTCGCCGGAAGGTGCCGTCCGTCGAACACCAAAATCGGTTTTATATCGTATGAAAGCAGTAGATTGACGTATTTCAGACAGTACTGGATGTGGATGTCGGTCGGCTCCACACGAGCGAGCTTGTCCGCACAGGCAAAGGCCCCCTTGTGGAGCCAACAGTAGCTATCGATCGCTACACACTGACCACGGAGGTCTCGCAGGTGAACTTGATTGGATGCCTTTTCCAGGAACGGAATCAACCCGGTGATTCCCATGGCTATGTGAAATAACACAAAATCTGACTGGATGCAAGGATAAAACTTGAAACGAACACTTTTTTCTCATAACTTATAACTTTAAGAGAAATGCCATCAGAAAACACCAGAAAAGCAAAGAATTATCACAAAAACGACATCAAAACAAAAAAGTGGCAGATCTCGTTTCGCGCCAGCTTCAAAGTTCAGTGTTCATTTGGCTCACGCGATTCATGCAATTGCTGTCAGATGAAAGTTTACCGTAAGCTTTGGAACAAAAAAGCTTCAAAAATAGTACACTGATGGTAAACTGTTTTTCATTTCTTCTGAACAAAAATTCGAGGAATCAATTCAAAAATGCGAAATGGAAATAATTTGGACTGTGTTAAATGGCGGCTTGATCTCAATTCTATAGATTTTCAAAATTAAAATCACACACACGTGTACAGAGTGTAATCTCAAACAATTTTTCGAATATGCGTTAGTTTTCGCAGCGGAAGTACACACTCAATCACATTTTTACTGATCCGTATTTTTTTACAATTCTCGACTGAACTATTTACAGTTATAAGCGAAGTTAGAAATTTTACAAATAAAAAAGTGTCAATTTTCGCTAGCGAAACCTATCGTGCAAACTCGGTTGTGAAATACACAGGTATTTCATCAGCCAGGAATATAAACGCGCTGGAATGTCAAGTTTTCGCTAGCTAGCTGCTGATGATTGTTAACCCTCTCTCTACCGTGGTTACTCTAGAGCACCATAGATTTAGATGGGAAAAGTCTTTCGAAATATTCACCAATGCTAGTGAAAATGCATGAATATGTTCTTGATTGTTCAAGAACATATTTATGCATTTTGAGTAGGATTGGTAAATATTTCTGAAGACTTTTTGCATCCAAACCTATAGTGCTCTAAAGTAACCATGATAAAAAGAGCAAATCAAACTAAAAAAATCAATTTAATTTTTGATGTTTGAACATCTAATTTGAATGTAATTGGGGCTCATTACGGGAGTCACTTCACGGTGAGAACGAAGTGAAAAAATCTCACGGTGAAAAAAGACGCGTGCAAATCAAATGGGAATCACTTTCACCGTGAAGTGACTCCCGTGATAAGCCCCATTATTTTAAAATATTATTTTAAAATATGGAAGTGCTCCATTTCCTTCCATCCCTTACAATAGCGATCGAATGGGGCTTCCAAGGTTTTAGGTTTGCAAGCTCGTGCACCTCGCATGTTATTGTACAGGGGTTTAGGGGTAGGTTTAGGATCATTTTCAACATTTTGTTTTGCACGCGCTGGATTTTTAGTCTGTGCGTCCGGACACAGGCCTTCCACACTGGTACTACGTACTCCAACGTGGGGTAAATAATCTGTCTGTAGACAGCCATCTTATTCTTCTGACACAATATTGATGTCCCACAAATCAGGGGGTACAGTTCCCTGATAAGGGTACTGCATTTAATCACAGTTTTATCGACATGTGTCCGAAAAATTAGATGACTGTCCAGAGACAGTTCAAAATAAACCACCACGTTGGAACACTCTATGCCGAACCGTATTCTGCAATCGTCAGCAGGAACAGACCTGGGCGATCTCGAAAGTGGGAACAATATGACCTGGGTCTTAGCCGCATTGATCACAATTTTCCAACTGGTATAGTATTCATTCAGAGCATCTAAGCCTCCTTGCAGCCTGCGTATCAGAGCCAGGATGATGCGACCCTTGTACATGATCAATACAATACACCACCCCCCGGAAGAGTTGGGATGTCCGAGATGTAGATGTTGTACAGGAGTGGTCCCAAAATGCTATTTTGGGGCACTCCTGCACCGATGTTGATTTGCTCTTAGCACATTGTACAAGGAAACCCGAAAAGCTTTGTCCGTGAGATAGCTTTTGATGATCTTGATCAAATATATCGAAAAATTGTGTCGATGCAGCTTGTACACCAGGCCATCATGCCACACATTGCCGAAAACCTTTTCAATGTCCAAAAGCGCCATTGCTGTCGTCTTGGACACCGACTTGTTCCACTGGATGATGTTTCTCAAGGAGGATACCATTATCATCGGTGAATAAAAGCAGACGGCTCTGGATCGACTTTTCAAACAGCTTGGAGAGAGCAGAGCTTGGGGCAAGACACTATTGATATACTGCGATTTTCCGATATTCAATATTACCAAGTATTTATCGTTGCATTTTTGGGCACCCCTCTGTTTATATCATAGCTCATTGACGTTATATTATTGTTGGAGGGTTGTCAATTGACAGATAAACGATAAATATCAAAATATATCTACCGATATCAAGTAATATTGACGAAATATTTTTCATGAAAATGAAAGTGTCTAAAGCTGATTGGATGAGAGCTTTTAGGAATAGAAAGATCTTTCCCCGGCTCGAGTATTGGGATAACTTTAGCTAACTCCCATATTGAAGGGAAGTAGCCAAGCTCCTAGCACCGATTGAAAACACGTGCTAGAAAAGCAAATGAGCCATGGCTCAAGTGCTTGTGCTCGAGGTTAAATGTGTTATCAAAACCGGCGGCCTTCATATTCCTAGATCGCCTCGCTAGACCTATGAGCTCGTCCGATGTCACTTTTGCTTCCTCTGGAGCTAAACTGTTCGATTTGTCGACCATGGTAACTCCCCCAGAAACAGCCAGTTCGAGAGGGCTGACGATGTTTCGCCCCAAGTGTCGTCATACAGGCAGGAACTGTTGTCCCAGCGCGTTCGCCTTTTAAATAGGTGTTATAAGTAATTTACCCTCCCGAGACGGAACAAGCAGAGAAATGGGGCTTAGTCTCTTTTTTGAAACTCTAACTACAGACCAAAAAGGTTTTGAGTTTGGTGGAATCTGGTAGAGCTTTTGGCCAAACTTTTGGTTTCGCTCTCAGATACCTTGCTGGATAACCTTGGCCAGCCGGTTGCTCATGGTCGTTTTGGATCGGTGACCAGTACGTTGGTATTGGCGCCGATATATGTTTCGCAACCTCATGATGTGTTTAGTGGTGCTGTCGATTTAGAGGGCGGTACTCACCTGTGATTGCTGTACGGGGATCGCCGAGTCACGTGCGACGGCTATCGCCCGCTGGAGTGGTCCGACAATAGTAGATATCCAGGATAGAGTGAACCCCGGACCGGGAGATTCTGGATGGGCACTCCGGTGCCAAGATGTTGTAGTCCTTCTCGCCAAGGAAGCTCAACATGTTTGTTCATATAAGAGCAAGGACTTATGATCCATTGTTGGAGAATAGGGCGACGATTGCAGCAAGCTGCAAGCAGTGGAGATGATTTTAACTAGGTCCTCCGTTGAGAGTGGAGGGTGGTCGTTATCAGCAGAACCTGCCAACGTCCCAGAGGTAACTTCAGCATATGACAATCCGGGGGTTGGGGTGGGTCCTTGGCTTGGATGAGCAACAGCGGCGGCGAGACGGGACTCCGCAGAAAGTTCCGCAGCAGGGTTGTTACGATTCAGATGGTTGCTATTCGGGAGCGGAAGCGGTTCTAGCACGGGGATTACATGCCTAGTCCGGACCGGTAGGAACTGATCTGGTGTGTTAGCCGGAGGAGGCTTTCGATGACGTCCGTTCTGGTTGGCTGTTGACGCTGCCTTACGAATGCGAATAAATTCCGCACGCTTCGGACAGTTGCAGCTGGTGGCACGATGGTCTTGGCCACAGTAATCATCAGGTTGTAGAGCGATGCTCCCCAGCACACTTGTCACAGCGCGGTACCATTTTGCAGTTTCATGCACCATGGCCGAACCACAAACAGATGGTACACTGGGTTACGTCAAGGTATTAAGGACGATACGGTTTCCACTGGATGATGGTGTGGAACAGATGCTTGATGTTTCGCAGTGTACCGATAGTCGTACTACTCTTAGTGAAGTGTACTAAGAACAGCTCATCTCGGCAGAGGTCGTCCTCGACGGTTTGAATCGGGATTCATCGGAAAAACCGCTTCCGGTTTAAGATCAAGCTGCTCAAACTCGGCTTTTACTGTTGACGCGGCCAAAGCTGGCAGACCTCGCAGTACCACTTTCAGTGGCTTCGTAGATGGGTTGTCGTGCACTCTGAAAAAAATGCACGTAAAATTTACCGGGAAAAGTAACTAATTCTCATCTACCTTCTTTTCACGTAACTTTTGCCGATTTCTCGAAAGCCGATCATGTGTCAGTGTGTTAGTGTCAATCAACCAGGTGTTGGTCTGGTATTTGTTACCTGATTTTCACGTACCTTTTTACGTGATATTTAGGTGAAACCTAAGACAAGACGCGACAGCTGGCTTCTTATTTTTCTTTTCGTAACGGCCGTCATCCCCGTCGAAATTTTTTCGAACGTTCCATACCGTTGATGCCAGAATGTTTATTTTCAACAACTTCTGCAGGTCAATGAAAATAAAACAAATTAAAATTGCAATATATAGGCGAATAATACTCAATTTTTATTTATTATTTTATGTTCAATAAAGCATACTTCTTGTTCGGGACAACACCGTTGGACCATCCGTAGGGTTTACCACAGGGATGATAGCGTCACGGGTTGGTAGCGAAGCGTCACGGGATCAAGGTTGGTAGCGAAGCGTCACGGGATCAGACAGATAGCAAGTGAGACGGCAATCAAAAACGTCAATTTAGATAAAATTGCTTAATCACGAAGGAAGGTAATAGTTAGAGGTTAAAAGGTGAAAGTCAAATAAAGTTTAAAAAAAAAGTTTTTCTACAAGTTCTTGGATTTCGGATCGGTGGTAGTTGCGAAAATTAAGTGGGACTTAATCAGGTATTAAAATTAAAACAAATTAAAATATAATACTGAAATAACGTTACATAAAACAGCACGACAGGACAAACCGAGTTAAAAACCTTGCGGGGGAGAATTTGAAGGATTGACGAGTAAAAGTAAGTCGATAGCTAAAACGTTAACCTAAAGTAAAATAAAACATTGAAATCTTAAAATTTAAAATATAGAAAATCTGGAGTTGATTTGAGACAGAGAGTCGGCTAGGGAAAGATAAGGCGAAGAAATCCGCAGGAGGAAGGAAGAAACTAAATGTGAGTTTGTAAAATATTTTTGTTTGTTAAGTTACTAAAATTATTAATAAAATTGTAGCTTTGATCTACTTAGAACTAAAAGTGGATTCACGGCTGGTTTCTTGTTCCGAACACTTCTACTATCAAATTTTTTCTTCCTAAGTTTCTTGGTACCTATTTTTTTTCTTCCTAAGTTTCTTGGACTTCAACCGAAATAGTAATAAACGATTAATCAATGCATTTTTAAAATTATAATAGTGAAATACATTACTCGGTAATATCATGTACCTTGCATACTTTTGCATCATTATTTATGAACAATTATAATAGCTAAATTATGACTCTCCAGCATCACTGCTTTACAGTGAAAAGTAACCTCGTTGTATTTTCTACGTGACGATTGCGTTATCGGATTCAGCCAATCAGCAGCCGGTTCAAATTGGTTGAATGTAACGGTGACCAGCTGTCACGTCTTGTCTTAGGGTGAAACCATAAATTAAGCGCATAAACCCCACATGATTTTCACGTACTTTTTACGTGCTATTCAGATGGAATCCACGTGATATTTAAGTAAATAGAATACACGGCGCATATGACAAATAAAATGTATTTCCAAATATCAAAAAATAATTACTTGCTCCGAATCGACATTTCCGACAGGAGAGAGACAGGACTGGCCGGAACAATTGTCAACTGTTCATCCGCAGCTGGTACCGGAGGTGTTCTGCTCGAAACTGACTGTTGACGATTGCAATCGTTCCGGAAAGAATTCACCAATTGAAAATTCAAAAGATTTCTATGTTTTTTTTTTGTTAATCTGAATATTATTCTGGCTACTTACATTGCGTGTTTTCCAGTATTGATTTAGCTGGAGCAGCTCAGGAGTCCTTTGTCCGCCATATTGACTTTTTTGCATACTAAAAATTCACGTAAATATCGTTGTCGGAAACGTCAAACCTCAGCCGCACTAACACTAACAAGGTTAAAAAAAAACACAAATACCAACGCGCTGAAACCATCTACCGGTTGTACGTGAATCGTACGTGAAATTTAGGTGAAAATTACTAACGTCACGTAAAATGGCAGATTTTCTTAAGGTCAGTCACTTACGTGATTTTTCAGGTGGATTTTACATACGTATTTTTTAGAGTGTGTGTTTAGTAGGGCACCTGCTGCCGCAGACAAACAGACGTACCACTGCATACAAAATTCTAAGAAAATTGTGGTTCCGACTAACTTGTGCGACACCTACTGGACATATTCCGCAAAAGATAAACTTTCAGCTTTTCTGCTGATTTTGGCAGCACGGTGCTCGAATACTGTCAACTGAGTTCAAAGGAAAAGGCACATCAGCGCCACCACAGCTGCGGCGGGAATATTACGCATAACTGAAACTCATTTGAAATGACCGTTATTTTGATCCACGGAAATAAATCTCGTGGTACGTCTGTTTGTCTGTGCTGTTGCGTGACGAGTAAGTCGCTCACACTTTTGTACTCCTCCATGTTGGAGCAGATGATTTTGGTACCCTTGCTACATTTTTTGCAGAAAGGTCCCAGCGATAATTTAGAAAACTCCGCTTGGAGCTTTAGCAGGTCCCGGACGGGGACAATGGGCTCGCTGTTGCCATTGTCATCGGAGATGCAAATGCACAGTCCTCTACTACGAACGACAATTGCCTGAGGCTTGTTAATTTCGCTGCAGCTAGGGTGATGGCTATCTGTAGCACTTATTTTGCACGCGGGAACATACGTAAGCACACCTGGATGCACCCGAATGGAGCGCTTTGCTCTCAAATTGACCACGTTCTGATTGATGGACGGCACTTTTCAGACGTTACAGACGTGAGGTCGTTCAGAGGACCGAACGTTGACTCGGATCACTATCTCGTAGTAGTCAAAATCCGCGCCCCCGTGTCCAACGTGTTGAAATCCAAGGCAACGAGGAGGATCGGTTGAACATCCAGCGGCTATCAACTGAAGGAGTGGCTGCAGAGTACTCGCAGAAGGTTGCGGCAGCTGCGTCCAATGAGTGGTTTAACGCTGAGTGCCAGCGAGTGACGGAGGAGAAGAACCGCGCCAGGGGTCACATGTTGGCCACGGATGTGCCTCGGCAGAGCGTGGGTAGATATCGAGATGCTAGAGCCGCTGAAAAGAGACTCCATCGCCGGAAGAAACGACAGCATTGGGAGCGTATTCTTGCGGAGGCGGAAGGTTGCTTCTCCAGGCAAGATGCGAGGAGCTTCTACAAGAAGGTCAACGGAATCAGGAATTGAAACGTGTCAGCCCCTGTCATGTGCAACGATAGGGAGGGGAACCTGATAACCGATAAAACAGAGGTGGCCAGGCGTTGGAAGGAACACTTCAGTGTGCTGTTGAACGGTGAGGGAAACAGTGGAGTCGAAAGGAGCAGGATGACTATTGAGAATGATGGTCAAGTTGTGGATCCACCATCGATGGACGAGGTGAAGAAAGCAGTGTAAGAGCTGAGAAACTGCAAGGTAGCCGGGAAAGACGGCATTCCCGCCGAACTCTTCAAAGTCGGGAGCGAACAGCTGTATCGTGCCATCCATTGGATCATGCTTAGAGTATGGTCTGATGAAGAATTGCCCTCGGACTGGTTGGAGGGTCTCATATGCCCGATCTTCAAAGAAGGTCATCGCCTGGACTGTAGCAATTATCGGGGTATAACTCTTCCCAATATCGTGTACAAAATTCTCTCCTGCATCCTGTTCCACAGACTGAGGCCGCTGCAGGAGACCTTTGTTGGCGAGTACCAATGCGGTTTTCGAGGGGGACGCTTCACGACGGACCAAATGTTTACCTTGCGACAAATCCTCGATAAATTGCGAGAATTCAACTTGCAGACGCATCATCTGTTTATAGACTTCAGGGCAGCGTACGATTCAGTTAAGAGAAATGAGTTATGGCAGATTATGCTCGAACATGGCTTCCCAACAAAGCTGATTAGGCTGATACGTGCCACCCTTGAAGGTTCTACATCAAGCGTCAGGATAGCCGGTGAGATATCGGAATCTTTCGTGACGTTAGAGGGTTTGAAGCAGGGTGACGGGCTGTCGAACTTATTGTTCAACAACGCATTGGAAGGTGCTATACGGAGGGCTAGTGTGCAGAGAAGTGGTACCATCATTAAGAAGTCGCACATGCTTCTAGGTTTTGCGGATGATATCGACATTATTGGTATTGATCGTAGAGCTGTGGAAGAGGCCTTCGGACCTCTAAGGAGGTAAGCTGCGAGATTAGGGCTTGTCATAAACTCTGCCAAAACGAAATACATGGTGGCTGGCAGAGTGCGTGGTAGTCCATCGGAGGTTGGTGCTGCGGTGGTGCTAGATGGGGAAACATTTGAAGTAGTCGACGAATTTATTTACCTGGGAACATTAGTGACATGTGACAACCACATCCCTGTCACGAACGTCATCCCCATACATTTTGCTTGAAGCCGTTTTTCTCTGGCTCTCTGGCTCGATTATCCGTCAAAAGGCTGTCAGTGCTTGCGAAACAGCCGAATAAGCTCCGTCCATGCGAGATCAACTGTTGCTGCAAGTGGTGTGTAAGAATGCAAAAAGCGAAGAACGACTGTTTTGTTTTAAACGTTCTATGGATTTTGTGCAGGACACAAATGGTCATGTTCGAACGTGTTTCAACACGTTCTGGATAGCCCTAAATTCAATATAGTTAGAAGCACGAAAAAAATCTGTTCAGTAACACATGCGGCACAATGAACGGAGCTTATGATCATATTTTCAACACTAGCGTCATCATCATCGGCGGCAGCTTCAGGAAACAGTTGCCATGACATCGGTCTGGTGACAACGAGGTTAGCCGTGAGATACAGAGGCGGATAGCAGCCGCAAACAGGGCCAGGTTTCGTGTTTCCTGAGTCAAGCTGTGACACGAATCAACCCTATCGTGAACTGTTGGGTAGCATGATGTACATTATGTTGTGCGTCAGACCCGACATTTGTTATGCTATTGGTCTAATGGGAAGGTACCAGCAACAACCCACTGATAGTAACTGGCAAGCTCTGGAGAAAATCGTTAGATACATGGAAGGGACCAAATCGCTACAGCTGAAGTTTTGTCGCGCACCGGGCACATCAGTGTTGACTGGATATGCAGACGCAGACTGGGCCTCCGATAGTGCAGAACGCAAATCGATAAGCGGCTTCCCTTTCAAAGTCTACGGTTGCACTGTCAGTTGGGCAAACAGAAAACAACAAACTGTGGCTTTGTCATCAAGTGAAGCAGAGCAGGTGGCTTTGAGCGCAGCGACATCCGAAGGAATCTGGCTGAAAGGCATTTTGGAGGATCTAGGTGTACTGCAAGCGATAAACCATTTACCTTGTTTGAGGACAACCATGTGTGGTGATTTTTTTTTTCACATTCCAAACGCGTCCATGCGCTGCAAACTTCGTCGAAAGAATAGGTTTTCTCGACTCCGCTTTCACACAATCATTCCGATTTACACACAAGTCAAACAAATTTCAAGGTGTATATATGTTGCATGAATTTGGCTACACTCTAATTATTTCTTGAGTGATTATAAAATATATATAAATCGATTTTTCTTTTTGGATGTTCATTACCCTTGTTTGTGTATTTATTTGGTTATCTCGATTCATCTCCCACATTATCCGCCTTGTCTACTGTCAACATAATAATGTGCAGATAAATTGATCATCAGGTTTTATAGATTTTCTTCGTTACTTCAGTGACGCGTATCGATCTTTGCAACTACTATCCCGATGAACATTTCATCAGAGAGTAATGGTGTAAGAATAAAATACGGAATACAAACTAGTACAGATATTTCAAATTCGTTATACAGATTATAAACACTTTTAATACGAAAATTTTGTTCATCAATTTGACGTCATTGTATCTTGTTGTTGTTTAATCTGTAGGTCTATATATATTGGGGTGGTGAATCGTTATATGGAAAAAAGAAACTTGATAGCACAAAGCCAGAACAAAGTTTTTTTTTGTTCCATTTGGAGCCCCAAACAATCTTAAATTTATCGGAAGTCGATTGGTTTTGTCTCCACATTGTTGTTTCGTTTCGTTTTTTTATAATTTTCAAGCATAAATTGAATCATACTAAATTACATATTAAATTACAAATTTATTGCATTTACATAGTTCATTAATTCGATGAGTTCTGCTAAAGGCTTTTATATACAGTAGTTATTTGCGACAACAGAGTATTTTGCATGCATTTTCGAATGTTTTTCTATTTGAAAATTCACCAAAACTAAACAAAATATTGTAATCCTTTTTTTTCTATTTTACTCGGCAATCGTCGCTCTCCCATTGCGTTTTATTTCACATTTATTTGCGGGGGGTCTGAGAACAAACCCATGCGTAAAAGTCTCTTTAACACCGAACAATCTGATTATCTTCAATTCGAACTCATGACCTTTGCTTGTCGAAGCGAGCTCTGTAATCTTAAGGCTACGAGCGGTCAACGGGGAAAATGTTCCGGGACCTCCTTGCCCTAGACCAGACATGCACACCACCACTCGAAAGCATAACAGACGGAAAAATCAAGTGAAATCCTTTTGTGTTTGCTCATTATCTTCCAGCGTATCTTGAAGTTATTTCACAATATCTGCCTGAAATATCTGTCCTTAGACTTCAACCCAAATCCGGACCAGGGTGCAATCGCTAGTTGCGTAACGCAAATCCGCCCTTCATTCGGTACTTTTTTGCGGTAATTTCAGTCTGTTTTTTTTTTGCTTACCGGCCTTCTAGCTTTTTTGCTAACCGCCCTTCCGTCGTTTTTTTTGCGTACCGCTCTTCCGTCGTTCTTATTTTGCCTTCCTGCCCTTCCGTCAGTTTTTTTTTGCCGTCCTTCCAACGGTTTTTTTTTGCTTACCGCTCTCCGTCTTTTTTTTTGCCTACCGCCTTTCCGTCGGTTTTTTTTTTGCTTACCGCTCTTCAACTTTTTTTTAGCCGTCCTTCCAACAGTTTTTTTTTCTGCGCACCGTCCTTCCGTTGTTTTTCTCTCTTGCCTATCGCCCTTCCGTCGTTTTTTTTATTGCCTACTGCCCTTCCGTCGTTTTTTTGTTTTGCTTACCGCCCTTCCGACAGGTTTTTTGCCTACCGTCCTTTCATCGTTTTTTTGCTGTCCTTCCAACGGTTTTTTTTTTGCTTACCGCTCTTCCGTCAGTTTATTTTTATGCCTAACGCCCTTTCGCCGTTTTATTTTTGTTAGGGCACTTTCGTCAATTTTTTTTGCCATCCTTTAATCAGTTTTCTTTTTTGCTTGCCGCCCTTCCGCAGTTTTTTTGCCTATCGCCCTCTCGTGTTTTTTTTTATCTACCGCCCTTCCGTCGGTTATTTTTCTTGCTTACCGCCCTTCCTTCCGTTTTTTTATTGCCTACCGCCCTTCTGTCGTTTTTTATTGCCTACCGCCCTCCGTCGGATTTTTTTGTCGTCCTTCCAACGTTTTTTTTGCTCAACGCCCTTCCGTCAATTTTTTTGCCTACCGCCTTTCAGTCGGTTTATTTTTTGCCTACCGTCCTTTCATCGTTTTTTTTGCTTACCGCCCTTTCGTCAATTTTTTAGCCGTCGTTCCAACAGTTTTTTTTTCTGCGCATCGCCCTTCCGTTATTTTTCTCTTTTGCCTAGCCTATCGCCCCTCCGTCGGTTTTATTTTATTGCCTACTACCCTTCCATCGCTTTTTTGCTTAGCGCCCTTCCGTCGGTTTTTTTGTATTGCCCTTTCGTCGGTTTTTTTTGCCTACCGTCCTTTCGTCGTTTTTTTTTGCCGTCCTTCCAACGATTTTTTTTTGCTAACCGCTCTTACGTTTTTTTTTGTGTTTGCCTACCACCCTTTCGTCGTTTTATTTTTTGCTAGGGCACTTTCGTCAATTTTTTTGCCATCCTTCCAATAGTTTTTTTTTGCTGACCGCCCTTCCGTATTTTTTTTACTAGCCTATCGCCCTCTCGTGTTTTTTACCTACCGCCCTTTCGTGGCTTTTCTTCTTGCTTACCGCACTTCCGTCGTTTTTTTATTGCCTATCGCCCTTCCGTCGGTTTTTTTTTGCTTACCGCCCTTTTGTCGGTTTTTTATTGCCTACCGCCCTTCCGTTGGTTTTTTTTTCTACCGCTCTTTCGTCGGTATGTTTTTTTTGCCGTCCTTCCAACTGTTTTTTTTTGTTGCTTACCGCCCTTCCGTCGGTTTTTTTTGCGTACCGCCCTTCCGTCGTTTTTTTTTGCTTACCGCCCTTCCCTCGGTTTTTTTGCTTACCACCCTTCCGTCGGTTTTTCTTATTGCCTACCGCCCTTCCGTCGGTTTTTTTGCTTACCGCCCTTCCGTCGGTTTTTGCTTGCCTCCCTTCGTCGCTTTTTTTTTTATTTGCTTACCGCCATTACGAGGGTTTATTATTGCTTATCAACCTTTCATTAAGCAACTTTCGTAAAAAAAAATCGTTTCGCCTAAATCGATTATTCAATATTTGAAAGATCGATTCTAGAAATAGAATAATTGACCTAAAAATATCGATACCGCTGAAAATCGGATCGACCTCGTTTATTGTCAAATTTGTTTGTAAAGAATCGATTCAGCAAGAGATCGTTCAAAAGACATTGATTTTAAACATCGATTAATCGACCTGCGAGAATCGATTCTGCAAAAAAACGGATTGATCTCGCCCATTGCTACGTCGGACTCAGAAGTGTGCCAATCCGCTCTTCCGTGGGAATTCGAAATCAGAAAATAGCCGAACATTGCCTCCATTAAACTCAAAACAGTTACAATCACTTCCCTCCCCGCACAATCGAAATGGCGACCACTCTTTTCGGAAATTCAATCACGAATTTTGTGTCTACAGGAACCACCAAGGATCTTCGAATCATTCAATCACTTTTCTTTCACTATTCACCGAATTTCAAAGTTTGAGTGTTTTTCTTACCTTCTGGGAGCAACTGCGCCATTGTGGTGATTTTTTTTTCACATTCCAAACGCGTCCATGCGCTGCAAACTTCGTCGAAAGAATAGGTTTTCTCGACTCCGCTTTCACACGATCATTCCGATTTACACACAAGTCAAACAAATTTCAAGGAGTATAAATGTTGCATGAATTTGGCTACACTCTAATTATTTCTTGAGTGATTATAAAATATATATAAATTGATTTTTCTTTTTGGATGTTCATTACCCTTGTTTGTGTATTTATTTGGTTATCTCGATTCATCTCCCACACCATGGATGAATTGCTATGTCAAATAATACAGAATGTAAACGTGCCAAACACATTGATACAAAGCACCACTTTCTACGGGACCATGTGATGGCTGGAACATTCCAAGTGTAAGCAATAGGAACTCACAGACAATTAGCAGATACATTCACGAGGCACTCGAAGCTGGACAATTCCGTGAAATGAGGTCGTTGATAGGATTGGCTGATTAAAAGGGGGTGTTGAAGTTGAAAGTTGTAATCATAGTAGGTAATCCTAGTAACAAGTTTGTTAGATTCTATCAACAAGTGAAAATTTCAATCATTCGTTAAAAAACTCTCGTCCTATAAAGACGCAAGTTTTTCCCAATTCAAACCACTGTTTTAATTCTACCACATACCAAGAATCTCTTTTACTTGTGTCAGGGTCAATTGGTCAACAAATCGATTGGTGATGGTTTCATTCAGTTCAGGGTACGGGAAATGATTTTTCTGTATTTTTGAAAATATAGACCCTTTCCCTAAAACCCTAGAGTGAAAGTTTGGCCGACTGTCACTGAAAAGTTCCAATCGAACAGTCAATATTTTTTTCATCGTTTTACCAATGCTGATGTTCGATTGGAACGAGTTTTGACAGTTCGATTGGAGCTTTTAGTGACAGTCGGCCAAACTTTAACTCTAGGCCTTTACCTTTCCCGTGTCCTGCACAGAATGAAAATATCACCAATCGATTTACTGACCGATTTTACATAAGAAATGGTATTTTTCGGGTTGCCAGCCCGGCGGCCTCTAATTAGTGGGAATTTGAGTTCATTTTTTCCCAGTGTGCAACGTAGAAACCATTCTAGAATAACAGACACAAAGAATTTGATAGAATTTAGATCAATCCTTTGTGATTCGGATCAAGTTTCACAGTTGAATAACCCACGGAATAACGAACTATTCAATAATCAAGTCCGATCTATATCGGATTTTTGCAATACTTCTGGAAAAAAAAACATTGTATGTAGGTAGGGATACCATCTGGTCGAAGTTAGAAATCAGGACACCTTTTCTCGGCACAAATTTAATTTAGCCATTCTATTCTTCGATGTATGAGCAAATATAACACGTAATATGTGATTTACCCATTAAAATAAAACTCTTTTATTTACTGTACATTGAGTAAATTAATTTTTATTGAGTTTTTTTTACGCGTTGATATGTGGAAAGACGCGGTAATTAAAAAATCCTTCGATTTGAAAATACGCGAGAAAAACCCGTTAATTCGAAAATCCGTGTAGAAAAACACATAGTAAAAAAGCTGAGTGTATCTCTGACGAGTCACTTTCATCAAACCACTTTAAATTGTTACGCATTAGTAGATATTTTAAAAATTCAACACACGTAAACTGTTTCAACTTAAACTTAACGTATGCCAGATGCTTTATAGTAACGGTCAACGCGTAAAAGATTCTTCTTATTACTCTACAAATGAGAAAAGTAGGAGGTTGTATCCAAGACACGACCGCATAACTGACGTAGAACTACGCACACTATTAACAAATGCATTGTTGTTAGTGTTTCATTAATGAGTCATAGTCTACTATTGCTTGCTTTGTGCTGCCTCAACAGTGGAGGAATAAAGACACTGAAAATACGAGCTGTAAAAGCTGTTTCACATTCAGTAAATTAGACGGCCGCTACAGATTTAAATTGCTAATATCCAGCACAGATTGCTCGCTTGAGTTGTCAAAAAATTATTAACCTTCGAATACTTGTTCATTTGGCTTGATAAAGGCATTATGCTGTTAAAAATTGGATTTGCTGATAGAAACCTTTATGCTATCTCGGTAGTGGGGTAATAACGGCAGTCTAACGACACAGACATGGTGACCAACCATAGGGCAAGTGATTTGTTGAATTTAAAGGCAGCCACAGCGATTTCGTTTGCTCGCTGTTGCGTTTTGCATCATGTTTCAACTGAGCAGCTGAGAGACGACGAAATTCTGTTCAAGCTGACTGATTGAATCGACTTCAATTTATTCCTGTAAAGTCGAATTAATCACCTTTGTTAAGGCGTTCTAACAGAACAGGGCAGTTTGTTGTTCAAAATCAGCTATGTTGATCGCAGCTTTTGTACTGCCCCAACAGTGGGGGGATTAGGTAAATAAAAAAAGTAAATTGTTTGATCACGACAGAATTTGATTGCTGGGATCCAGCACAGAATGCTTGTGTTATTGCCAAAAAATTATTAACCTTCAATTACTTGTTTATTGGCCTTGAGAAAGGCATTTTGCTGTTCAAAATCTGTAAAAGCTGTTTCCACATTCAGTAAATAAGACGGCCGCGACAGATTGTGTTTTCTTGGATTCAGCACATAATGTGTCGTTGCCAAGATAAAGCACAACTTTATTGCGGGAAGAAGGCCAAAGCCCTTAACTGGCAAATCGAGACGTTTGGTGCTACCTCACTGCTGCTTAGATATTGTTATGTGGTAAAAGAGGTGGCAACTTTACTTTAACTTAATACATATATTTCTAATATTAATTATATAACGTGACCGTATCAGTGGTGGACCTGATTGCGAATGAATCTATTGTTTCCTTAGATGGTCTGGTAGAGCAATAATCCTCTCTGGCAGATGAGTAACTCAGAGAATATTTAGCATTGAGAGAAGAGTGATAGTGGAAAGGTTTCGCCATAAGGGTTACTATATAACATTCTCCGGGACTTAAAATTGTTCCCCTTTCTAATTGAGTTGTAATCTATCTGGCGGTTTTCTGTTTCGGTTTGATCTACGCAACGAATTTTCCCTGCTAAATTTAGCAGTATCTTTGTTGAGTGGCATATCGAACTTTGGTTTATCGTTAACAAGTGAACTGCTATGTTTCGTGATAATCATAGCTGGGTGAACATAATCTGCTAACTGTGAGCCCTTTAGCTGGTTTTTATGAACAAGTTTAACAGAGTTATGCAAATTTATCAAATACGTACAATCACTGATTTTTTTTAAGAACTCTAACGGGTATCCACTTCACATGGTCTTTAAAATGATTACGATACATGGCTCGTTGTCCTTCACTAAACCCTATAACACGATCCTTAAGATTTCCAGGTTTACGATTACAATATTTTAGTTTATCTCGTCTCGCCTTTACTCTCCACTGGCACTTAACGTTTTCTTCATCATTATCCATTGTCTTCGGTTTTGCATTTGTTTGAGTAGCTGCAAGGTGTGAATTTTTAGAATTAAGCATGGATATTAATGTTTTTTGTTTATATGAGAATATCAGATCAGATGGAGTGGCTTTTGTTGCCATACATGGCGTGTTACGGTACGCGAAAAGGAATCGATTTATAATCTCAACGCTGTTTGCCACACTTGCTTTTGTCTCAAGGAAGATCTTCTTCAAAGCAGTTTTTACTGTCTGGACACCGCGTTCGGCCAATCCATTACTTTGAGGGTGATACACCGGAGTCTTAGTGACTGTAATGCCAATAGCAACCAAATATTTTTCAAATTGTGAAGAATTGAACGGAGGTCCGTTATCGGATACAATTTCACGAAAGATACCAAAGTAGGACATAAACTTTTCTAAGACTTTTAAAACATGCGTCGTATCAGATTTTGGTAAAAGTTTAACATCAATAAATTTCCTTATCAAAATTCGGCCACCATAAAACGGATCGGGCGATTTGTTTCATCCGTATTATACCCGTGTGCTGCTGATGTAATAGTTTTAAAATATCATCACGACATTTACTAGGTATTATTATGCGATCCCGATAAAATAAACAATAACAATAATATAATCAGACGTTTTTTCGGTTGCTTGTGGACTGGTCTTTGACTGCCTATAGCTTCAAAGTTTGTGTTTTGTCAGTGTGTCTTTTTAAGACTACCTGAAAGTTATTTCCCATCAGTCTTTCTCAAGACTACCTACTTTTGAATTTAACATTTGTTTTAACTTTTTTCGTATCACCTGAAATGGCTGGACGGAAAAAGAAACCTCGCATCGCTGCGGGGAGGAAAAGAGAGGCATCTCTTTCTGACACATCGAGTGTCTGTAGTGACAATCCTTTTGATATTTTGCCTGAGCAAGAAGCTGGTGAAATGGAAGTTATTAATAATGAAACTATACAAAATATAAAATCTTTAAAAAAGGAGAAAGTTCCACCTATTGTGGTAACTATTTCTTCTGAATTTAATATATTCAAAAAGGAACTTTCAACGTTTGTTTCTGACGTTAAAGTTACCTATCAAATTGGCCGTAGAGGTGAATGCCGCTTATTAGCCGACTCAGTAAAGGGTCGTGATCGTCTTGTTCAGTATTTAACTGACAAGATGTACAAATTTTTTACATATGACACCAAGAACACCAAGCCGTTCAAGGTTGTCTTGAAAGGTCTCACCAACGATCAGACCGTTGATGAGATCAAACTTACTTTAACAGAATTACTTGGCATAGCCCCTACCCAAGTAATTCTAATGAAACAAAAATCACGAGGCGAAAACAGTCAGAGAACTGGAATTTCCCTTGTTAATTATTTAATTCATTTTAACCGCAATGAGGTTAACAACCTAAATTTTTTTGAAAAAGCACATGCTTTGTATAATGTGCGTGTAAAGTGGGAAATTTATAGGAAGTATGGCGGAGGTGAAAAGCATATCACCCAATGCCGTACTTGCCAACGTTATGGCCATGGTTCCAAATTCTGTAACATGGACCAAAAATGTCTTAATTGTGGAGACTCTTCTCACAAAAAGGACACATGTCCTGTGAAAGAGAGTAAAAATTTTCGCTGTGCGAATTGTAACGGCAACCATATGTCAAATTTTTATCAATGCCCAGTCCGTTTAGCAATTGTTAAGGCAAGGCAAGGTAAACAAAATTCAATTTCTCAATTAAAACCAACTTCAAAACAAAATTCTCCCAGCGTACCAGTGACGCATAGTTTACCTACTCCTTTGCATACCCGTTTAACTTATGCACAGGTTACAGGTAGTTCGAACATTCTACCGCCTAGTGTTGGTAGTTCGAAAATGACCGTTAATATGGGTAAGCAAAACACGCTAGAAAATAATTGTACACCTATCACCAGCTAATATTGCTGCCGAAAATATTTTTTCAATGTCAACTGCCTGGGGCCTATTACGGCAGGTAAACTTTCTTTTTTGCAACAGGCAATGTTCGATCTTATGAACGCCATGTTGCAGGCAAAATCAATGTTTGAAGCCATTCAAATAGGCACAAATTTTACTATTAAAATTGTTTCTAATTTAAAATTTAGCAATGATTTTAAATAAAACAATTAAAATATTAAATTAGAATGCTCGCTCATTGAAGGCCAATGGGAATGAGCTTTTTAGTTTAACAGTAAATAATGTGCATATTGCAATTATTACTGAAACATTTTTGAAACCTAACATAAAATTAAAATATGATCCCAACTACGTGGTTCATATATATGATAGGATTCAGGGTTTCGGCGGTGGAGTTGCAATTGTTATTCATCGCCGAATCAAACATCGTGCTCTTCCCCATCTTGAGACGAAAGTTATTGAAACTTTGGGAATTGAAGTTCAAACTGAACTTGGGATTTTATTTATTGCCGCAGCATATTTACCATTTCAATGCACACGCGAGCACAAAAATTATTTTAAAGGTGATTTACAAAAGCTCACCAGAAATCGTTCGAAATTTTTTATAATCGGCGATTTTAACGCTAAACATCGTTCATGGAATAATTCTCAAAGTAATTCCAATGGCAAAATTTTATTCAATGATTGTTCTTCAGGATACTATTCTATTTTGTCTCCGAATAGTCCTACATGCTTTTCTTCTGTAAGAAACCCTTCAACAATTGATTTGGTGCTGACAGATCAAAGTCATGTATGTAGTGATTTGATCACACATGCTGACTTTGATTCTGACCATCTTCCAATAACTTTTTCTTTATCACATGAATCAATTTTAAACCCTATGAGCTCTGTTTTTAATTATAACAAGGCTAATTGGGAAAGATACAAAACTCATATTGAGAGAAATTTCAATAATGAGCTTGATTTGCAAAACGAAGTGAATATTGATTCCGCTTTGGAAGCATTAAAATGTGCAATTGTTGATGCCAGGAATTATTCTGTTCCAAAGGCTCAAGTGAAATTTGATTCATCAATAATTGACGAAAATCTTCAACTTCTAATTCGTTTGAAAAATGTCCGCAGACGTCAATATCAACGTTCTCGTGACCCTGTTTTTAAAACTATTTATAAAGATTTACAGAAAGAGATCAAACATAGATTTACTCTTCTGAGAAATCAAAACTTTGAGACTAAAGTTGAAAAATTGAAACCATATTCAAAACCATTTTGGAAGCTGTCGAAGCTTCTTAAGAAACCTTCAAAGCCTATTCCAGTTTTAAAAGATGGTGAACGTTTTCTTGTATCCAATGAACAAAAGGCTCAAAGACTTGCTCAGCAGTTTGAGAGTGTTCATAACTCAAATTTGAATTTTGTGAGTCCAATTGAAAATGAAGTCACACGTCAATTTGATTTAATTTCTTCCCAGAATTTTTTACCTGCAGAAATAATTGAAACTAACTTGAATGAGATTAAATCAATTATTAAGAATTTCAAAAATATGAAAGCACCTGGTGACGATGGAATCTTTAATATACTAATCAAACAACTCCCTGAGAGCACAATGGAATTTTTAGTAAAAATTTTCAATTGCTGCTTCAAAATTGCATATTTTCCCAAATTATGGAAAAATGCAAAAATTACTCCAATTTCAAAACCGGATAAGAACCCAGCTGAAGTTTCAAGTTATCGACCAATCAGTTTGCTTTCTTCAATAAGTAAACTGTTTGAGAGAATTATTCTTAACAGAATGATGTCACACATCAACGAAAATTAAATTTTTGCAAATGAACAGTTTGGATTTCGCCATGGGCATTCCACAACTCATCAATTGCTCAGAGTTACTAATATGATACGAGCTAACAAATCTGAAGGTTATTCCACTGGAGCTGCTCTTTTAGACATAGAAAAAGCATTCGACAGTGTTTGGCATAAAGGTTTGATTGCGAAATTGCAAACTTTTAATTTTCCAATTTTCCTAATCAAAATTTTAAAAAATTATCTTACTGATCGAACTCTGCAGGTTGTCTATCAGAATTCTAAATCTGATAGATTCCCTGTCAGAGCAGGTGTACCTCAAGGTTCAGTCTTGGGTCCAGTCCTGTTCAACCAGGGTTGCCAATGTTCCAGTTTAAATTGGATTCCTCCAGTTTTTTTTAAGTAATCCAGTCAAACAGTTTATTCCCAAAATCTTCCAGTTTTTTCAGATATTTGCCAGTTTTATCCAGTTTTTTATTCACTCAAGCTCCGATTGGTTTTCGGAAATATTTTTAAAACGGAAATTTTGTAGATCGATAAATTATTATAACAATTCTTAACACAGGGTGGTGAAATAATTTTCAACATAAAATTCCCTGGTTTTCCCTGATATTCGCTTAAATTTAACATCAATATCCCTGAAATTTTTCAGCATTCGGCACAAAAAAGTACAAAGTAGATCAACGTAAATCTGAAATCACAGTGAATAAAGTATTCAGTCGGATATGAAACCCAACAGTAGATGTCCCGAATTAACCTGAAAAAATGAGTTTTTGCACTAGAGAGCCGCTTTAAAAAATCGCGTCTTGGTTTGAAAAATTTTCTCTGAATATTTTTCAGTTTTCGCTGATATTCCCTGATCGGAAAATGAGTTCCCTGACATTCCCTGATTTTTAAGGTTTTTCCAGGTTTTCGACACACTGTAACAGCATTTTCAGTATACGGCATGACATGGTTGAGATAAAACCAAACAAATAGATTTCACCAGACCATAAAAAAATCTTCTATTTATTTTCTGTTGCGTAGCAGTTAAAAAAATTGTTGGAGTAATTAGATACCAAAAGATAACGAAGGCAGAAATAATTGAAATTTAAACTGATTCACTTCACTGATGTAACGGAAGGAAATATTGCGTTAATACTTTTTTTTTATTCTCGCTTATTTTCCGTCGGTCTAGTTCCGCCACTGTTGTGGCCAATCACCGACGCCCAGGGAGGCGACTCCACACCCAGGACCCTAACTCACGACCCGTTTATTAACGGACCGGCGCCAACGGCTTTACTTCCTCATGCGATGGAAGGCGTGATCCCAGAGATTTTTTCGCCTCAGAAAATCTCCCGGTGTCGGCTAGGATCGAATCTAGACCAGTTGGGTTGGTTGTGAGTGGATCACGCCACCTCACAACCATCGACACCTATGTCGGCGGTGGGATCCGAGAACCCAGGCGTCGAGCGTGGTTGGCGGATACATTACCAACCACACTAGGCCCCCGCTCTACTAGTTCAGTAATAATAATACTTTTGTTAAACATAAAAGTAAATGGAAAAGCTCTATTTTCTTAATTTTGAGCTAGATTGATTGCGTAATTTCAAATTATGCTCCTGTTAGAGGAAATTTTTCAGAGTCCATAATTTAAACAAAATGTAAGCCCAACACAAAGCAGTTCTGATTAAAATGAGTATATTTTTGCGAAGAGTTAACTCTTTAGTTGCTGTATTCAAAACTGACACTGGATTCAATCCCCATAACAGAAAAGCTCTGTCACAGTCATTTTTTTTGTTTTTTCTTTCAAATTTATTTGGGATCCAGTTTTTACCAGTTTTTTCTTCAGCCTTTTTCCAGTTAAATCGAAAATTTTATTGGCAACTCTGTGTACAACATATTCACTTCAGATCTTCCTGATTTGCCTCCAGGATGCACAAAGTCATTGTTCTGCGATGACACAAGCATTTCCGTAAAAGTCGATTGCAGAAAAGTTTAGATATTTTTTCTTCCTACTTGCAAAAGTGGAAAATCTCTCCCAATGCTTCTAAAACTCAAATGATAATTTTTCCGCATAAGCCTAGGGCTTCTTTCCTCAAGCCAAACAATAATCACGTTGTCAAGATGAATGGGGTTATTTTAAGTTGGTCCGACAAGGTTAAGTACTTGGGACTAATTTATGATAAAAAACTTATTTTCAAAGAGCACATTGAGAGTATACAAGCCAAGTGCATCAAATATACGAGATGTTTATATCCTCTCATTAACAGGAATTCTAAACTTTGTTTAAAGAACAAACTTTTGATTTACAAACAATTTTTTAGACCAGCAATGCTTTATGCTGTACCGATCTGGTCAAGTTGCTGTTCAACAAGGAAGAAAACGCTCCAAAGGATTCAGAATAAAATTCTGAAAATGATTTTGAAGCGTCCTCCTTGGTTTGGTACACTCGAATTACATAGACTTACTGGTGTTGAACCATTAGAAGCTATGTCAAATAAAATTATTAACAATTTTCGACAAAAATCGTTGCAATACTCAATTGCTACGAGAAGCTCTCTTTATAGCCAATAAGTTAGCAATTAAGTTAGTTGTAAGTTTACTTCCCCTTTTCTGACAAGTAGGTTTAAATCCCTACGAATGATAAGTCCTAATTGCGAAAGCAAACAAATCCTAACAAATAAAATTACAAATTTCTAACAGTGTTGAGAAGTCACCATTTGTGATTGGACACACATACTCATTATTTACTAATATTTATCATAAATACTTAAGCTACTAAGAAATCCCCCCTTAAAAAAAAAAAAAAAACAATAATATAATTCAAGAATATCATTTTCCAACAACAGACATTTACTGCGTTTGAAACAATTTTCATGAGACTGAGTCCATATGAATTGGACATTTTTTTTTTAACAATTGGTAGAGTTCCTTTTAATGAGACGACAAATTAGGTAAAAATCTTGAATAATAATTTGAAAGGCCTAGGTAGCTTTGAAGCTCACCTACCGTTTTCGGAGAAGGTGCGTTTACAATAGCCTCAATCTTCTCGTCAGTTGGTTTGATTCCGGTACCGGATATTACGTGTCGTAAATACTGAACCGACGACGCGAAAAACACGCATTTCGAAAAGTTTATTTTCACATTATGTTCGTTTAATCGACTCATGACCAGTTTAAATAATTCACGACATTCTTTCTCGTTTTTACCACCTATGATAATATCGTCAATGTATGATTTTACTTTGGGAATTCCCTGAAGTATCTGATCGATGACAGACTGGAACAAACTAGGCGCGCTTTTAAGCCCAAAAAGCAAACGTGTAAAACGATATAGCCCTTTGAAGGTATTGACTGTTTTTTTTTGCCTCTGTCTCTTGTTTCTCTGCATGTCTATTGGTATAGCATCCCGTGTTAACGTGTGTTGTGTGCGATGATTTGCTCTGGCTGTGGTACGGCAATTGTCCTATCGGATTTGCCGTTGAAATGTGTGGGCTTCAACTGTGCACGTTTGTTTCACTACAAGTGTACTGGACTCACCAAGGCAACGGCAAAGATAGTTACAGATAATGATAATCTTTGCTTCAAGTGTGACGAATGTTTATCAAACCAGTGTTGTGGTGGGCAACATTTGATACCGGACTTCAAGCGTATTGAAGAAGAGATGAAGAAATTATCTTCTCTCTCTGATTCGGTCATTGAAATGCGGGATCAAATATCGGCCCAGATAAACAGCGCGTTGAATTTCGGTATGGAACAGTTGAGATTAAATGTAAATGAATCTCTTGAAAAATTATTTTGTGAGAAATTTGATAAATTGAACAATTCGGTTTTGGAATTAAATACGCGTCAAAATAAAGCTGCAATTAATGATGCCCGCGCGCGGAATGGGACGGTTCCTTCTGAATCGGACCAAATCGGCAAGAAGCGTAGAATTGATGACGATAATAGTGATGATGTTTTTGATGACGGCGTGACTTTTGCGCAAGTCGTGAAGGGTCGCCGTAAATGTATTAAAACGAGTATTAGTAATAATAATAATATTAATGATGGTTTTAAGCCCGTTAAACATAAGACTCGTCCGGTCATTGTGATCAAACCGAAAGAGTCCAAACAAGCTTGCGAGGAAACTCGGAAGTTTTTGAAAACAAAATTAGATCCAAAAACACACAAAGTGAGTAATTTTAGGAACGGTAAAGATGGTTCCATTATTGTTGAATGCGTTGTTGGCGAAAATATTGATAAGTTGAAAAATGGCATTGAAAGCAATCTGGGTGAAAACTACAGTGCTGTTGTTCCCACGTCGGTGCCGAGATTGAAAATAGTGGGCATGAGCGAGAATCTGTCTCCTGATGTTTTCATTGACTTTTTAAAGAGTCAAAATGAAGGTATCAAAATTAATGATGTAAAAGTAATAAACTCGTATGAAAATCCACGCTTTCGGTATAACAAGTATAGCGCGGTAATAGAGGTTGATTTGGAAACGTATAACTGCTTGTTATCTGCTAAGCAAGTAAATGTAGAATTTGATCGGTGCTTAGTATTTCCCGCGGTAAATGTTTTGAGATGCTTCAAATGTGGAGAATTTGGGCACAAGAGCATGGATTGCAAAAATTGTGATACGTGTTCCAGGTGTAGCCTAAAACACAAAACATCTGAATGCACGTCTACTGTTTTGAAATGCGTTAATTGTTTATAGACGAATAAAGAGCGTAACATGAATTTGGACGTCAATCATGCCGCATTTAGTTCAGAATGCTTGATATATAAAAGATTATTTAATCAAAAGAAAAGCAGCTTGTGTTTCAATAAATAGCAAACACGTTCCAAGAAGAATGTGAATAAGTTTGAATTTTTGTATTTGAATATTGCGGGGTTGACAACAAACTACGTTGCATTACGTCAGATTGTTGAAGATAAACGTCCACTTTTAGTGTTCTTATCAGAGACTCATATTGTCGATATTGAAGCATATGATCAATATAGTATTCCTGGATATAATGTGGCTGCTTGTTTATCAAATTCTAGACAAACTGGCGGTGTTGCTATTTATGTCAGAGAATCAGTTCAATTCGAGCTTTGCCGAAACGAAGCGAAGGATGGCAATTGGTTCTTGGGCATAACAGTAGTACGTGGTATGAAGGTGGGTAAATTTGAAATATTGGAAAATTGGCTTGATGAATTTCTCGATTATAGTAAACTGAATATATTGACTGGCGATTTTAATATCAACTGGCAAGATAATACAAATTCGAAACATTTGAAGCGTTTAGTAGTCTTTCAATTTAAAACAAAGCGTTAATGAATTTACACGTATTTCCCAGCGAAGTAGAACTTTGATGGATCATGTTTATTCCAATTTGGATTCCATTTGTTCAGTAACGGATTCTGATATGAAAATAACCGATCATGAGACATTAGTGATCACTGTATTAGACAACTTGAGTGAGAAAAATGATTTAAAAAAATTGAAATGCTGGAGAAAATATTCGAAACAGGCTGTTTCGAATCTTGTTGAAAGAAGCTTGGATTTTCCAATCGCGTCCGGTAATTTAGATGATTCTGCAGTTGTTCTTACTAGTATTTTGAAAACGTGTACGAATCAATTAGTTGAACATAAATTTGTAACCTTAAAGAACGCGAACAGCTGGTACAATTTGGATCTTTTGCGTCTCAAGCGCAAGAGGGATAAATTGTACAAAAAGTTTTGTAGATCAAATAGTCAGAGTCATTGGAATGAGTACACAATCGCGCGTAATAAATATTCACAAGCGTTAAAAAAGACGCGTTGTGAATATATCCAAAGAAAGATTACTCAGCATCAAAACAACAGCAAAGAGTTATGGAAAATTTTGAAATCTTTATTAAAACCTAGTAATTGTAAACCGCGGTCCATAACTTTTGATGGCACATTAGAACAAACAGAACAAATAATTGCTAGTAAGTTTAATGATTATTTCATCAATAGTGTTTCATTGATCAATCAATCAATTGAACTGGTCGATGAACCGGATGAAATGAAACAGCCGACTAACGTTAACAGTAGATTTGATGGTTTTCACCCAATCACAATGGATGACCTTAAAAATATTTGTTTTTCATTAGGTAAAACAGCTGGAGTAGACAATGTAAATGCTAGGGTTATTCAAGATTGCTTCAATGTTATTGGTCACACTCTGCTGAACCTTATTAATGAATCATTGCTAACTGGGCACGTGCCTAAAGTGTGGAAAGAATCGTTGGTTGTTCCGATTCAAAAAGGTTGCTGGGACGATTAAAGCCGAAGAGTTTCGTCCCATCAATATGTTACACACGTTAGAAAAGATATTGGAACTTGTTGTTAAAGGTCAGCTGTTAGAATATTCAAATAGTAACTCGTTATTAATTCCGGAACAATCTGGCTACTGGGAAGGCCATTCGTGTGTAACCGCGTTGAATTTAGTTCTTGCAAAATGGAAAGATAACTTAGAAAATAGAGACACAATAGTTGCTGTATTTTTGGATCTGAAACGCGCTTTTGAAACAATTTCTAGGCCCTTGTTGTTGAACTCAATCAAGCGCTTTGGAATTTCGAGTACTGCATTCAGATGGTTTGAAAGCTATTTGTCTGACAGAACTCAACGGACTGTTTTAATGATTCTGTATCTGGTCCCGTGGAGAATGATCTTGGAGTTCCACAGGGAAGTGTATTAGGGCCCCTTTTATTTATTATGTATATAAATGACATGCGGCGAGTTTTACGTTTCTGTGACATAAATCTTTTTGCCGATGACCCCGTGTTGTTCATTGCAGCTAAAAATTTAGAAGAAGCTGTTTCACACTTGAATGAAGATTTACGTTCTCTAAGCAGATGGCTGTAGTATAAGCAATTGAAATTGAATATTGATAAAACTAAATTTATGATTTTCTCGCGCACCGTGGTAAATGACGATGTCTCTGTTATAATAGATGATGAGACAATTGGTCGCGTTCGGGAGATTAAATATCTTGGCGTGATTATTGATGACAACCTAAAGTTCAACGCTCACATTGACAATGTTATCAAGAAAATTGCCAAGAAGTATGGAACATTATGCCGTTTGAAAAACGAATTAACAATTAGTAGTAAAATACAGCTATACAAGTCAATCATCTCGCCCCATTTGGATTTTTGCCCTACCTTTTTGTATTTGGCCAATAACACACAATTATTGAGGTTACAGCGTTTGCAGAATAGAATAATGCGTTTGATTTTAAATTGTGATAGATTAACTTCCTCTGCTTTTATGTTGGACGCTTTGCAATGGTTATCCGTGAAGCAACGAATTGTTTATTTGTCTATGGTGTTCATTTTTAAAATAATTAATGGTTTGCTACCTCAATATTTGTGTGATCGAATTGAAAGAGGAAGTGATTTTCATAGATATAACATTAGAAACGCGGACGAAATAAGAACACCTTTCTTTTTAACCAGAGAACAGAACAGAATTCATTATTTTATAAAGGTATAAATTTTTTCAATTCGATGCCAAGACATGTTAAACGTGCACCAACACTTGCGGAGTTCAAGAGACAATGTATTTCACACGTGAAAGCTTCTGTTGTACAGAACGAAATTTAAAAGCTTTTAACAATGACGAGAGTTTATATGACGAAGTTTAAACAACGGATTTATTTTGGATGAAATATTTATTTTTGAAACCTATTTATTTATTGATTGTTTAATTGAAGCCTGTAACTGACGAAGTTTTTTACGAACGGATATGATTGTGTTGTAAAATTTTATTTATATTTTATATTGGATCTTACTTTTTAACATATAATGACAAAACTACTGTGTTCGTCGCGGTGGTGATGATGGATTTTTTTTCCTTTATGTTGTTGTAGCTTAAAAAATAATAGAAAGTGACTACATAAGTTTGAGCCTCGCGCGCGGAAGTCAGATATAAATGGATTCTTTTACAATTTAAACTTAATTGTTATTTGAATGCTTAGAGAACATACATGAAGTAGTTGTGGTTAGTCTGACTGAAGGTCATGAAAACCCTGTGCTAGCTTTGTGTAGCTCTACAGCAATTCACGTCTTTATTGATGCGAATCAAGTAAACAGTTTTTGAAGAAGTTTATATCTGGAAATGGAATCAGTTCGTTTTTTTTTGTATAACTGATTGAAATTGTGATTACATTAATTATCTATAGATAAATCGTCCAGCTCAAACCTTTGTAGGGGTATGTGGCGGGACCATCATCATCACCTTGAACTTTCCCATAACTTCACATTTTTTTTCCTGAAAACTGATAAAAGCTATTGGACACGGAAGACAATCGATAATGTGAAAAATCTGATAAGTACTTAGCGTGGCTAACAATAGAGGTACATGCACCACAATCGACTTCAAAACTCTGCTCTCGCCCGTCGATTTGTAGTGACATCATCAAGGGTGGGTTGATTGCAGTGACCGGCAGCTGGTCTTGGAGGGTGCAAACTCGTTGTTGTTCGACACAAATATGTGCAGGACCATTACTGTGTTGTTGGATCATGTTGACAAAATATTTCGCTTCCAGTTGCAATTCCTGAACTCCGGTTTCAACATCCTCCTCGGTGACTTGGTTGACCGACTGATGTTTACCTCTTCGTGTACTGGATCCCGCACCACGCGATCTGCAGGTACGCGATGTATGACCAACCCTTTGGCACACAAAACATTTCCATTCCCTTGCTGGACACGAACTTGCATTATGGTTTCTGCCACACCGGTGGCAGCGTTGCTTGGTTTTTTCTGACGTATACTGTGGGACAGCTTGTTTCCCCTTGTGCGGATGACTCTTGATGGCGAGTATCGTGCCTGGTGCCATTTCTTGTGTTTCGTGTTCTACTAGCTCGAACGTTGAAGCAATTTCGATGGCGGATGTGAATGTGCGATCACCTTTTGCGAGCAATTTCGACCGTAGTCTGTTGTCTTTTATGCCCACAACGAAACGATCACGAAGCGGTTCCTCCTTGAACGCTCCGAACTGACAATTTTCAGCAAGCGTTTTCAACATTACCGAGAAATCGCTGATAGACTGTTCACATTCCTGACTACACTTGTTAAACCGGTAACGCTCAGCGATCGTGTTAATTTTCTGGCTATAGTGCTCTTTCAACACCTTTACCAGATCATCATAGGTCTTATCCCCAACCTTAGCAGGTGCGACTAGTGACTTTAGTTTTTTTGTAGCAATCATTTCCTATCATTGATAGAGGAGCTGGCAACACGACTAACCGATAATACGTGCCCCGAAAGCAATTCGTTAAAGTTATTGATTTGTAAGTGAAATGAGGGGCCAAACATGCTAAAAAGTGTACAGTTGTGATCTGTGATGCTTTGTTTAAGTGAGAAAAGTGGAGGTTTTGTGAAAAACACAGTGTTCTATGCGTGGAAGTTATAATTTATCCACGAAATCAAATAAAAAATTGTTAGGCCAGTTAGGTTGCGTGAGTGTGAGTGCCTACTTCGTGCGTCGCGCTAACAAGCGGTTCATTATTAACGTGCGATAATGGAGTGCATATGGTGGTGTGAACGAAGAGAACGGCACTTCCTGGAGAGCGGAGAGAATAGCGTTGCGCTGTGCTAGTCGGCGTTTGTTTCGCTGGCATAGGCATAACCAAACTAAAACAGATGAGTATATGTTTTTTGTATCAAACATTTCATGAATGTAAGGCTATGTGTGTAGTGGTTTTTAGCGGGCTTTGGACTTTGGCAGAAGCGTGAATGTGTGATCTGTTGGGTGCACGAGGTGTGGTAGCTTTTCGGCTGCGAGTAGGGTTTTTTTTTTGTTTGCGCGATGAGTCTTGAAATGTTTTACTTTATTCTCCCACAAGTAAAAGCAATGAGAATCGTCAGGTGAGGTAGGTTAACTTATCAACGGGCTCGATACGACATACACGATTCGCTTTTGGAATTTTATTTTTTTTTCCTAATTGGTCCGCGTTCGAATATGGTTTACATCATGTGATGATCCACCGGATACCACGTAGTTGCCAGTTTGAGGAACGACGTAGCGTGCCGTTTTGATTGTGGCCGTTATGAATGTTTAACTGTTACAGTTTCGATTGTCCAAATAGAAAACAGAGTGCAATTAAGATGTTTTTCTGGAGACTTTTTTCGTGTGGTTTTGTGTAATAGTGTTGTTTATTAGAAATTATGGTAGAATAGATTAATTAAGTTGTATTTACTGATGTGTCGTGTACCATGAATTTTTAAACGCACTGACTCTCGCATGACAGGTAATAGAAAATTCAATGGAGTCGAGTTTGACTTTCGAGGATTATTTAGTCAGCCTGAAATAATCATGATTGGTTTCGTCCTGTCAATAATTTCAAGACTTTTGATTAGTATGTACATCTACACCTGATGTTTGCACTTAATGTTTTAGATGCACCAAGCTTTGCCATTTTTCTATCTTTCCAACAGTATCACACCCATTATAAGGTAATGGGTAGCTCAACTTAGTAATGAGCCAATATGACGCATAGTATACTTTGACTCCGTCATCTACCACGGTTTTGCACGGTCAGGCTTCAAGTAGGGTTTTATTAGCAAACATGTTCTCACCTCGAGAGCAATGGTGTGGTTTATGGAAGCTGGGAGTATGGTGCAGTGATAATACATGAAATCTTATGCTTCACTTTTCCGATTTTTCTAGCTTTTGGGCTGTATATGTTTTGTATACAATGTTCCAAACATGACTAGGTCGGCATTTTGTTAACAAACTTAAGACCATATATTGGTCAATATGGAAATTTGCATTTTTAAATTATTAAGGCTTTGCATGCATGAAACTTTGCCATTTTTTTTTTATTTAATAGGCAACATTCGCATCGACAGCTAAGATAGAATCGGCGTGAAAAGTCGTGTCCCCGAGTTTCTGCGTCGGTAGGAGGGAATAGAGCGGTCGTGCACAGTGCTTCGATGTAAACTGCGTTTCCGGCTCGGGAGCATTTTACTTATATGAACGTTTTTAGAATATAGTGATTTCGAGGGCTATACCCAGATACTTGTTCATGTCTCACTGTGACTGTTTAACCGAAGATTTCGTCCGGTCGATAAATATCGCGATTAACGAAAACACAATGTATACCCTCTAAAGAATCGCGTCGGCCGACGTGCAGTCGTTTCTTCGGAAGTACTCGGGATTGACAAATAGCTGATGGCTACGAGTAGCAAAGGCTACATCGCGGACCGTTTGGCAAGAAATATACTCATGGTTCGTTTTCGTAATAAGCGCGCATCATTGTTATATTCTGTTTTTCAGGTGTGTTTTTCGCGGGATCGTATCGTTTTTTTTAGAGCAGACAAAGTGTATACGAGAAACGTCGTTGGTCGATTTGTTAGGTAGAAATGTCCGGTTGAACGAACCCCTAGATTCCGCGTCGATACATTCATGAGGTCGAATTATCTAAAGATAGATCAACAACGCGCCCTTGATTTCGGCGTAAAGAGGAGAAGAGGATCACTTTCCGAGGAGATACCATATCATTTGAAGTTGTCCCAATTTGATCAAAGGTCTAGTATTCTCGCGTACGATTCATTGTTGCGGTGTTACATTGTCAAACTGAATAAGTTCGAATCGCATTATGAATATCGTGGCGGATATAATGAACTTGTTCGCGCGATACTTGTTCTAAAGAACCCGACACTCGAAACCAGCGCATCGTTTACCAAAACGAACCCTGCTGTGTACCTTGCCCTTTCTCCAACATCCCAGTGATTTCTCGTGGAAGTGCAGAGGTGTTCTCGGCTTCCAATAAGCGAGTATCACGTCAACATTTTCCTATACAAATTCCTTCTTTGACCTGCATTCGGATGCGGCCGGCGCTGGTATTGCCTAATACAAAGATTAAGGTCACCAGTTTTTACACATTGAGGATGCATGTTGGTCCCAAGCATCATCTGTTGGTTCTCTGTGTAATTACAGCTGATCTGGCAATAACGGAGTAGCAACCGCGGGCGGTCAATCATGCTCATGCTCATGCTCAGCAATCATTTCCTATCATTGATACTAGACAAGACACCTTTTTATTATCCGTTATTCCATTCAACACACAAAAATGATTCAGCCGCTCTTCATAAAGCGCAAAATCCTCCCCCGGGACGAAAAATTCGATTTGTCCCAACATTCCGATGTACTGTACTTCTGTTGACTCTTGCGAACTAAACCCCGCCGTTGAAGACGGTGGAACTGTGTTTGACGCTGGTGGATTTAGCAGAAGTTTCGCCGGTTTTACTAGCTTGGCGTCGTTTTGAGCCATCGACAGCAATGGCGGATCACGGCGTCTATTCGGCTATTCAAGTAGGAACAATGGCGCTTCCTTAAGGCATTATCAATGCCAAGAATTTCGGTCTAGCTACTTGTTAGCGGTTTTAGTGCCCAAGTTTGGGGGTTTGGTAACTAACGAATGCTTAGACGACTTGAAATACTGCAACAGTTACTCTGTTTTACTAGATCCACACTCTAGACGATATACGGTCACTGACGGTTCGTCTTTTCTTGCAGAAAACGACAACGACGACAACTTCTGCTTATAATCGCTCATAGCACTAACTCACAAGACGTTGATTTACTCGTCGCCATATGTTATGTGGTAAAAGAGGTGGCAACTTTACTTTAACTTAATACAAATATTTCTAATATTAATTACATAACGTGACCGTATCAGTGGTGGACCTGATTGCGAATGAATCTATTGTTTCCTTAGATGGTCTGATAGAGCAATAATCCTCTCTGGCAGATGAGTAACTCAGAGAATATTTAGCATTGAGAGAAGAGTGATAGTGGAAAGGTTTCACCATAAGGGTTACTATATAACAGATATGTGATGTGATTTGTTTACTGGCGCAACCCGCTGCTGCTACTTCCGCAATCCGCTACGATGCGGCTAACTAGTTATACTATTCTGTCGACCTTTTTAAAGAAAGGCAGCAAGCGACCAATCTAAGGACGTACTTTTCGTTTCAACAAGGCTTGACAATTTTCAATAGTACAATAGCTCGCATAATCAATCAACACTTTTCTACAATTGGGTGGATGCGTGTATAATTTTCCAATCAATTGCCGCAAGAATGAAGGGAATCGGTTGAAAACAAACCGTTTTATAAGCATTTAAAAAGGGACAATTTTCGTCCCTTTTTCGTTAATAGTTTTCCTATTTACATCCATATGTGGTAGGCTAAAGAAAAACGTAGTTCTACGTCAAAAATTCGATCGCAGTGAGCGTTGCGACCTAGAATCGAAAACATTTATTGAGCAGTTTTCAAAAATTCTGCTCATTACCACACAACAAAATTAAATATCTTAAGAAAATCAGGACAAATGCTAAAATATAAAAAATAAATCAGGACGCCCAAATAGAACTTCAAAATCAGGACATGTCCTGCTAAATCAGGACGGATGGTATCCCTATATGTAGGCCTAGATTTCACTGGAGCGATTCGGACTTCTGGTTGGAAACCCATCGAGCATTTCTCTCAACAAAAACCGCAATTCCAACAGTTATGTTTATATAGTTTATTTTGTAAACCATTCTACGTTTGATCTAGAAATAATATGTCTCAAACACCTTGGTAGTATGTACGGATATAGAAAATAAATACAAACCGTGAATACAACAAAAAAAAATATAAAAAGATAACATTTTGGTAACTTTCAAATGCGTCTAGTCTTTTGTAAAAAAAAAATAAATCTACAAAAATGCAGCTTGCGCTCTGCTAAACCTCGACAATTGATACAGTGAAACCGTAGAAAAAACAACGATAATATATATGTACCCATCCAAGGAGAAATGAATTGCACTTTTGTTCCTATCCTTTGAACGATCCTTCCTCTCTTTATCCCGCCGATTATCACTAATTGCAATTTACCCTAGTTTTGTTATTACTTTCGATTTCAAAGCACAAGAAGAACCTTTCTTAGTTTTAGCGTCCCACAGATTTGCACTGTGCCGTTCTGGAATGTTTTATAATATATATGTGTCCCTTGTTTCCTTTTGAAAACTGATCTTAGGTGTGTACTGTGCTCTTGCTGTATCTCTTCCCCTTCAATGTTTAATTGAAACAATAGAAGCTTAAACTAAATCACTACAGTTTTTACACCGCACTCATGTTAGTAACATCGTAAGCGAACGCTAAAGGCAGCTGAATTTACGGAACTCACTTTTTCCGCTGTAGCCAAACCATCATCCGATTGACGACCAGTGGCCAGAGGATGATCATCGCCAGCAGCCGTGGTGAAATGTCCTCGAATGGCCACCAGGGAGGATAGTTTTTGGCCGGCGAGCGCAAACCAGCAACCGTTTGCTCTACTACATTAATCCGGTTGTTGACTTGCTGAACACTTGCATTGAGCCGGTCGATGGCTCGATTTAGATGAGCAACCACTTCCGAAGTACTGCCAGCCGTTGGTGTAATGCTGTAGTACAGTTCTCGCTCACCGACAGCCGAATGAACGGATCGGCTGCGCGAGGTATGCGCTGCAGCAGACTCGATTGGACGGAACGGAATTTCAGTTTCGGAATCATCCACCGTTTCCATATACTCGTCATCGCTGAGATCCGACTGGGTGCCTCCGTTCTGGTGATAGTGGTGGTAGCCATTGCTGAGCACCGGTTTTACCACGGCAGAACCGTTGTGATAGCCATTGACCAACGGCTGCGATTGTTGGGCGATCGTGACTGGCGAATTTCGCGATGGACTGGCATCGCGGGATGCCAGCGGAGAGTTCGGACGGGATCGAACTTTCTGAATCACCTCCGGGGCGACCATTTCCAGATCGGTTATACTTACACTGTCGTCGCCGTTACCGTACTGTAGGAAGTTGGCCACGTTGTCGGTGTAGGACATCGTTTCGACAATCTGTACGTACATGGGAAACCAAAAGTTAGATTTTTACTGTCGTGTTGTCCTTACGTTATCCAACCTTTTTCAGCTCGTCGACATATTTCTGCATTGCCACTTCCTGTGGCATATCCGCCAGTCGGTACCAGGCATCATACTTGGCTCTGAAATATTTTTGATTGATTATTAGAAGTGTGATTTGGATAGAGGAGATCTTCGATCTTATCACCTGCCAACAACATCCCAAAAGGCCGGCCGTCGGTCCGAACACTTTCCCTTGGTCGCTTGTTTGAAAAGCGAGTAGAAAGTAAGCAGCATATCATTGCTTGGCTGATAGGGACCTGTGAATTGGAGAAATAACATGAAATTGGTGAGATAAGTTTAAATACAGATGTTTAAATTAAAAAAGATTCCCTAAACCTACAAACTTCCTCTATAAACAGTTTGTTAACAACATGACATTGCATTTAACAGGCAACAAGTTGCCTACAAAATGTAAAACACACTCGTCACGTAGTTCCATGGCTTCCCCCGCTGCTAATAGTCAAGGCCCGCTTACAGCTGAGCTGACCTACTGAAGTGGTACACCACGTCAAGACACGAATATTAACTCAACAAAAAACGCCGGCCCATCGGCGACCGGTTTTTGCTTGGCACCAGGCAGCGGTGGCAACGCAAAAAGCCAGAAGCTTCATCCGAAGTGGATTATGAAAACACTATCGAACACCATTCATGCAGGGATGATGAGGAACCATAAGATGAAATTCGCACATCACACGGTCCGGCTGGTCGTCCACAAATAATGCAAGAAATGGTCCCCATTTGTGGGTTTCGAAATATTAAAAAAAAACTTCGCAAAATGATTACATATTTGTGTGACTTGCGGTGCGGGGCACTATTTTATTGTAAGAGTTTCAAACTTTAAGTCATAGTCACTGTACTATTATGAAGTGGATTTCAGGAATCAGGTAAAAACTATAAAAAGTGAAACTAGTTTATTTTGCGCCGATATTTTGTAGTTAGAGTGTTTAGATCGTGTAATTATGGCATGGATATTGAATTGGGCGCTATTGAAGTGATCGACATCGGGTCATTGTGAAGCGTTTCCGATCGGCTAAAATTGACTAGGTTGAAAATCTCATTCACAATGCTACGAAGTAATTGCCTTACTATGATTTGGTCTTTTTTTTTCAGTCTCAAGGCTGGTACAACTGGTAAAATCTGTTCCGATGCAAATAGCGGAAATTGCGTTTTAAGTTTTTTTATATAGGGTATCGAACGTCAGTGGTTTTCTTCGGCAGTTTTTCTGCAGCAATCTTATGCAAAAGAGGGCCGAAGAAAACCACTGACGAAGACGTTTGATACCCTAGATTTTTCTACTTGAAGTCTGTAAAACAATTTATGAGGAACCAACTGTCCTGAAACGTCTCACAAAATGGTCTATTTGACCTTCTGTTCTTTCAACAGTCATAAAACAATCATGCAATATTAAATCGCGATGAGGTGCTGAGAAAATATGAAAGATATTATAATCGAACCATACCGTGCGTCTACAATATCGTCGTAAAAGATAATATAGACCGATTTCAGCCATTATCTTAACATTGATAACCTTCTCAACGTTCGATGTTATGAACAAAGTGGAATATTGAATGCTTAGAAACACAAAAAAGTTTTTGGGCTTTTCCAAGCATTTCTTTTGAATGAAAGTATTTCACGATAATGCAAAATTGGAGGAAGTCACATCGTAAATGCATCGATGTTAACCAAACGGCATCCTTATAAGTTGTTAAGGGGCCATCCACATACCACGTGGACAGGTTTTTAACGATTTTGACTACGTTTGTGTGAAAAAAAAATAACATCTACGTGAAAATCACATGCATACTATGTTTAATCACGTAGCATCTTTGTGAAAATTATTTTCTGTCTCTTAAGAATTATGGAAACCACATTTAAAAATTATACGATGTATGAAACGTAGCAGCTATCAGATAATCAAATGCTTTTCACTTTACCCGTAGTTGAATTTTACGTGAAACTCACATGAAATGCATATGTCTGCTGAATAAGATCCACAGGATAAATCATCTCACCAATTCATGATGAACTCAAATGACAATCCCGTAAAATCTACGTGAAAATGACAGTGGAAAAGATTCACATAACTTTTCTGGTAATTATAACGTGAAATATATTTTGAGTGACACTGGTGGGCACCGCTAACCGAAAATTTAGCGACGCTAATCGCTAAGTCGCTAACCGGAAAATTTAGCTCGATAATCGCTAAACGCTAAGCCCACATTAGCGGAGCTTTCGCTAATCGCTAACTTTTTAATATGTAAATAGTCATATCGCTATATTTATTGCTCGTGTTTTGTAAGATTTGGACCACTTTGATCTGTTTTGGTTAAACAAACGAAAACAATTACTTTTTAAAGCTATTTACAGTAAGAGGTTCACGAAACGATATTCATATTTGATTTTGTAGAAACAAGAATAACAAAAGTTATTTAGCTTGCATTGAAAATAGATACTCTTAGGAATGTTTTCATAAAAATTCAATTATTCAATCTGAATCGAAAAAGTAGAAAAAAGGTTGTCATAATTTCAAGCGCATTGCAATTTACCAAAGTTCTTGGTGTGCCGAAAATTCAATCTAGATTTGTGCTTGTTCTTCAAAACGCTCCTGTGGCTTGTACGATAACTGGAACTCCATTCTAGGGTAAAAAAACTGACCAAAGTAACTTTCGCAGTGAAGTATATTCATCATTCGAAGCAGTTTACGTACGCCATCAGCAATTCACAGTTTTTCTAAATATTTCTATTGTCGCTTCTCTGCAAAATTTAGCGAATTAGCGATTAGCGTTTCGAAGGCCAAAATTTTAGCGACGCTAACAGTTTCGCTAACCAGCTCAAAAATTAGCGAAATCGCTAAATCGCTAATTGAATTTTAGCGTCGCTAATTAGCGAATTAGCGAATGGTGCCCACCACTGTTAAGTAATATGAAAACACTATTTCTCACCAAACATGTGAAAAGGGCCCATTTGACAAATGTAAACAAACCGAGATTTATTGTTTTTTCAATTTAAACATGTCTAATCTACCCTTGCATGTAAGAATTTTTGATTAAAATAATCATTTTATAGATTTTATCTGCGAATTAAAAAAAGAGCCCATTTCCATTACTATTACGATGGGGCCCTGGGATACACAGGGGCCTAAGTCGCAATCAGCATAGTTTGCTGATGGACCGTTTTATCTATTCAGTTCAGAATGTCAGTGCTCGTGTTTTGAGCTAAGGAGAGACAACTGGGTATAGATTTGCATCCGTTTTGGGAACCACTCGCTGATTGGCTGAAATTGAAAACTCCGAGTGCGTCCGAATTTACCATCAGGCTTGTTGTTTTGATTTTGGCAATGCTGCTGGGTGGCATTTTTTTTTTGTTTTGTTTCATGGTGTGGTATTTACGGTTTCGCTTCGCTCATTTCAAGATGGCTTGACAAAGTATTTTTTTTAATTCTTTTAGCACCAATATTTAGTGGTTAATTTGTGGTTTCGAAATCCAATTTGTGGTAATTTGTGGTTGAGTAATTTCTGAGAAATTTTCAGAAAACTGAGTCAAGCCATCTCTGAAAATGATTTCGCTTCAAATGAATCGGACAACGATGATATATACATCAATCGAAAGCTCTTAATTTGTGGTTCACGAAAATGTAGTTTTTGTAGGCATACTTCATAATAAAATAATTAAAAAACTATTATTTAAATTTTTGAACATTGTTTACCTCTTGTTGTCAACACCGACCGTACGCGGCGCTGGTAGACCATCAAGAGCCAAGAGATCTATAGCATATCGAAAACCGGTAAATCTTTGTTTGAATTCTATCATTTACCTGCGCCATCTGCACGTAACGTTTTCCAATTCGTCATTTTCGTGTAGTGCGTATTGATCGAGTATGGTAAAACATATGATTTTTTCTCAGAAAGCTTTCGGGTAGCGATGAGTATGGTGAAACTAGAGATACTCAGAGGGAGAGATATGCGGTGAGCCAAACGAACCGTCAGTATTGGAGCCAAACGAACAAGAAGGGTAACACTACATTGAGAGGTATTGCAATTAGGTACAAAAAAGAACGTGTTTATTTCTATACGATTTTTTGTTCTATTGCCAATGAATGAATTAAAAATGCTGTGAGTGATTTTTACCCGGAGTTCAACAAACCTTGTGTATAGGTAACAAAATAAGTGAAGGTGTATAAAATTAAACATAAGCATAAAATATATCACCTTAACAGTTTTTGCGAAGCACTTCACTATTCTTAAGGACTTTCACCGTCACCACCGATTATACAAGTCGAATGTTAGTCAACATTGCGCTTTGAGAAGAGATCTGGCACCTCAGACATATGAAACCCAGTTGCCGAATTGGCGATTTTTTTCACCGCGAATCTCTTCCTCTGAGTATTTCTAGGTGAAACAGTATGTAAACAGCAGGGATACTATATGTGCAGATTTGCTGCGAAATGCAAATGATGATCAATTAGCAGATATTTGTAGTTAACAAGCCTCCGTGTGTTTTACGTAAATTTCCTCAAAATAAGTGAAATTTTACGTAGACATGCTAGCGTAATTTTCTCGATCTTCGGTCGAATCATTTCCGGAAATGTAGTTTTGCCGTTTACCGATTGTTTGAAAAAAAAAACCTAAATTAATACACCTAGGGGTGTGATCTGGTCTTTCTCATACAAAATCTATTATATGTTGAAATCTATTAGCACATACGTTTTAACTCTTGGAATAAAGTACAGCCTGATAAAAATATAGATTAATTTTTTGTTTCGATAAATATAATAATATTTTGGTAACCAACTACGCAACTGTATTCGACTGTTGGGTATTTTAGAAACCGGAATGATGCCTGAAGGTCGGGAATGGGCCTTAGAACTGTAGGGAACGGTTGAAACGCATGGTAAATGCCCAAAGGTGTGAGTCCTGATTAGAATTAAAATTAAATATTTTCTCGTCTCAGGAATATGCTACTACAACTACCCCCTGAATAATAAAACAAAAAAGTTTTCAACGGCAGCGACAACTGTATGTCATATATATGAACGACTGTCGATATGTTCTAGATAACCCACTAGCACTAACATCGGCAGGTGCCAATACTATGCTCATCCAACGCAGCGTACGGTCGGTGTTGACAACAAGAGGTAAACAATGATCAAAAATTTAAATAATAGTTTTTTAATTATTTTAATATGAAGTATGCCTATAAAAACTACATTTTCGTGAACCACAAATTAAGAGCTTTCGATTGATGTATATATCATCGTTGTCCGATTCATTTGAAGCGAAATCATTTTCAGAGATGGCTTGACTCAGTTTTCTGAAAATTTCTCAGAAATTACTCAACCACAAATTACCACAAATTGGATTTCGAAACCACAAATTAACCACTAAATATTGGTGCTAAAAGAATTAAAAAAAATACTTTGTCAAGCCATCTTGAAATGAGCTTTCGCTTCTTATTAAATATTTAAAATATTCAAGTGAACATTCGAAATGAAGTGCAAAGCGTACAATTGCGGACGTAGTAAGAGGTCTCATCCGGATTATCACTTCTACCGGTTTCCAAATGATCCAGATGTACGCAAGAATTGGATACGGCTTTGCGTGAAGCACGAAGGCGACATACCGTTGTTTAATGTGACTGCCGGAAGTAGATTGTGCAGTGTAAACTAAATTCTACTATTGAATCCGTTATGGATTAAATTTTGAAAATACCTACTTGCAGGCACATTTTCCATGCGGGAAGTATAATTTGGATGGGTCAATAAATGAACCATCATCGTCGATGGATGACACATTCGATTGTGGAAATATTGAGAACGAAACGAAAAAATTTGACAGCAGAAGCATGCTGTACTGATTTTACTTGTTTGACATTCTTATGTTTTTAAATAATTTGTAAGTTACGCCAATTGTTTTTTTCTTAAATATATATATTTTTTTAAATTTTTATGCCTAAATTGAAAAAAAAAAAAACCTTTTTACCAACAGTCGTCTGCATTCGTTTCGTTCTGATAGATATTTACACACTAATAATCAGTTTTTACGAAACCTTTAAGGTTCTTAGAGTTCATTTTTATTTCATGTTATTTGTTCACCGAACGTAACAATATTTTGAAAATTAGCATTAAAAGCATTTAATTATATTCCGTGCGAATGGCATCACTGCGTAGCGTAACACGCTATACAGAAAAAAGAACAACAGGGCTCATGGATGTTCGAGAAGAAGAAAAGTAAGAAGCCAGTTGTCGATCCTTAGGTTTTGAGCAAAATTATTTAGTGTAATATTGAAGGTGATAATTTCGAAGTGTTTTGTTTTTTATTCTCGCTTATTTTCCGTCGGTCTAGTTCCGCCACTGTTGTGGCCAATCACCGACGCCCAGGGAGGCGAGTCCACACCCAGGACCCTAACTCACGACCCGTTTATTAACGGACCGGCGCCAACGGCTTTACTTCCTCATGCGATGGAAGGCGTGATCCCAGAGATTTTTCGCCTCAGAAAATCTCCCGGTGTCGGCTAGGATTGAATCTAGACCAGTTGGGTTGGTTGTGAGTGGATCACGCCACCTCACAACCATCGACACCTATGTCGGCGGTGGAATTCGAACCCAGGCGTCGAGCGTGGTTGGCGGAGACGTTACCAACCACACTAGGCCCCCGCTCAATTTCGAAGTGTTGTTGCGTAAGTTTTTATAAATTTCATTCAGTGTTGTTATGAATAATTCTTGTAGAAGCAGCATCGGAGATTTTACGGTGTGATGAAGCTGTTAATTCATTCAGTACTCCGGTCGTAGGCCGATATGAAGAGGTAGAAGCAAACAGAAGTCATTTTGATTTATCTGCCTCATTCCGTGATGTTGTCACTTCCACTCCGAGACGTGCAACATCGTATTTTACTCAACCTGAGAGCATTCCTCTGGATTTATAGCAAACCATGACATAGGATGAAGCAATGGATCTGTCAACGAAACAGTATAACAGTAGCAGTGACATGGATTCTCCAAACAATTTAGTTGTGTTGAAAGTTCAACGGCAGGGTGTAGAAGTATCTGGCGATAGGCCATTAAATTTAGTAACAGCTAGCAATGTTGCAGCCTCCTCCGGTCATTGCAAGAGATTTTCGAAAGAATCAGTAGTTCCGAGCACACTCAAAGTTCTAGAGAATGCAACCGCTAAGCCGAATTCCGTCAACTCATCTGCAAGTTGTCAAAATTTAGCATTAAACACATCGTAGTTTGAAATTTCCGTATTACCGGGTAAGTAAAAAATAGATCACACTCATCAAAACAGAACATATCAACTTCAACGGTTGTGTACATTTTCAGACACACAATTCTTTGGTACAAGTTTGAAAAACAAAAATGACAGCGAAAGAAACGATGAGACTGATGACGATGATGGTGTTGATACACACATAAAATTTTTTGCCGGGTCTCGGTAACTTATTGCCGAGAACGGCACCACTGAGTGCTCGGTTAAAAAAATAATGACAGCTGTCATATTTTTTCGTAAATCTCGGTTCACTCAACTGAAATCTCGGCACGAAATATCCGAAAACTCGCTAGCAATTTTTTTTTGCTCTCGCGGGGTGTAGGTAGGTAAAGGCCAGGCACAGCCCATCTCGCAGTAATGACCTTTTTGCGAGACGACGCGGATGAAATCTGCCAAATATCTGGGGTATTTACAAATATCTGGCAGATTCTGAGGTTTATCTGTTTGTCTGGCGCGCAAACAGAAATCTGGCAAAATCCAGATTTATCTGGCATACTGGCAACGTTGGTCGGAACTCTAATATCAAGATGAAATGAATTTGGTTTTCCTCTATACCGCAACCGCGGAATGCAACTAGTATTGTCATTTTGAACTAAATTTATTTAGCTAGTAAAATATAATCACCAGTACAGCTCGTTTAACTATCTATTCAAAGATCTGTACGGAGCATTTTGGTTTTCTATTTTCGTTTTAATACCCTATACACTAAAGTCGCTTTTTACGCAAGGGATACATGCCGCGTAAAAAACCGCGTAAATTCCGGAATCCGCGTAAAAAAAAACGCGTAAAATTCCGGAATCCGCGTAAAAAAGCCGCGTAAAAAGCGACCTTAGTGTATACAGTTATTTAAATAAATCTGAAAAGAGCAGAGTGTAGAGTTCAAAAATAAACAACGCATTTTGTTGTCCCCGGCGACGCAGCGTATTTTGCGGCACCCGAAAAATCATATTGAATACTGATATTCGCTGCTATACGAAACAAGAAAAAAAGACAAAGAAGACAATTCAAACGGCAATTCGATTGTGTTCCACGCCCCACTGTGCGTCAACAGCGACAATGTAGTTTTCACTTTGCTTGACTGCACAAAAATGAATATCGAGTTAGACGATAGACGACGAGTAACCAGCGCTCTGTTCATACATTGCTCGGTGCAGTACTGTTGCCTGTGCCATCATATTCTCCTTCAAGACATCAGTTTTATCAACATTAACATATTTATTAACAGCAGAACGTAATACTGTCTGATGGTGGAGGTGGTTACGAACTTTCCGAAAAAGCTTTACCTTCAAGACATCAATTTAGTCTAGGCTGATGGAAGCAAACATTAGTTGACCTATGGGGACGGGGAGATTCTGTCAATTTTTTTTTGCCACTGCTATACAGGATATCACAGCAGGCAGTTGGTGTCTATTCATGGAGTTTGTGCAGGCGTGCTCGCATATGATTGGTACATTGTTGGTGAAAATTCGACCTTGAAACTTTTATTCAATTTTCACTGTTTAACAATGAAGTGATAATGAAAATTGAAGAATCACAAAATTGTCCATCATTTAATCAATCCAACGGCATATTGATTGTTGTGATCCATCATGTGGTTACATCGGTATAGCCGTTTGAAATCTTTCATTCCGACGTTACATCTTGGTTTTAGTTTTCGCGGAATGTATCTCGATATAGTGCGGTTAGACGTAGTCCTACGTCAAAATACAAATATAAATGTGGGAACCCTAATATCAAGATGAAATGAACTTGTTTTTTTCCATATCGCAACCGCGGGATGCAGGTAAGATTTTCATATCAAATTAAATTAGCTGGAAAAATATAAACATTAAACTACCTTGAACTACCTGTTCAAAGATCTGTACAAAACATTTTGGTTTCCTGTTGCAGTGTTTCCCAACCGGGGCTCCGCGGTCGGCAAGGGGGCCTTGGTAAATTTGACGGGCAACTAAAATTTGTTTTCAAATATCTCTGGAAAGCAGAAACAAAATAGGTTTGCAGGATGATATGAGACTGGCGAACGCAGCTTCGTGTCGCAAAACTCCTATCTGAAATACTTTTGGGGGGCACGAAGCTCTCTATGCTTCGCTTCGTGATTTCACTGTGTTGAATCAGAGCATGCAACAAATAGACTGGAATCGATTAATGACGGTAGGATCAGTTGATGCAGCCATTGATATTTTTACAGCGAATTGTTTAGAGTTTTCCGGACGAATATACCGTTGAAAATAACTAAACGAAAACTGCACACAAATAGGCCATATGGTGGAACGCAAATATTCGGAATCTTCGGAAAGCTAGAAAACGGTATTTCAAACACAGGGGTGAACCACTGAAAACTGAAATGCGTGAAATAGAGGCCCAGTACGACTCTTTGAACGCAAGATGTTTTCGTGATTACATTCATCGCATTGAAAATGACGTTAAAGCTTACCCTAAATCGTTTTGGAAATACATCAAAAATCGGAAATCAACGAAAAAAATACCTCAGAACACTCGTTACCAGGGAGTGAGTGTCTCTACGCCAGTGGATTCTGCGAGTATGTTCTCGTCTTTCTTTCAGAGTGTGACAAGTAATGACTCACCACCTTTGAGTGAAACATACTTGAGCAGTATTCCGCAGTTCGACTTAAATTTTTCTCGGATGAACTTCTCGCCCAATGATGTTCTGCTCAAACTTCAATCCATCGACGGATCGAAAGGCCCTGGACCCGATCAATTGCCACCGTTTGGAAATCCGCTTCGATCATACCGATTCATAAATCAGGTTCGCTCAACGATGTAGAAAATTATCGCGGAATTTCTATATCAAGTTGTTTGCCGAAAGTTCTCGAAAGCATGGTACACGATGTGCTCTACCAATCTGTTAAACACGTTATCTCAGCTGATCAGCACGGATTTGTTCAGAGGCGTTCTACTACGACAAATTTGATGAGTTATGTTTCGATCCTTGTAAATCGGATGGAGAAACGGTAGCAAATTGACGCGATTTACATTGACTTTGCGAAAGCATTCGACAAGGTGCCACATACTTTAGCTGTCGAAAAGTTCAAGCGGATAGGACTTCCAGAGTGGCTGACACAATGGATTTCGTCTTACCTTACCGGACGTAATTCTTCGGTGAAGGTAGATGAAACGTATTCTACACCTTTTGAGATTCTTTCAGGAGTACCTCAAGACAGTATTCTGGGCCCTCTGTTGTTCATACTGTTTATAAACGATCTCTGCACGAAGCTGAAATCTCCAAAATTATTGTACACTGACGACCTCAAGTTTTACCGTGTAGTCACAACGGAGGCTGACTGTTGTGCGCTCCAAATGAACATCGACATGCTTCTGGAATGATGTGGCTTGAACGGAATGGAAGTCAATGTGACCAAATTTGGGAGTGCTTGTCGATAGCAAATTAAGGTTTGCGGAGCACATTTCTGCAGTCACGGCTAAAGCTTACTTCCTATTGGGTTTTTTGAAGCGAAATTCGATATTCTTCGACAATATTTACACGCTAAAGATACTGTATTGCTCGTTCGTGCGCAGTGTCCTGGAATATGCGGTGCGGGAACGATTTCCCGGAAATTACCTTTTCCCGGGATTCCCGGATCCTGGAAAGAAAAATATTGATTCCCGGGATTCTCGAGTTCTCCGAAAAATTTCGTAAGATTTTATATAGTTTCCCATACAATTGTGCAATAAAAATCGTCAAAGTGCATATCACCTTCAAAGTGGGCATTATAGGAACCAAATATTTGCTTGAAATGACGGTCAATATTTGCTGGCCGTGTAATATAAAATTATTTGCTTCAATAATTTGTCAAAAACCTTTGCTGTCTTATTCAGTCAACGAAAAATTAGGCATATAAATCCAAGGCTTTGTAATGTTGTTATGCCAAATCAAACTATAATGTTACATAGATTATTTTATGACAATAAATCGCATCGTGTAGTGGTATAGCAAATATATTCGGTAAAATATAAGCGAATCGGCTTTGCTATTTTTCAAGCAAATAGAGTTATAATTGATATTGATTATAGTGCAATACTATATCATATATAAAATAGCCCGAAGAAATATTTTGCTCAAAAAATGCAGTACCAAATATAGCTAATATTTGCCTTGTTTAATGCCTGCTTAACACTCAGCTTACTCTTCAACAAACTGAAAGTATTGGAAACTCCAGTTTCTAATGAAAGAGATGGAACTTTAGAAGTATTATAGATATCATGATTTAGAAGTATTATAGATATCATACACCAACGGTGTTTCAGCGGACTTAAGTAAAATTTTATAGAAGGAATTTACATTATTTGGGTTTAACGGAAAATTGTCAGTGGATCTGAAGCGATTGCTTGACGACATAAAAACCCTTCTGCAAATATTTGCAACAAAAATCGACCGTGAATTTCTAGTGTGAACTTGAATAAGTTTTGTTTTTTAATTTGTTTTTCATGCGAATTGATAACGAAATTGTAAACGATTTTTTGATACCTTCTATTAATAAATTTTGTTTGAAATCTCACTTCTGCTAAGAATTTTTTCCCATTCCCGGTTCCCGGGAATTCCTGGGAAAATAGATTTTTCATTCCCGTTTCCTGGAAAACCAATTTCCGGGATTATTGCAAACCCTATGCAATACACATCAACCGGTTAGAACAAGTTCAGAAACACTTTCTCTAATATGCTCTTCGATCTCTAAACTGTAGGGACAGAACTAACCGACCATCGTATGAAAGCCGCTGTATGTTGATCGATTTGCCCACATTGTCGAGTAGACGAGTTTTCCACCAACGTATGCTAATATTTGATGTGCTAACAGATCGAATAGATTGCGCGGACGTTCTTGGAAAATTGCGATTCAACACACCCCTTCGATTGCTACGTCAACCTGAGTTTTTCCGCCGACCAAATCACCGCACTCGCTATGGAATGAATAACCCATTGGATGTCTGTTGTAATTATTTTAATGATGTGATAAACATGTTTGATTTTGGTGTGTCGAAATATGTGTTTAGACTAAGAATTGATACATAAGTTAAATTGTCTGTACGATGTTTTATGTCGAAGATGAAAATAAATAATAACAAAGGGGGCCGCGGAGCTCTTTGTGTTTAGTAAAAGGGGTCACGAAGCCAAAAGGGTTGGGAACCACTGTTTTATTGTCTTTTTAGATACCCTATACTTAGTTATTTAAATCAATCTGAGAAAAACAGAGTGCAGAGTTCCAAAATAAACAACGAATTTCATCTGTACAATGCACAAAATTTATATACCCTGCCATCTGCCTCTATTTACACGTACAGAATTTGATTGTGCCCAGCGGCACTTTCTGATATTTGCTTCAATACGAAAAACAAGAAGCTTTGCTCGGTCTCACACAAATAAATATCGAGTTCTACTGCACTGATAGACGACTTGAACTTCGGCGTGAAGTACTGTTGCCTGTGCCAGCATGTTTTCCTTCAAGACATCAGTTTTAATAACATCATTAAACTGTCTGATGAAGAGCGTTGTTGCGAACTTTTCGAAAAAGTTTCACCTTCAAGACATCAAAATAGTCTAGGCTCATGGGAGCAAACATTTAGTTGACCTATTGAGACGGGGAGATTCTGTCAAAAAAAATTTGCCACTGAGGCGTGTTCGCATGTGATTGGCACATTGTTCGTGGAACTTCCACCTTGAAACTATTAGGGTGTCGAACGTCTTCGTCAGTGGTTTTCTTCGGCAGGTTTTCTGCAGCAATCTTATGCAAAAACCTGCCGAAGGAAACCACTGACGAAGACGTTCGATACCCTACTTAATTTTCACTGTTTAACAATCAAGTGGTGATGATAAGTGAGGCATCACAAACTTGTTCATCATTTTCAGTCAAAGCACTCAATTTCAATACGGGTTGCGTTGTAGTAAAAATATGAGTGCGGGAGAATATTGAAGAGAGAGAATAGGAGAGAAAAAACATAAAAGCCGAAGTGTTTTCTTGCTTTCCATAGCGATACCGCTACCGTGCAACGCAGCGTAGTTCGGTCCATGGTCAATTCGAGAACAACAGAGGAATTGCTGTTTATCGCATGACATAAACAGGAGGGTGACAATGGAAGTCGACTTTCTGAATTTTGTTTAGCGATAGTCCCCATGAAAATTTCAGCTCCATCGTGCAGCAGCCTCCTTCCCAGAACTAGGTATAGTCACAGAAATCCATTCCCACAGACGGTCATTCGAAGCAGCCTTCTGGTGCATATGTAGTCTGAAATAGTATATTTTCTCGATATTCTTTCACCGGAATGAAGTTCTGATACTAGAAACCTTGCGACCAATGATGAAAAACAAACTGCTGCAAATCGATTCCGGTGCAAGCTTGCGTTTAGAACAAATTCACCACAAACCGATCTGTGAATGGCCTTTCCTCGTGCTTCCACAGAATCATTGAATGATTTTGTGGTGAGAAGTATATCACAATGTGGTTGGATAACTGCGCCATCCACTTGTTTCTCTCTGATACTACTGATAAATAAAAGAAACAACTTGTGAAAGCTTTTCCCTGCAGAAAACTAGCGATTGTAAAATCAATCAAACCACAAAATATCATTAGGTCAACTGGTACATCAAATTCTAAACCTGAAGACTAATAAACTATTGTATATATCACACAAATTGAGTTCGATAAATTGCCAAAGAAAGGTAATAAACTTAGCTTACTCGCAAAAAAAATTCTACGCTCTTGCGTGCGGCCTTTCGGCAGTTACCCGGAACACGCATGTGTGCATGTTTTTTAATTCTTTCTTCGTTTTATTTATCAATTCCTCCTTAGTTTTTGCGACAAAATTGTTGGAGTAGATCTCACGCTTTAGGCGTACCCAGAAGTCCTCGATGGAACGCAACTTGGGTATGTTGGGTGGGTTCGCCAACTTGGGTACCACCAAGGATGGAAAAATTCACTCACTCGAAGAACTACTTCCGATTTTTTATCGCATGGAATCGTTTTGTTGTATTTCATTTATCAACAATGATACGGCTGCTTAGTTACAAAAATGAAAAAGAATCGTTAGTGATAATTTCAGGAGAATCAATACTAAAAATTTTCGTTTCCTGAAGACGGAAATTCTTTCACCGATTTTTTTTCAGCTAGATAGTTTTAAGCTGCAATTTTTGCAATACATTCAACATTGAATCAACGACATAAAATGATGCCATACTCTAAAGATTTGTCTCACAATGATGTAAAATTGGACTCATAAAGTATGAAATATAGAAAGTATCAAACTAGTCACTCGATAATTCTCTAATGTATTTCTTGGTTGAAACCTCCAAACTATAAGGCAATTAAAATCACAATCTTGCATGTACTTTATGTAAGGAAGCGAACGGCTTCGTCAGTGGTTTCTTCGGCAGGTTTTCTACAGCGATCTAATGCAGGAACCTGCCGAAGAAAACCACTTCCGATGCCCTATATTACATGAAAGCTTGCATGTAATATACTTGAACACATGCTTTCTGGAAATCTGTTTGATGCGCCCCGGCTACGATACCAGTATCGAAGTTCCTTTTTCTAGAAGACAACACCCCGTAGAACATCCAGCTTCCATTTTTGCTTACATATTTTACAAGAAGAAAATTAGTTTCCCGGTTTGGACGTGTCTACACTGCCGGTAACCGCAAGTTAGTCCCATCTGTAAAATACGAAATCGAGAAAACAGCTTCTAAAGATATTTCGTTCACGCTCAGTTATCACTTATTTGACATGAGATATTTTGACAATATTCATGCTAAAATATAGTTTGCATACTAGCCTACACTTATTACGTTGTGAAAACCACTGAAATCATTGATTTAATGATAAAAACCTTGAGTGTGACTGACTTGCCGTTACATTCTACATCGAAGAGAAAAGTAACCGCCAGTCAGTCACATTGTCATGTTGATGCTATAGTGCTTGTCGACGTGTTGTTATCCGTTACCGTGGAAATCCGTCAATCCTTCGTAGTTCGGAAGTGTATGTTCATGTGAACAGTTCCAAAACTGTCGATGTTAGAAAATCTCATGATGTACGGAACCGATGAAAGCTCATCCGGTGAGGATTCGGATGAAGAAACTGCAGCCGGGACTGCAGTTGGTTCATCCGACAGCAAATGTCAAGATTATCAAAATCCGCTTGAGGTTCGAGCATCACCTTTGGCGATATATTGGACGATTTCCTGGATTCTGATGGAAGCTTTCTCGATACTGAAGATTTTCCGGATAGATCCATGAAGGAGCGTACCAAGAATAAAAATGGACTTGAACTCATATCAGCAGGAAATTGCTGTACATAAACTCATCACCATTTCAAAAATAATCCCAATAATTGATAATTGTTACTAGATAACTTAATTTCATATAAACGGTCATATCGAACTTCTCTTCTTTACTCCCCATTAATTTAATTTTTTTTAATTGGGACTGACTTCCGGTTATTTTTCCTCTGGGACTGACTTTTCATGAAAATTTTTCACCACATATCCTTTTGAAATTATCGAAAGCGATAGAGAATCAGTTTGGACTACTAATTATCACTTGAACGATTTTTCCCATCCCTGGGTACCACATCGATTTTCAGCCGCACCATCTCCTCCAACTTGGTGTGTGAAATGAGCTTTACCTCGGTGCTCACTTCCTTCGTGAGGGAAGTAAAATACGACGTGCCCTGCCAGTCGTTACCATCCAGGGTGAGATAGCCCAAGTAACATTTGAAGTTTTTTCGAATTCCTGAAGCTATTACTCAAACCATACTGCTAAAACCAAAGATACGCTCTTAATTTCTTGAAATCACTAATAAAATTCTATAAAGCATGCCTCAAAACCAGAAGGGCCCATTCTATGAGAGGTTGGTAGAACCTCTGTTAATACCGTCTGTATGCTAAAAGGTACTGACTTAACCATGTTGTATCAAGCTTTATAGCTGTTGTTAAATCCTATAGGAGAGCCGAGAAAGACAATATAGTTTTGGCGACTTGTTCTTTCAATGTTTTTAGGAAGCCATAGAGCTAACACTAAAGATATCAACAAAATATTAATTTGGAAGCCGTATTTTTATCTTTACCGATACTAAGTTTAATATAATTTTTCTGTAAATATAGAATTCCACAGCACTATTCAGCATTTTTTCATTCATGGAAAATTCATAAATTGAAAGTTTTTTTTCTCCATTTCATTATCAGGAAATGAATAAAACTTTGACTTAGAGCTAAATAACCATGCGAACAGCATTTCTTCGTGAAAATCTAGTGAAGTAGGACGAAAAATGATAATCCCCTCAAGAAACTATCAATTATTCTCTAAACACCGAATCAAGTCTTACAATGATATTCAATACAAACTATGAATGACATCCATAAAAGTTTGTCAAATAAGTGAGACATCAGTTTTTTGGTAGAAAGAATTGATAAAAAAAATGATGCCGCATTGTTTTTCGAACAATTGTTTTTCTTATTTTCCAAGTCATGAATTTTTCGTGAGGTGAAAATTATTTAATTAATGGACGCCAGTATATTAAGTGCAATTAGAGTTGCATTTCTCTCTTTAAGTATACTAGGTTTGAACTTTGCACTTAAAAAATCGCATAAAGGCGATTAACATTTACGTCATCTTTGTAAGAACCTTTTTAAGCATTCCTTCTCCTCAGTTAAACCAACAGTCTTGTGAAAAAAACCTTTTGGATTTGGCAGCGCTGCTTCAAGTCAAATGAAGACAGCAATTCCGACCGCGTCGCGCAAAGTTGTCAGAATTGCTTACTGTTTATGTTCACCGGATTTGTTTCTCGTCAAAAAGTAAGAATTATAAAATTATTTGTATCATCTACACCTAATCGAAACTTGTAACAATTACAGTATGCCATTCAAAATTGTGCAGACGATTGAAGGAGGGGAGAGTTGCTTGAGCATCGTTCCCAGTGGATGGGAAGTGGATGGAATTTTACATTGGCCGAAAAAACATAAAGTAGTAAAGTTATCACTCCAGGAGGATTCCCTACCCGCTGATAATTGGCAGCGAATCAACTGCATTAAAAAAGACAGTTGCAAACGTACGAAGAGGCCTGCGAAGAGCTGAACAAGATGGAAAATAAATCTGATACGGAGATGGACGAGGTGAGCACGACCCGGCTTCCTGACAAAAGACGACAACAGTTGACAACAAACACACGAACGATTGCAAACGTAGATCTCAATGCATACGCTGAGCAGCAGACTGCCGATTTTTCCAGTACCACAACGAACAGCAAAGATGAAATATTTGTTCTTAATTATGAAGGGGTAAGTAAAAATTTTTGTGTAACTTTCAGGTAGCATATACAGCGATTTTCATTTTGTTTCAGATGGGAACAGGTCTAAGCTTAGAACCGATCGTGTTGTCCGAGTCTGCAGACAGCATTACACAGAATCCTGCTCAAGTCGTATACCTGCAGCCTGAAATGGTGCACGACAATACAACGGATAGTGCTGTTGCAACTGCTGTGCTGCAAAATCTTAATCTGATTTTGGCAAACCAGTCGAAGATCATGCAAGTTATGACGAAACTTATGACTTATGAAAAATATATAAGAAATATGAGCTTTATATGCGGCACTAGTGGAAAAGCAAACGGAATGGACAGTTGTTATAAACTGGTCGATTTTTTCCTTACACGTCCATTTCTACTGCAATGTTCCTGGACCGGAAATTCGAGACCAACAGGAATGAATCAGTCCGGAGTAAACGAACCTGGCAAGGTAACTGAAACGAGTAAAATCGCTTTAAAGTTTTTCAAGAGATTTCGTGCGCTGTTTCTTAAGTAAGTTATGCTAGCTGACAGGGATTTTTCGGAAATGGATTGCGATGTGTTTTTTAAAAGAATAATTAAAAATAGTAAACAGAGAGTAAATGCTTCAATAAAAGCATCAAAGCATAGGAACAGACCAAGAAACATAAAATATAAAGTTCAAAAAGCAGCTATTGATGGTAACACTGAAAAAAACGACACGAATAACGTTCCTTTGCCACTGGATGAATCTACCTGAGTTCGACTTGTTATTTGTTTTGTATGACGAAGAAAACATGTTATTTTAGTTGTAATTGCTTGAATGTATTTCAGTGACTGACAATAAACAGAAGTGTTCTACTATTATAAAGTGTGCAACAGCGGTATAAATACAATATCTCCTTTTGATCCATGTGGAAAAGGAATCATTTTGCATTTGATCTCAGAGGTACGAAAAGTTCTTGGTTCATTATACTGGAGAGATGCAACATAGATATGTAGGAAGGATGATCGGATTGGTGTTGTGAAAAATAAATTTAAGGTTTTCAAAGGTCTGCCACTTATCACGAATTCATCGTTTTTAAAGGCATAGATCATTTCAACCAATTCGTTTTTTTTTGAGTTAAAAACCACTTATTAACAAAATCATTTCTCAAAGAGAATTCAAAAAGTTGAATATGTGCGAAACGATTTTTTCCGTTCTCCTCGGTTATTGGTGTTTTCAAACTTGGATACGAGTGTTCAATTGACTGTGGTGGTTCGCAAAATTTATTTGCTTCGCCAATTCGCTTTGCCAGTTGAACCAACGGCCGGTTTCCAGAACGGATAAAGTTTTTTAGTTTGTAAAGTTTGTTTTCGAACGGATTTGTGCTGAATTTGAACAATATTCCAAAACGTTTAACATCATCTACCAAATGATTCGAATTATGTACATTGCTCGTTATGTAGTCTTCTCCGTAAATGTCTCCATAGTATTCCACGTAATGCAGCAACAATTTTTGAGCCACATCAAGCAAATAGCCATATTCATTCGAAGAACGAATTGTCACCGCGCAAAAAAGTGCTAAGAAATGTTCGTACACGTCAGAGGGTAGATGTTCCTTAAGCACTACTATCGAAATGTAATGCAAAAAAGTTCGAAACTCTAACCCTTTCCAGTGAGGGGGACAGTCAAGCTCACGTACTGCACGATGAATTTCTAAAGGCATTTTTAATTGATGTAATTTTCTGGTTATGCTTGAAACATCACCTGCACTCCATTTGGTCCGATAATTGCCAAACTTTCCGTCGCGCCAACCAAGTAGACATTTTTTCATCAAACCAAGGTCGATGAGGTGAAGAGAATCGCCGACCGGAAAATCTTTAATCATGTCGATTGGAAGTTGTAGTAAAGGTGAATCACATTTATGATGTGAATCATATTGCTTCTTTCGGAAACCGACATTTGTCCTTTTTGCGGCAGGCTTCTGAGGAAAATAATTAGTGTGTGATAAGTACGAATATTCTCCAACTATTTCGCACTTTTGACAACCATTTTGGCTGTTGAAATTTGCAACTCCTAGAAACGGAAGTGTAGCAGGATTTAGATAAAAAAAACTACATATTTAATTGAATGCAATCGTTTTTTTACGCGGATTTTTGTCCTGCGAATTATCGAAATTACGCGAATTATTATTATTGTGTTTTTTACTTGGTATTTAAATCCGCGCAAAAAAATCGTCTGCATTGCGTCGACGTTGATAGTGTCCAGTAATTTTAGCTTTTTGTCACATGTTTTACCTTTAACGAACGCTCTTGCTGGTGAGTCACATATGAAACACCGGATGGAGACTGTCAATTTATGACCATTTATAATAATTCCTTCGGTTAATATTTGTTTCATCTCTTCAACTAAAGGATTTAAAAACTGGTTCACTTCCTTGGGTTTGCTTTGACCAGCATAAGCACCTGATACCATAGGTTGAACATCTAGAGCTTCCTCAATACTAGCGAGAATGGGCCAAAATTCTTCTTTGGAGCTATTATTATATATTGGTAATCCATCAATATTTACTTTTATTGAGATATGCGTGAATTGTTGAATTGCTGAAAAAAACTTGTTTAAGGCATTCTGCAAAACCATGATGCCAATATTGGCCATCTCCCATTGGTTGTATTTGAATATCCTCGTCAATTTTGAGAAACATCCGAGGGTCTTTTGGAAAGACGTTGGGTAATCTATTGTTGAGAATCAGCATTAGATCCTTCAAAGCGTTTTGCCTGATGTTGAACGAAACTGCCCATTTTTGAAGATCAGTATACAACAGCTCGTTTGTTATTTCCTCATTTGAAAAAAATGGTAATTCGTCTTGTTGTGGAATATTTGACGCGATTTCGTTACATTTAACTCTTGGCAAATGAAGGCTTGGAGTAGAATAAATGTGGTTTTTAAGCGGTTCACTACGTTCTGTCGCATTTGTAGTCACATGAAAAACTTGATTCACTATTCCTTGAATACTCTGATTATTCACGGTTAAAAGGATCTTATGGTAATTTTTTTTTTTTTAAAGGGGGGATTTGTTAGTAGCTTAAGTATTTATAATAAATATTAGTAAATAATGAGTATGTGTGTCCAATCACAAATGGTGACTTCTCAACACTGTTAGAAATTTGTAATTTTAATTGTCAGGATTTGTTTGCTTTCGCAATTAGGACTTATGATTCGTAGGGATTTGAACCTACTTGTCAGAAAAGGGGAAGTAAACTTACAACTAACTTAATTGCTAAATTATTGGCTATAAAGAGAGCTTATCGTAGCAATTGAGGATTGCAACGATTTTTGTCGAAAATTGTTAATAATTTTATTTGACATAGCTTCTAATGGTTCAACACCAGTAAGTCTATGTAATTCGAGTGTACCAAACCAAGGAGGACGCTTCAAAATCATTTTCAGAATTTTATTCTGAATCCTTTGAAGCGTTTTCTTCCTTGTTGAACAGCAACTTGACCAGATCGGTACAGCATAAAGCATTGCTGGTCTAAAAACAGAGGCGACGCGTGACCAAGTGGGCTACCTGTTCAATCAACATTTGCAACACTGAAACAACAGTATCGTGATAACAGTTTCGAAAACTTTTATCTCTCTACATTTATCTATATGGCAAAGAAATTCTACGGTCTTTTCTGACCGCGAGTTTTCCGATGATTTTCTCGTAGAACAATGATATCTGCATCCTTTCATAGAGGAAATCTTTATCCACATTTATCGCATCATGATTCTCATATCGGTTTTATCCGTCGAAGAACTAGAAAAGTTCGCTCGACGGATGGCGTTGTGATATGCAATGTCAGTATCATGCAGGTTTTGTCCAACGATAATTAAAAAATTATGTTTATGATCTTTTTGCCTCTGAACTTTTCGCATGAGTAAAAAACCTATCTTTGCTTATCAAATCTTAGTTCAATGTGAAAGCGTTTCCTTTGACGATGTTAAAATTTTAAATTAATAAGAAAGCAGCGCGTAAGAAGACAAACGTATACTATGTGGACTATGCGAGGTTCAAGTTTTCGAATGAACAAAATGGGTATAGAGGTTTGAATGAAACTAAACATCGACGGAAGAATTCCACCACATTGACAGAAATAATGAATGCATTTGCTCGTTTTTCATCTGCACTACGAAAGCTCTGAAGATGGATCTGCAAACTCTCGCGGCCACGTGGTCTCTCTCAAATTTCAATGACGTCGAGAGAAGAAACAGAAAGGCATAACGAAACAGATGACCAGACACTAAAGAGAGGTGTAATGAATGTTTTCTCTCGCTGACATCGGTTTTGTTCAGCAGAAAGTTTGAACCAAAAATGTCATTTTCACGCGAGGCGTCGCATTAGTAGTGGTGAGAATAAATGACTGCGTCTACCCTGCCGCACTTGAAGGTGCAGAGAAGTGTTGAACGACGGTTAGTTCAGGTGAAAGGTCTGAACAAACGGTAGTCATTATTGCGTGTGGGTTGCGTTGCGTGTGAGTTGTATGGCGTATCAAGTACCTTCTTCACGGTGCATAAATTTCCACTATGTAGAAAATAAAATGAGGATGTTCGGGATAACATTGAAATTACAAATAAATTACTCCGATGATTTTTATCCACCCTACAAATGTGAAAAAATCACTCTTTTTCTGAGATTGTCTACCTGTCCTATGAACAGGTTGAACAGGTGGACGAGACGCCTCTGTCTAAAAATTTGTTTGTAAATCAAAAGTTTGTTCTTTAAACAAAGTTTAGAATTCCTGTTAATGAGAGGATATAAACATCTCGTATATTTGATGCACTTGGCTTGTATACTCTCAATGTGCTCTTTGAAAATAAGTTTTTTATCATAAATTAGTCCCAAGTACTTAACCTTGTCGGACCAACTTAAAATAACCCCATTCATCTTGACAACGTGATTATTGTTTGGCTTGAGGAAAGAAGCCCTAGGCTTATGCGGAAAAATTATCATTTGGGTTTTACAAGCATTGGGAGAGATTTTCCACTTTTGCAAGTAGGAAGAAAAAATATCTAAACTTTTCTGCAATCGACTGCATATGACACGAAGACTTTTTCCTTTTACGGAAATGCTTGTGTCATCGCAGAACAATGACTTTGTGCATCCTGGAGGCAAATCAGGAAGATCTGAAGTGAATATGTTGTACAGGACTGGACCCAAGACTGAACCTTGAGGTACACCTGCTCTGACAGGAAATCTATCAGATTTTGAATTCTGATAGACAACCTGCAGAGTTCGATCAGTAAGATAATTTTTTAAAATTTTGATTAGGAAAATTGGAAAATTAAAAGTTTGCAATTTCGCAATCAAACCTTTATGCCAAACACTGTCGAATGCTTTTTCTATGTCTAAAAGAGCAGCTCCAGTGGAATAACCTTCAGATTTGTTAGCTCGTATCATATTAGTAACTCTGAGCAATTGATGAGTTGTGGAATGCCCATGGCGAAATCCAAACTGTTCATTTGCAAAAATTGTATTTTCGTTGATGTGTGACATCATTCTGTTAAGAATAATTCTCTAAAACAGTTTACTTATTGAAGAAAGCAAACTGATTGGTCGATAACTTGAAACTTCAGCTGGGTTCTTATCCGGTTTTAAAATGGGAGTAATTTTTGCATTTTTCCATAATTTGGGAAAATATGCAAATATGCTTCAGCAATTGAAAATTTTCACTAAAAATTCCATTGTGCTCTCAGGGAGATGTTTGATTAGTATATTAAAGATTCCATCGTCACCAGGTGCTTTCATATTTTTGAAATTTTTAATAATTGATTTAATCTCAATCAAGTTAGTTTCAATTATTTCTGCAGCTAAAAAAATCTGGGAAAAAATTAAATCAAATTGACGTGTGACTTCATTTTCAATTGGACTCACAAAATTCAAATTTGAGTTATGAACACTCTCAAACTGCTGAGCAAGTCTTTGAGCCTTTTGTCCATTGGATACAAGAAAACGTTCACCATCTTTTAAAACTGGAATAGGCTTTGAAGGTTTCTTAAGAATCTTCGACAGCTTCCAAAATGGTTTTGAATATGGTTTCAATTTTTCAACTTTAGTGGTAATTTTTGTTAATTTTACGCTTAAAATGACCGCTTGAATTTATTTTTTCCATCTATCTGACATTGGAAACGTACTCGGCTGTATCATTTAAAAATACAAATGAACAAAATAAGTTTTGTCCTGAATAGTACAAAAGGTTGCATGATTGGTTTAAAATATCATTTTTCAATCCTCAACGGTTTTAAAGATAGTAACAAATATCTTTATTAGAGTTGAGCATGAGCATGAGCATGATTGACCGCCCGCGGTTGCTACTCCGTTATTGCCAGATCAGCTGTAATTACACAGAGAACCAATGGGTGATGTTTGGGACTAACATTCATCCTCAATGTGTAAAAACTGGTGATCTTATCTTTATGTTAGGCAATACCAGCGCCGGCCGCATCCGAATGCAGGTCAAAGAAGGAGTGTGTATGGGAATTTGTTGACGTGATACTCGCTTTATTGGAAGCCGAGAACACCTCTGCACTTCCACGAGAAATCACTGGGATGTTGGAGAAAAGGGTAGGGTTTGCAGCAGATTTCGTTTTGGTAAACGACGCGCTGAATTCGGGTACCGGGTTCATAGCAAATATCACGCCTACAAGTTCATAATAACCTCCGCGAAAATTATTACGCGATTCGATCTCGTTCTGTTTGATATACCACCGAAAAAAAGGCACGCGAGAATACCGGAACTGCGATTAAATTAATACAGACTAAAATATTCGAACATTCCCTCAACAAATCATCATGCAACTACCGAAGAGAGTCTCCCTTTGGTGTATCTCAGCCGACTACACAATGTTACGAGAGCTACGAAAGTTCTATCCACGTTAACGTCTCGACACTTCTATTCTACCGAAACGTATCACCCATTGATTTATCTCAGCTGACTACACGATTTTACGAAGACTACTGGAGTTAAGTCCACGTTAACGTCTCGCCGGTTCTATCGTTTCTTCGTGAAGGACCCTCTTCATACCGAAAATTATAACGGTAGATATTCGGTCACCCGGAGATATGGCTTTCTGCTTAACAGGTCGACTAACGACAGAACCGAAGCATCATGCACGACCGCTCTATCCCTTTCTACCGATGTGGACGCGTATGGACGCGGCGTTTCACGTCGATTTTCTTTTGTTTGTCTACGCAAGAGTCGCCTTTCAAATACAAAAATTGGCGAAATTCCATGCATCCAAAGCCCTAATAATTTGAAAAATGCAGGTACACATATTTGCCAAAACGTAGTCTCAAATTTGCGAACAAAACACCAAACTAGCCATAATTATAAAATAATATTTAAAATGACTATTCAAAAGCTAGAAAAATCGAAAAATAGTTAGCATCGATTCTGGTTAGTAGCAAAACTTACATTTCAAGCTCTCATAACCCATGTGCATGTTTACCAAAACAACTTTAGCTATTTTGTTTAGTCACTGTTAACAAATTATGATCCAATGGGGGTCTCTATCACTAACGCTATTTTGTGTAGAACAATACGCGTGAAGCCGGGTATTCAAACTCTACTTCTAACCGTGGTTTAGTTTCGACTCCATGAATTTTATCCCAAAATGGCTACTTCTAAATATTAAATGCACGCGAACACGAATAGACTGCTTGTGCACTATCCCATTGATCGAATCCTCCAGCATTTAAAGAAAAATATAATAAAATATAAAAGGAACGCTCTCACCTATGTCATCCGGATCAGATTGGGAATAAGTTTAGGCTGTTGCCTGTCCTTACTTTTTCTCACACAATATTTAACCGACACTGTGGTTGATTAGGCGGAAGTTTCACAACCGATCTCAACTTCTAAAAAACACTTGAATTGAGCTGGCTCCTGGCTGCAGCTGAAATTGAGGCCGCACCAAAAAGCACCCTTGTCCAGCGCACTAAACTCGACACCATTACATAACATACACAATTTTCTTCCTCTTTCCTGGTGCTGATAGACCAGAATTGTCACAGTTAGTTGCTTATTAGTCACTTGAAGTCTGAATTCACAATTTCCGGGCTGATTTTTGCTCGACTAGCAACTTTACCTTTGATTTGATTCAGTTTACGATTACATTTATGAAACACTATCCGAGAACAATAAATTTAAGTATATTCAACGAGCAAATTGTGACACAGCGAAAAATTGCGTCCGTTCGCGTTCGTGGTTTACTTCGATCCTCAACAAATATCTTTATTAGAGTTAAGTATAAAGTTTTAATGATTTCTATAGGATTAGATTTTTAATATACTTGAATGCCTGGATAAGTTCTATTGTAAGTCTAATATGATTTTAAAAATTATAGATTCAACGGCAGATCCTACAAAATATCATCAAAGCTTTATTGGGATTAATTGCTCCTTGAATCCAAACAGTAGTGTTAAAATCCACACATAAATCAGTTTTGCTTCTGGACTGCTCTGATAAAACTAGAATAATTTTTGTTTAAGAATAAAATGCATTGATATTGTAACTTGGGAGGTCTCGTCGTCCATCACCAACGCCACGTCGCGATTCGCCGAGAGAATCGACTTGACCATCTTATTCAAGCGCTGCCAATGCGTTATTGCCTGCCGCTTCCTGACGTCTATGTCCATGTTCGCCAGGTTCTTTTTCAGTGTTTGGCCGGTTGCACCTACATATCGGCCAAGCGCACGCATCGCTGTAGCCACTTTTCCCTCGGTCTTTCTCTTCAGCATCCTTTGGAGCTTCTCGTCGCTCAGGGTCGACGGCCGTCCGGAACCAGGTTTTCTCTCAGTGCTCTGATTGTTCTCCAATACTGCCAAGACGTTGTAGATGCCGGAACGGGCGTATCCGGTGTCCACGAACTGCCGCACGATATCCGTTTTCGACGCGACGGAGTACCGTTCATTGAATGCGCACACATCTCAACGGAGTAGCTCAACTGTTTTCGCCATGAGGGTTAAGGCCTAAACACAATGGATACGTTGCGGCTGCGTTTGCGGCAATTTGACAGTCAGCGCATACATTTCTGTCAAATTAACGTCAACGCAACGCAAACGTATCCATTGCGTTTGGCCCTTTAGAGTTCACTAGAGCTGTCAATTTTATTTTTGCTGACTCATGGGTTACTATGATTAATGCTAATTGGAAATTTTTGTCCATTTTTCACCGCAAATGTTATTCCCGGAAACCGAGTCTCCAGGAATAAGAAAATTGTTTCGGACACCACTGACGCTGGTTTGACAATAGATAAGTTACTAAATCTTTAGGTGCTGCAACTATCGAGATCGGATGAAAACTGTTTTAGTTACAGGAATTTTATTTTGTGGGTTTAGCAGGCATAAAAAATTCAAGTCCCCCTATTACCCTCTCCATCTCCTTGTTATCTGAAGTTATATTTTTTAATTGTGACATTTAGCAGCTAATTCTTTTTAGTAAATTAACATAAGAATGATTAACTTACGTAATAAATACACTGTTCATACAGTGCAAGCTTTTGTCCCGTATACTGCGTATTTTTGTTACGTATGGGGGGGGGAGTTCGCATTTGAATATATTTTCTGAAAAGTGAAATTCTTATGCTACAAACAAAACTCGAAAAAGTCTGGTCATACGTTTTAAAGACAAAAGGCTCACCAATACCACTTGGTAGCATCATATAAATTCATTATTTTAGATTTTTTTTCCTGAAAATAACTATACAAAAATAGTACTTTTTTGAAGAAAATAAAAAGTTGCAATTGAAAAAGGTGATTATTTTAGGTATCGTAAGTTTGCCACTCTGCTGAAGCCATTTGAACATTTTTGCAAGCTGCTGTGGAATAATGTCAATGCAGTATGTAGCCAACCTTCAAATAAACTAAGAGCTGTCGTCTAAATAGTAAATACCACTGTTCTGTACGTACAATAATTTGTGTTGCTTCGCGCTAATCAAGGTAATAAAAAGTACCATTGAAGCAGATCTAATCTTGTTGAGCTCAAGCTCAAGACACTCAAACCCTAATCCGGTTAGTGTCTGCAATTGTAGAGAAACCGTTTCGATCTCTTCTCAGAACTAATATGAGAGTTTTCAAAGGTGCTACTTTGCTCGTGGAATGTTCAGTCTTTTAATTTTTTTCAACGCGTAATAAAATAAAATGGCTCTCAAGGATATACCATTCTTGTTTGTCTTTCGTCTACGGAACCTTGTGAACAGCTCGCCACACTTCGCTAATTTTGATGCAAGTAATCTCCGACAAGGCACAAACCGTACTGTCTGAGTAACAGAGAAATCTGAAAGGGCTAACGTTAATTGCGATACAGGTCAAGATGGATTGTGTACGAGGCGGAACTTGCCAATAACCTATTAAGCAACGTAACATTAAACAGATAGTGAATATCATCCTACAGTCAGCTCACAGGCTTACTAATTTGCTTTGCTGTTATGCCGCAAAAACTATGAGAGACTCGCAATCGTTTGCAAGTCCAAAATATAACCGACCGGTTCCTCTATTGCCGTGTTGGTCGGTACAGCGTACTTCTTTGCACAAGTGAAGAAAAACCAGTTCAAACACCAGCAACTGGTTTTACCTTTCTGTGTGACCATGAATAAAACGCATTTTGCCCGTAAATACTTCATCTTTGCAACTGCCAAATTTCAGTGCAACCGAAAAAAAAAGACAGACAGAAAATAGCTCGATAATCATTCTATATATTTGCCGCTGCCTTCAATGTTGAGATATAACCTGAGCTCTTATCGCATTTCAGGCATTACAAACAATTCCCAATCTTTGTAAAAAAATATTACCTTCATATTTCAGCTCAAAGTTGTGTTCCTTCTTTGACCGACCAATTGAACGCATCGGTTTTTTGTTAGTGTCGTAGCAAGCAATCTTATCAAAGTGCAAAACAATAAACATACTTAATCCACCTAAAGGTGGGTGTAAATCGTTCTCATAGGTAACCTTAAGCCTGTTTAATGTGGTTCAATTTTAGAAGAAACCTCATTATTACTTCTGATGACAATTTTTCAATTAATACTAATTAGTGTTATTAAACCAGTCAAGGCTCAATTTTTGAAAGAGTAAACAATTCCACAGATAAACTTACCATTTTTCGGCAAGCCACGAATCACGTTCACGGCAGCGTTAAATCGATCCTCGATAGACATCGTTCGCTTTGCTATTTTAGCGGCACCCAGCGGTTAAGCGATCACCCCGTGCCCAATCCAATTGGTAACACACTTGAATTTTTACCGCGTTCCGCCTTTGTCCACTCTTTGTGCAGCGAGTCGGCTCACAGTGGATTCACCAGTCGAATAGTTCAGTTCAGTTTTCACGGCCCTCTAAATGCCAACGTCCTACAAGAGAGATAGCTCTCGATGCACAACTTCATACACGTTGTTACGTAAAAAACAAAACGCGTTTTTCTCTGCTAGACTGGCTGACCGGTGCGCGCACTATAATGTTCCAATTTTCTAAGTTCAACTCCCAGTCGGTAACCGCTGTGACTTCAGAGCGACTGAAAGGTGTAATTATATGTACATATTAAATGTTGACGACGATGAGCGCTGAGTTCGAGTGCTTCGAGTAATGAATGCTTCTTTCCTATCAGGAAATTTTAAAGTCTTTTTACGCCTTTGTTTACATTTAGATTTTGGTCTAAAATAAACAAATTTGTACCCTTTCTCTTCAGCTTTCGGACGTTTGACCTTGATCAGTAACTTGTTTCATTGACATCATTCGTTCTCCTTCTTTCGGGTGAATGGCAAAGCACTAGTTTAAAATTCAGATTTCAACACATCCAGCTGCTTTAAACCCAATTGATCAGTTTTGCGAAGCGTAATTCCGATGGCGCCTCACACCAGCACGAAATAATTACTACAGACCGCACAATGAGTGGTGATTATTCTCACGCCTGCTTATTACAAGGCAAATTTGACTTCCGTACAAACTTGTCTTTTCAGAAGAATCTCAGCTCACACAAGCAACTCATTATTGCAAAAAAAATTCGATCAGAAAGAAATAAAAACGTATGAAGAATAATAATTATCAGCTCTTAGGTTTAAAAATTAGACACAACACTGATACCCAACTCGCGAACGGAGTGTTCCAAGAACGACTGACTTTTCGTCTGATGCAGAGCTACCAGATTTTATTTTGAAAAATCTGTATGCCAGAGATGCCAGATATACAGACAAATCTGTATTATACAGACTTTCTGTGTTGCGATACAGACACGCATAAGCCTACAGATTTTATACAGACATTTAGTATAATACAGATATTACACAGATATCTGATATTCTACATAATGGTTTTACCAGTATACACAAAAAAAAACGAACACAAAAACCAAAAGTCACTGTAGCCGTTGCTGGAAAAAGTGAACTAGGAACTGAACACTTTGCTGAACATATTAATCTTGCGTTTTTGAGAGTGAAATCATGACAACGGGAATCGACTCAGGCTATCGGGGTTTTTATCGGCCCCGTGGGCACTAATCTGCCTGTTTCGCCCCCAGTAACAAACAGCTGATTGTCTCGATCGATTGCCATGCAGGTTATATTGGTGAAAAGACCGTTTGTTTTATTCGGAGCAATATCCAACGTTAAAGAATTGCTTAAAATGTCCCAAACCTTGAAGGTACTATTTTTATAACCGCGAGACTTCTGCCATCATGTATCAGTTTAGCTACATTACGACGAACGACGATTTTTATCACGGGAAAGACTCTTACTTCTATGTGTTACTTAGATTTAAAAGATAAATTAGTTATCGATTAATCTACCAACTATGATAGACTCGAAAAAGAACAATCAAAACAAGCAATAAAACAAAACAATCTGACAGGTCGACAAATAATTAGGTATCAATGTATCGGTAACTTTTTTTCGCAGCGGTATACAGACTTATACAGACATTTTTATGGATTATACAGACTTGCCAAAAAAAAGTCTGGCATCTCTGCTGTATGCACCCGTAAAAAAATCTGTACTTTTCTGTATTTTGTTCGTGTGCCTACAAGTGCTCTGGTTTGGGGTAACTGGGTTTGGCATCCAACCTTAAACTTCGGCTGGAACCGTAAAAAGGTTGGGTAAAATTCCTGAAAGAAAAGTCAGGTCTATAACCGTGTTTTTTTGCTAGAGAGGCAATAGAATCCGGTATTTTTGTTTCAAAGCTTTCCCGCTTAGCCAAATGTCGAATGCCCAGAAGAAATCAAACAAAAGGAATTTCCCGCTTAGCAAATGCCAGACGCCCAGCAAAGCTCGAACAACCACGCTCGACGCCTGGGTTAGAATCCCAACGCCGACATAGGTGTCGATGGTTGTGAGGTGGCGTGATTCACCCACAACCAACCCAACTGGTCTAGGTTTAGTCCTAGCCGACACCGGGAGATTTTCTGAGGCGAAATGAATTCTGTATTCTGTATCATTTCTGTATCGTGGTCAAAAAATCTGTAAAATACAGAAAAATCTGTATAGTTGGCTGCCCTGGTCTGATGGCTGAGGTCCCTGAGGTCTGACAACAACTGACATATCGAAATACTGATCAGTGTTGCCTGCCAAAAAGTGCGCTACCGTTTGAAAGATACACGCGAGCAAATTTTCACTGTAAACTCACTATAGAACTTCCTATCTGCGCTAGCCTTAGTGGTCGATTTCACTAATACAAGTTTGTAATTTTGGTTGCAAATAATCAACACGCTGGTAGTAACAAAAAATTTCCTCCTGCCCCGAGCTTTTATTCAAGTTGTAAGCCGATTTTTAGTTTTATTTCATCTGGTTTTCCACTAAAACAAAGTTTGTTAAAACAGGGAACACTAATGAACTAGGATTCATAAGTGCAATATTTTTCGAAATTGAATATCAGCTGATTTTTTGGTTGAAAACAAATCGATTTCATTAGGATACAGACTAAGCCTGTATTGGTGAGATCTGGCGTAGAAAGCTCTATAGGCCATCGCATGGTGACGTCACGCATCTGAGTTTGGCAGCTACTGGCAACTTTGTTTACCTCCAGGCGATGCAGTTTTGCTCTTAATTATAGCAGATCGTTTTATTTGTGACCAAAATGCCCTTTAAATGTTGTACGTGAGGTGCCAGTACACTAAGAACAATTAAAAATTGAGCGGCATTTCCACTATAGCTTAAATTATTGAAACATAGATATCCAACTCAACCAACAATACGGGCAACAAAACTGTGGCGCCCCTTCGAGTATGATGGCGGTTGGGTGAACTACATTTAATGAGCACACACAGAAAAATATTAAGGTAATTGCTATCTTTTTAGGCTTGGTCAGATTTGTGCGGTGTTTTTAACAGACTAACCTATATGGTCTAGATAATAACAATAATTTATTACAACAGGACTAAAATAAATGTCAATGTGTGAGATGACCATGATATAAATTATTTATTTTGATGATAGTATGACTAATCGTTCATAGTCGTTTCAACAATATGTTTTTAAGCATAACCAAAGATGACTAGTACACAATACGTTACTCTTGCAGTATGCAGCGGACACGAGTTTCGCTACGCGTGAACGAAAATTGAACTAATTTGTATACTGTTAATTTGGTGATGACGACAAGGTGGTGAAAGGTGAAGCATGTTTTTCAATATCATTGTATGGTCCTATCATCTAGTTTTCAATATCCTTATACGATATTGCCATCTTGTTTTTGTTTTCATCTAGCGGATTGAGCATAATAAATCGATTTTGCTAATAATCACAGTTTTAAGGTCATCAGATGGCACCGTTATAAAGGTGTTGCAAGCAAAATGTATGAAGTCAGGTATCTTGCTCCAGTCATCATTAGCATAACTCATTTGTTGTTTATACCAATTCTAATAGTCGATTGAGAACCAAATCATCTAGATTATATTGTAAAGTCGATTGAAGACCGCCGTACAAATCTGATTGAAAGTAACATGATATTTTTCTGAGAATCTGGTCAAGCTCACTACTGAAATGATAAGGAATACCATGATATTTTTCCGAGTGGATATGCTTTAGTTCACCCAACGGCCCACAGATGGCAAGTTCAGAGTGTTGCCTTGAGATTATATGCAGCGAAGCCCAACTTGGATATCTATCACTCAAAATATTTTTCACGTTATGATTACCGGAAAAGTTATGTGAATATTTTCCACTGTCATTTTCACGTAGATTTTACGTGATTGTCATTTGAGTTCATCATGATCTGGTGAGATGATTTATCCTGTGAATATTATTCAGTAGACATATGCGTTTCATGTGATTTTCACGTCGAATTTAATTACCGGCAAAGTGAAAAGCATTTGACTAACGGATAGCTACTACGTTTTATAAAACGTATTAATTTCAATTGTGGTTTCCCAAATTCTTAAGAGGGAAATTAGATTTCAGAATTTTTTGAAATATGTTGCTAGATAAATCGCACGGGTATGCAAAATTTCCAATTCGAAAATGGATTGAACGACATAAAAACTGACAAATATTAAGACATTCACCGTCTATAATTACTGTTAGCTGCTACTGTTTATGTTCAGGTAACTCCTGGATCTTTGAACTGAATCTGTACAAAATCTGTAAGCTAAAGATTCCATGTCGAATTATGGTTTTTCCTAAATCTCACTCATTGGCAAGCCATCGATGAAATGAATTTTATGTTCAGAGACCGAATTACACAACAGCTTCGCCATTTTGATTCTTGTATATTTTCGCACGGAGGGTTCATTCTGTTTGACGTTGCCAAGTTCACGTAGATACTACGTGATAAAACATAGTATGCATGTGATTTTCACGTAGATGTTATGTTTGTCACATGAATCATGAAAACTGACAGAAAATGAATAAGTACAGGAAATTTCACGTAACAATAACGTGAAAAATATTTTGAGTGTATGTCTCTTTAGTCATAAAATTTATTTCATCGATGGCTTGCCAATGAGTGAGATTTAGGAAAAACCATAATTCGACATGGAATCTTTAGCTTACAGATTTTGTACAGATTCAGTTCAAAGATCCAGGAGCTACCTGAACATAAACAGTAGCAGCTAACAGTAATTATAGACGGTGAATGTCTTAATATTTGTCAGTTTTTATGTCGTTCAATCCATTTTCGAATTGGAAATTTTGCATGCCCGTGCGATTTATCTAGCAACATATTTCAAAAAATTCTGAAATCTAATTTCTCTCTTAAGAATTTGGGAAACCATAATCGAAATTAATACGTTTTATAAAACGTAGTAGCTATCCGTTAATCAAATGCTTTTCACTTTGCCGGTAGTTAAATTCGACGTGAAAATCACATGAAACGCATATGTCTACTGAATAATATTCACAGGATAAATCATCTCACCAGATCATGATGAACTCAAATGACAATCACGTAAAATCTACGTGAAAATGACAGTGGAAAATATTCACATAACTTTTCCGGTAATCATAACGTGAAAAATATTTTGAGTGTATGACTATAGGCATTTCTGGTGAAGCAATCGTATACGCACACGATATCGTATATCTGGCAACATTTTTGTTGCCAATTCAGCAGAAATCCCAAAACTGACGTAAGTAGAGAGGTTCACATATTACGAACACACATTATAGCGACCGCCATTATGGTGCGTATAAAGCTGGATAAAGCCTTCACCGGAAATATCCCGCGTCGCGATCAGGGGGGTGGTGTCGAGCGAAAATTTCATACCTAGCGTGAAAATCATCATGGCGCGGAGTAGCATTTGTTTTGATTGTATCGGTACGGTCCAAGCAGCCGTGTGATTCGTTTAGTTTGTTCTGGATTTTAAGTTAGGGTTGATAAATCAGTTGAACAAGTGATATTAGCACATTGTTTTAAACTAAGGCGATAGCTTCCAAAGACTGTGGCATATAATACCATCGTGCCAAACCGATTTGAATACCACCGACTCCAGGTTTTCCTCTTACAGGTAGGGTCGAGAATGGATTTTTTTATTTGTGTCTCCAATATGTAAAAATATGTATTTTCTAACGACAAAACAAGATTTCGGAGATGGTGTCACGTCTTGGAAATTAACGAGATTTCAGCTTTCTGTACTCCCGATACTACGACCCACCGACGTTTCTACGCAATTAAAAACAATTCATTTCAATTAAAAGTAAAAAAATTACTAAAATTTTGCAAAAATTTATTTGGTCACTCTAATTTGGAGAAAATGGTAACCCTAAGAACCAAATATATCGGTAACGCACCAAGTATATGGGTTTTGACAAGCTCACCACCTCCCTGGTCGCGATCCTCCATTTTTAAAGGCAAGAAGCAGACATGCATAAGACATACGTAACACTGGTGTTTTTTTCTGGTACACGTTGCCCCATGGTACTCTGTACCCCGTCCTGTCCAACTGCTCGACAAATAATAAACAAAATGAATTTTCTTTTTCTAGGCTTTATCGAGCCCCTAAGAAAATCCCAAAAGAAACTGTCAAAAAGTTCTCTATAAAATCAATAGGGGTAAACAGGGTAAGACCGCCCTGCGGGGTAAGACCGCCCACCGTAGTTTTACTACCAAGTTATAAAATAATTGAAAAATTTCTTTAACGTGTCTATTACAGTATAATTACAAAACATTTAGCACGTTTTTCTGTTTTGATAGTGCGCGAACGGTCGCAGAAATAAATAAAAACAACCTTTCAGCTGGCAACCAGTCAATGCGCTATTGTTTTGCGGCAACGGGACTTAAGGTTTTTCAGTCTAAAAATCAATTGTTTTGTTCGTGAAAATACGTTTAATCGCTTGCCTGAATCTATCTTCTTTCGGAAATATCGAAGGCCGTGAGTAATCTTGTAATTTTGACTACTTTTTCGGTCAAATATGAAAATGTTCCACTGGGGGTAAAGTCGCCCACTATACAAGGGGTGAAACCGCTACACTCAAAATATTTTTCACGTTATTGTTACGTGAAATTTCCTGTACTTATTCATTTTCTGTCAGTTTTCATGATTCATGTGACAAACATAACATCTACGTGAAAATCACATGCATACTATGTTTTATCACGTAGTATCTACGTGAACTTGGCAACGTCAAACAGAATGAACCCTCCGTGCGAAAATATACAAGAATCAAAATGGCGAAGCTGTTGTGTAATTCGGTCTCTGAACATAAAATTCATTTCATCGATGGCTTGCCAATGAGTGAGATTTAGGAAAAACCATAATTCGACATGGAATCTTTAGCTTACAGATTTTGTACAGATTCAGTTCAAAGATCCAGGAGTGACCTGAACATAAACAGTAGCAGCTAACAGTAATTATAGACGGTGAATGTCTTAATATTTGTCAGTTTTTATGTCGTTCAATCCATTTTCGAATTGGAAATTTTGCATACCCGTGCGATTTATCTAGCAACATATTTCAAAAAATTCTGAAATCTAATTTCCCTCTTAAGAATTTGGGAAACCACAATCGAAATTAATACGTTTTATAAAACGTAGTAGCTATCCGTTAGTCAAATGCTTTTCACTTTGCCGGTAGTTAAATTCGACGTGAAAATCACATGAAACGCATATGTCTACTGAATAATATTCACAGGATAAATCATCTCACCAGATCATGATGAACTCAAATGACAATCACGTAAAATCTACGTGAAAATGACAGTGGAAAATATTCACATAACTTTTCCGGTAATCATAACGTGAAAAATATTTTGAGTGTACGTATACAACTGCTTGTTGTTTTACTTCAAGACCCAAATGCCTCGACACTACAAAGGGAATATTTACAGGATCAGTAAAGCAACTTCAAGCCATATAAGACATCGATGTTAATCGACCATTTTCGATTTGGTTGAAGCTTCTCTAGTAATATATTTTAACAAGACTTATTTTTGAAAAAAGTAAACATGTGTGAAAATGGTGTTAATGAACCAAAATAATTTTTGAGCCAGGACGGTGTGTTTGATAGGTATGACGTCTCCGGCAGAATTGGATATAGTAGTTTTTTACTTTCGAAAAAAGTACACACTCTGAAAAAAATTTAAAGAAAAAATATAGAAATAGAATTAAAAATATATTTTTTTTTCAATTTTTTTTGAAAAAAACATGTTTTTGCCTGTAAAATCTACAAAAGGTAAGCTAACATTTTATGGTTGTTGGATCGTGGAGTAATAGAAATATTAATAGCTCAATTTTTGTGAAGAATTTTTTTTTTTGACGGTTTATTTGGTGTATAGAGTCGTTGGTAGTTTTGTTCTTCAAAAAAAAAAACATAGAAAATTGAAAATATAAATAAAAGAAATAATAATTATTAGTATTTTTCTATACATAATAAGTCTTCAAAAGAATCATACAAGAATCATTGAAAAACCCCAATTCTGAAAAATCTATTTATTTTGAAAACCAAAAAAGTTACCTAAACATTGATTTGAACTTGAATAATCAGAAAACAAAATAAGTTCAAACTTAGAAAAAAATTTATTTTTCAAATTTTTCACAGTGTATATTTTATTTAAAAAGAAAAAAAATACCATCTACAACTTTGTCAGAGACAGTATACTGATAGAATCAACCGTTTCGGCCCTAAAAATATTGTTTATCCTCAAAAAATGGTGGGCGATCTTACCCCGCTGGTGGGCGGGCTTACCCCGCATGAAAAAGATCTGCACATTTTCAATGAATTTTAAAAAATTAAAACAAATCTGGAAAATAAACAAAAATATTTCAGTTCTTATTTTTTAAATGCGGGTATTGAATAGAAGAACCTCTTAGCGAAGAAAATGAAATTACAGCCGCAACTTTTTTTTCTATAAACAGAATTGCTTAAGGGGGCGGTCTTACCCCGCTTACCCCTACAGCATTTTTCAAAAGGACAAGACAAATGCAGGGCTGCGTAGGTACACTGCCTTCATAAACTACTCAAACAGTGATTTTATTCAGAGTATGGTACCATTCGAGTAGTTCATTTTGTACCATCTTTTTTTATTTCCGATGACCTTCTGACATATTGGTCAAATTTATTTGACATCATGGTTGTTGTTTGCCCGTGTTTGCCCCATGTTGAAATTAGAGAGTGACAAACAATTTTCTTTGACCAAATTTTTATCTGTCAAAAAGTGACAAATATTTGACGCTTGGTCAAAAAGTGTAATACAGGCTTTAGATATATTGTGGTATCAAGCTGTGGTTGTCCAGTCCTTAGACGCGCCTATGCTTTTGCACTGGGTTTAATGTGACATTTTTTCGGTTCCATTTCCATTGCGAACCCACCGTGGTTCCATAATGTTGCTTGTTATTTTTCGGTCACGAAAAGATGGCGTCTTTTCATAAGCCTAGGTGTACCGATTTATCAGTACACGAAATCGCTCGACGAGAATCGAGCCATTGGCATCCCTATACCGAGATACAGTGAATGACAATGAACTCATGTCCTGGGCTCAAATTAAATTTTGCCCGCTGTCAGCAGTAAGATAAAGATGTATGAAAAGAGGTGGTGATATGCTATCTCGTTTACACATATATTGAGATGTTAGCTCTTGAAACATGGCGCGATGCCATAGAGGTGACGAAAACCAACCAAATCGAGTGATTTTAGGGTGATTTCGTTGAACCCATATACGAAATAGGTAGATTGGTCTGAAGATGAAATTGCCTAAACAATACGAAATAGGTTGAGAAATCGGTGATTCATATTCTACATCCAACGGAGTCAGATAAAATATGCAGATCAGTAGAGAGATTGTTTTTGTTCAAGTATACTAAATAGGCTGCTATATCTATGTATAAAGTTAAAAAAAAATAAACAAGTAAGTCGGAAGATAAAGTTTTATTTGAACTTTTATAAAAATTTATTGCAGCCGATCCATACCTTCAGCAGTACCTCTGGACCGGGTAATCCTTCCATCAAAGTTGTCAAACCAGCGGCAGGGGCTTTGCTGTTGCTTACGAGGCCGGAGTTGAATTGGGTTGTTTAGCTATATCAGGTTTTTATATCATATGAAAGAGCTGCATTTTTTTACCAATTTTTTGACCATTAGACACAGGACCGCATTCAAAAGGTTTTTAAAGCAGAAATTCACAAACAATTCACAATCAACATTGATAGAAAAAATTAAACTAAAAACCTTTCAACCATTCAAACATTGCTTAACAAATTTTCTTGGATCATACACCGCGCGACTGGGAACTAGTAGAATTATTTTAATATTTTTTTGAGTTGGAAACCGCGTTTCTCGACTAATGTCAATAATTTTTTTTTCGCACTATTTATTATACCTAATATTGCGACTAACGCATATTAGACGCGCTATACATAGTACTGCTTTCGACATTAGGTACAATGTAAAAAAAAACGATTGGCGTTAGTCAAGGTTTTCAACTCGGGCCACAATGAAATTCATTAAAAAATATGTACAAAAAACTATGCACGTATGCAGGTGGCAGGGTTGATTTTGTTGACACTCTTGAGTGAACGTAAAAACGCATCCATAAACGTTTTTTTTTACAATCCTTTCAGAGTTCTCCCTTCCTGCTTTTTGGATGGAAGTGAACTGTCTAAACACCTCATTATATTTCATGCGATGGAAGCAAGACAACAAAATCAGTTTATCAGTTAACGAAGATTGTCAAGGCATCGGTCAGTGTCAGTGAAAAAGTGCTTCGGTGAGGTTCATTTCGGTTGAGTGGACTGTTTGTTTTTTTTTTTCGCTTTGAAGTGAAGATCATTTGGTTGGATTTGTCGTCAAATTTTATTACGTAACCGTGAACGATGCGCGCGATCTATTTCACCTGAGTATAACAGCACGTTACTAGGACGAAAATCTAGTGTATCTGAAAGAGTGCTGCGATCATTGGAAGTGAAAATTTAAAATGATTGGCTGTAATTTTCGAAGAATTTTGCTGGGGAAAATGACTTTTATCAGCACTGGCAGGTGGTACTGTACGATTATCATGAAAAAGCACTCTCGCTATTTATATCAGTACCGGAGAGAATAAAGAATTCTCTTGACGAAAGAGCGGCAAGAGGTCGCACATTTTTTTTGCTTTTTGGTTTTGTATGAGGACAAGAGAGACCGAAATAATTCTTCACCACGAGCAGGTATGAATGGAATAGGCACATACATTAGACAGGAAAAAATCTTCCAAAAAAGTTGGTACAAAATGAACTACTCGAATGGTACCAACCTCTAAAAAAAAACTCTGTTTGAGTAGTTCATGGAGGTTGTGTACCTGCGCAGCCCTGCACTTGTCTCGTTCCCGCTCGAAAAATGCAGCATTGATTTTGTAAACAACTTTTTGACAGTTTCTTAGGGGATTTCGTTGAGGGCTCAAGCATGATGAGTAGAACATGGTGTAACAGTTTGACTAAAAAGTAGGCGCGGGGTGAGGAAGCGTTTTTTCACTTTGGAAGGTTGGAGACGAAGCATCACTATGCAACAACGAATAACTTTCTCGTGTTTGTTGATATATCCACAGACAGACGTCCAAACAAGAACAAAATTGATCGAAAATTCCGTGTAAATTTTCGAAAAGAATTGCGTTATAAATCACTTGTATACTAGGGCCGCCTGCTGACCTTATCGCTACAATACATTTTTTTTCGCTGGTGTTTGAGGCTGGCGTCACTGGTAGCGCTATCTGGTTACGAATTGCTACTACAAAAATCTTTACACAAGTTTGTAACTCAGCTTGGACGTCTGTTTGCGATATATCCTTACTAACTAGGCAATTGAATACCGCAAATTCAGGTGTTTGATGGTTCAGGTGGTACATATTAGCATTGTCATATTTATAGTTTAAATGCATCCAAATGATATCTTATGAGATGCGATAATTTTTATGCCCTAGTTGTTATAAACAAACCTACTCGCCGGTAACTTTTATTCCAATATGGCCGATTCTGCTTTTGACATACCGTTACACCATGTCATTATCCAGCTTTTTACGCACCATAATGGTGCTATAATGCACGTTCGTAATTTGTGAACCTCTCTGCTTACGTCAGATTTGTGATTTCTGCAGTTGTGGCAACATTAATGTTGCCATATTTATGTTTTTTCGTGCGAAATACATGAAGAGTCAAACTGACGTAAGCAGAGTTGTCAAAAGGGTAGGTAACATATTACGGATTTTTGATTATAGCGTCCGCCATTATGGCGCGTAAAAAGCTGGATACATCATGGGCTCAAGTAGAGCTGAGATGAAGAAAATTCATTTCGTTCATTTCCGTCGAGCAGTTAAAACTAGAGTAGGTACCGGTGATGTGGAGCAAAGAGTACCAAAAAAAATCGCCAGAGTTACGTATGTCTACCAGCGAAAAAAAAGTATTGTAGCGATAAGGTCACCAGGCGGCGCTAGTGTACAAGTGATTTATAACGCGATTTAATTTTTGAAAATTTACACGGAATTTTTGATCAATGTGGTTCTTCCTTGAACGTCTGTTCGTGACTGCGCTGTTTATTCAAGTGGTCAAGAAAAATCATGGTTTTCAAATAGATTTGTGAACAAATGACGCCATATTGCATTAAGATAATGGATACGGAATATTTATTAAACGTCATACCCCTGATAATTCATTGTCCCAGGGATACCAGATGAGCAAATTTGTCTGCCAAACGCACCCCTATGGCATCGCGCCGGTGCTAGGGGCATGACATTATTGATATCTTGCGAAATATTTCTAATATACGATATTGCCCCTTGCATGACTGTTTATGCCTTGTTCAGACTACGCCGGATATCACCTGATATCGCCAGATGATATCGGATATCAATTAGAGCGTTCACACTACAGTGAGCTGATATGATTTGGCATTTGCTTTAATAATTGAAAAGAGAAGAAAACGATAACAGGTCAAAGCTAAAACAAGACAACAAGAGTAATGGGATCAGGATAGAGATGTCAGCTAGTTGGCTCGCACCAATGCGAACTCTCATATGCAATTGTCAACATGTGCGGGATGAAAATAGCAAAAATATTTTCTTCCCTTTTTGACGCATGCAACGCGAATTGCGAAATTTGTAGGGTTGCGTCAAATGTCCGTTGGCCGTGTTGCCAACTGCTGGAAATGAGGTTGTTATTGGTTTTCGAACATGATAACCGCGATAGCATGTAGCCGAGGTGATATCTGTTGACAGCTCGATTGTATGGGATATCAGGTAATATGGATGGTGATATGGGCTCGATAGCACGAATCGTCTGATATCAGGTGATATGGGGTGTAGTGTGAACGGAGTATAACTCAGTTTCGTTAATTTGACGTTCCTACGCAAAAGAGAACAATTAGAGTTTCGGAAATTCAAATTTAAAAACAACATAGGAAGAATCGTTAAAATGTTATTGATTGAGTTCCTATCAATTTAATAATTCCGGAGTACTTCGTGATAAGGGCGAATCTAACAAACTGTAAACAAATAGAGATTTTACCGAAAACGTATGAAGTGAGCTACTATCTAACTTTAAACTTCGAATAAATAGTGTATCTCTTTTCTAACTATTAAAAAGTACGATGTTTGTTAAGGGTGAAATCTGCTTTATATCAACACGAAATAGAATGAAGAATACGCCCTTTTTGTTGTTTACGTTAATAAAAGTAGAAAATTGACTTCGTCTTGATGAATGGGCGGAATCAAAGTTGTCAATAAAATAAACATTAAAAGCAAAGGGCGTATTTCAATACAATAACGTAAACACGGCGTATAGCAAAGGGCGATAATGTCGAGCAAATGAAAATAAGGCGCATAGTAAAGGACGATACTGTCGAGCAAATCAAAATAAGGCGCATAGTAAACGGCGAAACTATTGAGAAGATCTAAATAAACAAGGCGCAAAGTACGTTTTCGAATATAAAATGTAGAGCGACAGAAATTCAAGTTTTGGGTTTACCATGTACAAAGCTAGAACAATTTTGCTTTTATTAGAGTATTTGGATGACAAATATATTGATCCACTGTTATTTAGGATTTGAATTTGTGATTGAAAAGTTTGTTTGTATTTTTTGAGTTTTGAAGTCATTGTAAGATTCGCCCTAATCACGAAGTAGTCCGAATATCTACCAATTTCGTATAATATTACTGAAATATCTCTCTTAAAAATAAAGTTGTCTAGCCCCTATAGTCGGTGTGCACATTTTTATTCTCTCGCAGATATTTGCAGATTTTCCATCGTTTTTGCAAATTTTTGTCAGAGTTTTCTTATCCAGCTTTTTATGCGCCATAATGGCGGACGCTATAATGCAAAGTTCGTGATAAATTACCCACCCTTTTGACAACTCTGCTTCACGCTCGTGAATAATAACTCTAAAATGAGTAACATCTGACGCCGTTTCGTAAAAAGTGGAACAACTCTGAAACTGAGTAACTCCACAAATTCTCAAAACTGAGTAACACTAGGCGTCTTTAAAAATGAGTGATTATTACTCAAAATTTGGGTACGATATTTCTCATTTTTTAGGTACAGCTCAGTTTCATTACTAGATATAATCCACCATAACCAGTGAACGGCACTTAATAATCATCAATAATTATACCTGGTGATAAAAATTAACAATTATAATGCCTTTTGTGGCGTATACAATCGAAATGAAATATGTTACAATCTTAAGCACATTAGAATCACATCCAAGATGGGCGTCGTTATATGCGAGGTTACTCAGAAAGAAGTTATATGAAGGGAACCCAAGAAGAGAGTGAAAGTTACTCAAAATCGAAAAGGACTTGTACGCATTTTCTGACGTCTACGAACATCATTCTAAATTGAGCCAGTGTTACTCAGTTCATGAGTTATTATTTATGAGCGTGTATACGTCAGTTTGAAGTCTTCATATATTTTATCAAAAGAAAAATATATCTGGCAATATTTGTGTTGCCAATTTTTCAGAAATCTTAAATCTGACGTAAGCAGAGAGGTTCGTATATTACGAACATGCATTATAGCGACCGCCATTATGGTGCGTAAAAAGCTGGACAGTTGCGCAGACTTTCTCAAAATCTATCCAGACTATCCTCGCGCGAGCGAAATTTTTTTAAACCACGGATAGATTTTTTTTCAGATTTCAAGCAAATTGGGTTGTTTAGCTACTCACGGATTTCCGATTTTTATATATCATCTGAAAGAGTGTAATTTTCTGAGCAAAACCTGGTTTTTTAAAACTTTATATCATTATCCTTCGATTTTCAAATGAAGAATAAAAATTCGCTCTAAATTGCTACAATAACAGTTGGTATATGGTCGAACTGTCATTGTGGCAATTTCGAGCAGTTTTAAATCGTGATTTAAAAAGCGAGGGACAATGATAGGAACTTTTTTTAAATCGCGTTTTTCTTAGAAAATGCAGATCTTTCAGATGATATAAAAAACTGATATAGCTAAACAACCCAATTTTCCCGGTTTTTCGATCAGTTTCTGACATTTTTAAAAACATCTGGCAACTCTGCATGGTTCACACCATTCACATGTATGGATCAACCTTGTGCCATAATTTTTACCTCGAATGTCAAACACGCTTGCGTGCTACGGTCAGGGATGCCACATGTACAGATTAATCTGTATTTTACAGATTTTTGGCCGAAGTAACGGTACAGAATCTGCATATACAGATATACAGATTTTCGTCGAAAAGTACAGATTTACAGATTTTTCGAAATTTACATCAATTTTTATAAACCCTCGAAATTTTATTTCATTATATATTAAGCAAATTGAACATATTTTCAACTCCTCACACGTTTTAAGCTAAAAATTTTGTTTATGTACCATAAAAACTTAAAAAAATACAAAGTTCTTTATGTTTAAACAATACAGATTTATTTTACAGATATTTTTGTTTCAGATACAGATGCTCAGATTTTTTCAAGGGAAAACACAGATTTAAATGTGGCAACCCTGGCTACGGTGCTTAAGTGCTAAAGTGCGGTGTAGTGTTGTACGACATTTTCTCTCGTTCTTCTAGAAAAAGCGGAATTAAAGAGATCAAAAGACTAGTGCGATAAATACACTTTTCGGCATTTCACACATTTTATTACTAGTTAGTGGTATTAGTTTCCGCATGAAGGTAAGCCGGTGATTTTACGTAAAAATCAAAAATGCTTTCGAACGATTCCTTATGAATGCCGTACTATAAAATTTTCCGAACGCCATTACCTTTTACCTCTAGTGAGCCACTGACGCTGGAAGGAAAAATGGACCGGAAACTTTTACTCTATGTTGAAAATGTATCCCCGAGCGGCAACGAGGAGAATTTTATAAGCTATCTGCAAAAATGGGCCCCGGTATTGGACGTTTACTTTTTGAAGGAAAAACAGTGCACTAAGCGGTCATTGGCAGCATTTATCCGTGTGGCAAGTGAAGCCGATTTGCAGCAGATACTGGATAGAAATCAGCAAAACTATCGTGGCAAACGACTCTTCATGTTGCGCGCTGACCAGCCGCAGTATTTCCAAGCCGATGAGACGATTATTGTCAGGAATATTAACCAGAGTGAGTATTCTTTTTTTTTTTTGTTGAATTGTAGAGGTGGGCTTGGTGATTTGACTTTGTGTGATTGTAAATGTGAGTTTTATTTTTTACAAGAAGCTATTAACCTTTACAGAAATGTCGGAGGAAACTCTCTACGATCATTTCGAAGAGTGCGGGCCCATAACGCATGTACAAGTTCGAACTGACGATTTTGCATATATTGGATTTCAAGATAAAGTAGGGGCGAAAAATGCTATGGCGAAAAATAATATGCCTTTGAAAAACTCCAATTTAAAGATTCAGTTGTTGACTCGCAATGTGGAAATTATGATTGTTGATCTAAACACGTTGCAAAACAAAATGCCGCAACTATACCGTAAGCTCTGCATGCCTGTTCAGCCCAGACCGGCTGCTGTAAAACAGCAACAGTCAGATTACGCACAAGAAGAGCCTCAGAAAGTAGAAGAAATGCAACAGCAAGTAGATCAGAGGCCTCAGGTGGTGCAGCAACAACAGCAAAACCGGAATAAGCAGCAGCAGCAACAAAAACAAAACCAGCAGCAGCAATCAAATCAGCAACAAAATCGACAACAACAACAGCAGCAGCAGCAGCCAAACCAACAGCCGCAGCAGCAAAAAAATCAGCCAGCTCAACAGTCTCAACCAAATCGACAACAACAGCAGCAACAACAACAGCAACAGAACTGGCAAAAACAACCGCAACAAAATCGGCAACAACAACAGCAACAAAATCGGCAGCAACAACAGCAACAAAATCGGCCACAACAGCAGCAACAAAATCGGCAACAACAAGAGCAACAAAATCGGCAACAACCTCAACAGCAACAAAACCGTCAACAACCTCAACAGCAACAAAACCGTCAACAACCGCAACAGCAAAACCGACAGCAGCAACAGAATCAGCAGCAGCAACAACAACAAAACCGACAACAACCGCAGCAACAGAACCATCAGCAGCAGCAACAAAATAACCAAGGGCATCAAGGAAACAAACAGCAATCAAATCAGCCCAAGCCAAACGTTTGGCAGAAGCAGAATCCATTTAATCAGGAACCACTCCCACAAAGAGCACAGCCAAGTAAACCACAAACTGAGGAAGTGCTTCCAGCCCTTTCACCGGCACCTCCTGTCAATGATTCAAATGTCGCCAAACCCAGCGAGGAGGAGCCTGATGTCATCGTGTTGGATCCACCACAAGCGGAACAACCCACCGTTGAAGATGATGTAGATTTAGACGTTCAATTTGTGGCGGAGCACAATCCGGACCTACCGCCGATTCCGTCTGAGTATCAAGCGAAACCAGACGATGTTATGCGCTGTGTAAAGGCGTCGGAAATCAAGATGATCCCTGCCGAAGTGAAAGATCTTGCCGATAAATGTGCTGGTAAGTGTACATGGAAATATTTCGATTCTATTCTACGAAATTTGCCAATTCTTTCTCTTGTTAGTGTGGGTAAACAACATCCCGTCGGAGACACGTCGTATCGAACTTATCGAATATATGGAACAGTTTGGCAGTGTACTCAACTGCAAGATAAAACCATCGACGTGCAGTTTTTTCACGAAGTGGGCAAAAATAACGTTCATTAGCGAACAGGTTGCGGAGAAAGCCGCGGAATATTTCCTGCACCCATTCCAGGGACGCTATCTGTTCGTGCTATCCTGTAAGAAGTGCGTGGAGGAAACCTCGGAACGCACGTTCGTTATTGATTACTTGTCGAAGTGTGAGTTTTTTTTTTTTGTTCGGAATTGTAGTCGTGAACTATATTAATCAATTTTTTTTTACATGCTAGATACAACGTATGAAGAGGTCGCTGCCGCCTTCAAACCTGTGGGCGAAGTTTTTTACCTGGTGCGATTGTACGGCAATTCTTTTAAATCTCGTATATTTTTCGTTAATGATGTTAATAAAGAAGACGTCCTAGCGGTGAAATCCGTCAATGGAATTCCTATCAACGTAGAACCGTTCACTAAGGGTATGGGACTTAAAAATACAAGTAAGTTCAAATATCATGCACTGTTAGTTTGGCAGCTAAGTTTTCGTTTAAATTAATATTGCAGAGGCTAAACTGAAAGAGTTGATTGCAACGAGAGAAAAAGTGGATGCAGAAAAAACTGCGAGGTTAGAGAAAATTAATGAGATCACGCAGTTAGATGCGGGCGCTCCATGTATTCCAAGATTATATACTAACACCGATCCTGAGAGACATCCTGTCGAAGGTGAGTGACATATTGACAAAAAATAAAAATACAGAACTAATTTTTTGTACCTTCGTTCCACTGTAGTAATTGTGCAGAACGTTCCAAAAGGAACTAGTAATGAGCAGATCACTCGCATCTTTGCAAGCATTGGCAAGCCTATTTCCATTCGTCGTGAACCAGAGCCGCATGATAAGACAGTGGAGCGTATTTTTGTCGGCTTTCTCACTTTGTCGAAAGCTTTGAAAGCAGCGGATATATCACCGGAAACCACATTTGCCGGACATAATTTGTTCATTTACACAGCCTGGACTACTGCCCAAAAATCAGCAAATAACACGTTGATGTTGAAGATGGCGTCAGGTATGTCTCTTTACTGACATCTAGATGGCGATGGTAAACATACTAAAATCGTTTGTTTGCAGCGGTAACCATTCAGGCGGTTTACAATGAAATGTCACGTTTCGGTCGCGTTCGTTATGTTCAGATGGATGATGATAAGCAAGCTACAGTTATATTCTTCGGATTGGAAAGCGGACCGGTAGTCAGTGCAAGATCAGCTACGACAATCGGTGATGTGAAAATTATAAGCAAAGGTAGTACATATTTCAACAATAAAAAAAATCAACTTCTTTTTAAATCAACATTTCATTATAGTACGATTGGACGGTCCAAGTACAATTATAAAATCCGATGGACCCATTGTTATTGACGATGAAGTGGAAATAGTTGCAGTTGAGCCGGCCGGCTCTGTTAAGAAGTCTGCCCCGAATGCTTCCGCAAAGGGAAATAAACCGCCGCAGCAACAATCGAACAAAGAACAGCGGCAGCCAAAACAGCAGCAAACAAATCAACACCAGGCAAGGCAGCAACAGCAGCAGCAACAGAAAGGACCGCAAAAATCATCCAATGCAGGAGGATCTCAAAATATGCGGCCAAAGCTCCGAAATCCTTTCAGTGAGCAACAGCAAAGACCATCACGACGTGACGGCCCGAACCAACAACAGGTCAATCCATGGAATGTTCCGGACTATAGAATGGACGATCCACCATTGCAACAACGCAATGAACACAACCCGTGGCAGAATCAAAGAATGCAGCAGGATCATCGTGATCGTTTTGATTACGAGCGCGCACAATTCGAGCGGGGAATAATGCCGCTGATGGATGATGATTTCAATCGAAGCCGAATGGACGACCCACCTTTGGATCGTTGGAATGAACCCCAATATTCCAATCAATTTAGTCCGCCACGGCAGCGTTCACCATTTGAGCAAAACTATCACGGTTGGAATGATGGCGGCCGAGGTGGAGAATCTCCTTTGAACATCCCTCCGAACATTGCGGATGATGATATAGACACCTACATAATGCAAAAGCAATTAGCTATCGAGCGTCGGCTGGAGCAACTGGACAAGCAGTTGACGGTTTCAGGCGATTCGAGGCGAGGTCGCAACTCAGACGATATGAGACGTCGACGCGATGACATCGTCTTCAGTGACAATGGTGATGTGCACTACGTTCCCAATCCGGCGGCAAGATTCCGCGACAGCCGTCGAGTGAACCGTAATCGTCAGAACGGTAGAGGTCGCCTTGTTCCGATGGCTAGCCGCCGGACCCATGATCCCTTCGATGACATCGAGGTGACCACCATTAACGTTCCCAATTCCAACGATCGCTCGCCGTCACCGAAAAGAATGCGCAACTATCAGGAGGACGACTTCGACGCCGAGCGTTTCAATGCAGCGTGGTGTTGAAGGGCATGATATATGGCCGGGATAATTTTTTTTAAATGTTCTGTACTCACATTAGGTGGCTAAAAATTGGTACTCGACAGTACAAGTATCGCTTTTTAGCCAATACATGCTTTGACTTACAGATTTACGATGTAATGCGTATTAATAATTAAATGAATAAAGTTTAGCCCTCAATAAGCGTGTAGCGTTGCTTTTTTTCTCTGCAATTGTTGGGAGTTTGGCAATGAGAGGGGATTTAATGCATGTTTCGACGTCAATCCAAATCCTCTATAGCTTTCTTGGCTGTTTAAACCATCTAGCTACGTGTTCGTGCAATTTCTCATATTGTATCCCTTTTGACGTAGGGCTACATCGCACTATATCGAGATAAATTCTGCGGAAACTAAAACCAAGGTGTAACGTTGGAATGAAAGATTTCAAACGGTAATACTGATGTAACGACATGATAGATTACAATAATCAATATGTCGTTGGATTGATAAAATGATGGACAATTTTGTGATTCCTCAGTTATCATCATCATTTCATTGTTAAACAGTGAAAATTTCATAAAAGTTTCAAGGTCGAATGGTCACGAACAATGTACCAATCACATGCGAGCACGCCTGGCACAGACTTCATGAGTAGACACCAACTGCCTGCTGTGATATCCTGTATAGCAGTGGCAAAAAAAAAAATGAAATGACAGAATTTGTTTCCATGAGCCTGACTATTTTGATGTCTTGATGGTGAAGCTTTTTCGGAAAGTTCAGTTTTACGTTCTGCTGTTAGAATGTTATGAAAACTGATGTCTTGAAGGAGAACATGCTGGCACAGGCAACAGTACTGCACCGAGCAATGTATGAATAGAGCGCTGGTCACTCGTCGTCTATCAGTGCAGTAGAACTCGATATTCATTTGTGTGCAGCCAAGCCAAGTGAAGACTACATTGCCGCTGGCGACGCACGGTGGGGCGTGTTGGGTTAACGCGTAGGTATCGTTTTGCGATCTGGAACACAATCGAATTGCCATTTGAATTGTCTTCTTCTTGTTTCGTATAGTAGCAAATATCAGAATTCAATAGGGGTAAATTGTGTATCTTCCATTACTCGTCAATGGAGGTGAGTATTTTTACAGCTGGGTATTTGTTTACGAGCTCGACATGAATACCCATAATATGATTATTCGGGTGTCGCAAAATACGCTGCGCCACCATAGACAACTAAATTCTGTACGTGTCGGTAGAAGCAGATAGCAGGGTATATAAATTAGGTTCATTGTACAGATAAAATGCGTTGTTTATTTTTGAACTCTACCCTCCGTTTTTCTTATGTCCATTTTCGATTTTCTGTAAATATACTTTTTTTTTTGTAAACTGTAATTCTTTATCATTATTTTTTCCACGAACTCTCTTTGACGCTTGGTGATCGGAGAGTGAGCCATCGTTCACAAGACAAATAAATATTGTTTGTTGTTGTTTGTTTTTAGGCGACAGACCGATTATCGATCCAGTGCCGAATCCAGAATACGTCGCCATATCTCTCGGTCTTGGGCTGCTATCTTCCAATCGCCCCTAACACCTATTTCGCGTGCATCCTCGTCGACAGCATACATCCAACGAGTGCGGGGTCTACCCTGAAGTCGACGACCTCTATCGGGATTCCTGCTAAATATAGCCTCCGCTTGACAATCATCCGGCATTCTCGCTACATGGCCAGCACACTGAAGCCTGCCGTGTTTTATCCGCTTAACTATATCCGCCCATTTGTATACCTGGTACACTTCATGGTTCATGCGTCTGCGCCAAACGACAATTTCTAGTTTGTCGCCAAGGATTGAACGCAAAATCCTACGCTCAGAAACACCAAGAGCTCGCCGATCAGCCTCTTTCAGCGTCCATGATTCATGGCCGTAGAGAGCCACCGGAAAAATCAGTGTTTCATAGAGTGCAAGTTTAGTACGAATTTGCAGACTGCGTGACCTTAGCTGGTTACGTAATCCGTAAAAGGCCCTGTTTGCGGCCGCTATCCGCCTCTTCATCTCACGGCTAACCTCGTTGTCACATGTCACTAATCCCAACAAACAACTACTCATTGAAATAACGTTTAAAAAACAGATTTATTCGGCTAAATACTGAATAACCACCGAACTATTCACAACCACAACTTTTGTTCATATTTTGTTCACACAAATTAGGAGAATTTATTCAGCCCCAAGGTAGTTTTATTGATGTTGCATTATATTTGTTAGAATACGTTTATTCAATTACGTTCCAACAATCAATTCTTCATTAGAAAAACGTTTGCTCAGTAATTTTGTTCAGCTGGATACTAAATAATCGTCGAGCTATTTTCAATCACAACTTTTGTTCAAACTTTGTTCACTCAAATAAAGAGAATTTATTCAGCTCCAAGGATGTTTTACTGACGCTGAATAATATTGGTTGATAATACGTTAAATCAAAAACATTGGTCAGGTCAAACGCATATTCGATCGATTCCTAGCTTGTTTAGTGTTTGTTAAACTGCACAGTCATAAAATACTACTGATAGATCATGCTCTTGAATCTTTGGTTTGAACAACGTATGTAATGCTTTTATTACACTGGTTCATGACCATTTTTTCTAGCATTCGAATAATTCTAAATATAGATTCAACTGTATAGCAGCTGCCAAAACGTTAAATCAAAACTAATTACACCTCTAAACAAAACTTTATTCAAACAAAAAAAAAACGGGATTTTTTTTATTTACTATTATCACTCGTTTCGAATTCGTATACATAAGTCCAGATGCTTGTATCTGCACGATATTTTTTGCTGTTAAATCAAAATCAGAAATTTTATACGCATACCTCAGACCATCGAATCCGTTCGCGAACTCGTAACCTCTGTATCCATGTCTCTCAATCGAACCACTTACTCCATTCGGACAGTTGAATAGTTGAACAATAATTTCACATCATAAAGTCAAACCTTCGGAAATGCATGTAGTGATGCAAGGAACGTTTCTGAAAACGTTACCCGAGTATTTGTTCGACTAAATATTTAACCAGTATTAAAAATAGTCATAAGAGAGTTTTACAATCGCCTATTACACATGGTTAATTTGACGCTGTTCATAAGTTAAATTTCTCCGAGTACATAGTGTATAAAAGCTGTAATACAGTCAAAAAAACGTTTTGTTAATTCAACTGGTTACACTGTTTCCCGCTGTGCTTTTTATGTGCAACTGTCAAACGTGTATCCATATGAAACAGTTTGCTTTTGATGGTGCTGAACACACTTTTCTCTTTTTGCTGTTCTGGTTGAATTTTATAGCCAACATGAGTAATGGTAAGATACAGCATTAATAGCCAACATTGAATAAATATAAATTGTGTTACGATACTTGTTTCAGGAGATCATTTTGTCGTAGTGCAAACCACAGAGGCTGGAGCTCCTTTGTTGTCGGTGGTTCCACATCAGTGGGTTCGTGGGAATGTTCTGTTGTGGCCTACCAAAAATGCGAACAGCTTGTGCAAGGATGCTTCCTCGAAGCCAGCCGCTTCTTGGAGTAAACTTCCTTGTGTAGTCAAACGGAAACATATTGCAACTTATGCAGCAGCGGAGCAGCAAGCAGCCGACCTGTCAGGAATGTCAACAGACGTATCGGACTTCGCACCACGGAAAAAAACCAAAAAGAATCCGAGAATACATTTCCTGCAATCACAACAGCCAACGGCCGAACAGTATTTAAACGCGTTCAACTCTGGAAAAGAGAATGTTACATTTTCTCCTAATGTAATCAGCCAACCTTTTGCAATGCATCATAGACAACCGTTGCAAAACGTTCTACAAGTACTTGACAATGACACAGTCAGCCAATCACTTCAGCCATCTCAAATAGTCCTTTAAACCTCCAACCAAGAATATCTTCAACAGGAGAACACAGAGGATAACAATGTTATTTCTGGAGAATACGTGCTCAATATCTCACAGGTGAATATTATATGTTAAATAGACTTTCAAAATGATCTGTCGACTTAAGACAAATCTGAACCTTTTTTGATTTTTAGCCTTCCCTAAATAGCGAAAAGATCGTACAAGACATATCAAAGAAAATTGAAGAACAATGTGCGAAAACCAAAACGGAAATCGTTAATACTATTGAGGTATTGCTGGCGAGAACAGTAGCTGCATTGAAAAGCGACTTCGATGTCAAAATAGCAGCTGCATTCCGTTCACAGGCAAACAATATTGTAGACAACCAAAACTTTACTTTCTCACCAGCGGCATCAATCGAAGATATTAAACAATTAGAAAAGAATTTGACTGATGAAACTTATACTGATAAACTTGTAAGTATATTACCATTAATCACATATAAAGAGATCACAATAATAATTTATTTCAAGATGGTCTTTATGCATAAAGTAATTGGTCATACTGGTGACAATTGTAACGGTCAAAATATGTGCTATGCTTTGGTCGACCAGTTCTTCGAGCGTAATGTCATGTTGAATTGCTCATGGAGCGGGGGAAGCAAGAGCAATATTCCGAAGTTTGCAATGAAAGATTGCAAAAATATTTTATGTGTTTTCTTCAGAATCGTTCATAACGTTAACCCTACCTTTTCGAAAAAACTCCTGGAAAATTTTTTCAAGCAGGTGTTGCGAAACTCGAAAACACGTAGTCAAGCAAAAGGCTTGCGCCAACCAACGATTCATCGGAGAGGTAAACAAAAAGCGAAGAAATGTGATAAAGGTAAAGGAGCCTGTTACTTAACATTGTACTCAAATGATTTAAACTATCCCATATATTTTAGAAACGAACAATATTAACAATTCCCTGACGGAAATCCTGAAAATTGAGAATCACGTTTTGAATCTGAATGAAATTGAAGAAGAAGATGGCGTTCAAGAATACGACAAGAATAATCCGCTTGAGGAATATGAAAAAGAGGAAATTTGTGAAAATATCGGAGAAGATGTTGATACCGATGATGCTGACGATGAAGACGGCGATGAAATTGGAACGGAAGATGAAGACAGCAATGAAGTCGAAGATAAACAAGAAGATAATCTAGCCATTTATAAAAATGAGATAGTAATGTAATTTTGATAATTCTCATATAGCATAAATTAGAAGTTTTAATGTGTTACTTTTATTACAAATTTCCTGAAGTTGTTTTTAATGTAAATTTGACATGTTTGCTCGCTTAAAATACATATGTTTCTAGGAACTTTGAACTGTTAAATTTGTTGAGCTTGTGTTTATCTTTTTAGTCAGCACAAAATGTATGAAGTAACGGTAACAATACAACATTGTTTCGCGTATACGGGACAACTACAAACTTACAAAACATTTCATTTATAGTGTATGCCTTCCTGGAACTAATACATAAATTTGTCAAAAAAATATATAGTTTTGATGAAGGAATTGGAAAATCAAAAAAGGTATAGAAATTTGATACGGGGGAGCCATGAATAGTAATGTTATTAAAAATATCAATTGTAGCATCGGTCATCTGTACTATGTCTAAGTTTTTTGCCAAAAAACATGAGTCTTTGAATGTGTTGCTAATTAATAGTCCGTTTTTGATTTCACATTGAACAAAGCTTCCTCGTCTTGTCACTTTGGGTGTAAAATTTTCTTTTTGTTTCAGTTGTTCATTTTTTTCAAGCAACCTGTTAACAACTTGTTCTAAACAGTTGTTACCCTGCCGTACAAAATTTTTAATCTGAGATAAATAACTTTCGAATGGATAAGCCGATATTGTGTTTAATGATCCAAATCGATCCACGTCGCCAACAATGTGTTCTAGGTTGTGAATATTACTAGTTATGTATTGTTCTCCATAAATTATCATGAATTCTTGAATAAATTTTTCGAAAAGGCCCTGTGCTGTTGGTCGTAAATTTGCATGAAAATCTGATGAACAAATCGTTACTGCTGTAAAAAGCAACAAAAAATGTTTATATAAAGTTTCGTTTAACACACCTTTTAAAACAACAATTCCCACATAATTTAAAAACGTACGACACTCTGTTCCTTTCCAAAATGCCAGACAATCTATTCCTCGCATTTTTCGGTGAACTTCTTTTGGCAGTTTCACGCTTTCAATCATAGCTGATAAATGTTGTATTTGATATGCACTCATTTTTCCTGCAAAACCTAGGTTACCATCTCTCCATCCATTTAATAAGCGTTTCATTGTTCCTAGCTCTAACAGGTGTAATTGATCAGCAACCACGAAATCCTGGATCATGTCGAGCCCTGGAATTTTTAGTAAAGGTGACTCCCGAGCGGTGTGGTGTCTACCATACTCTTTACGACGAAATATTTCATCAGTTCGCAGTGGGCAACGGATAGATGGAAACACCACGGTACGAGAAATGTGGGAATATTCTCCAGTTATCGTACACTTCAGACATCCATTTTTTCCGTTGAAATTCACGACTCCTATAAATTAAAGTATAATAAATAAAAAAGGTTTACGGCTTTGTAAAACGATAGAAGAGATGTTTGTGCTCTGATATTTTTAATTTTCATATGTAACATTCTAATAACGAACCAGGTCTAGAAAAAGCGTGCTTATTGTGAAAAGTCTATTACACACCTTTGACGAATGCTCGCGCTGGCGAGTCGCAAATAAAACACCTGAGTTTGATGCTTACTTTGTGATCATTCACAACAACACCATTCTTTAGAAAAGGGATAATTTCATCCACAAAAGGTGTCAGGAACTCGTTAACATCTGCAGGTTTGGTTTTTCCAATGAATATTCCTATAGGTAATACTTGTAAATCGGGATATTCGTGGACATTGCACAAAATAGGCCAAAGTTGAAACTTCGAACTTTTATGTATGGGTAAACCATCAATATTGATGTTGATACTTATAACAATATCAGTAGATAAATTTCCGAACCATTGTTTCAAGCAAGCTCTAAGTCCGTGGTGCCAATATTTACCTCCGCTGATTGGAAGGCACAGTTTACTGCTATTTCGTGGAGTACCCAGGAGAGTTCTTGGATCTGACGGCAAAGTTTTATCGTGGTAATGTTGTTTAACTATTGTCAGTAAATCTTTCAAAGCATGATGAGTAATGCTATGACGAAGTGCCCATACTCGTAAAAGTTCATCTGAATTGTTGCCATGCTGAGGTTTCGGACACTCATTGAAATTCGGATGTAACCGGATCAGTGGTTCATTGAGTGTTTCGTTACTATTTTCTGATATATTTCCATCTGAAATGATTTCGGAAATGGGTGCGATGCATATTGAATCATGAGTTGTGGGAAAACGCGTGGCTTCAGGTTCACCTGTGATATAAAAAAATTGTACCTATAACTTATTGTAACGGAATGTTTAGATTGACTCACGGTAATTGACATTTTGTTGTAGCGGAGACAAAAATGGCTTTGAAGTCGGAATATTTTTTTCACATACTTCCAATCGAGCGTTACTGTATAGTTGTTTGAAAACTTTTTCATACTTTTCACGAGTTTTTGTCAATTTTCGATGATAAGCTCCACTTTTTTTATATTTTTTATACGATCTATCCATATTATTGCGAGAAAAACAATTAGGCGAAAAGTTTACGGACCAATGATGACTTTTTGCACAAAACAAACATAGAAGTTTGGTGACGCTTGTTGAAAGTTTATTCAATGTCACTACCAGGGTTTATTTTTTAAGCTAAATAGTAAACTTTGATTTAGAAGAAAATTATTATTGTTCGACTTTGCGCTGAATTGGCCAGTCATATTGAATAAGAGATATAAAAATCATCTTTAAACATTTTTAAAATGCCTTGTTCAGCAAAATGCCAGTATCTGAATAAAAGCATGAGTTTTACTCGAGTTGTCATTTGTACAACATATAATCCAACAAGTATTTTTATTCAGCTCTTGATGCTTCAGTTCAACCATTATTCAATTGATAGGTTTAACTGAAGCTAGCGAATGTTTGTTGGGATGTTCCCAGGTAAATAAACTCGTCGACTACTTCAAATGTTTCCCCATCTAGCATCACCGCAGCACCAACCTCCGACGGACTACCACGCACTCTGCCAACCACCATGTATTTCGTTTTGGCAGAGTTTATGATAAGCCCTAATCTCGCAGCTTTCCTCCTGAGAGGTCCGAAGGCCTCTTCCACAGCTCTACGGTTGAAACCAATGATGTCGATATCGTCCGCAAAACCGAGAAGCATGTGCGACTTCGTAATGATGGTGCCGCTTCTCTGCACACCAGCCCTCCGTATAGCACCTTCCAATGCGATGTTGAACAATAAGTTCGACAGCCCGTCACCCTGCTTCAAACCAATCAACTCACAAACGAGTCCGATATCTCACCGGCTATCCTGACGCTTGATGTAAAACCTTCAAGGGTGGCACGTATCAGCTTAACCAGCTTTGTTGGGAAGCCATGTTCGATCATAATCTGCCATAACTCATTTCTCTTAACTGAATCGTACGCTGCCCTGAAGTCTATGAACGGATGGTGCGTCTGCAAGTTGAATTCTCGAAATTTATCGAGGATTTGTCGCAAGGTAAACATTTGGTCCGTCGTGGAGCGTCCCCCTCGAAAACCGCATTGGTACTCGCCAACAAAGGTCTCCTGCAACGGCCTCAGTCTGTGGAACAGGATGCGGGAGAGAATTTTGTAAATATTGTTTAATTTCTACTAAATCGTACTCAATTTAGGTTTGTATAGAAGCTTGCCTTTTCGCGTATTGGAGAAAATTGACTGTATTAGAATGAATGGTATTCATCGATATTAAAGAGAATATTTTTTCTTCTAAAATAAAGTGCTGCAAATAAATAATCAAAATATAGACCCCGTTCGATTTTGTCAAACACGACGCGGCAGAATTTTTCTGTTGCCAAGATTTAACCATGCCAAAAATGAACGGTTCTCTCTTCATGACTTTTTTTTAAAGATATTTCCACCAATGAACTAGTTTTAGTTCCAAGTCGTTTGAGGTGTCGCTTTATGAATTAAGGCTGACTACCTATAGATACTTGATATTACTACCCGAGTAATTAGAGGCTTAGTACTGCTTAGATCATGATCATTATATTAGTGGCACATGTTGCGGTCATATTCCAGGAACCGTTTTACCGATTCCGGTCATTCGCTTCGGCAACATAACGAGCCAAAATACCCTCCTTTTGGAGGATGTTAAGCTTAAATTGGTTGAAATAATCAAGAAAACTAAGAAATGTGATTAGACATAATCGCTCGTTTTTGGCACATGTGTGCCAAAATCGAGCCGTGCCAAAAGTAAAACGAGCTCAAAGCAAACAGAGCCTCAAAGGGAAATATAAAATTATTGTAGTCCTACGTCAACTATGCGGTCGTGTCATGGATACAACCCTCCTATACTATTTTATTTCAGCGAAGGTGTTTGAAGGATAAAAAAAATCGCGTCAGTGCCACGTTCCATTCTAGGTCAATTCATATCGTAAAATTACTGATGAGCTGCCACATTAGATATGATTACTCTAAAGAAGATTCTGTAAAAAATGGTTCGTGAAAGGATGGAACTAACGGTTGAAATGCAAACGGACGAACTATTACAGTGATTTCGACAAATAACTTGTGTCATTGGGATACAGGAGCGGCCGAAATTCGAATCGCCTGAATCACAAAAGGCCGACCCGCCATCGGTAGTTGCGACCTCTTGCAAGTAAACATGTTTTCCGTGTTATCATATGGATTTGAGTGTCTCCGATTGGATTTGAAACTGCACACGTTTTTGGTGTAGCAAGCTGAATATTTTCCTCAAGCGAAAATTTGTTAAACTCAAGAATAGTCTTCTACAAGGGCGTTTTACGTTTTATAGAAGAAAACTAAAAAAATAAATGAATAAAAAAACAGTTTTTTCAATGGAAATAAACACCAAATTTCTACCACTATCACAATTCACTTTTTGCCAGTCATGTGACTGATATTCATCCCAGTTTAGAAATTATTCATCTAATCTTTTTGCTTTGAAAAAGTGCGTTGTCAATCGTAATTTCTATAAATCTATGATTGTTACTGGAGAACTGTGGAAACAGCAACCCGTTGTTTTATCAGTTGTCAATCATAAATAACAACCGGGTAAAGGCGTCTTCTTTAGAACATAAGCGTCACATGGTGTGTCCGAAATGCCGGATTATCATACTTTAATGTACCTCGGATTTTCTTTCACCAAAAGTTAGTTTGGATCCATACCTTTCAAAATCAACCGGTTTTAAAAAAATCCATCGGGGGAAAATTGAATAAAATTTTTAATGTTAAATACACTGATAACGTTCAAAATAAATAACTTCATCACAATCTTAAGCTTAAAATAGCTTTGCTAGTAGATTTTCAGATTACATGTTCAAGAAAAAATGAGATATATACACGGGTATTGAAAACAACATGACGAAAAAACCCCAACACATTTATATACTTGTGGTTGATATGCATTTGTTATTCATTCATTGCAAAGTAACCTTGGTTGCTATGGTGCATGTGAAAAAATCAGTGATTGCTATTGGCCCTGACGACTCTGTTGATATTGGTTTGGTTTTTACTTGCGAAAGTGAAGGAGGGAAATATTTTTGCTTTTGTTTTCACACATAAATTGACAATTACATATGAGAATTCGCGTAGGTGCGAACAGCCTTAAAAATCTCTTTTACTTGTGTCAGGGCCAATGATTTACAACACATATGAAACAGTGATTTCAACAAACAATTTCGACAATGTTAAAACAAACGACGGCTCGTCTAGTTGTTTTCGGTAGATTGTACAAAATGAAGAAAACACTTTTGTGTTTCAAAAAAGTGAAACAACCTAAATTGATACATAATACGCTGACAAAAACCATAAACAGTGCTTCATTCTCGAATGCGACAAAGATAGTGGAATGTATCCCAAAGTTCTTTGCGGAAGCTGCTATATTGTATACTATAGTATGTTTTAACCACCTAGAAAAACTAAACCAGGAATAAAACATTTGAGTTGTTAGTTGACTTTTGTAACGAAGATATGAAATCAGACAAATTAAAAACGATTTCCAACTTTTGACGTATTTAATCATGTATACACTCCCTCAACAATTATGGATCTCCCACAATTACGGATCACTTTTGTGTTTTATGTTATTTGACTCAGTTAAAAAAACTGTTTGAAGGCATGTAGCATTTTTGCAGTAAAACATAACATATTTGCTAGCTTTGAACACAGAAAACATTTGAAACGGCGCAATACAAATTAAACTGAAAACATTTATAGATTACTTATATACAATAAAATTGGGCAGGAAAGTTTTTATTTTTCGAGTTCATACATCTTTTTATGTGATCCATAATTGTGGGGGGACTGTAATAATTATAAATTATTGCAAGCGATTCGGTTAAATTTGAATAATCACCAATTAAATCGAAAAATTTAGGTTGAAAAAACACTAAAAATTCAAATCAATTTTTTTCCAAATTTCCCCCGATGGATTTTTTTAAAACCGGTTGATTTCGAAAGGTAAGGACCAAAACTAACTTTTGATGAAAGAAAATCCGAGGTACATTAAAGTACGATAATCCGGCACTTCGGACACACCGTGCGTCATTACTTCGGTAACGTATAAACATCCGGGGAGGGTATAAACATTGAAATTTTCATCCAGGACAAGTTAGTGTTAATTAATTTCCAACCGCTCCAAGATACTGATTTAATAAATCTGTCATTTGTAACGCGGTCTTTTTTTCTGCTCGAGTATTGCTAACAAGTTTTGGGCACCCTGAAAAAAAGCTGCGCACTGAATTACCCAATATCCCGGTGGACCTGGATTTGAGCATTGAAGTTTTTGCATCATAATGTACCTGAAAGCGGCGGCCGTATAGCAGTGGTGCCGGAAAACGCTCTAGCGGTGGATGCGGAGAGAACGCTTGATCGTCAAGTTCCTGGCTGATGAAGTTCTGGAGTTTGTTCGGGACGAGACTACCGCCGAGGAAATGTAGACGAGCCTCAATGAAGTTTTCGCCAAGAAGTCGGTGGCCAGCCAAACCCTACTGAAGGAAGGGGCATCGATCGCATCGATGCGATCCCACCTTCCAGCGTTCTTGATGTGCAATGCTGGTGACTGGAGATCTCGGTGCTTGTTACGGGAGTCACTTCACGGTGAAATCAGAGTGGAGTGAATAAAATCCTATTACGGGACTCACGTAAGAGAGAAAAACGTCGCAAAGTGACGGTCATCTGCCGTGAAATCTGGGTTATTATGAGTGTCATATCACTGAAGTGAAAACGGAATAAGCGACGTTTTGCGTGGAATTATTTCACGACCATTTTGAATGGTGGAATGATTCCACGAGAATGGGATGTAATGAAAATGGATTGATTTGTTTTAATCCAATTTAAATATTGGATTCATTTTTTAGTAACGAAACGAACCAGAATTCGATCCGTGCCCCGAAGCGGCCAAATTTTTAATTTTTTGACCGATGAAAAAAATGCACACAAGTTCATGAAATTTTCGATACCGAGAAAAATTTTTTTTCTTGGAAATGCAGATCAAGATCTGGGGTTATCCAAACAACAGGCAAATCGACTTCTTGGTACTTTTTTATGTGGGAAACATTCTCACTTCACTTGTCCTATTCCCAATCTCACTTCACGGAGGTTATTTTTGTCACCTCACTTGAGGTGGAATCGGGAACAGGGTGCTTATTACGGGAGTCACTTCACGGTGAAATCAGAGTGAAGTGAACAAAATCCTATTACGGGACTCACGTAAGCGAGAAAAACTTCGCAAAGTGACATCTGCCGCGGAATCTGGGTTATTATGGGTGTCATATCAGTGAAGTGAGAACGGAAAAAGCGACGTTTCGCGTGGAATTATTTCACGACCATTTTGAACGGTGAAATGATTCCACGAAGCTGCCATAAGTCTTAAAGTTGATTGATTTGTGATCTAATGGAAAATATTGGATTTATTCTTCAGTAACGAAGCGAATCAGAGTTTGATCCGTGCCTTAAATCGGTCAATTTTTTCATTTTTTTGCCCGATGAAAAATATGCAAACTAGTTCAGGAAATTTTCGATGCCGAAAAAAACATTTTTTTTTATGCCGAATGTTTTAGAAATGCAGAACACGTCAAGATCTGGTGTTATCTAAAAAAACGGAAAAAACGACTTTCTGGGACTTAGAGATTTTTGAGCTGGGAAACATTCTCATTTCACTTGTCCTATTCTCAATTTCACTTCACTGTCAATCTCACTACACGGAGGTGATTTTTGTCACCTCACTTGAGGTGGAATCGGGAATAGGTCTAAAAAAGTGAAGTGAGCGTGAGAGTGAAATATATTTCACCGTGAAGTGACTCCCGTAATAAGCACCCAGGTCTCAAAAAGTGGAATGAGCGTGGCGAGACAACGAGACCAGATTGTTGTATATAGTAACCATAGCGTGCTCCTGTACGTACAAAGAGTGCAGTTTGTACCAGATCTTCGTGACAACCTGCTATCGGTAAAGAAATTGGCGGCTTGTGGTGTGGAGGTGCTGTTCTTGCAGAACAAGACGGTTCTGAAGAAAAAGGCGTTGTTATAGCTGCGGCGCTGATGACAGGTAACCTCTACGAGCTCGACATCAAGGTGAGTGAATCCACTGCAAATGTTTGCCAAGTAGATCAAAACGAGTTGTGGCATCATCGCCTAGGGCCAGGATCGATTCTGCGACGCTTGTGCCCAGGGCAATGTCGGGACACTTCCGATGGAACACCGAAAAGAATAAAGCGACCCCTCGAGTGAATTAATTCTGATGATTGCGGTCCAATCGATCCTCCAGCCTGGAATGGTTCCAGGTATTTCGTGTCATTCATGGACGACAAGACACATTTCACTATTATTTACCTCATGAAGCAAAAGTCGTAGGTCTTCGAGAAGTTTCTGGAGTACAAAGCGCTAAAGACTGCGCAATTCGGTTTACGAATCTTGAAGTTGACGGAAGACCAAGGCCGAGAATATTGTTCGTCAGCGCAGAAGAAGTTCTACAGGGCGAAGGGTATCCAGATTTAAGCTACCGTCGCCTACATTCCTCAACAAAATGGCGTTGCTAGGCGATGCAACAGGACGCTTGTGGGAAAAGTGAAAACCACGCTAATTGAGTCGCCGATGCCAAAACAAATGTGGAAGGAAGCTTTTATTTCGATTCATTTTTTAATTCTATCACTTTTTTCACTTATCACTTGCAAATGCGCATTTCAACGCTGACATAGCGCCTTCTTCAGTACTTAGATGGCCTGCTGAGGTAATAGCGAACCCTTTAAATTTTCTAGCTTAATAGGTAAATGAATGGGACAAGTTTTAAGTCAGAGAACGTAAACAACTTGAGTTAAGGCCCAAATACAATGGCTACGTTTGCGTTGCGTTGACATTAATGTGACAGAAAATGTATGGGCTAACTGTCAAACTGCCGTAAACGCTGCCGCAACGTATCCATTGTGATTAGGCCTTTAGGTAGAGGATTGTGCGGCCTGGTGATCCATGCCTGGTCGAGGAATTTTAGGTAGACATTTGAAAAACCATGAGAAGTGATTACCTTGATCTCTGTTAAGGAGAGTAGCTGGGTTTTGTTTGAAAATTTCCAAACTTTCTGCGATATTTATTTTCCAAGGGGATGTTACGGATCGACTGTCGGCTGCTACTCGGCAGCCTGATGTATATCATGTTCTGTGTAAGGCGGGTATTTTGGTCGATTCCAGCAGCAGTACGGTTGAAGACACTGGAATGCGTTGAAGCGAGTGGTACGATACCTGAACGGGACCAAATCATTGACTCTCGTTTTTTCAGAGGAACAGCGAAGCAAAAGCCTTCGTCGGTTATACTGATGCCGATTGGGCGACCGACTTTTAGGACCGAAAGTCGGTGAGCGGCTTTATTTTTACGGTGTGTGGGTGCACCGTATCCTGGAGTACACACCAAAATTTTAATTTTCGATCCAGCAAAACGGTTTGCTGGTTGTTAACCAGCAATCCGCCTGTTTACTGAAATCCAGCAACTCGTATTATTTTCTACTGTAAAACCAGCAAACAACATTTTTCACTGAACTTCCAGCAACGCTGCTTTTTTTAAAGAACAACACCAACAATCGCAATCGTAATCAAAAAGTTCTCGACAGCGGCAAAAATTTTAAATTGAATGTTCGTTCAACTGAAAAGGAAACAATAAAGAACTCAGAGCTTCAATCTATCGTTGAAGCGATTAAACTAGAGGGTTTCGATGTTGCAGAACTTTCTGGTAAGTGAAAACTAATGTTTAATATAAACTTTCTTTTGGCAGGAAGAAAAAATGGCAGACAAATTAAAGTGTTTCTTCTGCAATACACTCGTGGAAGATTACGTTGATGGGTTGAGACGTCATCTGAAATATCACGCTGATAGAAAAGATTTCGATAAAAATCTTGTGCATTTTACATGCATGAAAGCGGGATGCAGAATGAGCTATAGGAATTTCTCTAACATCCTCACAAAACATCCTCTTCCGGCTGAAGTCCATGAAAGTCATGCAAACAAAACGGTGTCTCATAAGCGAGAAACGTTTGACGAAGATGATATCGATGTTCCATGCAACAGTTCTTCGCCAGCACCCCAAATCAAACAAAAAAAAAAAACTCTTTGGATTCTTAACGACATTTTGCTGCTCTATCTGTTTGTCGTCTTAAAGCTGACATTTCTCTAACAGATACGAAAGTTTCCTCTTGACTAATTAAATAGTAGGAGGGTGGTATTCAAGACACGACCGCATGACGTTGACTACCGTATTCTTATATTCCATTGAACCAAATAGTAGAGGGAATTGCAACGCTTCTTTTACAAAACTTCTGTAACAAAATTTCGAGGCATCAAAAGGTACCAGTTGCCGATTATTCTCATTTACTGGTTAGTCCGTCCAGAATTCCAGCCATTTTAGTATTTTGCAGTAGCCATTTATTACCAACAGCCACCAGCATAACGGGTGAAACCGGCACAAGATGACCGGTACTATTTTGTCTTTCCTCCTTTCAGCTGCTAACACCTAGCGCTGTCGTGAAATTAACATCAACACAAACATGCATTTTTGCAAGGTTTTTTTCCGCTAGCAGCAGCAATCGTAAAACATAAAATTCAACTAACCGCTTCTATTATAAAACTGCGAGGCACCAAAAGGTGCCAGTTGCCGATTTCTTGTTTACTGGGTTCCGTCCAGAATTCCAGCCATTTTAGTATTTTGCAGTAGCCACCAGCATTACGAGTGAAACCGGCACGAGATGACCGGTACTATTTTGTTTTCCTCCTTTCAGCTGCTAACACCGAGCGTCCGTATGTATCCGGTACGGTTTAATAATGAAACTGATGGGGTGAAATGTTCGAACGATACGTTTTATACCAAGGCTTCGTCAGATAATTAGAAAGAAGGAGGGGCTACATAGATGATGGAATGGTAGAGAAAAATGTTTCTTGAAGGCTGCGCCGGCCGCTGTCGTAATATTAACACCAACACAAACATGCATTTTTGCAAGGTTTTTTTCCGCTAGCAGCAGCATTTGGTAAAACAGAAAATTCAACTAGCCGCTTCTGTACCAAAATTTCGAGGCACTAAAAGGTGCCAGTTGCCGATTATAGTTTCCTGGTTAGTCCGTCCGGAATTCCAGCCATTTATGTGTTTTGCAGTAGCCATTTACTACTAAAGCCACCAGCGTATGGGTGAAACCGGCACGAGATGAGCGGTACTCTTTTGTATTTCCTCCTTTCAGCTGCTATCACCTAGCGTCCGCATGTCACTGGTGCGGTTTTGGAATCAGAATGATGGGGCGCCGGCCGCTGTCGTAAAATTAACACCAACAAAAAGATGCTTATTTGCAAGGTTTTTTCCGCTAGCAGCAGCATAAACATCGGAAACAGAAAATGATAACAACAATAACAACAAAGTCAGATCGATTGTATCCGTTAGTGTCGACTGTGCTTGGGAAGAGAGGTAGTGATTGGCTACGCGGTATGATTTAGACAATCGATATTAATTACCAATTTTTCAATAGTGTATCTCAAACAAAAGTTTGTTTTTGTTACATAAATTTAGCCGTAAAAGAATTTCTGATCGATTGATGCCAAAACCTCTAAAACCTGATTATAGATGACTGCAAAATAAGCGCTCAAAACCTGACAACTTTTCTCTGGTTTTCCCTGGTTGAATTACTAGATTTTCAAATTCAGGGGCCTAACTTCGATATAGACGTTAGTCAACGTCAAAAAATACCACAAAGGAATATGTGGAAGGTGAACCTTACCAAGATTACGAATACATTGACCAAGAAGACGAGTATGGCTTGTCATCGGAAAAGGTAATTTAATTTTTCATCAGTTTCGAAAATTTGTAAACCTGTTTTTTATTGACTTAGTAATTTTGTAATAATTAAAACTTTGCAAAATGCAAAACCATTCAAATATTACAAAATGCGGAACTCGGCAATGTTTGATACCCACCCACCCCCATGTAACGCAATTTTACATGTTGGTCACTCTCAGTGTAACGCTTCGCTGAATGCTATCTTTTCTGTAGAAGCTTCACCACCTTTCAACATGCTTCAAATTTATGCAGTTTCGAATCCTTTTTATATGAATCACTCAATCACTAAGCTGACTCGCTAACTTTGAAAGTACATACACTGCTTTCAATCATAATTCGCAAGAGAACCTATTTATTCTCGAAGACACTCGAAAACTTTGTTTATATAGGAAGGCATTCAGTCACATGAAACGACGACAATCAACTCTAAAATAACAAACAAACAGCTTACTTAAGCAGGTATTAGACGAAGCGAATATTTGCTATTTTTGGTACGATTTTTATTTGCGCAAAACAAAATCCGTACCAAAAATAGCAAATATTTGCTTCGTGTAATACCTGCTTTAGAATTTGGCTTATTTACTAGCATATTGCCTGAATGTCATGTATTGTCCTTAAACATAAGTCTTCTACAAGCATATCCTTGAAGTATTATCAAAATATGTTGGCAGCCGCGAACACAGCGATGCTGAGAAAAGCTCAAAAAAGGGACACAGCAGTTACTTATGGGTAACTTTGTCTTCAAATATAACACCAGAGCCTTGGAAATGGTACAGAGCATGACCGCTACCTGCAACTCGAATACAAATATCGACAGCGGCGGATTGCTGCTTATCCAACAACATAAGCACGTGTTTAATTTAGTCCAGTGGATGACCGTTCCCTCGTAGCAGATCGAATCCCCGCTCGCAACAGGTAATCGCAGTAGCAGTTTCTTACTTTCGAAGATCTGGACAACATTCACGGCGTTCCTTACGTTTTTTTGGCTTGTTTAGCTCAGTACACAACAAATAAGAAGCACAATGCACACCGTTTTACAGTACAGAAAAATATATATATATATATATATATATATATATATATATATATATATATATATATATATATATATATATATATATATATATATATATATATATATATATATATATATATATATATATATATATATATATATATTACTTTAATGAATTTAATTCACCTGCTATTGCTAGGAGAAAAAAGAGTCGATTAAAAAATTAACAAACAATGATGAGAAAATTATCGATCTTTATCGTTATGTCGATAATCGTTTTATATCGATCATATTGACAGCGCTAACAATTATCGATATGCCGCTGGTGGCACAAAGCATGCAAATTATTTTTGCACTTGCAGATTAAATTATCATGCAGGCACTGGTGTAGCGTGGTGGAAGCGGTCCGCCCCGGCTGTCACCGTCAGAGGGTAGAGCCTTTTGTTACTTTACGTTGACGGTCAATCTAAATCACAAAATAAAACAATTCTTATTCAAACGTATCATTTTTGCAGAAGAAATCAATCGTTGAAGTAAAATAACATAGTTTTATTTTTCAGGAATTCGATATTGATTGTATTTTCCAACAGACACCATAAGGCTTCAATATTAGCATATAGTTGAAGTTGTTGAAAGAATTGCATTACCATATTACCATATAGAATATCTGGTAAAGAAACAAATGAAGTAGATTAACCGTCCAAGACATGTTGATACTGATAATGAAGAGACACAAAGCATTAGCAACGTTCCTGATGCTGATGAACTGAATTTGCATTCAATGGACTCTTGGTACTTACATCCTTTAAACTTACAACAACTTCATTCTAATCTAATTCCTTTCAATTTATTTTAGATTTGTTGCGATTTCATGGACATGTTTCAAGATAAAATTATTTCAAAATTCAAATATTTGCACCCATCTCTGAACAATCGTAAGTGTTATTCAGAACTTTGTATATATTCACTTTGATCAACAATACCTTATTTATAGAGTTCATTCGTTCACTACTAATTATTAAAAAAAAATCCATCCCGTGGAACCAAAAGGACTAATAAAGGATCGAAGAAAATAACCAATCTGTTGGAAGGCATTGTCGAATGGATGAATGTAAATACAATTGCTCTATGAATATTTATAATATTTCAGTGGATGCCTCTCTTGATTTCAGCCGGAAGACGACATTAATCACTACGTCATGAGCAACCAGGCACACGAAATCCGGTGATGATCATTTAAGGACATTTATATTCCGAGGGAGAATGTTTTATTCGCATAGGACAGACATTTTTTTCCAGTAGGGCTTGATATTGAGTACGCATTTTTCACAATGATCGAGACACATTATTTTTTCAACTGTAAGTTTGAGTCATCACATGCCAACTTTTTTTCTTTTTTTACGGGAGCTATTTTGAATGTACGGCCGTAAATAATTTTATTGTTTTGTTAGATTAGAATTTAAGATATTTTTCAAATAAAAATGACAAATATTTCAATTGATAACTATTGCCCCTTGCATGACTATTTGGACTTCTGTGATAATCATTCATTGCCCAATTTCTTATTTCGCTTTATTATTAATTGACACCTCAGTAGCGCAGTGGCAGTTTTTTTGGGTTCATTGTTTGTTTTGTTTTTCATTTGCAACATTAAGTATATATTTTTGAGCAGCTTAGTTGAAAATTAGGTTGAATATCAAAACAAAACTAAGTGTTACATGATTGATTGGGTGATACTGAGTATCGATACTCTCTCAATTGTCATTTTTTCGATACCAGACCACACGGTTTCATGTATACTTTAATAATATATATAGGTATCAAGCACTGACCATTGCTAGAGTGATTTCTTATTAACCTACCAAGGTAGCAGTCATGATAGAGATTTTTTTGTCTATATAATAAAATATTTCTGTCACGCGTTCCGATAACGCTAGTATCGATACCCGTCGCCCAAACTGCGAAATCGTGTGCGACATTCGACTGTGATAATCGTGTATTTCGGGGTAGTCAAATTTGGCATAAAAGTCGCAATAAATTTTGGGAGATTTTTTTCGGTCATGCATCGAAAGTACAATATTTCAATTCGAGATTTCGATGCATGCTCGAAAAATCTTTCTCAGTCATATGTTTTCTTATTTCCACGTACAATTTACGCAACCAGAAATCTAATGCTGTTTTCCAGCAAAACCGTTAAAATACTGATAATACAGCAAAATAAGTTATTCAAGGTTTTGCTGATATTACAGCAAACAAATTGCTGAAATACAGCTGAGTTCTGTCAGTTTCGTTTTGCTGAAAAACAGCAGAATTTATTTTGCTGGTTGAATTGCTGATTTTACAGCTCGGCAAAATCCAGCAAACTTTTGCTGGTTTACAGCAAAAAAAAAATCAGTGTGTAGCAAAAAGCAGTCCACCGTGTCGCTATCGTCGAGCGAAGCCGAATACGTCGCTTTCAGCGCTGCTGCAACAACGGAGGCTGTGTGGATCAGCGAGGTCCTGGAAGATCTTCATATGACTGCCAAACCTGTGACAATATATGAGGATAATCATGGCCGCGCTTGTGTGGCAAAATACCTGGAAAATAAGAGAACGAAGCACATCGACGTAAAACATCACTTCATATAAATCCAAATGGCAAATGGAACCCTAAATATCGAGCCAATCGAAACTCATAGCCAACTGGCGGATCTATTCACGAAACCGCTGGAAGGCATCCGCTTCAAGTTACTAACGTCAACTCAGGCATGTCGGATTGAGAGGGAGTATGAAACAGCTACCAGTTGTTTTACCAAAGTCAAGGATGTCTCGTAAATAACAACCGGACTGAGTGCTTCTTCTTTAGTATAAAAGCGTCGTTACTTTGGCAATGTATAAACATCCTGGAAGGGTATAAAAACTGTAATTTTCATCCAGGACTTACTTACTTTTATAGCGTTACAGATCGTTGAGATTCTTTACCGAATCCAGAATACGTCTCCACAAACCTCGGTCTTGGGCTGCTCCTCTCCAGTCTTCCCTTACACCCGTCGCTCTGGAATCCTCGTCGATAACACACATCCAGCGCGTGCGAAGTCTACCTCGAAGTCGGCGGTCTCTATCCGGTTCTCTGCTAAATATTATCTTTGCTGGTTGCTCATCCGCCATCCGGGCTCATTGGCCAGCCCACTGTAACCTACCGTGTTTCATCAGCTTGACAATATCAGAGTGTTTGTGTACTTCGTAAGCTCGTGATTCGTGATTCGCCTGCGTCACACCCCATTTTCTAGTTTGCCACCGAGTATTGATCGCGGGATTCTACACTCGAAGAGCGCCACCGGGACGATAAAATGGTCTTCTGTAGTGATGAACTTTATCTTCGCCTACATATTGGTTATGAAAAGTAGTTACTAAAACGCAATAAATTATGATGCGGAAATATGACTTTCAAATTGAATAATCAAAAAGCTTACCTATTTTAATTTTCTGCTATTTTTTGCCACTATTCCATTGAAAAAATACATTTCGACATCATTGAAAAATTGAAAACAAAAATGGTAGTGACGGACCCCCCTCTAAATTTTGGCGTGTGTCAAGTGTTGCAGTTATTGGCCCTGACGACTCTGTTGATATTGGTTTGGTTTTTACTTGCGAAAGTGAAGGAGGAAAATATTTTTGCTTTTGTTTTCACACATAAATTGACAATTGCATATGAGAATTCGCGTAGGTGCGAACAGCCTTAAAAAACTCTTTTACTTGTGTCAGGGCCCATTGAACGGCATTCGATAACTGCAATGTAAACATGTTGCAGTTGGCGAACGACGACTGTATATGGATACTGTGAATACTAGTAGCATTACCATTTGATTATGATTCAAATGAACATTTCCAGGAGCGATTTTTATTTCCAAAAAACGAGTTTTTTGAGATATATTTATTTTTATATGAATGATCCACTTCAAAAAATACACAATTCAAAGCATGAGTCACATATCAGTAGAGATCTGCAAAATATGCTTTGTTTTGCTCGTAAACCCGCTCCAGGATTTCGTCGATCTCAACGCTGGGGAACCGATCCAACCAGGACTGGATATACCCGTCGAAATTGGACTCGTACGTTTTTAGCTGAACAGTGCCTGCCTCAGGCAGCTCGGTATTCGCTTGCACAAATATCATCCGAGGCTTCTTGTGCAACAGCACAATGTCACGCCATTTGGCCCACGGATACGGTCCGTCCTCAGGCACCTCCGAATAGTGATTGTACATCTTAGTAGCACCTAATACGTCTCCGGTAGATTTATAAAACTGTAGCTTAAGCAGAAACTTCTTGATGGCCTCCTTTCCGACAGTTTCAATCTTATTGCGATCGAACTTAAGCAGTAGATTTTTACCCGGTTCGGTTTCCTCCACGTTGACCAAACCTTCTCCAGCCTCCAGCAATACTTTCATAATCACGAACCGTGCTTGGTAGTGAGCCTGAAGCCAAGTTTTTTGCGTTGGGTTGTACAGTTCCATAGCTACCCCGACACCTCCCCAAACTAGCAGCAACCAATTGACGTAAATTATGTCCGAAATTTCCTGCTCATCCGTGTGACCAAATATTTTCAGAATATCTCTATTAAGGCTGAGATATAAACCAACTGCTTCAGCGCGACACTCTTCGTAGCTCGATCCCAATGACTTGAATTTTGAATCGTAAGTTTCGCCTGGTTCATACCAAGAGCTAATTTCTGCCCCATCAAGCAGGCTTTTTACTTTCTGGCGGTCGAAGTTAAACTCACCCTTCTCGTTAACCCGCAATAGCTTTCCGCTGCCATGACCCAACAATTCATGGAGTCCTACTTGCACCTCAAATGCAGTCGCCTTGTAACGTTTCATCAAGGCTTGATCTTCCTCTGACAGAAAAGGTATCGTATCGGTTTTATTTGTATTCGCTAACACGTTTCCCAATGAAACGTTTTTGAATCCCTCATCCTGACGGATTTCATCATCTGTTAAAGAGAAAACAAAAACAATAAACAATGCTTCACAATCAACCCTGACGCTAACTTACAGTTCGGAATGTTTATTCCGCAAGGCACACCCGAACCGGCGAACGTCAGAATATCCAACGAAGTGAAATCTGGCTTTAAATAATTGTCCTTCTCGTAATCTTCTCCCCAAGGGAGAAGTTTTATGAAGTTTTCGGCATTCTTCACTAGCGTGCCAAACTTGGCCGACATCTCTTTGTTGACCATGGCAACAAATCCCTCGAATTCGCCACGTTGCCCAACTGGATCACGATATGTTTCAATGAATCCAATATATGTTTCAATGACCGGCCCTTTATCCTTGATCCAGTATCGCGACCCAGTTTTGTGAGCATCCAGGCTGCCTTCCGCGAAACTTTCGATATAATTATTTATCATCTCCTTTTGATTATCATTCGCGGAATGCTCATTAGCTTCTTTCAGGTAGTCTACTACCTTTTGCATTAGTTCATTGTAATCCCCGCGAGTAATTTTGAAAACGCATCCCTTGTACTCAACGGGGGGTTTCGTCAAACCATCCTTATCCCCTGTTTCGGCGGAGGCGAGCTTAATATTATACACAGTCTTGCCATCCTCAAGAGTTTTGAATGTACGGCAAATGTACGCTTCGAACTTATTAGCTTTCATCCATTCGCTGATAAGTTCTGTATCTTCGCGAGTAACATTTGAAGAGAAGTATGTTGTGACACCCTTATCACAAAGACCAAGGGTTTTCGTACGCTCCGACAGTAGGAAAATTGGCTTTTTTGTTTGATTCCACAAACGCCCTACAGTTGGTTCATCCGTTTTGAACGCTTTAGAATTTTTGACAATCAACTCGAACTTATCCTCTTCTAAATTGGGTACAATCTTGCTATCGCCCATACCTTTATAGTTTCCAGCATTCGCCAGAAAACCGCAAGCATACACCAGAAATGCCTACGAATAAAAGCTTGCTCAGATGCAATTAAAAAAACGACAAATGCAAACTGATAAGATAAAATGGTTTGATATAGATACTAACCGTAAATTCATCTTCGCCAACACCTGCCTCTAACGCTGCCTTTTTGAGTTCTGCGGTCGACTCTGCCAGAAACAATCGATGTAACAGTGAAAATATTAACGGTGATTCCGGACTCGATTGAACTAATGCTATCAAACCGCCAGACCAGGATGCCTGTGGATTATCAACGATTTGAATATCGAACAACCAAGTGGAGGTGCTATGTGGCACCTACGCTCTTACATACCTGGCTAAAGTAATGCGCGTACAATTTTTCCTTCTCAGTCAGCGCTTTGAATGCCGTGGCACAGTCCAATTCCACTATAGGCTGTGAATTCGGCAGAACATATTGGCTTTTATCGGTCATTTCGTTTCACGGTTTCGCTGCACCACGCACTAAATTACTTGCACTTTCTGTCCTAATTTGACACAAATCCAACCCGTACAAACGGCAATAACTGAAACGACTCAACAACTCAAGCAGCTAAAAACCTAACAACGGTGATTAAAGAAAGAAAAAGTTCAATTGCAGAGATGATGAGTTGACAGAAAAAAAGCCGGCCAGCATAAGCGCTGTTTTCAAAGTGTGGCAATCTTGTATCACAACCAGGGATGCCAGGTCATTTTTTCAAATGTCTCCACGTTCCGAGAGAAAATGTCTTCACAAATCTTTCCGCCCAGGATGGCCCGGGGTAAACCGATCAGGAAATGTCCCAAAATATGCGACTATATTGTTTTCTAATAGTTTTGATTGTTATCTAGTCGCAAAACTATGTCAATTTTATCAAAGAACATCAAAACTGCATTGTACTGTGCGAGAAATAATCATGCAATATGACATCGCTAGAAATTTTGCGTCGCTGGACTCACCACACGCTGCTTTATTTTAACTCTAATCTGATTAGGATCTACTCAGTTTGGTATTCTTATGCAAAATGTCAAAAAGTGAGTTATCGAGTACTGGACATTTGAGTAACATTAACCCAAATTTTCATAATTACCATGTTTACTCAGTTTTGAGTTATTATCCATGATGTTTACTCACCCTGAGTATATGTATATGTCAAAAGTTTCCAACAGCAATATTTTCGGTTTCCGAAGAACAATCGGTGTCGCTTTTTATTTGTTGGCTAGCAGTAAGTATCTGATCTGTCATCAAATTAATAATTTCTTAATCAATTACATTACAAACAACGTATAATATTCCATAATAATTTCAGCCCAACATCAGTATTGCAGAGGATTTGAAAACACATAAAAGATCTATTCAAAATGAACAACCGCATGTTGTATGTTCTACGATGCCGTTTAAAGCCGGACTTTTATTCGTGATAACAAACGGAAACATTTGTATTGATGTACAGTGCTCAACAATCGATGCAGTTTAAAACCTTCGCAGTATTAGGTGACGAATGATGACGGATTATCTGGCACAAAAATGTAAGTCACAGTTCACGGGCAACTGTCAACCAGTTGGGTGCCGCATTCAATAAAGACACGGGAATGATTTAGTAAATTTTCTAATGTTTCGATGAAAAATAAATCTGTGTTTTTGATTGTTCTGAATTTATTTTATTTATTGAGTCAGATTTACAAAAACCAGAAATCATTAAATTTTCGTATTTAGGCAAACTGGGTAACTTGTACTCATTTTCGTTAATTTCTGGTTTGCATGAACAGAGTAGATTCTACTCAGTTTTTGACGTATGACGCCTTTACTCAGAAGTGAGTAACCGTAAAAGAACCCTAATTAGGGTACCTCCACTTTTTTCAAAAATGGGTGATATCTAACTCACTTTAGAGTAACAAAAAATGAGCGTGCAGCGAATTGCAGAGTAGTGCTGCAGCGACAATAATTCGCGTTGACGGTGTTGCTGATATTTGTTTGGTTTTTGCATGCGAAAAAGAAGGAAGGAAATATTTTTGCTTGTGTCATCACGCACATTTTGACAATTGCATATGAGAGTTCACGTAGGTGCGAACAGCCTTCGAAATCTCTTTCAACGCGAATAACCCGAATTGGCCAAAACTAGCATTAAGCGATACGATGGAGAGTATCGATACTTCAGTATCGATACCCAAAGAGCCAAAGGTATCGAGATACTCGAAATATCGGCCAAAAAGTATCGATACCAGAAGTATCGATACAATAGCTAAGAACATTTTTTGAATTTTTGTAAACACAAGGTAAATAATGAGGACTTATTCGTTGTTTTTCTGGTATCTATCCGCATTCTCTAGAGCAGCATGAATCAAATGACTTCACAAACAAATACATACAGGTAATGCAGAAATACTGAGCTTTGGCAAAAAATGAATTAAACAACTTAAATCTTCAAGATTTGTATTCACTGGCCTAATGGGCTGTAAAGCTCCCGTCTTATTTGTATAAATTATTGACACACTTCCGTATAAATTGATGAGAAAGTTGATGACATAAAAAAGTTAGATATGTCAGCGAAAATAAGATAGTGAAGTCTACCGCTGAATGTTTCTTACTAATCAATATTGCAATTTTATTTTTCATATGTACTTAAACTTGTGTCAACGGAAAGCATGAGTTAGTTTCCGCTTGTCAATATTCGATCTGAACAATGTTACCAGAAAACTTATATTTGTTTTTGTAATACAAATCTTTTTACTTTTGTCCTGTGTCAAAATGTCATACGGTCATATGCCGTCTAAGAGAGAGAGAGAGAGATAGACGATGAAAAAAATCACCAACTTGGCAACTGGGTTTTACATGTCAAAGGTGCCACATCTCTTCTCAAAACGCAAAGTTGAGTGACTTTTCATTTGATTCGTATAACCGGTGGTGACGATGAAAGTACTGGGGAGTAATAAAGTGCATCGCAAAAACCGTTAAGGTGTTTAATTCTATGTTTATGTTTAATTTTAAATGCTTTCACCAAAACAATAGATAATTACTTTGTTAGCTATAAAAGACTTGTCAACCTCCGGCTAAAAATCACTGTGATAATGCAATTTTGAAACATTCTTATTAATTGTCTAGCAATAGACCTCTCCAATCGTGCATGTATTGGTGCACTTTACACCGCGTGAGTCGGATGGAAAACAAAAAAAAAAATAGTTGCATTGATTGCAAAATTTTTATTTACTGTCGCTGACTCGAAAGTTACTTTATTCCTACGCGGATTGTGTGACTTGTTTATGGATAGTATCTTACAAAATGATTATTTAATTTACAGTACCGAGTAACCAAAGCTAAGCAAATTGAAAAATATATAGACTATATTTTTCGATTTACTTAACCCCGGTGAAGTAAAGCAAGAATCATTCATGAGGCAAACACAACAATATTGCACGCTTAGCCTTGAGGCTAATAGCGGTCTCGATCAACGAGATTAGTTGAGAGAATTCGTTATCGATATTGTTTTTGGCACATTTTGCATGTGTAAGATAAGTACAACGATACTCCGTGATCCAGTGCTAAGTCGAGAAAATTTCCAGCTCGAAAAGTTCCTCGACTCGATTGGGAATCGAACACGATATCACAACCGTGTGGGAGAGCAAGCCGACCGACATCGGTAGCCACAGAGCCACGGGGACCATAAGGCAAACAACCCGAATTAAGTGTTTGTGACTAAGTTGTCAGAAAGCTCTATAGGACAAGAAAAACGTATGGCAATAAACATGTTCTATATTGTATATATTGTATATTGTTGTTATCTTTCTTTTTCGTTTGGCTCACAACATTCTCTCTGTCTATTTCTCCATCTAAGTTTTGCTAGTGCAAATAGACTTGTGCGATTTTTATACTGACAGTGGCAGCTTTTTAGTGGTTCCAGCTTCCAGCTCGTATCAACTAGCTGGCATCTCTATCTTATTTGCTTTGCTTCATCGCAACTAACATCGCAGCGGATCCACGATGTGTGGGCCCCACTGACACTGACAGACAGCATAACATAGCGTATGAAAAGTGGCGGCGATCTCGTTTACACATTGAGATGTCAGCCCTTGAAACATGGTGCGATTTCAGCTTACTGGTTCGTATGCACAGCGTTGCCAGGTCATTTTTTAAAAAATCTGGAAAAGGCAAAAAAAAATCTGGCAGTCATTTTGTGGGGTGAAAGGTAAATTTTTCGAATAAAAGTCTTGGGGTACGCAAAATTTGAGGTGACAAAATTGCAAAATTTCGCGCCAAATTTGAAGTGATGACCTTTCTGCGGATATTTCCGATACCGATACAATGTCGCCCATTGCTAGCCAAAACACCTTGCCAGAGACATCGGAGATTGCGGGTTCGAGTTCCGTCCGGACGAGGGACATTTTTTTTAAAGACTAAATCACTTCCTTAGCCCGTGTTCATTATTAGCATCGTCGAAAAACTTAAAATGTAAGTCATAGGACAAATACTACAAGGTATTCAGCCCTAGGGGTTGTACGAAATGGTGACGTAGGACTAAATGTATATATTATATGCTGCGATAAACTGTTCATAGGCAACACTACCGTTTATATTTGATGGTCTTTATTGTAAAACTAACGATGCATGAATACATGAAAATTTTACCCTAGTAGTAGTTGTGAAAATTCTCATAACTCCTATCTTCAAGCATCTATATACTATAGTTCTGAAAAGAACCGATTCCATAATCTTCGGTATGAAACTCGTGCTACAGAACGCTGATAATCGCACCACCGACGGTATTATTGAATATTTTGTTGGCCGCGCATAAAATTTGCTCACCGCTGTGCCCTCCAGTAGCTGTGCCAGCAAAATATCCTGCAGCGTACGATGGTAACTGTTGCTGCCGTATGCAAAATAAAGGTAACATGCTCCGCGGTGCCTGGAAGTTGATTCTTATGCAGCTCTCGTTTCTCAATGTCGCGTACCTCTAACAGCTATACTCCACTCGCTATTGTGTGACAAACTAGACTGAAGCTAAATTTTCGACACGCAGTCTTTTGTTTCAAGTACCGCGTAGATTTTTGCCATAGGGGCGTGGCCACACAGCTTAGAGAAAGAGGAACAAACCAAAACACTTTGTTGAGTCAAAATGTGTAGGCAGTGGAATTTATTCCGTCCATGTTATTGTTATCCGTGCTCGGGAAGCAAGCCAATAGCGAGGGAAATGTATGGGAAAGCTTGACCTTGAAACTTTTCACTTTTTTTACCATTAAGCAGTAAAGCAACAATGTTAAACATTATATCAAACAATTGTTACACATTTTATCTATCCACCGACATATAAACGACTGAGATGCATTAAGTCGTTCGCTTGCTATAATCGTTTGAAATCTTACGCAACATTTGCCAGTTTCATTTTGTAATCTAGTATAGAAAACAAAGACGTAGTCCTACGTCAGAAACCTTCAATCTGGCAACTAGCTGTCACATATCAGAAGCGTCAGATCTTTTCTCAAACCGCAATTGGCCCTGACGACTCTGTTGATTTTGGTTTGGTTTTGGGGCGAAAGTGAAGGAGGGAAATATTTTTGCTTTTGTTTTCATACATAAATTGACAATTGCATACGAGAATTCGCATAGGTGCGAACAGTCTTAAGAATCTCATTTACTTGTGTCAGGGCCAATGTTGACTAACTTTTTCATCCGACTCTGATGGTGTCGGTGGAAGTAGGGATGGGCGAACGGCTCACGAGCCGTTCATATGAACCGGTTCTTAGGAAAGAGCGAAAGAACGAACGGCTCATGAAAAAGAGCCACGGTTCTTTGAGCGCACCAGAACTTATGGGTTCGCGCGAACCTGAAGTTTACCGAGAAAACACGAACTGTCAACGCTCGTGAATCATTGTGAACCATGAACCGTTCATATGAGTCGGTTCGGAACGGTGAGTGAGCGGTTCAGAGCCGCTCTTGCAAAAGAGCCGGTGGAAGTCCTGGGGCATGGTAGAGTGCATCACAAAAACCGTGAAGGTGTTAAGTTTTATGTTAATGTTTAATTTTATATACTTTCACCATAATTGATCATTATTTTGTTGGCCATACTGAGAGTTTTTGAACCACCAATTAAAAATCACTGTGATAAGGGGCCATCCACATACCACGTGGACAGCTTGGCGCGGGGGGGGGGGGGGTTGGCTAATGTCCACGGTCCATACAATTTTTTTAGAATGTATATGGGCAGTTGTCCACGGAGGGGGAGAGGAGGGGGTCAAAATCGTTAAAAATCTGTCCACGTGGTATGTGAATGGCCCCTAAAGCAATTCTGAAGCATTCTCAAATTATTGAAAACATGAAAAACGTGTGAAAAAAATACACTGAGGTTGTTTTTTAAGCGGTTTTTTTACGCGGATTCCGGAATTTACGCGGTTTTGTTTTACGCGGTTTTTTTACGCGGCATGTATCCCCCGACTTTAGTGTATATCCTTTATTGTACAGTCGTCGTTCGATAACTGCAACATGTTTACATTGCAGTTATCGAATGCCGTTCGATAACTGCAACACTTGACACATGCCAAAATTTAGAGGGGGGTCCGTCACTACCATTTCTGTTTTCAATGATGTCGATATGTATTTTTTTAATGAAATAGTGGCAAAAACAGCAGAAAACTAAAATAGACAAGCTATTCGATTAATCAATTTGATATTCATATTTCCGCATCATAATTTATTGCATTTTAGTAACTACTTTACGTAACTATTGTGAGTTTCATTGAAACTTATTCGCCGCGCTATAAACCGAAATTCTGAAACCAAATGCCCTTCTTGGTTGCCGAATCGATTTTATTTTCCCCGGGACACTGTAAGCAACAGCCAAGATTAAATCTACCTGCCTTGGCAACCCTTTCCAAAATCAAAACAAACTTCGATTCTGGCAGCACACTGAAGGCGGCGCCAGGGGTGCCAGGTTTACAGATTACTCTAATATAGATTGATATCATAATGCTTTAAACAGAAACCACGAAGTGAGTATATGATCCAATAGATTTTCCTCTGGTGATTAGTAATCCTTTTTAGTCTCCACTGTCTCCAGCAGTGATTTTTTCAAGGATTTTCCCGATTCTTTACCAATGAAGGTTGATGCAAATAAAAACAGCATACATCTGGCAACTCAGCGCGGCCTTTGATTTAAGCGCGGTGTTTAGATTAGACCGCGTTCAGTTTTGGGCAAATCTCTTAAAAACATGTTACGAGAAAGCTCGGAACCGCTGACATAACGCGAGGAAAAGCAACATCAATGTCAGCAGGATCCGTGACACCTGTCAGTTCGTAAAATGGTCTGTATAACGCTCGGTCACAAAGTATTGTTTGTGATCTACTATACACTGCCTCGCTGAGTAGTGAAAGCTAGCCAAACAATGCACAAGGATTTTTTTCTCTTATAATACTTACGAAAAGTGAATCACATAACATGGTGATTTTGCTTCATTGATTAATAGTGGAGATCTATAATCTCCCATCTAGAATGAAGAGACAACAAGTAAACGAAATCGAAAGAAATTAAAGAGTCCTTTTGAAATATTTTTAGAGAGTCAACAATTTTCATTTTCGAATGCATTCAGAATCCCCCCGCGAGATCTGCCACTTCAATGTCAAATGTGACTTCACGCTCGTAAATAATAACTCTAAAATGAGTAACATTTGACGCAGTTTCGTAAAAAGTGGAACAACTCTAAAATTGAGTAACTCCACAAATACTCAAAACTGAGTAACACTAGGCGACTTCAAAATGAGTTATTATATTACTCAAAATTTGAGTACGACACAACTCATTTTTTTTGGGTACAGTTCAGTTTCATTACTGGCTAGAAATCCGCCACGGCCAATAAACGACACCACATGTTCAGCAATAATTACCTTGTAATAAAAGTAAACAGTTAGAATACCTTCTGAGGCGCACACAATTAATAAACATATGTTACAAACTGAAGCACATCATAATCACCTTTCAAAATGGACGTCGTCATATGCGACGTTACTCAGAAAGAAGTTATACGAAGGGAAACCAAAAAGTGAGTCAAAGTTACTCAAAATCAAAAAGGACCTCTACTCATTTTTTGACGTCTACGAACATCGTTCTAAACTGAGTCAGAGTTGCTCAGTTCATGAGTTATTATTTACGAGCGTGTTTGACATCAGATTTGACAGATTGCGGTCCGATAACTGCAAAGTTGTTGCAGTTATCGGTCTTGCAGTTAAGAAGCGTTGCAGTTAAAAGTCTTGCAGTTATCGAACGGCGACTGTACCTGATTGCAATACCTCTCAATGTGTTACCTTTCTTCTTTTTTCACAACATTCTCTCCGTATAGACCATTTTACGAGACGTTTCTGAACTCAATTCATGAATGAAATTTTGACAGAATGCTCGGAACCGCTGACATAACGCACGTAAAAGCAGCATCAATATCAGCAGGATCCGTGACTCCTGTCAGTCCGTAAAATGGTCTATAGAACAAACCGACAAGAAGGCGTTAGTTACTACACACTTATATTAAATCATCGAATTCGTCTTTTTTTCACCGTCACGTTCGGTAATATAAACCACTACCGATCGATCAGTAATCAAATTTTTGTTGCTTTCTGTCATTATTACCGACCTAATTTGCGAACACAGCAAATGCAACTAGTTGTCAAAACCACCGATCAAATCTGTAAGTTGTGTAAGACAATACCGAAAGATCTGTGATATTTATTTGTTCACTTTCAATTATTTAAGTAAACCAGAAATATGATGTAGCATTGTTTTGATAAAACAATGTTTTTATTCAAATATTATTAAAAATTTCACCTATTGAAAATAAAAAAAAATCAAAAATCGACGCTCGCCGCACCGAATTTGTCAGGGTGAATATCAATTAACCTTCATGCCAGTTGTGCTCATAGTTTCAAAGCCGAAGATCTTCCGGATGTGTCCATTAACAAGGCGGTGTAAACTATTTACGTAGCATGCAACGGATGCTCGGAAGTAGATGCAAATGATGTTATGGTTTGATGCCTAAAATATTTACAAATTTTGTTATTATATACTTACGAAAAATTTGTACTATGCGATCATCTTTTAGCTGAAGTTGTTGGAGAAAGTCCTCCATTTTTTCGTAGGAACTTCAATGTTCAAACGGAACTGAGAATGTGACTTGACAACCAGAATGAGAACGAATAGAAAAAATTTGACAGCTTTGTAGTTGGTCCAGTGGTTTTTACCAATATTCGGTAAAAGTTTCATTTACCGAACAGTTCAGTAGAAAATATAGCAGTTTTCAGTAAAATCATTTGCTGAATACAGAAAATATGTAAAGTTATATCAATTTTACAAACTACTCTGTATTTTCTCAAACTTACCGATCGAAATTGTAATAATAATTACCGAACATTTATTATCTGATTGAGTGTGTATAGCAAAGTGTAAATTATTGCACATGTTTATTTTCAATGATTTTCTGCAGATTTTTGTCAAAGTCTCTATATATTTGCGCAGATTTTCTCGAAATGTGTGCTAATTTTTGCAGACCTTTGCCTGCGTGAGCGAAATTTTTCCGAATCACGGATAGTTTTTTTTTTCAAATTTCAAGCAGATTTTTCCGGTTTTTCGAGCAGTTGCATATATATTTCAAAAGCATTTGGCATCTCTGGTTGCCGGCTCGTTTCATTTGATTGTGATCGGCTTGTTTTCTTGCGTTGTGTTATCATTAAAGGCAGATAAATTACTTTTGTACATTTAACGTTTTCTTCACTGACAGTTTTGTGTTCTCTATTTCGCTTCTTCTGTAAAAAGTATTAAATTTTGTTGAAAGTTGCATTTATTAGTTGTGATCTTGGCAGTCTAGAAATGATTAGAAAAGATCATCACATTCTTCCCAATACGCAGCCAGTTGCAGTTTTAGAATGCGCCACTGCATTTCGGGCTCTTACGGAAAAGGAAAAACTCTATGCACATCATTTTAGTCAGGTAAAACCACAATTTCTAGTGCATATACTACCATGATACAGACTAAATGTTATTGCTTCTCAGGCATCATGGGCCGGAGGATTGATATCGTTAGTTCAATCGAGCCTAGAAGCTCCAATTATATTTTCACTGCTGCATCGCATCTTTCTATCAGAACCCATAGATGAACTTAGACAGGCCGCACTAGCGGCTAACGTTAGCGTGGATGATTTCACGGTATGTTTGTAACAAATGCATATTTACTTCTGTTTATCTTATCGTTGACAACAAATGATATGATTTCTGGTTCCACTCATCTCACATATGGAAAACTGTTATCAGTTCTACAAACTAACACTCTCTAGTGTCAATATTTAATGTACTTAACTTGGTTATCCTATTTTAAAATCTTGTCGGTTTCAGGCTTTCCTGGTCTATGCCTGCGGGTTTTGGGCCAACGCCGGAAACTATAAAGCCATGGGTGACAGTAAAATCGTACCCAATTTAGATGAAAATACGTTCGAGCAGATAATCAAAGTATCAAAAGCATTTGAAAATGATCGAACTACAATTGAAAGTCTTTGGCAGAAGACAAAACGACCTATATTTTTACTTACTGAACGCACTAAAACTCTGGGTTTATACGACCAAGGTATAACTACATATCACTCCTCGAACGTGACTCGTAAGGATACGGATTTAGTCACCGATTGGATGAAGGAGAACAAAATGGAAGCATACAACTGTCGTTTGTTTAAGACCATAGAGCATGGTACCACTGTCTACAATATCAAACTTGCCTCTGCCGAAGAAGGTGAGAAAGTGGGCGTTACTAGAGCACCCACTGAATATAAAGGTTGCATTTTCAAAGTCACCCGCGGTGATTACCACGAAATTTTACAGAAAGTGAACGAACATATGTTGGAAGCCAGCAAATTTTCTGCTAACGAAAATCAGAAGCAAATGATAGAAAATTATGTCAAAAGTTTCACAGAGGGTAGCTTAGAGCCACATAAAACCGGATCCCGATATTGGATTAAGGATAAAGGGCCCACGATCGAGACCTACATTGGGTTTATGTTTACCTATAGGGATCCAGTTGGACAACGAGGTGAATTTTATGGATTCGTAGCCATGGTTAATAAAGAGATGTCTGCAAAATTCGAGAGACTTGTTGAAAATGCCGAAACGACTATCAAATTGCTACCCTGGGGCGAACACTATGAAAAGGATTGCTACTTGAAGCCCGATTTCACCTCGCTAGATATACTAACAATGGCCGGATCATGTTTGCCATATGGAATGAACATCCCCTCATGTCAGTAACTATCTATGAAGTTTAAAATTTAAAGAGTAATATTCTTTATGCCAATTCCAGATGAAGAGATTCGCCAAGACGAAGGTTTCAAAAACGTCTCACTTGGAAACGTTTTGGCTAACATGAACACAACAGATCCGATTCCTTTCCTCACGGAGCATGATCAAGAACTAATGAAACGCTATAAAGCTGCTTCATTCGCAGTTCAAGTTGGACTTCACGAATTGTTGGGGCATGGCAGTGGAAAAGCGTTTCGAATCGACGAAGAAGGAAAATTCAACTTTGATCAGCAGAAAGTCAAAAGTTTGCTTAGTGATGAGTTGGTAAGTAAATGGTATATGCCGGGTGAAACGTATGACTCCAAGTTCAAGTCATTAGGATCAAGCTACGAAGAATGCCGTGCCGAGGCGGTGGGCTTATTCTTGTGCCTCAATCAGGATATTTTAAATATATTTGGGCATTCAGATCAGCAGGAGGCTGAAGATATTATTTACGTGAATTGGTTGCTAATTGTTTGGGCTGGAGTAGGTAGCGCGTTGGAAATGTATAATCCAACACAAAAAACCTGGCTGCAAAGTCATAACCAGGCGCGATTCGTATTAATGAAGGTCTTGCTTGAAGCAGGCGATGGACTAGTGACCGTAGAAGAAACTGAAGCCGGTAAAAATCTGCTGCTCACATTGGATCGCACAAAAATAAAAACTGTAGGGAAGGAAGCTATACGTCAATTACTCGTGAAGCTGCAGTTTTTCAAATCAACTGGAGACTTGGAGAATGCTACCAAACTATACAACCGTTATTCAGATGTCAATGAGGAAGGGCCCCATCCATGGGCTAAGTGGCGTGATATTGTTTTAATGCACAAGCGACCTCGGCTCATAAACGTCCAAGCAAACACCATACTGGACGAAAACGGTGCTGTCCAGCTTAAATCATACGAATCCAGCTTCGAGGGTTACATCCAGTCGTGGTTAGATAGAATCCCAAATAATGAAATTGATGAGATCTTGGAACGGATTCACGAACGAAATAAGCAATATTTCGAAGATATTTGATGAAACAGCAACATTTGTTCCTCAAATAATATTTTTAACGGGTTGACTAGCAACGGATTACTAAATGGCACAGACTCCAAGTATTCCTTTCAACGAATCAATAAATGACGACTCTCCTGCTGGGGGATAGAATATCATGTAATAAAAAATCGTTAATCGAAGATGTATGGCAGTTTCCCATTAAAAAAATGTGTCTCCAAAATAAATAATCTAACAGAGTTACTTTTTATGTTTTAAGTTTATTGATCTTCCAACTGAAAATCGTTGAAGGCTCTCGCACTGAGAGTTTCAAGGTCGTTTTTCAAGGTAAATACTTTTCACAATATTATGAACCACCCTATGCCGGATAAATGCACCACCCTAATGAAACATAATGTATTCGATGCTAGTTATAAGGTATATAATTATACAGGCTGTTACTGCCGTGATAAAATTAAATTCCATAACCCGCGCGAGCAGCGCCAATAAACTCAAAACGTAAATAAACAGAAGATCAAATTTCAATCGAATGCTCCCGCAGGTAGCATGTAGTAGCCATGCACTCACAGGTAGAACGATTGGCAACAAAATAGTAATTACGTAGGGTCAGCGTTTTGAGGCAGGTGGCTCACGCTGCCGTACTTTAAAGACTGTATTATACATTGATTTGTAAATATTGAATTGTAAGCGTAAAATTAGTATATAAGGAAATTTTGATTGAATAAAATCGAAGTTTATGGTTAGTCTGAATTTGGTCGTTTCATTGGACGGACCGAACCTTCCTATATTAATAAGTGATTACTCTTTGATTTCTCTTCAAGAAGCATAGACCTCCACATTAGCGAGGACACTAGCTAGAAGACTTAATCAGGCCAGAGCGATCCTTACTGGTATACAGAAAATCCTTCAGAACGTAACCTATTTCCCCCTTCCAGACGCATAGGCCTTCGCTGTAGTAAGGCAACTAGCAGGAAACGGGAAAGGCCAGGTAGTCGTTGCTAACAGGAGTCTTGGTCCGCCTTGGTTATCGGTTCCGCTCGCGTATTTAACTTTCGTTCGGTGACAAAGCCTTGTTAACCCGTACCTTCGCCCGGGGAGGCCGCGTAACGCGAATAACATATGGTGGCTCCAGAGAGGAGCAAGTGAACTCAAACTCTATTAACTCGATCGTGCGCGGTATCGGTAGCGTGTCGGACACTCGAAATAAAACCTAACATTAACAAAATGGTTAAGTTTGTGGATAACCCGAATTGGCACTGTCGGATGTGCATCGAATCCGACGAGAAAGGTGTACTTGTGGAAGGCTGCGAATGTGACCGTTGGTTCCACTTGGCATGCGTGGGACTGAAGGACCCGCCGAGAAGTGAGGACTACTGGACATGCCAAAAATGCTACGAGATTGCAGAAAATCAGCAAAAGATGGAAGAAAAACTTAAGAAATTGGAAGCCCAAGCCAAAGGCAAACGAACACCATCGTCGGAAAGAACGACAACAAGCGAAGAAATATTGCGTATTCATCAGAAAACTATGGAGGCTCTCGTTAAGCAGCTCCAAGTTAAACCCGAACCAACTTCAGATATCAGTCTGGCCCAACCCAATCAAAACGAAGATTGGACAATCTACCTGAAAAGGCAAGCTCTGGCTGACTTGCCTAGGTTTGATGGCGCGCCGAAAGATTGGCCAAAATTTAAGAAAACATACGAAGAAACCACAAAAGCAGGAGCTTTTACTAATCTTGAAAACTTAAACCGGCTGCAGAAGGTTCTGCGTGGAAATGCCGCAAAAACTGTGAGTCAACTGCTGATCGACCCGGAGAATGTCAAGAAAATAATCGAAAGACTAGAAGAAACATACGGTCGACCAGAGGCGATTTATAACGAAATTCTCCACGAACTAATAAAAATTCGTAAGGAGAATAAAAGTGCATTATTAGAAATAGCAGATGCACTGGATAATCTCGTGAGTACAATAAATGTAATCAATTGTGCTCAATATCTGAACGACCCTCGTTTGGTCGATACTATAGTAAAGAAATTGCCCTATAATATTCAAATAAAGTGGGCTGAAGAATTGAGCAAAGAAAACATTCATTGCCCAGATTTGAAAATACTGAATGAATGGATAAAACCACTCGCCAAAATTCAGAGGATGGTTAACCCTTCGATCGAGAGCTCTGAAAGGAAGTCAAGAGTAAACATTCACCAAGATAACCGGAAAAAGTTCTACAACAAATGTCCATTCTGCGAAAAGGACCACAAAGTCTATGAATGTGATACATTCAAAAAAATGAACACGGAAGCAAGGAGAAAAATTGTTACACAAAAACGACTTTGCTTTGGGTGTCTAGGAGCAAACCATCTAATGAAAGATTGCGAACGTGCTAGAACATGTGACATCGATAAATGCCATGAAAAACATAGTAGATGGCTACATCCGAGAAATAAGAAAAACGTAGACAAGGCCAACAAAATGATGACGACGCCGAAAGAAGAAATCGTAGAAAAGCTTGTAACCACAGAAAACGCTTCATCTTCTAACTCTGGAACTACAAATCACCATCAAACATTCAGAAATAATATTTATTTCCAAATTATTCCCATAACACTTAGAAACAAGGGAAAGGAAGTAAATACGTTTGCTTTCTTAGACGCCGGCTCATCACTAACTTTGATCGAGGAACAAATTGCTGATGATCTCGGCCTAGAGGGACGCTCGAATCCTCTCAAACTCACCTGGACGCAAAACGTCACCAAGCAATCGAACAGCAGGCAGGTACAAGTTACACTCGTTGGACCTTCAAAGAAACCATTTATCCTGAAGGGCGTAAGAACAATTGACAACCTCCAGCTACCAATTCAATCTCTAGACATGGATGCTATGAAAAAACAATACGATCATCTGAAAGACTTACCCATTGAAAGCTATACGGTAGCACGACCATCAATACTAATTGATCTCGACAACGCGCATCTACTAATGCCTATGGACAGAAGAATGTTAGACGAGAATTCTCCTATGGCTATGAGAACCAAACTAGGATGGATTCTCTTTGGTAACCTCAAGTTGAATATCGCACAAGACTATGTCATGGCAATACAGGAAAATGACGAGATGCGAAACATGATGAAGCGGTATCTCAGCACAGAAGATTTTGGAGTCAAAACAGTCGAAAGTCTGCCAAAGGGTAAGGAGGACAAAAGAGTTGAAGTAATAATCAACGACACACTGAAATATCTAGGGAATAGATACGAAATTGGAATGCTGTTCAGACAGGACGATGTCAAATTCCCTGACAGTTACCAAAACGCTTTAAGACGATTAACTCTGTCAGAGAAAATGCTTGCGAAAAATGAGAAACTCAAGCATAGGCCATACTTAACTTTAAAGAGTACGTTGCGAAAGGATATGCCAGAAAATTAACACCAGCAGAATTACTTACACCTACAAACAAAGTTTATTATCTACCACACTTTATCGTCATAAACGAAAACAAGAACAAACCAAGATTAGTGTTTGACGCCAAAGCAGAAGTTAAGGGTGTCTCATTAAACTCAACCCTTTTACCGGGGCCGGACGCCACAACATCGATCTTCGTAATATTATTACGTTTTAGGGAAGGAAACATAGCGATAAGCGGTGACATCCAGGAAATGTTTCATCAAGTGAGAATTCGTCCGGAGGATCAGCACGTACTACGCTTCTTATGGAGAGATTGCGATACATCAAAACCACCGGAAGTATACGTCATGATGGTTATGATATTTGGCGCCACCTGTTCACCGGCCTGCGCTCAAATAGTAAAAAAATTTAATGCGAAAAAATTCGAAAAAACTCACCCCGCCGCAGCAACCGCTATTGTAAAACAACACTACGTCGACGATTACCTAGACAGCTTCCACACTCAAGAAGAAGCAGTTCAAACAGTCAACGATGTTATAACAATCCACGAAAAGGGAGGTTTCTTCATAAGAAACTTCATATCAAACAAACGCGAGTTACTTCACTCACTCCCCGAAAACCGGTTAATGGATTCAAACAAGAAAGATATAACTGACAAAGAGTCTCACGTAGAAAGGGTCCTAGGGCTACACTGGAATACACAACACGATTATTTTAGTTACCAACTAAGGTTGGATAAACTAAATGCAGAAGCATTAAAAACGTTAAACACACCGACAAAAAGAGAAGTACTTTCATTCGTGATGAGTATCTATGACCCACTCGGATTAATATCGCACAAAATTATAGAAGGAAAAATAATCCTCCAAGAATTACATAAGGAATCGATGGAATGGGACGACACAATCACGTCACGCATTCTGCCCCGATGGCGAAATTGGATCAGTACGTTAAAACTGATGGGAAATCTAAAAATCCCAAGAAGTCTTCACATAAAAACCGGAGCACCTCTAGAACTCCACACGTTCGTAGATGCAAGTGAAAATGCGTTTGCCGCAGTAATTTACATAAAATGCGGAAATACCGTTAGCCTTGTGGCAGCTAAATCGAGAGTAGCACCTATTAAAACACTTTCAATACCACGATTAGAGTTGCAAGCAGCTGTGCTAGGCTCCCGACTAGCAGAAACAATAGTAAATGAAATACGTCCGACAATATCAAAAAGAATATATTGGTCTGACTCGCAAACAGTCTTAGCATGGATTCGATCTGATCATCGTAAATATAAGCCTTTCGTGGCTCACCGCATAGGAGAAATTCTAGATACAACAACCGTACAACAGTGGCGTTGGGTCCCATCGCTGCAAAACCCAGCTGACGAAGCAACGAAGGAAGTGAAAAGAAAATCTATTTGGATAAATGGACCTGGATTCCTGCATCTTCAGGAAAACAACTGGCCTACGCAAAAACCAATTGAAGAAACCTCAGAAGAATCTAAGGATATATTAGCACTACATATAACAACAGAAATACAGCAATATGATTTCATACGAGAAAACCGCTACTCAAATTACTGGAAACTAGTTCAACACCTATGTATACTACAGAAATTTGTCAATTGGATCGCAGAAAGGAAATATTTCATAAAAGCTATAAACAGAAATGATCGAGACATCGTCGAAAATACGCTTTACAAAAAGGCCCAATGGGAAGCATTTCCTGTCGAAATGATGGACCTAACTAAAAATAAACAATTAACCAAGCAAGGTCCTTTATCAAGCCTGCGACCAGTGCTGGACGAGAATGGCGTCATGCGTAGCAGAGGACGGTAAGAAAACTTATCCGCATTGAAAAACTCGGCCAGACAGTTAATAATCCTTCCTCAAAAACACCACATTACCCATCTCCTTGTGAGATCATACCATGAAAAATACCTTCACCACGGAGATGAAACAGTAATCGGGGCACTTCAAACCAAATATTGGATTCTAGCAGTACGCGCCGTGCTGAAAAATGTTAAAACACACTGCCAACAATGCATCATCTGGAGAACGAAACCTAATCCACCACTGATGGCGGCGCTACCCGACTTTAGAGCAAAACCATATTTACATGCGTTCACGCATACAGGTGTGGATTACTTCGGCCCATTCGAAGAAAGAGTCCATAGATCCATAGAAAAGCGCTGGGGAGTATTGTTCACCTGCTTGTCGAGCCGAGCAGCACACATTGAAATGGCCGAAAAATTAGATACCGACAGTTTCCTAAGATGTTTCAAAAACTTTCAAAACAGAAGAGGAAAGGTGTCCCATATGTACAGCGATAACGGCACGAACTTTATAGGTGCCTGGAATGAAATAAGAGAGCTACAAGCATGGGCGAATAAGATAAACACCACGATGGAGAAAGGACAATCGGCAGCACTCGAAATACAATGGTCATTTAACCCACCCGCAGCACCACATTTCGGCGGTGCATGGGAACGTTTAATAAAAATCATAAAGACTTCCTTGAAAAATATGTTTAAGAGTTGTAAAATGCCTACACCAGACCTACTAAGAGCCGGCTTCATCCAGGCAGAGTTTCTGCTAAATTCCAGACCGCTTACTCATATACCGCTCGAAACGTTCGACGATGAACACCGTTTCACATATTGATCGGACGAGCAGGAGAACATGTATCCCCAATTGCACCAACAGTAGATGGATTTAATAAAGAACAATGGAAGCTAGCGCAACACTACGGACAACTCTTTTGGGATCGTTGGAAAACAGAATACCTCCCAACATTAATAAAAAGAAACAAATGGACCGAGGAGATCATTCCACTTAAAGAAAACGATATCGTCATCATCACAGACGACAACGTACCAGCTGGAAGATGGTTGAAGGGGCGTATAATAAAAACATACCCCGATAAAGATGGACAAGTCAGAAAGGCTGACATACAAACGGAAAAGGGCATTAAAAAAGAGCAGCGACGAAAATAGCGGTTCTCGACGTTACACAGAAGGAGAAACCAGAAGACGCTCAACATCTCCCATCAACGAGCATGCCGGAACAACACGTCATGATCATACACAACGACGTAATCAACAACAGGAATAACAGCAACAACAACTCCAATCAAAACAACGACAAGGTCATCAATACGAAACGTAAACTAGCGGACGAAAATTTTTCTAACTGGGGAAAAAGAAATAAACTGGATATTGACAAAATTAAGGAACTAAGAGACCAACATCTGAAGAAACATCCACCCCGAACTATACCAGAACGAAATAAGCGGATCAAACCATGCAGTTGGATTAAGGCACTTCTACTCAGCACCACGTTGTTATCAATCATATCTCCAGCAACATCTCTAAGAATTCAGCCGATCAACAAGGACGGTCTTATATTTCACCATGAAGGAACGTGTATTGTACAAAGGGGACTATGGACCTCAGGAATAGAAACAAACATAAAACCTCTAGAAGATATAAAACACATTGAAGACATGCAAACAAATTTAGGAAATGCATTAAGTAAAATATCAAGAATAATCAAAGACGACACCATTATCGAATCAGCGATAGCAGTAGAGCAACAATGTGTAGTTGCCATCGAAGATATACAAACAATGTTTCAAGAAAAAATGAAAAGAATGAAACGCAGCAAAGGTATTTTTGGGTTTTTGAAAGATTTAGTATTCGGAGGTGACGATTTAGAAGACCAACTACAAATAATACATCATGAAGATAACCTAAAGTTACATCAGTTATCTAATCTCATTAATAAATTAGACGAAAAAACAAACACTTTGAAAACACAACTCAGCAAAAAAATTTTTAGTATTCAGGGAAGGTTAGATCATTTAACAAACCAATATAATTCAAAAAGAGCTGATATTGCAGTAAAAAAGTTGTTGGAAACCATAGTGCTCGTTCGACAAATTACCGAAAGCACTTTAAATAAGTATAAATTAGTTCAACGAAATCCTATTCCAGAAACAGAGAGGCTACAAATACTTGCCAAAATAGAAGAGAAAATCCCACATGATTGTATGGTTACAAAAGAACAATTTGCAAGCCATTATGAAATCACCTTAAAAAAAGATGCACTTCACATAATAATGAAAACAATTATTATAAATAGAGAGAAATTCGAACTATTCGAAATTATTCCAATCCCTAGAGTTTACAATAGATCCATCATAACGATAAATAATTCATTTATAGCGATCAATCACCAAGAACAATACTTTTATATTTCTAAAGATGTAACTAAACTTAATGAAAGTTATTATATGACTCATCAAAATACTTTTCTTACGGAACCAGATTGCATTGTAGCTGCCATGCTGCATAAACTACCAAAAGAAATGTGTAAAATTGAACAACTTGAAATCGATTACTTTGAAATCATAACATTGTCTGATCCTAATGTAGTATTATATTATGCCCAGAATCCACGAGAAATAATTATACATTGTGGTCAAACAACCACAACACCACCACATTACGCAGCAATAATTTACATGGAACCTGAATGCGAAATTCGTTCAAAAAACAGTGTAACATACTCAAGCAATACTAGAGAATCAAAAAGTAGGAAGATTTTTCTCAAAGTTAAAAATGAAATTCCACACGAAATAGATGAAAAACAAATAGCCGCATATACAGACATAACTGATGACATTACAACCACATCAAGTGGCAAAATCCAACCAATAAGCAATCATCATTTGCTAACTCTAATTAACATTGTACTAACAACAATACTTTTAGCTATAATTGTTACTGTTCTATATTATATATTGCAAAAACAGAAAACCAGGAGACAACAAATTACACAATATCCGCCACATCAACCCAGAAAAAGGAAACCATGGCCAAAACCAATTATAAGAATAAATGAAGATGCATTATAATATTTATCACGACAGATGTTAAGATGTTTTCAGTTACGGGGGCCGGAATGTTACTGCCGTGATAAAATTAAATTCCATAACCCGCGCGAGCAGCGCCAATAAACTCAAAACGTAAATAAACAGAAGATCAAATTTCAATCGAATGCTCCCGCAGGTAGCATGTAGTAGCCATGCACTCACAGGTAGAACGATTGGCAACAAAATAGTAATTACGTAGGGTCAGCGTTTTGAGGCAGGTGGCTCACGCTGCCGTACTTTAAAGACTGTATTATACATTGATTTGTAAATATTGAATTGTAAGCGTAAAATTAGTATATAAGGAAATTTCGATTGAATAAAATCGAAGTTTATGGTTAGTCTGAATTTGGTCGTTTCATTGGACGGACCGAACCTTCCTATATTAATAAGTGATTACTCTTTGATTTCTCTTCAAGAAGCATAGACCTCCACATTAGCGAGGACACTAGCTAGGAGACTTAATCAGGCCAGAGTGATCCTTACTGGTATACAGAAAATCCTTTAGAACGTAACCTATTTCCCCCTTCCAGACGCATAGGCCTTCGCTGTAGTAAGGCAACTAGCAGGAAACGGGAAAGGCCAGGTAGTCGTTGCTAACAGGAGTCTTGGTCCGCCTTGGTTATCGGTTCCGCTCGCGTATTTAACTTTCGTTCGGTGACAAAGCCTTGTTAACCCGTACCTTCGCCCGGGGAGGCCGCGTAACGCGAATAACACAGGCTATTTCGAGAGACTAGCAATCAATTTCAAAAGATAAATTCAAAGCATTTTGAACTCCGCCTTCCACAATTGCAAAAAACGACTAAGTCCCAGAGAGTCGATTTTTGCAAAAAAAAAAAAAATCAGATGACACCAATTGGGTCCTAAAGTTATACCAGTTTTTATATATCATTTAAAAAAGCCGCGTTTTCTGAGAAAAACGTGTTTATTAAAAAATGTTTATTGTTTTCCTTCGATTTTTAAATGAAGAATGAAAAAACTGCTCGAAAAGTCTTAGTTGACGTTTCGCCCATGTACGGTATATGAGAGAACTGTCATTTAAGGCATTTCGAGCAGTTTTTTACTCTTCACCTAAAAATCGAAGGAAAACTATAAACATTTTTTAAAAATCACGTTTTTCTCAGAAAATTGCACTCTTCCAGCTGATATATAAAAATCAGAAAACCGTTTAAAACTTTAGGACCCAATTCTCGACGTTTCAAGCGTTTTTGTAAAAAAAAAAAAAAATTAAACCGAAATTTAACGTACCCCCCCCCCCTGGGGTGATTTTTCGGTTTTCAAAAAGGCCAAACTTCAATCGTTTTGCGCCGCCGCATTTTAAGTCCGATTGAGCTAAAATTTTGCACAGGGTGTTTTTTTGAGCAGGTGAACATTTTGTATAGGGTTTTTTCTTGAAATTCGAGATGACCATTTTGGCTGGCACCCTAGTACTTATTATAGTCAGTAATGCAAAGAAATTATGGATCGTACGTTTAAATGACCGTATAATAAATTAAATAAAACATTTGATTCTTGTTTCTACCAAAAAAATCACCTCTGTGTATCCGCTGAAGAAAAAGTTACCGCGAATTTTGAATGTTTTCAATTAAGTCACCCGCGAATTTTCATTTTTTTTTGCCGCGAATTACCACTGTCTCTAATGTATTGATTTGGTTAACTTTTTTTGTATTTTTATTTTATACGAACATGCTAAATATCAAAAAAAGTTCCTTCTTGAAAAAAGTTTTTTTCCTCAGAAATGAAAGATATTGGGACAAGGGCGATAAGAGAATATTTATATATTACATAAAGTGCTCAGGGGAAGGGGGGGCGGTTTTTAACGAAGTGTTACACTGCGTGAAGTCGCCATGCAAAGCTGCGTTATGTGAGAGTGGAGAGGTATTGAAAATTGCCAAATCCTGCTGAATGTTCCCTAATGTCGAATATTGAGTAACCTTATTATTAGAAATAGTCGGGTTGGGTTTGATGTTGAAAAACCCGTACCCGACCCGAACCCGAATTTGATTTGGTTGAAACCCGAACCTTTTTTTCGATCAAACCTGAACTCGCTTTTTTTTCAATCAAAAACTCGAACTCCGATTGTTTAAACTATCTTCACCCGCCCGAAAAAATAACATTAAAAAACCTTAAAAGTTGCTGTAATTGTACATAGTTATACCACTTACATAAGACATACGTAACACTTAGGAAGAAATCTTCCAAAAAAGTTGGTACAAAATGAACTACAGTGATGATTCGCTCGTTGGATGTTCGTTAGTTGGAGGTTCGTTAGTTGGGTGTTCGCTAGTTGGGCTGTCACCCAACTAAAAAGCACTCTTATGTCAGAATTCAACGTCATTCAAAAGCATTTCAGGGGTCCGAAAAGTGAAAAAAAATATTACTAAAATAAAATTATATTATTTATTGTTGTAAAAAAATTGTAAACATGTTTAGTTATTACGCTTAATCCATTCAGCACTAATAAGTTTGTTTCTCAGCGCTATTAACTGGACACTTCATGCAGATCATCTCTGGCATAATCAATCGCGTAATTTAAAAAGTACATGTTATAAATTTACAACATTTTGTGTGAAATTTAGAGGTTTACTGTTCGGTTGTTTGTTCTTTTATTTCTTCAACGCCTTCGCCGGAAATATCCAGCGTAGCGATCCCCCCTTTTGTTAGACAAGGAGCAGAATGATGTGCTTGCGCTAAATCATTTTGCTTCTCGTTGGAATTTTTGTATGAAAATGTATTGACCAAATACATGAAATATTTACTACAGCAGCAAGACAGATGAGCATAGTTCATTTTCTTTGACATAGTTTTACCGCAGTGAAATTAGGAAATTTTCCAAAGCAGGAAGAAAACAAACAATCGGCGCTCCCCTTTGAAAAATTTGCCCAGTTGTCAGTTCTGGACCAACACGATTTGCTAGTTGGGTGGCAGTTGTGTTCCAACCAACGAATTTTGGCTGTACTGTTTGAGTTGTTTTTTAAGGCAGTGTACCTGCGCAGCCCTGCATTTGTCTCGTTTCTACTCGAAAAATGCTGCATTGATTTTGTAAATAACTTTTCGACAGTTCCTTATGGGATTTTCTTTAGGGCTCGATAAAGCCGAGAAAAAGAAAATTCATTTTGTTCATTATTTGTCGAGCAGCTGGACAGGACGAGGTACGGAATACTATGGGGCAACGTGTACTAGAAAAAAAACTCCAGTGTTACGTATGTCTTATATATGTGGTTATACCATAATTTAACTATGTTTTTCATTGTAAATACATCAATTTTACATTAAATATCATTGTCTAGAACAATAAAAAAACATCGTTTTTGCCATTTTTATCATGAAAAAGGGGGGTCGTCATGTATCTCAACAGCATTTTTCAGGCGTTTTCCCCATACATTTAGAAGTCACTGACCTAGGGGTAAGACACTATTGATATATTGCGAAATATTTTCAATATTATAAAGTATTTACCATTCCATTTTCGGGAACCCCTCTAGCCATGTCATAGCTCATTGCCATTACATCATGCGTTACATTATCGTTGGAGGATGTCAATCGACAGATAAACGATAAATATCAAAATATATCAACCAATATCGTGTAATATTATTGAAACATTTTTCATGAAAATAAAGGTGTCTAGCCCCTAGTCACTGACAATGTTTTTCATGGTAAAATTATTGTCGGTGGTAGATTCAACAACAAAAAACGTTGTTAAAATATGGTAATGACAACAATCGTTTTCAAGCTTACTGTAAAAATACCGTGTTTTTTATGGTTATAATAAAAATCAATGTCCGTTTACTGTTCTCACCGCAAAGTACATCGTAAATGTTTTTTGGGCGACATTTTATAAAAGTTTTAAATCCAGAACCGATGGATTGTCACCCGAAACCCGACCATCTCTAATTATTATGGAGAAAATTTCAAAGAAATACGCAATTTGTGAATGACGCTTTTGAAACGATAAAGCGTGACTATCATTTGTTTACATTTTCTGCAGGCAGATTCTGACAGTGTCAGCTGCTCAGTTTATCTTGTTATCGTTCCTGCGCATCGTTACGGGTCGACTGACGGCATAATTTCCAATCAGTCGTGTTATCTGCGTCGACTGATTAGGAACATCACCTCCAGCAAGATTCTGTCCCCAAGTACTTGACTATCTAATAAACATTAATTATACAGAAGTTTGCCAGTATAGATCTGTACATTTTAGCATATTTGTGGTGAGTATAATGATTGGTTACTAGCCGTAGAAGTGAAACTTGAGCGTGGTGTAAGCATGAGTCAAGGTCGCCCAACCGTTCAAGTTAATTTGCTATTTTTTGCCAAGTCACGAGAACTAGCAGGAATATCACGGTGCTCAAATTTTGCTTTGCCAACAACCAGTGGCGGTACATCAAGTGGCCTTGAAGTACTGGACAGAATTTGCCAACAGTTTCATGAACTAAACGCTATTCGAGATTGTGTAATAATAGCTCACAACGAACAATACTGTGAGAATTTAGAAACTCCAATTCATCTGCGTGACGGAGACGAGATTGCGGTAATCCCACCGATTGCTGGCGGCTAGTCCAGGATGAACTACCTTAAGCTGACCTTTAACAAACTGGATGTGAACACGCTCAATGACCTAGTAGCACATGAATCCTGCGGAGCTATTTCGATATTTGTCGGCACAACCAGAGATAACTTTCACGGCAAAACCGTAAGTTGGATAGATATCGAAATACAACTCTGTTTCTATAACTGAGTTTCCAGGTTATCTTGCTGCAGTATGAGGCTTACGAAGCGATGGCAGTCAAAACGATGAACCACATTTGCAATGAAATGCGTTTTCGGTGGCCTGACATCAAGCACATTGGTATCCACCATCGGCTGGGTACAGTTCCGGTAAAGGAAGCATCAGTTATAATCGCTGTCAGTTCACCCCATCGGAAATCCAGCCTGGACGCGGTGCAGTTTGCCATAGACGAATTGAAAAAAAGTGTTCCTGTGTGGAAGAAGGAACAGTACGCCGATGGACAGGGTTGCTCGGAGTGGAAAGAGAACAGCGAGTGCACGTGGTCTAAAGGGTACAGGGAGAATCACGCTTTATGAAATTTAGTAGCTAAAGTCTTCATTATGATCTTTGTTATGAACAGTTGTTAGAATGCACGATGCTAATCCTTGGTGCACGGACGTAGGCAATGGTGCTAAAGCATTTAATGCTATTTTGTGACATCTTACACACATACGTAGCAAATATAAATAGGTCGATTGGAATGTCCAGAGAATGAATACACTTGTTTAGAGTTTACTTAGTAACAAAATTGCATGTCATTGTAGATGATAATACCACGTTGCATTCTACTGAAGCTAATGGATACGATTATGTGTATGGCATCCTTTAGTTCCATACGAATGCTGTTCATTAGCTTGACTGTGTGTCTTATTAAGGTCGGAAACGACGAGAATAGGCTTCTGGAATTTTCAATGGGTGGAGTAAGAATTGATACTTTTACTATGACTGTCTTTAAACAGTGGTCAATCGATCGGTTTACTAGAGTCGCGTTAATGTTCACAGTTTGCGGATTAGCAGTTTTGCTAATTTGTAAGTTCGTTGACTGACAGCGTCATTGGACGTTTACAATAGAACGGTAAAAAATGCTCTATTCGCAACAATGATTTTCAAAATGTTTTTCGTATGAACTCTCATAGATTTTCCTGAAGGTATCCTAAGATGGCCCTCGGACCGTATTTTAAAACAAAACGCGATCTAAACGGTTAATGAGAATTGGATTGTCCTATATCTCTGAGTTAATGTTAAAAAAGTATAACAATTTGATTTGAAGTATAGTCATAATTATTACACATTCATTCATTGTATTCCATGCCAAATGATCTGGAAATATTTTATTTCAACGGAACTTTACACAAGTATTTGAATTAACAAACGGCGTATTCTCCGCGAATGGACAATCTTTCCATACTCAATTTAGCCACATTCAGATATTAGCTAATCCATTAATGCTTTAAAACATAATGGTGTCGGAAAAACATTGTAAATTTTTGATTCCTCATAAATTCAAAATGGCGCCATTGCTGTCTTTTAAGGTGAAATGGGTACTTGGTTTTTGCATCAAAATACATCCAAAAAATCATACAAAGAAGCCGAAGTCATGCCATAATTCCGGGAAAACCGCGGACAGCCACCGGCTGGTCCGTCACGAATGAAAAGTCCAACAGGGACACCACGGCTAACGCAAAACCGATTGCCGTGGTAGACAAAAAACGGCAGAAGCGAAAAACGCGTGAAAAACACGAAAACTGCATCGAGAAACCGTGGAAAGGGAGACGCGCTTATACTCAAAACTGACGATTCTAAGTACTCGGAGGTCTTGAGGGCCATGAGAGGCGACACCCAGTTTAAGGAATTGGGTGAGGATGTCTGGATCATTCGTCGATCTTGTACCGGCGAAATGATCCTAGAACTACGCAGGGACGCGAAAGAGAAGAGAGCTACCTACAAAGAGGTAGCCTAAAAACTATTAGAGCTCTTACCTCGGAGGTGACCCTCCATCTTATAAACCTGGACGGAATAACCGAAGGGTGCGACATTGTACAATCCCTTGAAAAGGAATCAGGGGTTGTGGAGGCCGTAGAGGTTCTTCTAGGATCCAGGTTGCCACCGTAAAGCTTCCATCTTCAGAAGAAAGCAAAGCCCTGGAGAAAACCAAGCTGAAGGTTGGTTGGTCGCTATGCTCGCTGGGCATCCTCCAGCAGCCCGATGTTTGCTTCAGGTTTGCTTCGGTTCCCGGTTCAGGAGTTTGTGTCGACCTCTAATTGGTTGCCAAGGTGGACAAGGTATTCTACTGCAGAAAGGTTCGCTCAGATGGTCGATCGGGTAACCGTGCAACTAACGGGCCTAAAACCGTTGGTGGTGGCGGATGACTTCAACGCTTGAGCTTTTGAGTTGGGGAAGTTGCTGCACTAACCATAGAGGGTAAATCCTGATGGAAGCTTTGGCGAAGCTCAACTTAGATCTGGCAAACGTCGGTGCCAAAAGTACCTACAGCAGAAACAGCGCGGAATCGATCATCGACGTGACGTTCGGCAGCCCCGAACTGATCACTAACTGGAAAGTAGACAACGGCCACACTAACAGCGAACACCAGTTAGCTATAGCGTAGACACGAGGTGACAAGCGACGGGTAGGGCCAATACCCCGACCACTCGCGGCTGGATGACATCGCATTTTGATGCCGATGTATTTGCGGAAGTAATAAGTTGGGACCTTGTAGGAGGGAGGGGGGCTCTGAGTGCAGACCAACTTATTGCTACATTGTCACGGGCGTGCGACGCCACCATGCCTAAGTATTGTCAGCCTAGAAATGGAAGACAACGGGCATACTGGTGGACGACCGCGATAGCCGTCCGTGTGAGGCGGAGGATGCAACGTGCGAGCACCGATGCGCAGGCAGCATTGAAATCTACTAAGGTAACGCTTAAGAGCGCTATAAAGGCCAGTAGACTTTGCGACAGTGGCAATACGAATACGAACCCATGGGGTGACGCTTATAGGGGCGTTACAACCAAGATCAGAAGCTCGTCAGCCCCGGCAGAGCAATCACCAGCGATGTTATAGCGGATTATTGAGGGACTATTCTCACACCCCAGGCCTTAGCAGCCGCTGAGTCGCCACAAACAGCGAGTGATGGTGAACTCATTGAGATCGCAAACTCCCTGAAGGTGAGCAAGGCACCGGGACCAGACGGAATTCCGAACCTGGCCATTAAGCCGGTCATAAAGGGAGCTCTCGGGTTGTTCAGGGCGGCCATGCAGAAATGCTTAGACTTCCGCCTCTTCCCAGGAAATAGGAAGCGACAGGCACTGGTATTATTTCCGAAAGCCGAGAAACCCACCCCAGGTGTCCCATCGGCATATAGACCAAGAGAATTGTGAGATTCACCGAGAGTGAAACCAGCTGTCAAGCAACCAATTTGGCCAGACTCTATAGCCTACGCGTTTCGGAGTCTCGGAGTGCCGGTGCCACATGTACAAGATTTTGAAAAGTTACTTTCAGAATCGAGTGCTGATCTACAACATGAATGAGGGTCAGAAATGCGTTCCGTTCACCGTAAGGTTCCACCCTGGGTTTTGTATTGTGAAATGCCATGTTTGACGGTGTGCTGAAGCTTAAGCTCCCACCGGGAGCGGTGATTTAGGGCTTTGCGGACGACATAACTCTAGAAGTCTACGGCGAGTCAGTCATCGAGGTCGAGTTGAAAGCCGCGCTATCCAAATACGTACTTTAGGATTGGATGCACTCCAGGAAACTGATCATAAGACAGATGTCATCGTAGTGAACAACCGTAAATCTGAACAGAAGGCGGTGACTAGTGCCGATGAATGCACTATCCCCTCAAAGCGACATTAGTGTGGTGATAGGTCTGCACTGAATCTATGGAAAAGCTTTGAGTAGAGAGAATAAAGATGGTTTGTAAGTTAAGCAGTCGAGTGTTTGATTGAGCGCTAAATCTATCACAAATTGGCGACGAGGATAGCTGTCAATTCGTGTTTTCGGGGGGAATCGGAGGTTTACTAACCAGATTCAGTAACGGTAAGTTTTTATATCATAAATGTGATGCATAAGAAAAGAAAAATCAATATAAAATATTGAGCTGTGAAATGCGTTGGTAGAAAAAAAAGCTCACATCGTTTGGTTGCAGGTGTGTGCGTGAAAGCGGTGACACTGCGTCTGGAGAGCAGGAGAGAATTTTTTCATAAAACAGCTCACCAGTGAGTTGTGTCATAGTCTGTGTTTAGTAAACAGGAAGAACCGGAAGAACTGACTGATAAGCTCTGTGCCTAGTAAACAGAACAGTCCGCATCTAGGAAGCGGCGGAAAATTGCAAAGCCTGCGAGTTGGTGGAAAACTTGACAGGAGAGCCCGCATCTAGGTAGCGGTAGAAAATTTGTTGGTTGCAAATTGGAAGCTCTGTGTCGAAAGGAAAACTTTTTGCTAGGTGGAGTTTGTTATACTGCGTCTGGTAAGCAGAAAAAAAAAAGATTTGAGGGAGTTTTGTTCATTGCTTTGTATTTGTTTATAGAATAGTGATTATTACGGAGCTGCATTCGTGAAGCAATGGATGGCAACAAATTCTTTTCTAAGCTGCCGGCATTTACAATCGCCGGAGTTCCTCTTACGGATTGCAGGAATAGATGGAACACTCGGCAAAGAGGGTTCGAAATCTGTTTAAGAGCAACGAAAGTAAAAGATGGAACAGAGAAGAAGGATATGCTTCTGGCGTGCGGCTCGTTTGAACTTCAAGACATTTTCTTCAATGGATATTGAAGCAGACGGAAAAGAAGGGATCGATCCATACGTCGTGGCGATTGGGAAACTGGATGATTATTTCGCACCCCAAAGACATGAGGCTCGCGAACGCTTTCTGTTTTGGGCTATGAAGCCAGAGCCGGAGAAAACACTGGAAAAATTCTTAATGCGTGCGCAAGCTCATGGGTCGTAATGTAATTTTGGAAAATCCGCTTCGGAAAATGTCGGTATAGCGATTGTGGACAAGATGCTCCAGTTTGTGCCTAATCAGTTGCGGGCAAAGTTGCTTCAGGAGAAAGATTTGACGCTAGAGGGGAAGCTAGAGGAACAAGTAAACTCATTCGAGACCTCACTTGTGGCTAGCGATCAGATGGCTGGTCAAAGTAGTCCGCTACAAGCAAACAGACCTGCTGATAATATTCAGTATGTTGCGACGCCCTGTAGATTCTGTGCTCGTTTCCACGGAAAACCGCCTTGTCCGGCACGAGATAAAAAATGTGCGAACTGCCAAAAACGTGGTGCGCCTTGCTATTCATCGCCGGGACAGGTGTCATCGAGCTAACCATTTAGCAGTAATAACTTGAACAGACAAACCTCTTTCAAAAGGCCTTACGAGCGATCGTCTCTTTCTAGTTCAGGTCAAATTTCGGGTCCAATAGCGAAGAGAAAAGTAACGCAATTTACTCGGAAAGTACATGCTATTGAGGATCAAGACGAAGAAGAACAAGGGTAACTTGTGGAGATAGTTTCTTCTGGTAACGATTCCGATGAGTTGATCTAGGCCAAAGTAGGTGGCGTTCATATCGAGATGCAAATATACTCGGGGGTTCAATCGAACAACATTGACGATCGGACATGGAACTCGATGAACCGGAATGGAATTGACGTGATTGGAGAGGTTCGTGGGTCTGATCGAAGGTGTGGATTTAGATTAATTTTGTTGTAATCTTACATTATATGCGTGTATTTTATTTTATAAATAGGTTCAAGGCGTATGCTCAAGCAGACTGTTCAGAAGTAACCGCTATGTTTGATGCAGAAATTGTCATTCCGGATGGACACAAGCAGCTCAAAGCTGTGTCACGTTTTTATGTTGTGAGAAACGGACCTCAGCCTCTGTTGGGAAAGCAGACGGCGAAGCAATTAGGGGTTTCAGCAGTCGGATTACCCAGTCAGCGGGAACTGGTTAGATCAAGTCGATGCCTGTCGGATATTCCTATGTATTCCGAGGGGTAAAAATAAGTATTCCTGAAGATAAGTCGATCGAACCAGTTGCTCAGCGTCTCCGCCGTTAACCATTACCGATGTTGGGAAAGGTAGATGAAAAACTGAACGATTTGCTGTCCAAAGATATAATTGAGAGGATGTCTGAACCGAGCCGTTGGGTGTCACCAATGGTTATAGTGGTCAAGGACAACGGAGACATCAGACTTTGTATCGATATGCGGCGGCTTAACAAAGCAATACTCCGAGAGACACATCCATTAAAGATGCCTTTCATCAGCTCCAGCTCGACGATGCACAGTGGTTCCGTTTTCTAAGAAGGGCGGTAATAAATATTGTTTTCCTATGTTTTGAGTTCAAAACGTCAATCTTAGTGTTTTTTTCGATGCTGAATTCGAAAATCACATCTATTTTGTAGTATTTTCTAGAGATTCGTGGTCAAGAGTCGTCTCATCAATTACTGGTATCTTTTACCAACTTTGGCTTGACTATTATTTTTTACTATGTAATTTTCCAAACTTTTATTGCTCGATGCCAGAAATTTAATGAGTGTATACATATAAAAGAAGTGTGTTTTTCGATGTGTATTTGAAAATTAGGGATATGTTTGGCTCACAACATTTATTTGATATCGTAATACATATTAAGGAAATTACAATGAACAAAAAATATAATTCACATAATGTCATAAAAAGTGATAAAAAAAATCTCTGCGTTCTCGGCTGACCACGAAAAAAAACTGTTCTCTCTTTGGTGCCGTTATCATACTTCGAAAATAAAAGATAGATCTGCTCTGTTTCATTCAACCATGTGGCATATCTTTTTATGCAGTTGCTCTTTGTTCTATCACATTATTTCAAAGAAACTGATAATCGTGTGCAACTGTAATGTATTCGAGCTATTCATCTAGCTTCAAGTTATAAAAATCCCGTAGTGTTGAGTGTATAGATTCTGAAACATTTTGTATCTTCTAATGAATTCTTCCAGATTTTTCAGCTCAAATTTCAAAGATATGCATTTTGTGAAATGTACATCTAAGCAATGAACCTAGAAATATATTTACGTTAAAAGGTATTCGTCGAAAAGTGGTTGCCAAATATTACCACCGAAAAAAACCCTCAAAAACAAAACAAAAACGAAGAATACATCCCAAAAGTGACAATTTTGTATTCACTTCTCACAAACCAATGGGCAGGTCTCGGCAGCCAAATTGTGTTTTGGACATATATACGATACCTAACGAACATTTTGATGTATTGCTCTTACGTAAATTCGCTTAAGAACATTGTTGAATTGACAAATGAAAATACATTGGTGATATTTATTTATATCAAAATGCACCTATTTCACCGTTGGCTCAGTCGTTAACAACACAATACAACATTCTTAAAACCACAAAAAATGGCTCAACATTCCTTGTGTTTGGACCTTCATATCAAAAAACCACTTTGGAATACTTAAATTCACTGAAAAGTGGTGAAATTGCACTTAACCTAATAGCATACTTCTTACAGCTGTTTAAAAGTGAAAACTATGCGCACTTCCAAGTCCCACAGTAAACAATTCCTTCGTAATACAACACAATAATTGATGCCATTGTTAGCTTTAGACTACAAAGGATGCTGAGAGGTGAAGAAATACCAAAATAATGAAATTTGATTTTTGGCTTTATGACCTATGGGGGAACCACTGTGCGATGGGAGTAAACATCTGACTACTTTTATTACCACCGCGTACTTCTTCGGTATAAGCGTTTAGTTTTCGAAATCTCATGCGCACCGGAGATTTTTCAGAAGACTCTGGAGCAGATTTTGGGGGACTGTGAGAACACGATGAATTTCATTGACGACATTGTGGTGACGGATAGGTCGGAGGTTAAACACGATTTGGCATTGGAGAAGGTCCTTTCAAACTTACCGAGATCGAGTTCATCAGTCAGCGGTTCAACCAAGAAGGAATGATACCTTCTCAAGGTAAATTGAGGCCATACAAAGATTCCGTCCACCAAAAAGTTGCGAAGAAGTTCGTAGTTTCTTAGGGCTTGTAAACTACGTAGGGTCATTTATTCCGAACTTAGCGACAATTTCGTCTCCACTTCGTGAGCTTACCAAGAACAATTCATCTTTTGTCTGGGAGATCAACAACAAGCCTTCAAAGAGCTAATTCGTCTGGTAGGAAACATCCACACACTCGCTCACTTCGACCCGAAACTAAAAACTAGAGTCGTTGCAGACGCTTCTCCGGTGGGGTTAGGGGAAGTTCTCTTACAGTTCCAAGAAGATCGTCCAAGGGTCGTTGCGTACGCCAGTAAAAGTTTAACAAACACAGAGTGCCGGTACGCACAGCCAGAGAAGGAAGCTTTGGCACTAGTCTGGGCCGTGGAACGTATCCAAGTTTCTTTATTTGGAATACGTTTTGAGTTGGAAACAGATCATAAGCCTCTCGAGTCTATCTTTACGCGGACGTCATCACCGTGTTTGAGGATTGAGCGTTGGGTCCTGAGACTTCAGGCATTTAACTACGAGATCGTGTATCGTAAGGGAAAGTCAAATATCGCCGATCCACTGTTCCGGTTGTCACGCCCTTCGAAAATTGAGGAGTTCGACCCAGATTCCGATGTTTACATCCGAAACGTTATAGAACATACAGCTGTTGCCGTAGATGAAGTTGAAATGGCTTCTGCTAATGACCCAGAAATGCAAGCCTTGAGAGAATGTTTAGAAAAGGGAGTGTGTAATTACACAAATGATATACTGAAGCCCTGTCATGCCTTCCGAGCTGATTTCGGGACCGTTGGAGATTTGATTGTTAGAGGCAGCAGATTGGTTATACATAGAAGTCTCAGGCAAAGACTACTTGAGCTTGGCCATGAAGGACATCCCGGAAGAACGAAGATGCAGCAGCGCTTGAGATGTAATTGTTGGTGGCCGGGAATAGACGACTCAATTGTTCGAATGGTCGAGAGATGCGCAGGATGTCGACTGGTAAGTATACCCGACCGACCAGAGTCAATGATGAGGAGAGCTTTGCCTGAAAAACCGTGGGTTGATGTGGCAATCGATTTTCCTGGGCCTCTTCCATCGGGTGATTATTTGCTGGTGATAATCGATTATTCCAGTCGATACAAAGAGGTCGAGATTCTTAAGAAGATCACTGCAAGTGAGACAGCTGAGCGTCTAGAAAGGGTTTTCGTGAGACTTGGGTATCCAAGAACCATCACTTTCGACAACGGGCGTCAGTTCGTGAGCACGGTTTTCGATTATTGCAAACAGAAGGGAATTGTGCTCAACAAGACTACTCCATATTGGCCGCAGGAAAATGGCCTCGTTGAGCGCCAGAACAGATCGCTCGTCAAAAGGCTTAAGTCAAGCTCTAAACTCCGATTGGAAGACTGATCTGATTGCGTACCTCTCAATGTATTGTGCAACGCCTCACAGTACTACAGGAAAAGCGCCAAGTGAGTTGATGTTCGGTCGAACCATACGGACTAAAATACCCTCTCTTCGAGACGTCAGTCATGTACAACAGCGCTAGTTTCCTCGGACTACAGGGATTGGGATTTGCAGCTGAAGGAGAAGGGAAGGATATTGGAGGACCAAAGACGGAAGGCTAAACCATCGGAAATCGTTTAGGGGGATAAAGTGTTGATGAAAAATGTCATTCCTGGTAATAAGCTCACCACTACGTTCAACCCCACCGTAATGACTGTTTTTGGCAAGCAAGGCCCACGAGTAACTGTACAGAATGAAGAGTCTGGAAAGGTTTATGACAGAAACTCGAGCCATCTGAAGAGACTCAACGACGTCGCGAAAAATACACCGCTCGACGAAGTCACAGCAACGAAGACTGAGGAACCGCAAGAGCAGAACCAGACGGATCCAGTCGAATCTGGCAGAAATCAGGAGGGAAATCATGTCTCACCACCGAAATCCGTTTGAGCAGAAACGGTTGCAGGACAACTCCGTCCCCAGCGTGTAATCAAACGTCCGAATCGATTCTCACATTAGAAGGGAATCATTTATTTCGAAATGTTTCACATTCAATACATCGAATTACATAACAAACATACCATTGTAAAATTCAAACCTTAGTCTCTGAAACAAGGGGAGATGTGGTGATAGGTCTGCACTGAATCTATGGAGAAGCTTTGAGTAGAGAGAATAAAGATGGTTTGTAAGTAAAGCAGTCGAGTGTTTGATTGAGCGCTAAATCTATCACAATTAGTAATGATCATATAAAGTTAATACGCTTTAGGCTGATACAGAGCTATCAGCTATATTAAGGAAGCTGAGTGAGTGCCAACGAAATGCTATCTTTTAACGCTTACGGTTATCTGGGTTGTGCTTGAATGCATTCAGGAAAAGCTTTTAAATTTTGCCAAAAACAAGCTGGTAACGAGCGTCGATTCTTGAACGAATGCAACGAGAAAATCATATGTATTACGTTTATAGACTTTTATTTGCTTTCTTTTGGGTTACTTGGGTAAGCACACTAGCCCTTCTCCCGGAAGTAATGTCTAACGGTAGTCCCAGGGAGACTCAGGTTCGAGAAAAATGGAGAAACGTAGATCGTCGTTCCCGAAAGCTTAACAAAGGCATAGGCGCAACTATGGGGGGGCTAAGGGGAGCTACAGCCCCCCTAGCAAGTTTTAAGCCCCCCCCCCCCTAGAATTTCTAGAGAATAATTGTAGTCAATATGAATACATCCCATACTTCCTATCAGAGCATCAAAATCAACACAAATTGAGAAGTCATCATTCATTGGCTGAGAACTAGTACTGTGCCCAGGATCTCAAACCTAGCTCTCTTACTTACCTCACTAATAAGACGAGTGCCGTGGTGGCTCGTGCCGTATCAAGGAGTTGTTGCCATGCCGCTCGGTTTTGGGCTGTGTTTCGCCTGTTCCTCAGACGTCTCATCACCCGCAAGTCTCTTTCGATCTGGTCGAGCCATCGCGCACGCTGCGCCCCCTAGTCCACAGGGTTGCTGTAGAGAAGTGATTTCACAGGATCATCGTCCGGCATCCTTACGACGCGACCGGCCCACCGCAACCTATTGACTTTCGCCAGCTGTGCAACGGGGTTCTCTCCAAGCAGCGCGTGCAGCTCATAGTTCATGCACTGGCGCCATTATCCGTCGTCTGTCTGTACTCCACAATAGATAGTCCGCAGCACCTTCTGTTCGAAAACGCCAAGAGCGTTGAGGCCAGATGCGTTGATGTATCGATTCCGTAGAGAACTACCGGTCGTATCAGCTTCAGGTCGTATCAGTTGTCCATTGATGTGAACTTTTTTAATATATCCCAGTCAATTGCTATACGTGTCCCCTTGCAAAATACAATGACTACTATTGTTGAGTGATCAGGTACCTGCACCGACACGCTCCCAGTCAGGTGAAATATGGTTTATGAAGCCAATCACCATCCCAGGATTCAAAGACCAAATCTCTTTGGGCTGTAAACAGCCACTGCCAAGAAACCTTGATCTGCGTTTAAATAATGCACCACAACTGCACAGCAGATGTTCCGATGTCCCGCTTTCCATATTACAACTTTTTACTTCGTCGCACTAGACTCGATCGAAGTGGTCATGCCAATACCCCCACCACAATTGGTGTGTACGTTTGTATGTCTGAGAAAAAAGAGCCGTCGATGAGAACATGGTCAATTTGGTTTGTTGTACGTTGGTCAGGTGATCTCCAGGTGGTTTCGTGGAAGTCTTTTTGGGGAAAGCAGGTTCTTCGGACTGCCAAGCTGCGAAGTTGACGCATCCCTGGCCGTTGTCGTTCGTGACGGTGTGCAGGCTGTGTGGGCTAATCAACAGCTTGTATATGTTTTCCCTACCGACCTGAGCGTTCATGTCCCCAATGACGATCTTGATGTCTCTACGCGAGAGTTTTCCCAGCTGTGCGTAGAACGTTTCTTTCTCTATATCGGGACGTCCTTCGAGAGGGCAGTAGGCATTGAGGATGGTGTAGTTGTAGAACCGGCCTTTTATTCTCAACAAACACAACGTGTCCCTGAACGCCTGTCGCTTGATCGCACGACTCTGCATCCTGCCCAGCACTATAAAACCGGTACCCAGCTCATTGTTTGTGCCGCCGTTCTGGTAAAATTGTGCTCTGCGGCCACAAATTCGCCGTACCTTCTCTCCTTTTCGGTAAAGCTCCTGGAGCGCAACGATGCCGAACTGGTGAAGTTCTAGCTGATCCAGCAGGATCCGGTCGTCATCCGAGGCGTTAAGCGATCTACTGTTACATGTACCATGCTTTTAATCGTCGGCCTTATTTCGTCACTAGATCATTGCGGGTGATTCCGGTTAGTTTTCAATTCTTGATTGTTCGTAGTATGTTTATTTTAGCATGCTGCATTTCATAGTTCACCGTCCACTTCGGATCAGTCGCTGTTCGAGCCGCCCCCATCCTGAAAAACAGACGCTCAGACAAGGAGAACAACTACCGCTTCCCTGTCAGCATACGACCAAGTTCCCAGCGGTTCCCCAATCTTCTCATGGTTGCACGTATTCCAGTCGGTTCCACGTGGAGTTGAGAATATGGCATTATGTCTTGGACCACACTGGGATCTATTTTATGCCGACTAGCACGGGTGTACTGCTGGTACGCACTGCCCAGCCATTTACCAAATCTAGTTCGCCTCAATATCGAATCAGTGTCAGCTAAAAGATATGGTCAAGATATTCAATACATCTTCAGAGATTTATTCCCGATTAAAGTGATTTTGTCTTCTGTTACGACACTACTTTATGCGTTTTTAAATAGGCGCATTGTAACTCTTTTTCCTATTTTTTTAAATGAAGTGTATGAAAACTAGCCCCCCCTAGAAATTTTCCTTAGTTGCGCCCATGAACAAAGGTTTTTTGCAATGGCCTCAGTCTATGAAACAAGACACCGAGGAAAATGTACCTAACTGTGAACTTAGTTTACTTATTTAGTAGCAGCATTTCTAATTGAAATATAACCAATTAAAGAAAAAAAAAACGTACAATCTAGTTACATCGTTATACGTTGTCTAGAGTAGATTAGACATAATACTTTAATATTCCATTGTATTTACTCTTTACAGGTTCTAACCAATAAAAGCATTGATAAATATTGCCATCCCCAACCGAAAACAGCCAACTAGATGCAACGATTTCCATATAGCAGTAGATTCACTTTCCATCCGTTCCTCTACCGACCCTCTCGACAAGGATAACACGAACACATGCGACGATACATTTCACACAGCTAGTTACAATGTAGCAGGCGGAAAATGCGAGCATGAGAGCCAAATCCACCCCGATTGAATAGAGTGTTTCGCAATGCCAAATCATAAACAGAGTGGAAATTCCATCAGAACAAACCACACACGCACACAAACACACTCGCTTGCTCTCTTTACGCTGGGCGCTGCGACGGACGTTATCCTGTCTGCAAAACTGTTGTGCTGTCACATTCTACTGATGGTGCCGCAGACTAAAACCGAACGCGGAGGAAAAAACAAGTGAATCGCAGTCCACTTGTCGTGTCGGCGGTGGCCGTCGGTCGTGTGAAAGGATCAAGGAAAATCAAAGTTTTGAATACAGACCAGACTGTTTCCTGTTAATGGACTGACGATGTTTGTTACAGCGAATAACGTGCGATGGTTAAAGCTATTTCGATTAATGAACAAACGTAGCCTTGAGTAATCTTTTCATGATAAGTTCAGTGTAGAATTAACAAAGATTCGACGGTTCGCAGGATAGGGCGTTTCACGGTTTAGAAATGGTTGAAATCGAACTGTCGCGGAAGTCTAGTTAGACCACGGCAATGATAATGTACGGTGAAGAATAGAATACTCTCAAATGGATTATCAAAATGGAATCGGGAATCGTTAGTGTGAATTCTATCAGGGTGTTGCTGGTCCTGAAATAATTTCGGACACTGATAAGGATAATGCAAGTTGCTGCAAGCAGAATTAGGTGGTTGTATTGTCGTTTCGAATAGGTAAACGGTTATATTCAAATAAATGAGTTGAATTGACGAAAAAATGTGAGAAAAACGGGGCAAAGTAATGGTGTCCTAGAAAATGTCAAAATTTTCGTACATAAAATATCGATCGCCAGCAGTTTCGGAATAGTGTTCCTATATTCCGTTCTGCTACATAAATATTCGTACCACGGATTGTCCGCAAACGCACCAACACCAGTACACACTTGTTTGCCTGAACGGATTGCCACTTGTGAGCGTATACGAATAAGCGAACCTCCTGAACGAACAATGACGCTCGGTCGGTCCTTTGGAGGAAAACTCGGAGGGTGCTTTTGGGTGGGTTCTGGTGGAGCTTTCGGTTAAGCAAGAAGAAGAGGCCAAGTGACATTTGTGCCAAGTGGTAACATACACGCATGAAGGCACGCGCCAGCACCAATACAGCCGTACGGTGTCGTGTGTGCTTCATGCGTGCTCGCGAATTCGCTGTTCGTACCAACAGATGATTGAGCAGTTGAGCAGTTGGTGGGCGTTTTGACCGACCTGGGGGAGTATGGTGCAATGTTGATCTTTCCGTCAGCACTCGATTGACTCGTCGGTTGTTCCTCGTTAGCGATTGTTGTTTACAAATCGCAACGCGAACAGTTTATTCTGCTCTTGTTGGGAAGGCTCTGACTTTTTATTCGTTTTATTTTTTGATTCCGAAACTGTTCAAGATAATTCTCTGATTTTGCTTCTACCCAATTTCATGGGTGCAGCGCACTTTTCAAATGAAATTATACTTTAAAATTGAATATTTCTTGGTTTCTCATGCTCACTAATAATATTAATGAAACCGTGTCTTAATAAATGTTTATTTTTGTTTATGGAAGGTTATTTTATTTAATTTATTTTAAAATGACACTTTTGAAATAATTTTCATAGTCGACGCTGCTTCTAGTTGTTTAAAAAATTATAGTTAATCAATTATAACGTGTAAATTCAAAAGTCAAAGTTGTTCTTTACAAGCAGATGTCGTGGTCGAAGTATTCACAAATTTGGTTGCTGATTTGAATATTGCAAATCACAAATCACATTACAACCAATATAATGAAACATCGTTCGATGATTTGACAAATGTAACGGAAAATAGTTCCAACCAATAATGAAATAAGGATTCCAAACTTCTGTTAGGTGTATCTGTATAAGCATTTGATTTAAATAAATAATACTGGAAGAAATATTGATCATTGTTTCCTTACTTTTGTTAAAAAAAATCACGCATTTTTCTTCAAAGCGAAAAGTAATTTGATAAATGTAGCTTAGATAAAATAAACCTTTCGAAAATTGCTTGTGCAACAAACGAACAACATATTTGGTTCTCAAAACAAGCGATGACAGTCAATCGGTACCGCGTTCAAGCAAAATATTTGGCGAAAAAAGTTTTAGTTAGGCGTGAACATGATATAGAAGCACTTTCACAGTGCAAATATTGCCATCTAGCTTCTGCCTACTGACGGTTGTGCACGGTCTTTGTAGCAAATTTTCTTTGCTATCCCTTGCACTAAAGAGTTCGCGGCGTTCGCGGAGTTCACGGAAACACCTAGCTTTGCGTTTTCTTTCTAGCTTAGATAAACTTCTCATCTGCACTGATTTCCTCTTCTTTTTGGCAGAAAAAGACTTTTCCAGCAATTGACTTATCCCTTCTCAGGACTGGTACATTACTTGCTCAGAGGAACAGTATACAAGAAACGCCGTTAGTCGACCTGTTAAGCTCAAAAACAGATGTCCGGGTGACCGAATATCTAGGGACTTCGCGTCGATACCTTTCATGAGGTCGTATTTTCTACAGATTGGTTATAAACGTGTTATAATTTTTGATATAAATAGGGTCACTTCACGAAGAAGTGATAGGAGTCGCGAGGCGTTAACGTGGACTCAACTCTCGTAGCTTGTGTAGTCAGCTGAGATCAATCAATGGGAGACACGTTACGGTAGTTGCATAATGACTACATAAACAGATGTTCAAATATTTGAGTCGGTCTTGATTGAGTCACAGGTCCGGTATTCTCGCGTGCACTTTATTTTTGCGGTGTTACTTCATCTAACATGTTGATCGCGTTGTGATTTCCGTAGAAGGTATAATGAACTCGTACGCGCGATATTTGTTTTTATGAACCCGGTACTTGAACTCAGCGCATCGTTTACCAAAACGAACCTGTTGCAAACCTTACCCTTTTCTCCAACATCCCAGTAATTTCTCGTGGAAGTGCAGAGGTGTTCTCGGCTTCCAATAAAGCGAGTATTACGTCAACATATTCCTATACACACTCCTTCTTTGACCTGCATTCGGATGCGGCCGGCGCTGGTATTGCCTAATATAAAGATTAAGGTCACCAGTTTTTACACATTGAAGATGAATGTTAGTCCCAAGCATCATCTGTTGGTTCTCTGTGTAATTACAGCTGATCTGGCAATAACGGAGTAGCAACCGCGGGCGGTCAATCATGCTCATGCTCATGCTCATGCTCAGGACTGGTACATTACTTGCGCTCTTATGACCTTAAACCTTTTAAACTTTCTTTCTTCTCCGTATTCACTTGACACTTGATTAGAGCAAGCGCACCGGTGAGTTGCCATTTGAGTTGCTATTTTCACAACGCTGGCCGTTGCTATTTTGGATAGCAACCGATTTTCGCACCAGTCGTTGCTAATGGGGATTACCAATTCCACTATTTCTTTTTCACACCGGCAGTTGCCAATTTCTGAAGACCGTCACTAGCAAGCGTTGGCAAAATGTTTGTTTGTGATGTATTTCGCATATTTTTTGCGGATCTAGTAATAACCAACTTATCCGTCAGTCAATCGTTTCCGGAATGATCTACGTTCTTTCTACTTTATAAAATGTTCCCTCCATTTCACGTAACTTTGTTTTAACTTTGTTTCCGTTCTCCCAAGTTATAGATAACATAATTCTTTTGCAGATTTTTTAACTTGTGCGTACATAAATGTTTTCATCCTTATATGTTTATTTAAGGTGGTAGTGTGTAGAAGCCACCACGTGGTGACCACGTGGTCGACTACGAATTTTCAGCGTCACTAGACTCGGGAACAGTTAATGCGTAATCTATAAAAAACCTATTTTATGTTTTTATCACCATAACAAACATGATGATATGTTTCCACAAGTGATGCATTAACTATTACCGAGTGGTAAGCATTTGAAAATTCGAAGTTGACCACGTGGTAGCTTGAAGTCGGCCATTTATGGCTTCGACGCACTTCCACCTTAAAGTAATTCCGTAAAACTGGGCACGTCCCGCAACGTTGGCTTAAATGACTATTCTACTGAAAGCTGGCGAACTGTCATTTTGTATTCTGTATTTCATGTTGTCTCGGTTCCCACAGTTTGCTATTATTATTTGAAATTTTGCCACCAAAAAGAACTTAAATATAGAACGCGTAATTTGTTTTCGATTATTTGATTGATTCTAGTGATGAAGAAAGTGATTTCGCAAAACAAATTTCCTTATAAGCGATTGAGAAAATGGTTTTTGGAAAGATTCGGGGCGACTCTCAGCCTAGTAAATAGCCAAATATTGACCGCCATACGGAGTAAGGTGCCATCCAGCGTTTTAACAACGGTCTATACCGATGACCATTTCCAACGCCGCTTTCGAACGCATCTTAGGTTGTTTTTGAAGATTGAAACAGCGGTAAAGGAGGAAAATAGTTTTTTATACAACGACCGAACGAAACGGGAAAATAGTTGGTAATACTCCCGAGCAGATTTGCTTAAACCTTCCAGGATTTGAGCTTTCCGCATCGTGTAGGTTGCAGACCAAAATGCCAACCAAAATGGTCATCTCAATAAAAAAAACCTATACAAAATGTTTACCTGCCCGCAAAAAACACCCTGTGCAAAATTTCAGCTCAATCAAAAATAAAATTGAGTAGTGGTTCACGCCGACACTTGCGTCCTACGACGTGTTTAACAAGCGAGGCAAAACACTTCGTCTTCCGAGTCCGACCAATTGAGTCCGCATTCGAAACACTCATCATCTTCGTAATATTATTACGAACATTCACTATCGAGCACAAAAAAAAACAGTTTGACATTTCGTCAAATAGCAACGATTCGGCTCGTTGCTATCGCGTTGCCAAATTTATAACTCGCTTCGAGGTGAGGATTGTTATTTCCCAAACCAACATAGCAACGCCCGGTGCGGTTGCCGCGTTATGGTGGGAGTTGCCAAACTAGCTTTAGAAACTTCAATTTAGCCACTGGTGGGCTTGCTCTTACCAGAATTATAACGCACTTTTTGCCTTTCAAAGGTTCCGCCAAACGATTCATCCTAACGAGTGATCCAGCTTTTACACAGTGAGAGTCGCTACCAACACTAACCGAATAAAGCAGAAACTCAGCTTCCAGCTCAGCACACAAAAAATTCCAGTATTCTTCCAAGGTTTTCTGCGGGGTTTTCAGTTTCTTCTTTTTCACCTGTTTATTTTCTCCAACAAATAGGGTAAGGAACGGCTTAAGCAGTAGCGCCTGTTTTAATCAGTCACAGAAAACAGGCCTCAAACTCCTGCTTTTTGATCAAAGGACAATTTAAATGATGGAAACGAAAACTTTGATTGACTAGCTGTCTTACGAATATAAGAAATACCGTTAATCACAAAGAAATCTGTGAACAAACATCATTTGAGACAAATCGACCTATATTGCAGACATTCAGGAGCCACTTCGGGTGCTGCAAAAAAAACGCCTGCAAAACAGATAGAGACTGCTTAAAATAGGTTCGGGGTGGTTGGAGTAGTGTCTCTTGATTGGTAACTTTAATTGATTATTGTTAAAGTTTGCTTACTTTGTTTTACAATCTGTAAACAAGTTCTGGTAGAGAAAACGATAACGAACAGATTGATATATTACTGCTTGAATTTCACCAAACACATTTCGAGTATTTCGTCTGAATACACAGGTGGTTCCTAAAGCTGCTTAGAATATGCTCCCTACCCTACATTTTCAAAAAAAAAAAAAAAAACGCTTTACACTTTGTGTCAACTCTCCTTCTTTTATTTTATTTTTTTCCTCGCTTGCACTTATTTTCTTCTCGTTTTGCACTTATTTTCTTGTCGTTTTGCACGGTTATTTTTCTCTACGTAGGTTCCCTCTTCTTATCACATTCACTGTTTGCTGAATTACATTCGCACAAAACCGATGTTATTTCCGATGTTATTTTTGCAATCGATTGGCTCTTGATTTCTTCGCTCTTGTTGCACTTTCACTTAATATATCTCTATCTTCATATTTTTCCAATTGAATGTTAAGCCGACTTGGCTGTTATGTGTATTTGTTAACTTCAATGACCAATTGAAGTAAAAGCACTTTTTTTTTGTTCACACAACATTTATTTGACACGGCACAATACAAATTAATGTTTTACGGAGCCAATTAAATCTAATGCCTTATGGTCTAGAATATCTTATAATCAAAAGGTAAATTCTTTACCCTCGCTGCCGACTACGAGCTGAAACTAAATCTAATACTAAAACTAACATGTTTTTTTTTGTTTCGCTGTTAAATTGGCACCTTGATGCTCTTCAAGTAGCTATAAACATGTAGCATGTAAGCATGTGCAAGTTTCGCTGAGCGAGAATATCACGAACTGGCACATAAGGCTGTATTCCTCGGGCCCTGAGGGTATCCAAAAGTAGAGATCTGGCGCCGCAGAATTCAGCACACACCCAAACCACGTGTTCAATGTCTTGATACCCCAATCCACAAACGCAATGATTACTGCTCGCCAGCCCAATACGCAAGAGATGTGCATCTAGCCCGTAGTGGTTGGACATAATCCGAGACATCATGCGAATGAAATCTCGTCCTACATCCAACTCTCGAAACCAAGGTTTGGTGGAAGCCTTGGGGATGATGCTGTGTAGCCACCTCCCCAGTTCTCCCTTATCCCACGAGGCCTGCCAGTTGACAAGTGTACTCTGACGTGAAAATTTTGAAAATTCATTGTAGGCAATTGGTCTGTTATAAATATCACCGTTTGTTGCGCCCACCTTAGCCAAAGTGTCCGCTTTCTCATTGCCCGGAATGGAACAATGAGAAGGGACCCACACTAAGGTAATCTGAGAAGATTTTTCGGATAAAGCACTCAGATGTTACCGTATTTTCCCCAGGAAATACGGAGAGTGCCTTACATCCTTCATCGATCGGAGAGCCTCAATAGAACTGAGACTGTCCGTAAAGATGAAATAATGGTCCGTGGGCATTGTTTCAATAATCCCTAAGGTATACTGAATTGCAGCCAATTCTGCGACGTAAACAGAAGCAGGATTATCGAGCTTGTAGGAGGCGGTAAAATTATTGTTGAAGATACCGAAGCCAGTGGACCCGTTGAGAAGTGATCCATCAGTATAAAACGCATTGTCGCAGTTGATGTTTTTATATTTGTTATAAAATATTTTAGGGATCTGCTGCACGCGTAGATGATCCGGGATTCCACGAGTTTCTTCCATCATGGATGTATCGAAAAACACAGTAGAAACAGAAGTATCTAATAAGTTGACACGATTGGAGGTGTATGAGGAAGGATTTATACTTTGAGACATGTGATTGAAATATACAGTCATGAAACGGGTTTGAGAATTAAGTTCAACTAGCCTATCGAAATTTTCAATTACCAAGGGGTTCAAAACCTCACATTTGATGAGAATACGAGTAGTCAGATCCCAAAAGCGGTCTTTTAATGGGAGAACGCCCACCAAAACTTCCAAACTCATCGTATGGGTCGAATGCATGCAACCTAAGGCAATACGCAAACAACGATACTGCAATCGTTCCAGCTTGTTTAAATGGGTGTTTGCAGCGGAGCGGAAGCAGAAACACCCGTACTCAAGCACCGACAATATCGTTGTTTGGTAAAGCCTTATGAGGTCTCCTGGGTGGGCGCCCCACCATGATCCAGTAGTTGTCCGGAGAAAATTCACTCTTTGTTGACATTTTTTCATCAAATACCGAACGTGACATCCCCAGGTGCCTTTCGAATTGAACCAGACACCAAGATATTTAGATACCAAAACTTGAGAAATTTCACCCATTAACTGTAAGTGAAGCTGAGCAGGCTCACGCTTCCTAGAAAAAACTACTGTCTCAGTCTTCTCCGGAGAGAATTCGATACCTAGCTGTAAAGCCCAAGCAGACAAATTGTCCAAGGTATCTTGCAATGGTCCTTGCAAATCGGCAGCTTTGGCTCCTGTAACAGAGACCACGCTGTCGTCTGCAAGTTGTCTTATCGTGCATAAATTTGCCAGACATGCGTCAATGTCATTCACATAAAAATTGTAAAGAAGGGGGCTTAAGCATGAGCCCTGGGGAAGACCCATGTAGCTAATACGAAAAGTTGCCAAATCGCCATGCGTAAAATGCATATGCTTTTCGGACAACAAATTATGCAAAAAATTGTTCAAAATCGGTGAAAATCCTTGTCGGTGAAGTTTGCCCGAAAGAATGTCAATAGAAACGGAATCAAAAGCCCCCTAATGTCCAAGAACACAGATGCCAAAGTGAAGAAAGAAGTGTTCCAAAGAGTGCTCATCGATGTCTCCCTCGACGTTTCGTTTACGAACCGGCGCCAATATCCACGTTTATTTGCTCGGACCAAGCTTTTGAACTTGGTCTCAAGCTCCAAATACCGCTTAAAGTCGTCGGGTTGACCTTTCACCCAAAAGAAGGCCTTAAACGCGTCGGATTTTTCCGTGTAGACATCAGAGCACTCTTTGTCCCACCACGGAGTGGGAGGCCGTTCTTTGATCGTCACGCCGGGATATTTCTTCGTTTGGGCTTGCAACGCGGCGTCGAGAATCAAGCCCGCGAGGAGGTTGTATTCTTCAAGTGGTGGGTGATGTTGAATCGACTAACAGCTTCTGATATCATTTCCTCGTATAATTTCCAATCGATATTCCGTGTGAGGTCATACGGAATATCAACTGATCGCGTGCGAGTTGAACCATTATCAATTGAAATTTGAATAGGCAAATGATCGCTACCGTGAGGATCAAGGATTACCTTCCATATGCAATCCAACCGTAGCGATGTTGACCATAAAGATAATTCTAAAGCACTGGGGCGCGCTGGAGGTTTCGGAACGCGTGTCATATCCCCGTTGTTTAATATTGTCATGTCGAACTCGTCGCAGAGGTTATAGATCAAAGAGGAACGGTTATCATTAGAAGAGGAACCCCAAGCCACGCCGTGAGAGTTGAAATCTCCCAAAATCAAACGTGGTGAGGGAAGAAGTTCTATTAAATCAAAGAGCAGCCGTTGCCCAACCTGTGCTCTGGGAGGAATATATATTGAGGCAAGACAAAACTCTTTACCTTGTATTGTCATTTGACATGCGACAGCTTCGACGCCTGGGACCGTGGGAAGGTTAATACGATAGAAGGAATAACACTTCTTAATCCCTAGAAGTACTCCTCCGTAAGGGGTGTCTCGGTCGAGGCGAATTATATTAAAATCATGGAAGCTAAGATCTACATTTGAAGTGAGCCAAGTTTCACAGAGGGAAAATGCATCGCATTTATGCTTATTAATCAAAACTTTAAATGAATCAATTTTGGGGATGATACTTCTACAATTCCACTGTAAAATAGAGATAGAATCCTTCATCTCAGCCGATGAATTAGCCATCAAAGGATACGATCGCTGCAAGGAGGGGCCATTTAGCAGTCAACTGCTTCAAAAACGTTTTAACTGTTGGTAGAAATGCCAGCAGAAGACTTCTAAGAGGATCAGTTATGTTGAAATTTTCAAAAATCCAGTCCACAATATCTGAAAACTTCAGCAGTCCAGATTCTAGCTGAATCTTGGACGAAAAAGAAGGAACAGTTGGGTTTTTTGATGTTCCTGGAAGTGCTGGAAACTCCTTATTTGAATTCAGTTTTGCCAATCCCGGAGGAGTTTGCTTCGGATTTTCTACAGCACTTTTTTGTTTCTTAGTATCCGTCACTTCAGATGGAGACCTTCTCTGTCCTTTCCTAGGAAGCCTAGGAGAAGAAAGGTTTTTCCTCTTCCTAGATTTCCCGGGTTCAACAAAAGAAGATTCCCCAACTGAATCGTCAGAATCAGACTCATCGGATGGCAAGACCTCGAAGAGATTCGGGGAAACCAGTTTGGTGGCAGCGGCCTCTTTGAGCATTTCTGCGAAAGTGCGCTTAGAGCGCTCTTTCAGAGACCGCTTGATCTTGTCTTGGCGCTGTTTGTACGCGGGACATGCAGACAGCTCATGCGGAGTCTGCCCACAATAAAGGCATTTTCAGCACCCTTATTACAGGCGTCATCCGCATGTTGCTCTCCGCACTTGCCAGTTTGCCACAACGTGCTTTATTGCCACAGTGGGAGACCGTATGGCCCAACTGTTTGCACTTGAGGCAATTCATTACCCGCGGTACAAACAAGCGCACGGGCAGACGCACCTTGTCCACGAGCACATAGCTCGGCAGAGCAGACCCGGCGAAAGTCACGCGAAAAGAGTCTGAAGGGGTGTAAGTTTTTACACCCTTGTCGAGCGATACTGAATGTAATTGCTTACATTCAAGTATCTTGGCAGGTTCAAGGCTAGAATCCTTGAGGAGGCCTTTTCCAGCCTTCAACAGGTCCTCGACAGTCAGACTCGATTCGCTGACCACACCGTGAATCTCAACTACGCGAGCTGGAATGTACACGTGGTACTCCCGCGTGAAGAGCTCACAAGCAGCAATCTCGTCGGACACCAAAACACGCAGCTTATTCGGGCGTACTTTGGTAATTTCAGTCACGGCTGTAAACCGTGCCAGATCTTTACATATTTGCATCGTGTTCAATGCTTTCACTTTCGGCCGGAAAAATACAGCCCCAATACCAACTTTGCCCTCCGGATACTGCTTAAGCCGATGGGTAGCTTTCTGCGGGGTTCCATTCTTAACCCTTGGAACTTTGTATCCTGGAGGGCTAGGCGGTAGAACGAGCGGGTTTTCATCCCCGCGTTCGTCGTCCATGTTGGATGCGTAAGCCACACACGCAAAATGCCAATCAACAAATAATATTGTAGAAAAAAACCAAGAGAAAAAAAACTACTTATCTTCTGCAGCCGCTCTCCACCGCAATCAGCGCACGGGCGATGCCAATCTCCAGTCTTTCACACAAGAATCCGCTAGCAAAAGCTGCAGCCGCTCCAGCCACACAGCAGCACCAGTACAGCCAAACAGCAGTACGCCGGGTACTGGATCTCTCGCAGTAGCGACACAACGTACAGTCTGTGGCGTACGGTAGTAATAGGCGATGATGCGTTCCTTTGTCTTCAATAGACGACGGCAACGAGCAGCAGTGCACACGCAATACAATGCACGGTGACCTTGAAGGCGATTAACTGGTCGGCACTATCGAGATCGAATTAAAATTTCGACCGAACACGACGAGAGCACAACTCGGAATGTAGTAAAAGCACTTGATTTCACTTTATTTAGTTCGTTCTTCTTAGCGGTAGTTCCTCTCATCGCTGTCACCAGGTTGTGGGGGTCACTTCGACTGCCCACCAGAATATGTGATAACGGACGAAAGAAATACGAATCAGAAATCCTGTATGTGCGGTCAGAAGGGCCACACGGAATCGCGTTTAATTTATGATTGACTCTTCAGTACAATATAACTAAAAACTCTAACCCTGGAGAACACACTCCGCCTATCTCTGTTACTCTACTGGCCTCTCCTCGGCCTATCCTTGTTTTAGCACATTACATGTGGGATTAATCCCACTTAAGTATGCTTTTAAGAACATCTCCGGCGTTCGCTCCGCCGCACAGTGCGTTGAATGTATGGGAACGCGGGACAAAAATCAAAACAGCCATTCTAGTATTTTTTTCAATTGGTGTGACACGAAAAATGTTAAGTACCGATGAGAGCTACTATTTGCACAATTGACGAATGTCAAATACGTCATCGCAAAAATGTCTCAAACGCCATTTTTTTGTACAGAAGCATAGAATGATAATTTTCCAAGAATATTATTCATTTCGAGATAAAAGGCTTGAAAAGCATTTTAAAATAATTTCTAGGCGATGAAAAAGTGACCTAAACGCCATCACATTCAGTTTTTATGATTATTTCTATTTTATTCTGTTTTAATTGTGTTTATTTACGGTTTATTGTTACAAAACATCTAGACATTGTTAATTCAGAAATCTTTTATGTGTTTTGCATATAAATTACGTGTTATACATAAAAATAAGGGACAGATGTCCGACAAATCGCTCACTCTTGGTTCCAGAGGTATCATTCGAAAACGCGAATTTCGGTTGAAAGAGCAAACTTGAGCAATGGCAATCACTTCCAAAGTTTGAAAGACGTTCCAAATAAGAGGAAAAAGTGAAATTCAGAGAGGTACTTTGGGGTACTTGTTTTGACAATCGATTTTAAATCGAAAGTGTCTTTTTTCTCTTAGCATTAATAAGCATGACTAAGAAGCTTTTAACTTCCAAATGCGCTACGTTATGTCTAAATAGTAACATGTGAAATGTAGTAGTTACATGTTTCTACCGTTGCCATCTTGGTTTTAACATGAAACGATATAGAGTATAAAGAAAATTAATTTGAAAACTAAGATTTTTTTTAAATAACGTGTTACTTGAATAGTTGAAACCACTTCGCAGTAGATGCATGCCATAATCGCATGAGTGAACTTGGGAGATTACTAATATCATTACAGTATGTCTCAAACATGTATAAAACATACTAGCATACAGAATTGGTTCAATAAGAAATCCACTTTTTTGATTTTGGTCTATGGAACGTTGCACTGTGCGCCGTACTGTTTTGTTTGTGAACAACACGCGTGACGAGTTACGCGGCGCATCAAGTATGGTTTTTATTCTAACTGTGCTTACCAGTGGCGTAGCTATGGTTTGGTGGGCCTGGTGCGGTAACAAAAATGTGGGCCCCAAATGAAAATGACTGGGCAGTTTTTTCTTCCATAAAAGGATTCGAGACAAACAAAAACCTTAGATTTTTCTACTTATTTATTCCGTTGTCCGCAAAGTCAATAATCAGGTATTTAAATACTCACTTTTCGAGCCGTTTGGTTGGCAAAATCAGAAATTACAGATTCAAAATCAATGGAATCAGTAATTTCACGTTCGATTGATAAAATGGCAAGGTTTGTTAATCTCAAGTTACTCATCGTTGACCTCAAATAGTTCTTGATCAACTTTAACTTAGAGAAACTTGATCAACTATTTTCGGGTGCATATAGTTTCGCGTGAACGCAGATTATTTCCCTGGCTTTGTTTCATGTTATCGTTAGCCATACAGCAACACAGATAGACAGCGTTTTCCAGACTTGGTAAAAGCACCGCTCCGAGCCGCTCGGTGACATCGCCAAATTATAGACACAAAGCACCACGAGCGTATTATCGTCTTATGTGACATTCGTAGCAAGCACCAGCTCGGTGCAATAGCTAAAAAAGCTACGAATGCAATGCGATAATCTTGTGTTCGTCTAGACACCTGTAGGCACGTTGAGCATTTTTTTCTTTTTCGTTTTGTTTTGATCTGTGAAGAGATATTTAAAATATAACGCAATTTAAGCCTCATATTACAGGAAATATGTACCGAAACGCATGCTTTCTTTAAATGAAACAAACAAATTCGAATAATTGCAACTGCTACAGGTAAAAAATTTTCACGGCATGTTCTTTTGAAACTATTAAACAGAACATTATTTTGCTGCTCTATTACATTAAATTTCATTTCATTGAATTCATGACATTTAAGTTCAAAAACAACACAAATATATAGTCACCCACTCACCCGCATACATCGTCAGCGCTCACCCTCTGCACTAGCTGTAACCAGGGATGCCACATATACAGATTTTTCTGTATTTTACAGATTTTTAAACTGAAAAAGCAATACAGAATCTGTATTACAGAATTACAGAATATTGCCAAAAATACAGAATTTACAGATTTTCTTGTTATGAGCATGAGTATGATTGACCGCCCGCTGTTGCTACTCCGTTATTGCCAGATCAGCTGTAATTACACAGAGAACCAACATTTTACACATTGAGAACCAGATTTTACACATTGAGATGATGCTTGGGACCAACATGCATCCTCAATGTGTAAAATCTGGTGACCTTAATCTATATATTAGGCAATACTAGCGCCGGCCGCATCCTATAAAACGCAGGTCAAAGAAGGAATTTGTATAGGAAAATGTTGACGTGATACTCGCTTATTGGAAGCCGAGAACACCTCTGCACTTCCACGAGAAATCACTGGGATGTTGGAGAAAGGGCAAGGTACACAGCAGGGTTCGTTTTGGTAAACGATGCGCTGGTTTCAAGTGTCGGGTTCTTTAGAACAAGTATCGCGCGAACAAGTCCATTATATCCGCCATGATATTCATAATGCGATTCGAACTTATTCTGTTTTACAATGTAACACCGCAACAATAAACCGTACGCAAGGATACTGGACCTTTGATCAAATTGGGACAACTTCAAATGATATGATATCTCCTCGTAAGGTGATCCTCTTTACACCAAAATCTATTGCGCGTTGTTGATCTATCTGCAGATAATTTGACCTCATGAAGGTATCGACGCGAAGTCACCAGGGGTTCGGTCAACCGGACATTTTCTACCTAATTGATCGACCAACGACGTTTCTCGTACACACTTTGTCTGCTCTAAAAAAAAACGATACGATCCCGCGAAAAACACACCTGAAAAACAGAATATAACAATGTTGCGCGCTTATTACGAAAACTAACCATGAGTATATTTCTTGCCAAACATCGCGATCCTCTGCGTACGACGCACGCGATAAATTTTACAGATTTTTTTGTTATACCAATGAACTGAAATCAATTTTAAAGGTAGAATTCGATTCGATTTTCAAAGTTTTGTAAAAAAAAAACAACATCAGGATTATGTAGGTATCGATACAGAAGAAATGGAATGTGACTTGAACGAAGCCCGAAAACGAACGTTTTGAAATATTTGTCAGGATTTCTATTCAAAATTCGTAAAACAAATTGCAAAGAGGTGCGATTTCACCGATCCTGTTATAAAAATGGCAGCTTTAAGTAATCTTAAATCGTTCGTGGAATTGGAAAATTTAAATGATGCGATAATTCCCCAAATTCGTAACAATAACTGACTGACAAGGGCTGTCTAACGAATTTCGCACGCATGAAAAAAAACCTTTTTGACCGGAAGATTCATTGAAACAAATGACTTAACTTGGTCTGAGCTGTTGAACACCATTAGGCGGGATGGTAATTTCAAGTTTCTATTACAGATCATTTGTGAGAATTTTTTATATAAATCTACACTCTTCGGTTTGTTTAGAACGCATACTTTTAATATATAATTGAAACCAGAAATTGCATGGCCCCTAAGCTAATGATCTCAATTTTAAAAGCTGAAAGCTACGTTGCAGAACAAGAAGGAGATTCTAATATTAAATTAACGAAAACTTTAAAAAATAAATTTAACAAAATCCTGTATGAACATCATGTAGAGAAGAATGAATTTGTTTAAATATGTTCTGTAAGTAAATTTTTTCCATCCAAGATTCTGAGTTTGCTCAATACAGATTTTTAATACAGATTTTTTGGCCCGAGATACAGATATACAGATATTTTCAAAGAAAAATACAGATATAAAAGTGGCAACCCTGGCTGTAACGTGTAATATACATAGCAAAGAGAAGCAGAGTACAAAAAGACGAAGATGCCACGAAGAATAAAAGTAAGCAAAATGATTCGGGGCTACACCGTGCGCTCTATGTAACTTTAGAAAAACACCAACGAAGAGATATCGGCTCTGTGGTGGTGTTCTTCATTCTTCGCGTGCTGAATCATCGACCGAAGCACCCAGCATGAGGTTAAGTTCAGATGGGCAGTTAGACCGGTTCGGTGTTCGCAAGATTTTGGGGCCCCCTTGTGTGGTGGGCCTGGTGCGGACCGCACCAACCGCACCCCCCTAGCTACGCTACTAGTGCTTATGGATGACTTTTTGCAGTCTTCGTCACCCAAGCAAAGCCGAAGCATATTTTGACCTACTTCTGTTCATTTCGCGCAGTAAGAATACGGTGTCCATTCTTCCAGGTTCCAAAATGTGTCAGCTAATCTCCTTGGTCGAGGCCGTCTCCCGGCACCGATGGATGGTAATAAGTAGGGACAATGGTAAGTCGCGATTTCGCGGAAGCCGCGAATTCCGCGAATTCTATCTTCGACCGCGAAATTCACAAAAACCCGCGAAATGCCGCGAAAATAATAAAAAACAGCAACATTCTATGACATTTATGAAACATTTGGATTTGCAACCTACGAAATTCATGAAAACCTGCAACAAGGACAAAGCTAAAGATAAATGGGCACCTAGATGGTGGCAATGGAAGGTCGTTTTCTACGCAACCAATAACATGAAACAGAAAAATTACTTTATTCAGTATTTTCTGAAGGAAAAGGATGCCGCGAAACTACCGCGAAATTCGAATATTTTCTATTTTGCCACCCGCGAATTTTCAACTTTTTTGCCGCGAATTACCACTGTCTCTAGGGATGGAATTCCGCTTCACCCCGTGGCATTTCAATCGCCGGGATAGGTCGCCTGGTCGCTCACCTCTCGCAAACAACTTTACTACGACGTCGCGGTAAACAAACAACAAATGACAGCAAGTCGACACCTTGTGCCTCTTACCTTACCAAACAGTCCCAAGCCGTGGTGTGGGCCTTTGCTGTACGTAAGAGTCGTCTCCATTCCACTCGGTCCATTGCTGCAGTTCGCCAGCTCTGCAGTCTGTGTAGGGTCCGCCGGTCGTCTTCCACCTGATCGAACCACCTTGCCCGCTGTGGACCTCTCCGTCTCGTCCCTTCAGCCTTTAGTCCGATGTACGTATCCACCATCTTCACGAAGGTCCGAGCCACAATGTCGATATCGTCGGCGAAACCAAACAGTTGAACCGACTTTTGGAATATCGTGCCACTCGTGTTAATCCCCGCTCTTCTAATGACACCTTCCAGGGCAATGTTGAACAGTAGGCACGAGAGACCATCACCTTGCCTTAGACCTCTTCGGGTTTCGAAGGGGCTCGAGAGTGCCCCCGAAACTCGAACTACACACATCACTCGATCCATCGTCGCTTTGACAAACCGCGTCAGTTTGTCCGGAAATCCGTAGTCTTGCATAATTTGCCATAGCTTGTCCCGATCGATTGTGTCGTACGCCGATTTAAAATCGATGAACAAAAGATGTGTGGCACGTTATATTCGCGGCATTTCTGCATAACCTGCCGAACCGCGAATATCTGATCCGTGGTGGCGCGGGCACCCATAAATCCCGCCTGGTAGTGCCCCACGAACTGCTTCGCAAATGGTGATAGTCGACGGCAAAGTATTTGGGAGAGTACCTTGTAGGCGGCGTTCAACAGAGTGATTGCCCGGTAATTGCAGCACTCCATTTTGTTGCCCTTTTTGTAGATGGGACACAAAATACCCTCCATCCACTCCTCCGGTACTCGTTCTTCTCCCCAAACCTTGACAATGACCCAGTGCACGGCTCTAGCCAGTGTTTCTCCACCGTAATTCAATAGCTCGATGGGAAGTTGATCCACTCCAGCAGCTTTATTGTTTTTCAGTCGACCAATCTCATCCTCCACCTCTAGAAGATTGGGGGCTGGAATTCTGATGTCTTCTGCTCGGGCACCAAGATCAATTGCCATACCGTCCTCGCACTCTACTGCTTCGCCGTTTAGATGCTCGTCGAAGTGCTGCCTCCACCTTTCGATCACCTCACACTCGTCTGTAAGGAGGTTGCCGTCCAAGCTCCTGCACATATCGGCTTGAAGCACAAGGCCTTTGCGGGAGCTGTTCAGCTTCTCGTAGAACTTCCGAGTGTCGTTAGCTTGGTACAGCTCTTCCATCGCTACGCGATCTCGGTCCTCTTGCTGGCGCTTCTTCCTTCGGAGGACTGAGTTTTGGCTGTTCCGTGCCTGTCGGTATCGTTCCACGTTCGCTCTCGTGCGGTGTTGCAGCATTCTCGCCCGTGCTGCATTCATCTCCTCGACTAACTGTTTGCATTCGCCGTCAAACCAGTCATTTCTATGATTCGGGGGCCTTGTACCTAGTAGCGCTACTGCAGTGTTACCTATGGCGGATCGGATGCTTTTCCAGCCATCTTCAAGAGTAGCTGCGCCAAGCTGCTCTTCCGTAGGTAGCACTGCCTCCAGCTGCTGCGCGTAATCCTGTGCAGCCTCGGCGTCCCGCAGTTGCTCAATGTTTGGTCGCGGCGTTCGACTGCGGCGGGTGTTATACACCGTCGATAGTTTTGAGCGCATGCACACAGCTACTAGGTAGTGGTCCGAATCTATATTCGCACTGCGGTAGGTGCGAACGTTGATGATGTCGGAGAAGAACCTGCCGTCGATTAGAACGTGGTCGATTTGGTTCTCTGTCTGTTGGTCGGGTGATCTCCAGGTGGATTTGTGGATATCTTTGCGGGGGAAGAAGGTACTTCGGACTACCATATCACGGGAGGCCGCAAAGTTTACGCACCGATTGCCGTTATCATTAGACACGGCATGCAGGCTATCTGGTCCGATTACCGGTCTGTACATTGCCTCCCGGCCTACCTTAGCATTCATGTCCCCAATAACGATTTTCACGTCCCGTCACGGGCAGCTATCGAAGACCTGCTCCAGCTGCGCGTAGAACGCTTCCTTCCCGTCGTCGGGTCTTCCTTCATGTGGGCAGTGCACGTTGATGATGCTGTAGTTGAAGAACCGGCCCTTTATCCTCAACTTGCACATCCTTGCGTTGATCGGCTGCCACCCCATCACGCGTTGGCGCATCTTACCCAGTACTATGAAGCCGGTTCCCAGCTCGCTGGTGGTGCCACAGCTCTGGTAGAAAGTAGCCGCCCGGTGCCCGCTTCTCCATACCTTCTGTCCTGTCCAACAAAGTTCCTGCAGCGCTACGAGTTCGAAAATGCGTGGATGTAGCTCGTCATAGATTATCCTGTCGCATCCTGGAAAGCAGAGCGATTTGCAGTTCCATGTCCCAAGTTTCCAATCGTAGTCCTTATTTCGTTGCCTAGGTTTATGCCAATTGTTCCGATCCGTATTATCTCTTACGTTGTTTGTAACATGTTGTTTTCCGGGGCGGCTTGTTGGGCCTTCCCCAACCCCCTGTATCGCCGGGGGACCATCGTGTCAGCTCTGTTTAGAGTCCCACGCTGCCACCAGACGTTGATCAGCCGCTCCTAACATGGAGATCAGACGCTGTTTTGAGCCGCACCATCTTGGTGAACAGACGCTCAGGTTGGCGAAGCATTTCCTCTACCGCCGGAATACGGTTTACGCGCCAATGATCGCGTCGCACCTTCTCACTTAGCTATTGTCGGATGACAACATTGCCCAGGCAACACCAACCAGTTGTATCCATGTTCCAACCGGCAGTCTAGTGTAATCATATGACTCGCGGAGGTGTGAGATAGGAACTTGTGAGGGCCGAAGCTATGTTTGACGCTCCTTTCAGGTTGTCAATTAACCATTTGTTGCCGGCAGGCACTCCGTACTATAAATTTATGTTCATGGCCAGTCTGGTGCGAAAGAAGGGCGGCTTTGACATCCCCTCCCTGCTGATTGTCAGCCTCAGAAGCACCTTCTTAGTGAACTTGGTGTGTAAAACTAAAGAAGGGCGGCTTTGACATCCCCTTCTCGCTGATTGTCAGCCACAGAAGCACCTTCTTAGTGAACTTGGTGTGTAAAACTAATTTCACCTCTGAGCTTACTTCCTTCGAAGAGGGAAGTAAAATACGAAGTGACTACCAACCGTTGCTATTCAGGGTGAGACAGGTCTCGTCGTCCATCACCATCGCCACGTCGCGATTTGCTGGAAAAATCTACTTGACCATCTCATCTATCGCTGCTTATTTGCCTGAAACTCCTAGACCAGTGGACGAGACTGCCGCTTCCTGACTCGTATGTCCTTGATCGACAGGTACTTTTTCACTGTTTGGCCGGTTGCCGACCTTCCGGTTAAGCGCACGCAGCACTTTGGAGCTTCTTGTCGCTCAGGGTCGTCGGCCGTCCGACACCGAACTTTTTTTTTTTGATGCTCTGATTGTTGTCCAGTAGTGCCAAGATGTTGTAGATGCCGGAATTGGCGTATCCGGTATCCACGAATTGCCGCACGATGTCCGTTTTCGATGCGACGGAATACCGTTCCTTGAACGCACACACATCTTAACGGAGTAGCTTTACTGTTTTCGCCATCACGGTCAGAGTTTGACTGATAGAGCTGTCAATTTTTTCTGCTGACTCATGTGTTACTATGATTGATGCTGCAAGGGTAGTTTCGTCAGTGCGTATGAAGGTAAACCTATGGAAAACGGCAATTTTTGTCCATTTTTTTACCGCAAACGTTAGCAGTTTTTCCTAACTGTGTTGAAGATAAATCCAACTCCGGTAAGGTGTCTTCGTCTCGTTCGGGATCCATCTTTCGGTTTTCAGAGCGCTTCCTTTCTCGAACCTGCCATGTTTCCATCCATTATAATCTTGTTGCACAAGGTTAAAATAAAAGCACCAGTGTAGACACTTCGCAGTTAAACAAAAGGGTTGAACACAATAGGCAAGGTTATCTGTCCTAGAGTGCCTATATATAACTAGAGTGGCGCCGTGTCATCCAAAGTAACGCTGGTAACACTGGTAACACTGAACTCTTTTCCCCACACGTATTTAATAGGTTGTTTGCTCAATTGGAATAACACTGACAGATAATTTTTATTCCAATTTTGACAGTGTCGCCACTCTATATATTTACAGGCACTCTACTCTGTCCGATAACAATAATAGTTTAGCTTCACACGCTGTAATTTCAAATTTGCCTATCTGTCGTGCGACATCCAGAGCTAAACTGAGGTTTCGAACATTAGTTTTTAGACATTCCCCACTCCTTCACCATTTTCGTTTAATATAGTCAGACCCAGATAACATAGTTTTGGACTCGTCTGACCTTTTTCCAATCATCATTTATTGTCAATGGAATGTGATCTTGAACCCAGGCCGGCCGTTTCTTGATGTTTATTTTTGTAGATTACTAAGGCTTCTCAGTTTATGTTGATGTTTTTAGATCCGATAGACTTCGATCTTGTTCTGCCTTTCTCAGTTTTCACACGTCAGCCGTCCTAGTGTAGAAGAACCACTCCTTTTGAACTTCTGTTGTGTTATCAATATTTCGGATACTCAGTGAAATTTGTTGTTTTTTTGCATTTTGAAACAAAAACAACCATATTTTGATCACGAAAGCTTCCAAACATTGAAGGAAGAGCTGCGTATCACTATCACACTGTATGAAATGTTTACAAGTGCCAGAACGGCCTGATTTACAATCAAAAGTTACTGTGGGCGAATAACCGTAGTTGTGAAAGTTTTTCTCATTTTTCTACCTTTTACGCTGTTTATGACATGCCTTTTCAAATGATGAGAAAATGATCAGTATTAAAACATAAACCAAACAAATAACAATATCCATTTTACTTACTTGGAGTTAAGTTGCAAACCAAACACAAGTTCAATTGGTAGCTTGGGTTGCTTTTTCAGGGATTTCTGCATAGTCAATCCTTCTACTCATATAAAAATGCAAGATGCAAAGTGCAATTGGGGTCCGCAAATGGTCGGTTCTAAAAACTAGTGTCATCAAAACATTTACTCAACCAACCGTAGCTGAGAGATTAACTGAAACTGTTTATCAACTTTTATCCCTTTTCATAGACTCAGTAACGATTTGAAAATTAGCATGAAACATAAACCGATGTATACGTATTTCAGATATTCATACAGCACCGCCTGCACAAGTTACTAGAAAGGATGAATTGAAATGAGCTCTGTAACCTTGTAATAGGAATAACTTCTCCTTATATTCCAGTAATGCATGTGTTATCCGAATGCTCTCTATTGGAGATTTTCATCTGAACATAATAAAAAAAGGAAAAAAAAACTTCTGACTGCCGTCCTGGCGAGCTGGCTTTCGAGCAGTGCTTACAATGTTTCATTGGGGGGTGGTGGAAAGCTCCCTCGTAACTACAGAGTGGTGTGTGAACCTGTGTGGGTGTCGCTCTCTCGCTCGGTTGGCCGGCTGGATGGAAACCGTGTTGTTGCTGTCAAGTGGAAATTTCGCGAAGGAACATTTTTGTAGACTATTTGTTTTTGGTGCCCTCATTTTGGCTGGTGTTGGTGTGCAGACCGTCTACTTACTCTGTTTGCGTGTAAGTGTGCACTGTATTTTGAGCCTGACATAAAGCAGCAACTCTTTCGATATTAGTTGAGCAAAAATTAGACGATACATATTTTATGTAGATCTTCTAGTACTGGCCTGTAGCTTTGAAATTAAAGCTGGGAACGAGTGTTCGGTTGGAGGCCGACTGAGGGCGGAGTATTAGCCAGCACTTCCTGTAATCATGGGAAAAGTTTGTTACCGAGCGTACTGTGTAATATAGTTTTCAAGTGCAAGTAAAGATTTTTTTCTGCCTTGAATATTGTGGCACAGCTGCCGGGAATGGCCTCGAGCTGGTAGGACAGAGTGGGCGTTTGGACCGCCAGAAGCTACCAGTCGGTTGGAAACGGAAGGCAGACAATGAAAAGAATAGAACGTGTGTATTAGTGAAAAAAGTACTGGATAATTCGTCAGTGGACAACTCCTCTGTTTTGTTTTGATTACAACAGCATTGGTTTTTAGAAAACAATTTCAACGGGTAAAAATTAGTCGCGATGTAGTTGGTGAAGTGAAATTAAAAACTGCGGCGGTCGATAGATATCCATTCGGGGCTTACGCGATTTTCGCAGAGGTGCAGCACGATTCAGGGTGAATTTGCTCCTGCACTCTTGGAATAGGTGCGCGATGATGCAATTTGAATAAATTAAAAAGAGATTCCCGATTTAGTCGGCAATTCTATAATAGTGTAGGTGGAGCAGGTTGTATGCGACCGCAGACGGCAGTTTTGTGGCGATTTGATTGATGCAAATGTTTTGTTCCAACGAATCGTAACCGAACCGAAACAAACTAATCGAATTGCAAGTGGCTGCGCTATCGTCGACAGTGAAGTGCCTACGAGTGGTGGGCCAGAAATATAATTAAGTGGGAACAATTAAAATGAGTAGTGATTTGTTGTCATCGGTAGTGGTATTTCTGTGTAAATTTGTGATTGGCCTTGTTTGAATTTCAAATTCGTCATGCTCCATGGAAATAAAAAAGAAGTGCAATCGAATTAGAAATGGTGCATGTCAAAATTTCTACATAGGGGCTGGTGACTGTTGTGAAAGAGGTTCGTCGTTGAAACGACGGCTTGTTGGGATAAAAAAAAAAACAGTTTGATTGCGGCTCCAATAAGTGCCAATGCCGGTTGGAAATGTTCCCTATCACCATCGAAGGAAATACTCTCCGCAGGTTCCGCCGGATTACCAGTAAGTATCAATTGATATTCATTTTTTTGTGGTGCGTAAAAAATACAGCGTGTTGACCTCGTTCAGTCAGATTTTGCGAGAGTAAATTCAGATTTCTTATTCTTATTATTTTTTGGGCCCTCAAAAGTACTGTTTGATGTGACTGTTGATAAAGGATTTTATGAATCTGTTTTATATTGAACATCATAGCGTTCTGCGGCTTTACGAAGCTTTCCATCATATCAAGAAGACTGGGAACAGCGCAATCTTTTGAGTAAAGGTGGAATTGATGCATGCTAGTGTGTGTGCTGGCGCTGCGAATGCAATTCGAACGCACAGGCAGGAAGATCACTAAATGTCTAAATAACAAGCTTCCATTTTAAAGAGATGGAGTGCGCTGTTTTATTTGACGCTTGTCATTTGTACACTTTGAAAAAAATATGCACGTAAAAATTACCGGAAAAAGTGCCTCATACACCTTCTTTTCACGTAACTTTTGCCGATTTCTCGAAAGCCGTTCATGTGTTAGTGTGTTAGTCTCAACTTCATTGTCAATCGTCTACGTGTTGGTCAAGTAATTATAACCTGATTTTCACGCACCTTTTTACGTGATATTTAGGTGAAACCATAAACAGAATGCATAAACCCCACATGATTTACACGTACTTTTTACTTGTTATTCAGATGGAATCTACGTGAATTTTAAGTAAATAGACTAGACAGCGCATATAAAAAATATAATTTATTTTCAAATACTAAAAAATAATTACTTGTTTGAAATCGTGTCGGAAGTTCACACGAAAAAACAGGAATGACCGGAAAGATGTCGACCGTTCAACCGGCAGGAGGTGTTTCACTCGAAAATGACCGTTGACGATTCCAATCGTCCGGAAAGAATTCACCAACTGAAAATTTGAAAAATGTATATGTTTCCTCTATTAATCTAAATATTATTGCGTGTTTTCCAATATAAAATTAGCTGAAGCAGCTTAGGAGTTCTTTGGACGCCATATTGACTTTTTTTTGCATACTAAAAATTCACGTAAATTCCGTTGTCGGAAACGACACACCACAGTCGCACTAACACTAACAAAGTCAAAACACACAAATACCAACGCGCTCAAACTATTTACATTATAATTTGACCGATATACGTGAATTGACCGTGAATCGTACGTGAAATTTAGGTGAAAGTTACGTAAAATCACGTCACGTCACATCACGTAAAATGGCAGATTTTCTGAAGATCAGTCACTTACGTGATTTTTCAGGTGGATTTTCCGTGCCTATTTTTTAAAGTGTATGAGATCGACCCAGAGTTGCCAGTCTTATTGATAAAATGTTTTTGCTTCCGTTTAGGGATCCGTCGCACGCTGTAGCTTGAAAAATGTTTGTAACAGTTGATAAGGTGTTTGAATTTGTATTAATCACATTGGAATCGAAGTGATCCATTATTGTGAAAAATGTATCTTGTTTCAGTCACCTTGATCTTTGCGTTTGAGCAGTTTCTGGCACAAAAATTGGTGACAATACCACGAAAGCCTCATGAATGACAAACGTGCGGCTTGCGATCTGCATGTTGGCCACTTTTTAGAGACTTGGTCAGTTTTTTCAAGCTGGTCACTCAAAAGTCACTTTTTTCATCAAAAAGTCACTACAGTTATTTTTTTCCGAAAAATAGTCACTAAAGTCACTTTTTACCAACTTGACCAGCCCTGCTTTTTGAATGAAATTTTTGTTGCCAAATATCTTAGATATGATACGTCGAGATCTGTTCTCTCTCAAAAAAATTTTTTTTTTTGAATAACCGACTTTCTGGCACTAAGAGTAAATCAAATTTAACATAAGAGATTTGAATGCAATTCCTGAGAAATTCATGATAATAGTACATATTAGAGTGCTCGATATCGGAACGAAAAGTTCTGTGGTTAGCGATGTCGGTCGGCTAGCTCTCCCACACGATTGCGATGTCTGGTTCCCGAATCCCGATCAGGTCGAGGATCTTTTTGAGCTGAAAATTTTCTCGACTCAGCACTGGGGCATGGTATATCGTTGTACTTATCCTTCAACATGAAAAATGTGCCAAAAACAATAGCGATAACGAATTCTCTCAACTAATAATCTAGTTGATCGAGATCGCATTAGCCCTTCAGGCTAGCGTGCGATGTTGTTTATTGTCCTGTTCCTGTTTAGAGTGCAGTTCGTTTGGTTTCGTTCCGGTTCGGCTCCAAGTCCGGTACGGTCTGTAATTTTGGAACGAATGTTGCCAATGATTTCAATAAAACGTTATTTTATTGAAAGAATCAATCATAAATTCATATATGCATGTTAGAAACTGTTTGATTCAAAAATAACAACTCAAAACAAGTTTTACTATTTATTTTACCATTTATAACTATTTTTAATTTGATGTGTTTTTCGATTAAACAAATTGAGGACTAAATAGTGACACAATGGGCTGACTCGACAGTTTTCCTAACGAATGATTTTTATTTAAGCCAGTATTTCAACAGAAATATTTGTCGAATTCTAACTCTGCTTCAGGGATTGCGATGTTTAGTTCTCAATTGTCGATTTAAAGTAATTCCAAGCGAATCCGTCCTTTCTGAGAAAAATTGCTTCTTTTTAAATAATAAATACAAATTTCAAATTAAATTTGCGAAAAACAACCTTTTTGGTTAATTTAGCCCTGTAAAATTGATGATGTACTTGAAGGATTTCAAAAGTTTGAATAACAGAATTTGATCTCTGACAACAAAAAAATATAGCAGAGGAAATGTTTTCCTGAAAAATCTCTAAACGACTACACTTAAAGACATGCTTGTCGTTTCTCCTGAGAAAATCACTGGCGTGTGAGAGAGTATCTTTCACTGCTCTCACACTAGTGAGCACATCACACGCACTTGCTTGAAAAGAGAAGCAAATCGTGTGTAACTGAGGAGCTTACAAAAACATCGTGATGTAATCTGAATTATCTCTCCTGAGAGATAATAAACTAAGATTAGCTTTCCCACACGAAAGGACATTACAGAGCTCACTGCTGTGTTTTTACAGTGTGTTTCTTGAGCATTTATCAAATGACAGAAGCATCTAGGTAGAGAAGTAAATTACGTTTTTGAAGTAGAATACTTCTCTTAGGAAGTTCGGCTACATAGGGATGTGAAATGAAAATCTGAAACTGAAAAAAGTGAAAAATATGTCCAATTTCAAATGCTAATAAATCGGTTAGTATTCGATAGATTTCCTTCGTTCTTGCAGCAATGGATTGGAAAATCTTCTAAGATTCTTCCCAAATGAAGATAATTGTAATTTCATTATTCAAACTATTGTACTATTGAAAATAGTCAAGCCTTGTCAAAACGAAAACTACGACCTCTGATTGGTCGTTATATGATTGCTTCCCAAGCACGGTCGACAGAGTCATATACCATAAGAGCCTGTTTCAGCCGAAGCCGCTCATAATAGTTCTAGACAGTGACAACAGCAGTCATCCAGCAGCAGCAGTAAAAATACCAGTGGATACCAGCGGCGATAGCGGATAGCGGCCACAGCTGTGGCATAGCAATGAATAGTGCACTAGTGTCAGTGGATCTCAGCTTCGATAGCAGCTGAGCCAGCTGATGCATGGGCAACGGATAGCGTTGCACTTGCAGCGGGTATATCTGATCATGAAGCATTTATGCAATAATTGAATGAAAATTGCAATTGCAACAATCGGCCTTTTTCAAGGCTACTAAATGTATTTGGAAGAGCATAATGAACGGTTATTGATAAACTGCAATTGAGGTTTGATGCTGCTGCAAATGCACATCAGTGTGATGTTTATTACGATTTGTTGATACTGTGCTTAACAAGTGGTATACACGAAACGAATCAGATTTCAAACAGAAAAGTTTAGCACGTTCTGCTCACGATGCTGAGTCTGTTTTAGAAAATTCACAACACTTCATTAACAAGGATGTAACGTCTTGACGAAGACGGTTATAGTTTGAAATCACAGCAGAATTTCGACCTTCATCGGCAATATCGAACACGCAACAATCTGCTTCCATGCGACAAGGGGACGGGAACAATTCTTTTCCAAGCCGCGCAACACTACACAATACATGTTATTTTGTTGCCTTAATGAGAGCTCTATCGGTCCGGCTCGACAGAATGTCCACAAGAAATCATTTTTGTATATCCGTGTTACGAAACTTAGAAAATCTGTAGAAACTGAAAATAAAGGCGAGGCCAGAATGAATGAGATGTATTTTTCGTACATTAGTATTACGACATACAAAATAAAATTTTTCGAAAAAATGACTGACACGCAAGCATCCGGGTTATCTTTCTTGTAAAAGTATTCTACTTTAACTTTGCTAAGTGCTACTTGTAGTAGGTTCCACAACGAATTTCAGCGATATAGCTGAAATAAAACATCGAGAATTGTTAAAATTTCCACTTTTCTAGAAACTATTTCACCCCTTGGTGACCGAAGGGCCAACAAATTCAATCAAACAAAGATGGTATAATCATTTTTTTTCTGTTCCTAACTAACATGTGCATTTATATCAAATTCGTAAGACCTTGTGCACCTAGTGGCCCGGTTTCAGCGAGAATTGCTTTGTATTCTCACTAGAGTGATTAACAACTCTTGTTTCGCTCCGCTGTGGTATGAGCAGCAAGTGTGTTAATTCGAGCGGCAGAAGCACAACACAAGGTAGAAGAATGAATTTAAGAAATGTACAAAAATTTGTTTTCCATGCTAATGTTTTGTCAGCTACCTGTTTCATGTGAAAACGTACTATATGCTATGATATCTCTGAAATCAAAACCGTTGAGGCTTTTCCATGCGTCACGTACAATACTTAGTTTTAAAATATCCAAGTCGTTATCAGAAATATGAATTTTTCATATAATACTAATTGAGACACGTTGTTTCTAAACTACTGAATTTGGTCTTTTCATTAATTTTGCTTTCAAATGAATCGAAATTTCGTATATTTTTATTTAATAGTTCCGTAATTTATTTATTAAGCGATTTATAATTAGCCTGAAATGAAAAAAAACAAACAATAATTAGCTTTGAAACAGCAAAGGGTGCGATTATCAGTGCATTTTTTTATGGAATAAAACGTGTAAAAAATCGATTTAGTTTCAGCAAACATGATCCATTTATGAATAAAGAACGAGTCAATCTCAATAGTTAATCGGATTTGCTATTTGCAACTTGTACTTCCACCTTCAACTGTAGATAATGTAGTTATGTAATGTATGTAATGTAGTTATGATCATTGTTTATTATCCCGATCATAAAAGCTTGACGTTAGAAAAAAAATTATCTTGCTAATCGAACTCTGCAGGTTGTCTATTAGCAGTCTTGGCATACTCATCGTGTGTAACAAAGAGGCTCATATAATTTGCACAGAACACTAAAGCATGTTGAAAAAAACGGATGAGTTGATTATTTTTTTCACGCGCTAAAAGCAAATGCACACTGTGTGAAGAAAGCAAAATACGCAACATCAGAGAGCTTGTATTGTAAAGAGGAAACGCATAAAGCTCCCGCAGAGAGCCTTTCCCGATTGCAACTGATAAATTGTAGATAGCGCACATGTATTGCTCATTGATAAGTGCACTATGATGAAAATTCTAGCTGGGGAAACGTTTCTGACTGTTTCCTCAACAACCTGTTCTGTAGCGTTTACGTAGGGCTCTGCGCTATACTCACTGCGCTATGCTCACTGAGTTTTTTTACTATCACGGTGCAGGACTATGATAAATTTAGCCCAGACACAGTAAATTTACTCAACAGCACGCAGCTTTGGCTCGCCTACTCCTGTGTGTTATTATATTCCACACTCCCTACGCACAAAGGAATCGCTCAATAAGGTTGTGCTTTTTTTCTTGCTCATCACAATGCCTACTAAAAAATTGATGTGATGCAATTTATGTGTTGATAAATGCACAAAGATGAGTAAATGGACAAGACTGTCTATTAGAATTCAAAATCTCATAGATTTCCGGTCAGAGCAGGTGTGCCTCAAGGTTCAGATTTGGGTCCAGTCCTGTACAACATATTCACTTCAGATCTTCCTGATATGCCTCCAGGATGCACAAAGTCATTGTTCTGCGATGACACAAGCATTTCCGTAAAAGGAAAAAGTCTTCGTGTCATATACAGTCGATTGCAGAAAAGTTTAGATATTTTTTCTTCCTACTTGCAAAAGTGGAAACTTTTTCCCAATGCTTCTAAAACTCAAATGATAATTTTTCCCCATAAGACTAGGGCTTCATTCCTCAAGCCAAACAATAATCACTTTATCAAGATGAATGGGGTTATTTCAAGTTGGTCTGACAAGGTTAAGTACTTGGGACTAATTTACGATAAAAAACTTATTTTCAAAGAGCGCATTGAGAGTATACAAGCCAAGTGCATCAAATATACGACATGTTTATATCCTCTCATTAATCGAAATTCCAAACTGTTTAGAGAATAAACTTTTGATCCACAAAATAATTTTTAGACCAGCAATGCTTTATGCTGTACCGATCTGGTCAAGTTGCTGTTCAACAAGAAAGAAAACGCTCCAAAGGATTCAGAATAAACTTCTGAAAATGATTTTGAAGCGTCCTCCTTGGTTTGGTACACTCGAACTACATAGACTTGCTGGTGTTGAACGATTAGAAGCTATGTCAAATAAAATCATTAATAATTTTCGACAAAAATCGTTGCAATCCTCAATTGCTGCGATAAGCTCTCTTTATAGCCAATAAGTTAGCAATTAAGTTAGTTGTAAGTTTAGGGTACTTCCCTTTTTTGACAAATAGGTTTAAATCCCTACGAATGATAAATCCTAATTGCGAAAGCAAACAAATCCTAACAATTAAATTTACAATTTTTCTAACAGTGTTGAGAAGTCACCATTTGTGATTGGACACACATACTTATTATTTACTAATACTTATCATAAATACCTAAACTACTAAAAACCCACGTTAGGCCGACACAAATTTCATTTTCATTCTATGTCACCCCCTTTCAAAAATGTTGAAAATTATAATATTGATAATATTAATGACTTTGCGGCAGCGTATATGCTAAATTTAGCATCAAACAAGTCCAGTGACTGTGAAAGTGTCATCAAAAGGCACCCCAAATGAATAATAATGTAATATTAATTATGTGATATTTTTCAACACACTTTTGCATGCAAGTTACAAACGTCGTAACTTGTACTCAACTTTTTGTGAAAGCTATTCCTTTTTTTTTCTCAGTGTAATTTATTTTTGACCTCCCCTAAGCTAACTTCGAAAACCGTGGACATAAAAAGTATTCAAAATTTTTATCAGTCTTATTAAAAAAATAAAAAAAAGCTTGACGAAATTTGGATTTGATAAGCGACTGGAACTGATCTTGCGTTCAACTATGCAATCCAGGACTTTTTTGTGCAGTTCATGTCGTGTCAACTAAATTTGTTCTCTGTTCGAGTATGGAGCGTGTTTCTGTGACATTGACTTTGCTGCATTTCAGAGGCGTGGTTGAGGAAAGCTCTTGTGTGCGTTCATATCTCCGATGATGATCTTTATGTCGTGTTGTGGGCCCTCTCCATACGTTTTCTCAAGGAGGAAACTCCTTCTTTACGTCGTCGGTTATATCGTTTGTCGGCGTGTACACCTTGATAAGGATGTAATTGAAGAATCTGCCCTTTATCCTCAATACGCATACACGCAAAAGTTGAAGTCTAGTACAATCATTGTGTCTTTCCGATTCGAACAAATGTTGCACAGAAATCGCACAATAAATGTGTGAAACGCATAACGCAACAGTTGTACTGCGAATACATTGACATAGAATGAAATCAGAATAAAATCGGTATATGTATATATACCGACACTTCATTTCTCACGTCGAGTGTATTAGTGACTGCTACTCATGGAGCAGTGCAAGCAGCAAACAACAACTTGTGAACTCACTAGATTCAAATAGCTATGATACTAGATCGATTTATCTCGATGGATTTGGTCATTGAATGATTTGCAAAAAAAAAAAACGAAACACAATTCTGTTCACAACATTTTGTAATCAACGCTAGCTTCCCCGCAAAACTAGCAAAACCCTCCATTCCACAAAAGCGTTGCTGATTTTTTATGGCAGCACTTGTAAATTGTGAATAATTATTATTTGTCATTCTGTGCACGCGCTTTTTTCTCAAGCGACGAGAGAAATTTCTCTCTCGCTCATAGAATTTCCATGTATGTGCGACAAGACTAGACACGTCACATACAATTTGCAGGTTGCTCTTTCGCTTCTCTTTCGGTTCGGATTGCGACGCGCAAGATATCTCGTTGCTTCACGAAATGAGCGAGACACCCGTGCTGTACATACTTGATACCAGTGTTGTTAGTCTCACGCATACTGTCGGTGCGTGCTAGCAGAGGAATGCATGAAGTATCTCGAAAGTGTGTGTGCAAAAGCCTTGAAAAGTGAAGCATATGTCTCGTCCTCAAGCAGAAAGGAGGAGAATGGGTTTGCCTCTCGCTCGCTTTGCAATGCTGCTTGATACCAGTTGAAACTGTTTAGGTGTAGTAGTTTGGAGCTGCCAAATACATTGGAGAAACCCTAGAGCATTAATTGCGTTATGCTCAACACAATTACATCAACAGTTGCGCTAAAAACGCACAATTTTGTACTGGTTTCGCACCATCCAACTTTTGCGTGTAGACACTCATTATTAGGCCTCCACCTAATGACACGCTTCATTTGGTTTTCTAGTAGCACGAAACCGACGTCCCGTTTCGCTCTGTCTCAGCCACTGTAGAGCAAGATCGCGCCAAAGCGCCTGTGGTCGAATATCGACCATTTTTTATTTGAATGAAACTTTGCACACGTATTTGGCTTAGCAAACTGACATTTTTCACAGATGGAGAGATTTTTTACACCCATGAGTTACATTCTAAAAGGGCGTATGCCTTTTGGCATAGGTTTTATTCGAAGCATTGTAGCCCAGAAACCGTTTGTTGTATAGAAAAACTGTCTGAGAAAGAGTTGGAGGGAATTGAAAATGCACCATAAAAAAAATATACACTGTACAAAAAAAATATTTTTGACCAAAAAAAAAAATTAAAAATAAACATTAAATTTCAATTTAAAAAAAAAGAGTTGATTTTTTTTTATTTTCTTTTTTAAAGAAGCTTGACGTTAATACGCAACTTTTAAAAAAAAGTCCAGGATGGAGAAATGAAAAATATTTTTTTTATGGTAGATTAATTTTTTATGAAAATTCTAATTTAAACATTTTTCAAAACATTTGTATTCTGATGATTTTAAAAGATGCAGAGAGTCATTTTAAATCAAAAAGCTCTTGGTAGTAAACATTCTTAAGGCATCGGTTTTCGAGTTATTTTTAATTTAAGCTCGAAAAATTATAATTATATAAAATACACGTTTTTCTTAATTTGTCCATGGTTCTCCAGCAAAAACCATACGTTCATTGGAATGCTTGATCAAAAATATACAGTTCATTCTTTGACAACAAAACGATTGGGCGAACGGTTCTCAAGAAAAGAGTTAAATATTCTAAGTGATATAAATAATAAATATATAAATATATATATAAATATATAAATAATGCTTGGGTTGTCCCCAAGCATAAATCAGGTAAAAAGTGGAGTGTGCGGACTGCAGTGGTGATAACAGCGGTTAAAGAACGTAGGGGTTTCTGGGCTAAAACGCACCAGTTGACGAAAGCAGAGTTTATTCTTGTTGAAGCTAAGAGATAAAATGCCTAAGTATTCGTTCAAACTCGCATCAGATGCCGAAAAACAATAGAAAATGCATAACACACACTTTTGAAAAGTGAGTGTAATAATTTGGAACTGTCACCACAAATGAGGTAAAACACGCATCCCATCAAAGGGGCAGAATGTGCCTATGGTATGGTTCATTTTGTCATCTGATAAATAAGGGTAAAATGGTTTTCTTTGGAATCCCATAAACTCAAGCGGCAGGTTTTCAGAAATACATTTTCGATTGACTTTAACACCGATCGTAGCTGTTCAACGATCCATGACCGCCGATTGGACTTCCAGAAAGAAATTGTTTACAAAGTGTCCTTTTGCCCCACGGAAAGCGTGTTATGGAAATGGTCTCTTTTTTATCAAATCGTTGCACCATTATTTTGTCCTCTTAGGTTTTTCTTCTATTGAAAATCATCTCTATCTTGTTAGACTCGCACAACTAGTGTAGTAAAGTAGTCATTAGAAGTTAACGATTATGTTCCAAAAGAATAAAACTAAAATTGTTTTTTTTTCTGCTTCTATTTTTTCTCTTTCGCAGGTCACGAATATTTTTCGGCGATTATGTGCGCGAGAACCGGTCCCGTGTGGGTGTCGCCACTGGCAATACCGGTGGCGTCAGTGGCAGTGCTGTAGTGAATGAAAAGTCGGCATCCTTGTCGTCGCAAGTGGCAATCGGTGTCCCGGACGGTGAAGAGTTGTATTCGTTGTCGGCTGGCGGTGTGTCGTCGGTGCTGGGCCAAGACATTTGTACTACCTACAAGAGTAACAACAATAACGGCAGCAACAATCCGTCGCTGGCCAGCCAGTGTTCAACTCCGGTCGGAAGTGGTGTCAATACTTTCGGTAGCACTGCCAGTCATAACGGTAATGGACCAATTTCTCCGGCCTCACCTCAGCAGGTAAGCTCCGGTCAGCCTGTACAGCAACCGAGTGCACAAAATTACCTACCGTCGACATTGTACTCCGCGCAAAGGACTGATCCACCCGGTTCCGGTAGTTGCGAGTCTGGGACCGGAGTCGTGTCGGTTTCGTGCAATAGTAATGGGAATAATAATAATAATAATAGTAGTCATAACAACGGTATCAACAATAACAACACTGTTGAACCGATTGACAATGGAGTATTAGCTGTTGGTGGTGGAGGAACAGAAGCTGGCTTATCGGGTTTTCCAGTCACTGCCAGTCGGGCCAACAATAACAACGAGCTACAGAGTTCACCAGGTGAGTATGGCCTTTCCTGCCAACGTGGAACTAAGGGGTCATAAATGATATGACGCTAATTAAGATAGCAGATATTCGATACTATAGCTGCAGCGAGCGTGATGCTGCTGGATTTTGTGTGGATGTGGACACTAATAGATAGGTGCAGAGGGTACCAATGACAGCAGTCGCCTTGTGGGTTTGGTGTGCTTTCCGTGGAATATCGTGCATCACTATATAGGTGATCAGCATTATAATTGGTATTGCTTTTTGGCACTAGTATGAGTCGCCTGAAATAAACCTATTACCAGTATAGGCTTCTAATTATTTCCGGAGAAGAGCTGTGAAATGCGGAATTCGGTATTTTCTTGGCTGCGGTTTAGTCTTAGTGCACTCGGGTTGATTATTTGGTGACACTAGCACATTGTTCGTTTAAAAACACCATGAAAGTCGGTTATTTTAAAACTGTTGCTTCCATTGTTTTAAAATTTCTGCAGATTTATTAGCGATTCTTTCTCTGTTAACGTAGATATTCTTAGATTTTGCTGAAAATTTGGATAATCACTCTACCTTACCAGAACTCCATTTCTTACCAAAAGTTACGCCATTTGGGGTAAAACGTTTCTTGAAGATTTTTTTAAATGCCGTTAAAATAACTAAAGCTGCAAAAGCTCGGGTTAGACTTGAAAACCACTTTACCTTACAACCACCTTACCTTTACAACCTTAGAAAGATTTATTGTTCCCAAAAACCTCTATTTGCGAAATTTGGTTACATTCGCTTGATGAGTTCTAGTGTTGAGCAGAAATTTATGTTTTTTTTACATGTGAGCCTTCCCTTTTAAAAGAAAGAAGGGTACCAAAACATCATGAAGACATGTCTCGCCTTCTAAAATCTCTTCATGTCATTTGCTTGATTAATTCCCGAGTTATGTAGAAATTTGTGTTTCATTTGTATGGGATCCTCCCTTCCAGTGAAAGAGGGGTGTCTAACCACCGTAAAAATATTGAATGCACCTAAAAACCCCCATTTACCAAATTTGGTTCCATTTGCTTGATTAGTTCTTGTGTTATGTAGAAATTTTGGTTTCATTCGTATGGGACCCCTCTCTTCCAGAAGAGGGCGGGGTATCAATCTATCATTAAGATATGTCTTGCCCTCTGAAACCTCTATTTACCAAATTTGGTTGCATTTGGTTGATGAGTTCTCGAGTTATGCGGATATTTGTGTTTCATTTGTATGGAATAATAGAGGGGAAGGATATCAAAATAGCATAATAACCTTCCCCGGCCCTGAAAACCCCTACATACAAATTTTCGCGCGTATCCACTGATCCGTTCTTGAATTTGATTTTGACATACGCAAAGCGTTTCTTTTTTATTCTATATGAAGTATGGTAAGACTCAATAGCGCTCGCGCTCAGAAGCATTCACGTTTCGGTGTCTCTGTAATAGATTTTGGAAAATTACTTACAGAATTGAGTATTAGCTTAACACACAGAAGAACCGCCGGAGTACCGCAAGGTTCCATCCTAGGCCCGGTATTGTGCAATGTCATGTATGTAAGCTAAATTTGTAGGGGTTGTGAACGTCAGCTTTGCGGACGACATAATGCCAGAGGTCTACGTCGAGTCGATCCGAGCGATCGAGTTGACAGCCGCGAACTGCAAACCCAATGTCGAGGAACGGATGTACTTCAGAAAACTGAAGTTAGCGTACCATGAGACGGAGGTCATGGTCATGAATAACCGTAAATCAGAGCAACAAGCGGTGGTAAGAGTCGGAGACTGCATCATTTTTGAAGCTCTTGGTAGTTATGGTTGACGACAAGCTCACGATTAGAAGCCACGTCAACCATGTTTGTAGGAGGGCCTCAACGGGTATTGCATCACTCTCACGAATGATATCGAATAGCTCAGCGGTGTACGGCAGCAAGCGGAAACTTCTTGCCAGCATGGTTTCGTTCATCCATAGGTATGGTGGGTCAGTGTGGCTCAAAGCACTAGGTACTAACAGGTATCGTAATAAACTGAAAGGTACCTCATTTTTGCTTCATATGTTTTTCATTTTTACACCATTTTCGTTTCATTTTGTTTATTTTTTTCTCAGTTTTGTTTACTTTTTGTTTCTCTTCTGTTTAATTTTTAAAGCTTTTTTGTTTCATATTTGTTTCATTTTTGTTTTTTTCGTTCCAGTTTTGTTTAATTTTTAGCATAGATAGCATAAACAGCTGCACAACTTCGAAGGTGGTGTCAGCAACAGTACTCTGTTTACGAGAACAAATAACCCTCGTTTGTGAGCAGCAACAAGAAATTTGGGATCTAATCAAATGTTGCTAAACAAAGGTCAGATGACACCAGAGAATTGTTACCGCCCTGGCCACGTTTTTGCAACTGTTGGGGAACAGAAAAGGAATATTAGTCCAACATTCACTTAAGAGAACCGCAGAGAACTCTACGTGCCCTCATAAATGTTACGTGAGATGGAAATTTTAGTTGGAAAGGGAGACCCTGGGATACATCTGTTAGATGTTGCGGGTCGATAATTGATTGAACTTTGAGAGCTACGAAGAGCTGAAGCTATTGTGATTTACCGACTTTTTAGTTTAATTTGTCTTTATCAGTTAAATTTCCAGAATTTATATAGCAATTTTACTGTTTTATATTTTATGGTTGTGGGTGAATGAGTACGTAGAGTTTAGACTATTAATAATTTAGTTATACGCTTATTTTTATCCACCGGTTTGACGTAACCTTCATTAGTAGCAAATCAATCTTTAGTCAGCCAGCCTAGAGGGGCTTCACCTCTTAGTTGAACATTGTCAAATAAGACCTACGCGGACAAAGTCCAATGTTCTCCGAAACACAAAACCCGAAACTCTAAAATTATGTGCTAAGTGACGCATTCGTATGAACTCTGTTTATTTACAAATATTTTAGTAAATAATTTGTTTATTTTTCCTCTGCCCTTAACCAAAATTACATACGAAACAGATCTGTATGAATCTACCTCTACACGTCGATTATCAAAGCAAGAAAATACAACGCCGCCTACAAGTCAAAAAACAATTGCAGTTGAGCATATAGTATGCCAACCCAAACAACTCGAACAGAAAAAAAATCTAAATAAAACATATCACTTATCCCGCACGAAATCCTCCTAAGGCTGCATATTCCGATAGTTCTGTTATTTGGAACACCACCACTAGTAATTTTAGTTGATTTCACCATTTATTTTCGCGCAAAACACACTTGTAATGAAGAAATTACGTGGAGATAAAAACGCGCACAAACAATCGGCCTTGTTGCCAGTTTCCTCTCCGTTTCAGTTTTGTTTCATTTTTGGTGATTTATTGTTTCATATTCGTTTGATTTTTACTCCAATTCTGTTTCAGTTTCGTTCTATTTTTGTTTTATTTTTGTTTCATTTTAACTTCAGTTTCATTTTTTTTGTGTATTTTTATCATTTCTGTTTTGTTGCATTTCTGTAGTTTTTATCGTTTGATTGTCGTTTTGTTTTTATTCCAGTTCTGTTTCAGTTATGTTCTATTTTTGTTTTGTTTTGTTTTTGTTTTATTTTTTTTTCATTTTTATTTTTCTTTTAATTTATGTTCTTCTTGTATTTCATTTTCGTTTTATTTTCATTTCATTTTTGGTTAAATAGTGTTCATTTTTTGGTTTTATTTTCGTCTCAGTTCTGTTTCGGTTTGTCTTATTTTTGTTTTTTTTTCTGTTTTAGTTTTGTTACACTTTTTACGGTTTAATTTTTGTTTATTTTTCTTTTTATTTTTCTTCTTCTTGTATTTCATTTTCGTTTTGTTTTTGTTTCATTTCTGGTTAAGTAGTGTACATTTTTTGGTTTTATTTTTATTTAATGATATGTTTCATTCATGTTATATTTTTCATTTTTATTTTATTTTTGTCTCAGTTTTGTTTCGGTTTGTATCATTTTTGTTTCTTTTCTGTTTCAGTTTTGTTAATTTTTCTTTTAATTTTTTTTCTTCTTGTATTTCATTTTCGTTTTATTTTAATTTTATTTCTGGTTAGGTTCTGTTAATTTTTTGGTTTTATTTTTGTATCATTTATGTTTCATTTATGTTCCATTTTTGTCTTATTTTGGTCTCATTTTTGCTTCATATATTTTTCATTTATTTATTTTCGTCTCAGTTTTGTTTCGGTTTGTCTCATTTTTGTTTAATTTCTGTTTTAGTTTTGTTACACTTTTTACGCTTAAATTTTTGTTTATTTTTCTTTAAATTTTTTTTTCTTCTTGTATTTTATTTTCGTTTTATTTTTATTTCATTTTATTTTTCATTTTTTTCATTTCATTTTAAACTGAAACAACAGTTTTGTTTCATTTTTGTATCATTTTGGCTTTAGTTTCATTTCAGTTTCATTGAATTTTTGTTTCATATTTGTCTGTTTATTGTTTTTTTTTGTTTCATATTTGTTTCGATTTCGTTTTTTTTGTCTCATTTTTGCTTAATATATTTCCCATTTTTATTTAATTTTCATTTTAATTTTGACTCAGTTTTGTTTCGTTTTTGTCTCATTTTTGTTTCTTTTCTGTTTCATTTTTGTTGCACTTTTGTTTATTTTTGGTTGTTTTTTCGTTTCATTTTGGTTTAATTTTTATTTTTCTTGTTTATTTATGGTTTCATTTTCGTTCTATATTTATTTCATTCCTTTTTTAGTTTCGTTTTATTTTTGCTTCAGTTTTATTCGATATTTTTTCATTTTTGTTTATTTAGTGTTTCGTTTTTATTTCATATTTGTTTCAAGTTTGTTTCGTTTTTGTCTAATTTTTGCTTCATGTATTTTTCATTTCTATATCATTTTCGTCAAATTTTTGTCCCAGTTTTCTCGTTTGTGTCTCATTTTTGTTTTTGTTTAACTTTTGTTTTTACTTCGTTTCATTTTGGTTTTATTTTTGTTTATTTATGGTTATATTTCCGTTTTATTTTTATTTTATTCCTGCGTCAGTTTTGCTTAGTTTTCGTTTCAGCTTTGCTTCATTTTTATTCCATTTTTTTTATTTTTGTTACATTTTTGCTCCATTTTTGTACCATTTTTGTTTGAATTTGGTCTAATTTTTGCTTTATATGTTTTTACCTTTTTGTTTTATTTCGTTTCGTTTTTGTATTATTTTTGTCTGATTTTTGTTTCGTTTTTGTCACATTTTTGTCATGTTTCATTTTTGTTTATTTATTGCTTCATTTTCGTTTTATTTTCAATTCATTTGTGTTTCAGTTTCGTTTTATTTTTGTTAATTTATTATTTTGTTTTTGTTTCATGTTTGTTTGATATTTTTTTAATTTTTTGTCTCATAATTGCTTAATATATTTTTTATTGTTGCTCAGTTTTGTTTTGTTTTTGTTTTGTTCTTGTCTCATTTTTGTTTTACTTCTATGCAATCATTTTTTTCTTTCCATTTTGGTGTCATTTTTGTTTTATTTTTGTTTATTCATGGTTTCATATTCGTTTTATTTTTGTTTCATTTTTTGCTTCAGTTTTATTTCATTTTTGTTTAATTTTTGTTTATTTATTGTTTCGTTTTTGTTTCATACATTTTTTCAATTTTGTTTCCTTTTATCTCATTTTCGCTTCATATATTTTTCATTTTTGTTCCGTTTTCGTTACATTTTTGTTTTATGCTTGTTTCAGTTTTGTCTCAGTTTTGTTTCGTTTTTGTCTCATTTGTGTTTCTTTTCTGTTTGATGTTTGTTTCACGTTAGTTCAATTTTTGTTTATTTTTCGTTTCATTTTTGTTCTATTTTTGTTTATTTTTTGTTTCATTTTCGTTTCATTTCATTTCTGTTTTAGTTTCGTTTTATTTTTGTTTCTTTTTTGCTTCAGTTTTATTTCAGTTTCATACCATTTTTGTTTATTTTTCGTTTCGTTTTTGTTTCATATGTGTTTTAATTTTGTTTCCTTTTTTCTCATTTTGTTCAATCTACGTTTTATTTTTGTCTCAGTTTTGTTTCGTTTTTGTTTCATTTTTGTTTCATTACTGTTTATTTTTTTATTTTGTTTAATTCTTGTTACATTTTTGTTTCATTTTTGTTTTTTTTGTTCAGGCTCATGTGCCTGAGAATTTTGAGTGCGTATCGTACAGTACCATATCAGCATCGCCGTTAAGAAGGATGTATAGTGCTTCGACTAACGTGACCAACCTGGATGATCAGATGGCAGCGAGAATGCTCCGACAAATTGTTCCTAGAATTTTCAAACGTAACATTGGATTTCACCGAAAATTACAATCATATTCATTTCAATTTTCAAGGGTATAATCCATTATATTGCATTGTATAATGCAAATTGCCTTTCGGAAACAATGGTTTCCGTGGTATAACTCACTCCAATGTCATTTCGATTGTTCAACCCACATCAGTTCACTGGTATTGGTAACGGTACTGGTATGAACTGATGCATGTTGGGCCTCCCTGCAGCAGCGTTTTTTTCCGAGAAAAATTCGAAACGAAACTCATATCCAACTTCAATGGGATTGACATGCTGGTTAATGCGAACCGGAAAAAGCAAACAAGAGCGAAAATCGATATTCATTAGCAAAACCACCGAGGCGTGCAATAAATGTAATTCGAATGTATGATCAACGTGCGGTAAGCTCTCCACCGGACAGGTCGGACATTCTCAATTACCGTTGGGTGTAATCAGACGGAAGTAAAACGGTGCACCCTAGCTGCTGGGTGTACTGCTTGCTTGTGCTTCACAGCTCTGCTTGTGCCGATGGGGCCTTGCTCGACAGTAGTGGCTCGAATTTATCACACAGGATAGGACAGGACAGGGAAGTGCTGGCAGCAATACACGGCAGTCGAGTCACCACACAGGTGTAGTTGTGAAGCTGCGTGAACTGATGGAATTATAAATTGGCAAACACGACTGATAACTGTTTTAAGCTGTCAACTTGTGGGCAATACCCGGTTTCGAGGACGAGGACCGGCAATGCGGATTTGCGTTAAAACGGTTTGCGTATACATTGAGGGATTTTTCGATGCGGTTTTTCTACACCATGTTCGTATTTTTACGGCAACACGTGATGCTTGATACTTTGTCTCTTGGGTCTCTTGTCGAGGAAAGTTTTGACAACTCTGGCTGTCATGTTTGTTTGTTGTTGTAATATATAGAACAAATTGGAAATAATCGTTTAAATCATGTCAATTACACAGTGAAATTTAACGACAAATTTCGTGCGAAAATTTCTGCTCTATCCTCTACCCTCACCGATTTGTGTTTGTGTATGGAGTTTTCGTATAAGCTATTCGATTTCGGATCTGATGTAGTGTGAGTGCAAAAGATAAATCGAACCGTTGAGGCTATCGAGACAGTGCAGGGTTTACACCACCGGAAATGACTGATACCAAACTCGCCTGCAACGGAAAATAATTTATCTTACCTTAAACTTTGAAGATTCTGCATGAATGAATCACTGCTTTCAAAACTGACACAAGTTAAGTTTGCGATGCGATCTAAACATTGATAATTTAATCGTTTTACACTTCCGTCACTGAGTGAGTGTCAAGAAGATTGAGTGAACCAACAGTACGGGGAGGGCACAATATTCCTACATTTATTTGTACCCTGGCAGCTTACCCCAATGCAAATGTGCATGTTCCGTTTCCGTGTTATTACGCAAACAGCCATAAACCCGGTATTTAATTACTGTTAAATGCGGTACCACAGCAGCGGCAGAGGGTAAAGTGGTAGTATTTTCAACACAGGATAAAAATACTGACAGCACATTCACTCGGTAAATCAAATTAATTTCATTTGCATTGCATGAAAGCTCAAAGCATCCATGCCTCCTCATTCGGGCGGTGTTTCATTCCTGCATAAAGACAACAAAAATTTGCATACAAGCACATACAGACACACATTCCGCTCGCAAACCAGCTTAACATATTGCGATGCTTGTCCATAAATGTCCGACGAGCAATTAAGTTATTGAAATTAAGTGCAGGGAAATAGTCGTGTCCTTTCTCTAGCTGCCGCAAGGGTTGTACAGGTATGTATAAGCATTGAATGTCTAGCCCGTAACCGGGCGTCTCCACCGTATGAAAGGGCTCGATGGTTTCTGTTACTGCTGTTGAGTTGAGGTGGTAGACAATACGTAAACCACTGAAATAGCGGTCAGTGTTGTTCTCAAAGTGTGGTACCTTATTGAAACTAGGTAGAATAACTTCGCTGCTCCTCTTCCACCTCCTTACTGTTGAAGATGCAGCGCATGGTGAAAGACATGGAGTGGACTTGAAAGTAATTCTGCAGTAGTATAGACATTGCATTTTTTTATTCAATTTACAATAATACTTTTGTGTTTTTTTTTGTTTCACGGTGTATATTGCCGAAAACATCATACCAATCTATTTATTTATTTATTTATTTCGTCAAGCAAATGTAGACTACAGTTATAATAATACAATGTTTTCTTATATTCTATACATTATTTCCAGTAGTTAGTCGTTTTTTTATTTGATTTCTGCCCATGGTGATGTCGATATTTTCGCAGTGCTGGTTATAGAGACGCATCATGCGATTTATTGGGCCATTTTTTGAGTAGTTTGTTCTGTAAGAATTTTCCGAAAATATTTTACGATTTCTTAATTGACGACTGGGTGCATAAAAATTTAGTTGTGATAATAATTGAGTAGATTGCACGCGTTGAGAAATAATGTCATTGATAAAATAAAGCATTGAAAGATCGCGTTCTTTAAGTGCTTGTATGTCTATAAGCATGCAGCGTGCTTCATATGATGGTAAGGGAAATGATGTCCAATTTAGCTTACGAAGCGCGTACAAAAGAAATTGTTTTTGGACAGATTCAATGCGTTCTTCATGTGTGGCAATATAGGGATTCCATACGATGCTACAGCATTCCAGAATTGGTCGGACGTATGTAATATATAATAGTTTGATTGTATATGGGCATACTATTTGCTTTGTTGATAATTGTATTATAATGTTCTATGAATGTAAGTTTGGAGTCTAAGATTACGCCTAGGTCCCTTACGATTTTGTATTTTTCTACTGGTTGGTTTCCTAAGAAAATGTTTGTAGGTGGTGTTACTGTTTTTCTGCTAAAGGCTATTGAATTACATTTTTTAATGTTGAGTTGTAATAGACTTTTGTTGCACCAAGTGTAGAATACATTAATTTCATTCTGGAATATTTCGAAGTCTTCTGCATTGGTTATTTCTATAAAGAGCTTCATGTCATCAGCATATACAAGCACATGTATTGACTTGAGAAGAAAGGAAATGTCATTTACGTATAATATAAAAAGAAGAGGGCCCAGGTGGGAGCCTTGAGGAACCCCAGAAGTTACTTCTATTGGGTTTGAAAAGGAATTTTGAAAGCGGACTATTTGTGTTCGTTTTGTTAAGTATGATTGCAGCCATTCCAAAAATTTTGTTTCAGTTCCGTATTTTTCGAGCTTGAAGAGTAATAATGGTATGTCGATTCTGTCAAATGCCTTGCTAAAGTCCGTATAAAGAGCTTCTACGTGGTTACCGTTGTCCATTACAGTCAGTGAAAGTTATGAATTCCAAAAGATTTGTGGTAGTTGATCGGCCTTTGTATAAGCCGTGCTGTTGAGTTGTAATTTGGTGTTTTACTTGTTGAAAGATTTTTTCATTAATTATTGATTCAAATAATTTTGGAATGCATGAAATATTGGCAATTCCACGATAATTACGAATGTCAGATTTAGCGCCAGATTTGAAAATTGGCACTAAATATGAAGTTTCCAGAGTTCTGGGAAAATTCCATTCTTCAGGGACATGTTAAAAAGGTGTTGTAAGGGTGTAGATAGTTCTATTGCCAAATTTTTGAGAAAAATTGGAGCTATTCTGTCTGGTCCAGGACCTTTCGTAGCGTCTAAATTTTTAAGTGCGTTTTGAATTTCGAATTCAGATATTTGATTGACAGATAAAGAATTCGAAAATTCAGGAAAATACGAGAAGTATTCGCGGTCGCGATCTGTTTCTTCATATGTGGTGTAAATTTCTTGAAAAAAAGTGGCAAAAAGACTACATATTTCATTACTAGTTTGTCCTACATTACTGTCAAGATGCATTCGTGATGGAAAGTTGTTACTCTTTAGTTTGGTTTTTACGTAATTAAAGAAGTTCTTAGGGCAAGACTTGATTTGATGTTCGATTTTACGATTATGTTCTTCATGTGCAATTTTAATGGCTGCGTCAAGTTGACAGCAAATTTCTTGGTAATTTTGAAGATTTTCGCTATTTTTGTCTTTTTTGTATATTTTATGTGCTTTTTGTTTTCTATTTTTTAGGTTCTTCAATTGTGGATTAAACCACACTGGATATTTGTTGGTGTTCGTTCGTCTTCTTTTCTTTAGAGGTACATTTTCTGATATAATTTGATTAATTATTTCATAAAATTTTGTTACTTCTTCGTTGACATTTCCTTCTTAACAAATTATACTACGCCAATTTATTATGCGAAGTCTACGTTTGACTTGTTCGAAGTCAGTTTTGTGGTATTCCGGTACATCCTCGTACTCGCAGTCGCTGGGGTACGAAGTGTTATTCATTACTATTGAATATTCAATTGCTGTGTGGAATGCCTCATTTTTCCAGATGGGAGTCAATGATGCATCTACACAGAAGTCTTCAGTGCAGTTTGTGAATAATAGGTCTAAATAAGCATTTTGTTTGTTTTCGACATGATTGATTTGATATAGACCGAGTTCTGAGGATTTGCCAAAAAGATACTGCAGTGTTTCGTTTTCGCCTACGACTGGGAGTTAGATAGATTCATTTTCAATGTCTACAATAAAGTCTGCATTACGTCGGTTGAAGTCGCCATAGACATGCAGTTTTATTTCTGGTTTCATGTTAGACATAATAGATTCTAGAGTTTTGAAAAATAATTCATACGAATGTTTATGAGCATGTTCCGGTGGAAAGTACACGGAACAGAAGATATGTTCTTCGCCAGCAATAAATGCTTTGGCCCATACGTGTTCAAATTTTTTATATTTGTCGGATATTATTTCTTCAGAAGTAAGGTCTACATTAATGGCAATGAGGACTCCACCGCCTGACTTTTTTTGACTGGTAGACAAATTCCGATCGTGCCGGAATACATTGTAATTGTTTCCAAATACTTCTTCGCTTCTTACGCTTTCGTCCCAGCTACTTTCAGTTCCTTAAATTATTTTAAAAGATGACGACAATAGATTTTGTTGAATTTCTTTCATTTTGCTTGGGCTTTTCATGCGATTGAAATTCTGACAATAGATAAGAATTTCAGTCGCATTCTGTCGAGGAAGCGAAGAAGTGTTAGTCAAGTTATTACTTATGTTTAAATATAATGGTTCTGCCTCAGAAGAGGGCGTCCTTACTTGCGAAAATTTGTACTAAATTTATTTACACTTTCGCGAAGTTGTTGAAGACGGTGCGTGCGTTCATTTGATAAAAAATGACGATATGATTGAAGGTCGGCTACTGCTTCGGCTGGCGTGAGTCCATATTTCTGATGGACTTCAATAAAGACGCGTTGGAGTTGTTCTGGAGATGTCGGCAGTCCTTCGGATGCGAGAAGCATTCTTATACTGGTTGGTGTCATTCCTTCTACGCATACAGATGATGGTTGGTCCTTCATGTATGCGAGATATAGGCGTGTAATATGCATTACTTTTGGGTCGCGGAGTCTAGCCTTCAAAAAGCGCTCGTCGCCATTCGATGATTGCTGCGTAAGTCGGACGACTGGTGGACGCATGGGGTCAAGTTCAAATTGGCTGTCTTCTGGTGCTGATTGTATGCTGGCGTTGCTGGCAGGAGCCGGTGCAGAATTTTCATTGTAAGTTGCATTTTTTTCTGTCCGATATGGGTTGATAGTTTCGCCTTTTTGGAAATTTATAAATTTTGATGTTATGTCTGAATTCGGCGGCCCAGCAAATTGAACGCGTGCAGCTGCCAGGAGGTCTTTGTCCGAGGGTAGTGGTTGTTTTGGCATTTCAGCAATTTGAGTTTTCTTTGAGTTGCAGGCGAAATGGTTTATTCCGTGTTTATAGGTGTTACTTATGCTGATAGGATTTGAGTTTTCCTGCTGACGTTTGCGTTGCTGCATACGTTTACGAGCGGCCTTTTCTGCTTGCTTTTCCTGCATGCGTCTTTTACGCTGTCTGGCGTCATATTCAGTCCAGTCGCGTTTCCATACTTTTTTATTGCCAATTAGGCGCCAGCCTGATGTGAAATTTGGAGTACGGTGTTCTTCTGAGTCCGATTCTGGAAGTGGCAATGAAAGGCGAAGTTCTTCAGCCAGACTGGGATGATTGTCTGTTTTTGGCTGGAGTGAATTCGATTCTTTGAGCGCTTTTAATTCATTAATTAGTTCCTGCGCCGTTGTACTGCAGTTTGTTTTCTTATTTTGTATAGCTTCTAATTGGTGTTCCATATTGTCAATTTTTGATTCTATATTAGTAAATGCTTTTTCCAGGTGCTGTTGTATGTTCTTTGTGTGCTGCCGGTTTTCTTTGCTAATGTCCGATATGTCCGATATGGAGTCATGGCCAAGTTCGCCGAACAGCGTCGAAATGCGATTTATGGTTTTTGCCGACGCATTGTTTGTGTTGATATTTACTTTTTTAATTTCCGTCTTCAATTCAGAAAGCAGTGTATTGATACTGTCCAGTGTGTCGTGCGTTACATTCAGTTTAGGAAGTTGACTGATTATTGAATGATTTGATTTGATTTGTGATTCAATACTTTCTGTTAAAATTTTCTGGTGCTGAATGAGCTTCTTCAGTTGGAGTTGGTCCATGAACTGTTCCTGGCATTCTATGTATAAGGGCAGCATGAATGAACGCAGTAGTTCTTCTTGGTTTCTACGGGTTCCTACGCAGGCAGCGTGGAAGTGCCTTTTGCATATTACTTCGCATTTCCACAGGAAACGGTTGTCGGTCGAAGTACAGTTGGTTATGCCTCACTTTTCCATAGCACTGAATAAAAATAGTTACGCGGCGAGTACGAATTGTCGAGAAAAGGTTAGATACACGCGGTAGCGCGACGGTCAAAGATTGTTTATAAATAAATAAATTGTTGCTTACGTGCACTCGCGACGCCGTCAAGGTGTAAAAAAATAAAATAAAAATACAAGTGAAATTGCGGAGCGAAATGAAAACGCGTCCGCGCCCGATGACTGTTCGTGGCGAAAAAAAAAGAAAAAAAAAGAAATCAAACAAATCGTTCTGGTTTCGATTTCTTTTTCGTTTTTTTAGAAAATTGCAACTTTTTTGCTTCTCATTGCTCCATTATTGGATCATTGTTTAACTTACCTCTTCTAGTTTTCATTCGAAGAAATAAGTTTTTTTTAAATATATTCAAATTTTTTAACAGAAACATTCTTTGGAATGACAAAATTAATACCTACAACTTTGTCGAAGACGTCACAACGATTAATCAAAACGTTCTGGCTCTAAAAATATTTGTAATCATCAATACACCTTTACTGCCGCTATTCGCATAACAGTCCTGTGTAAAATTTGGCTGTTTTCTTGTTTTTTTTTGTGGTAATGGGCCTTTTTTGGCATGCGCTTCAAGAATAGCTAATAAAAAAAGTAAAGATTGATTCCCAGAACCTCGATTTTAATGGCTATTCTCGAGGAGCATGCCAAAAAGGACTCATTCCCGTAGAAAAAAAAAAAAACAAGAAAACATACAATTTTACATAGGACTGTAATGCGAATAGCGGCAGTGTAGCCCATTGCACAATGGTCAGGAAACCAAATTTAAGGGGAAATTTGGGTTTGAGGCTCTATATCAACATTTTAGAGAAAAACTTTCTTCTACAAAGTTGTTACATATGATAAAGCGCTTATTGAAAAATTATCAAAAATTAGGGTGACCAACATTTTCGATGCAATCAAGTATCTAACTTTTTGATCTTTGTAGAAAGAAGAAAAATTCGTTCTACAATGTTATAGCTCCATTAATTTTAAGTAACTTCGTAAAAAAAGTTTTTCTCTATTTTTGAAAACATCCGATTTATATTGAAAAAACACATTTTACCCTCTAACTTTTTTATTTCGAGATTCATCTCAAAACTGTCTTCAGACGACTTTTAGAGCTTTTTAAGAGAAACAATTTGCATTGCTGACATCGTAAATATCTTAATTTTTCTCAAAGTTATTAATATTTTTCATAAAAAAATATGCGTTTTTCATTTGTATTTCATTCTTTTTGGGGCAAACATAGAAAATATCTTCTGGTCTCATTTTGAAAGGGCATACTTGACTCTATAAATGGAGGAATTTTTTAAAATATGTAATTTTTTAAATTTGAGTAAATTCAATTTAAAAACAAGACAAAAATTCAAAAATTTTTATACATTATGCATATAAAAACACCCAGATTTATTTTTAATATTATTACAAAACTTAAGAAAATAAAAATGAACCAAAAATATAACCAAAATGTAACGGAAATGAAACGAAAATTAACAAAAATGGACAAAATTAGTCGAAACTGAAGCGAAAATGAACATGTAATAAACAAAAATGAAACAAAAAAGAAATAAAAACAAAAAAAAACTGAGACGAAAAAGAAACGTAAACGAAACAAAAATGAAACGAATATGAAATTAAAATAAAAAATATATGAAGTGAAAATGACACCAAAATGAAACAAAAATGAAACCAGAATCGAACAAAAATTAAACGAAACAGAAACAAAAATGAAATGGAGAAGAAACGAAAATTTTAATTTTTAAGCGAAACAAAACTGAGACAAGAACAAAACCAAAATGAAACTAGAATGAATTAAAAAAAAAAATATATGAAGCAACAATGAGACCAAAATAAAACAAAATGACACAAAAATGAAACAAATATGAAACAAAAATGGAAAAAATGGAAAAAAATAAAACAAAAATGAAGCAAATATGAAATAAAGATCAAATAAAAATGAACAACAAGGAACCGCGTATATTTTTTCTAGAAGGACAACATGACTATCTACAACTTAGCCAAAGACATCAAACCAATCAATCAAACAAAAATTACAGGAATGAAAAAAAAAACAAAACAAAAATAAAAATTCGCTTCCTTACGTGGAATAATCGAAATGTGTATTTTTCAAACTAAAATTAAACAAAAATGGAATAAAAATAAGAAAAAAGCATCACAAAAATAAACTTAACATGAAACAAAATAAAAAAAAAGAAAATATATTAAACGGAAAATAAACAAAATTGAACTAATTTTCAACGAGAATTAAACAATAACTAAGCAAACAAAAACGAATACTAAATATTAATGAAAAAGCTATTACAAAATAGACAAAAAATGACTTAAAATGAAACATAAATCAATTCCAGACTACTTCGTGATAAGGGCGAATCCTTTCTAGTTTCGCCCTAATCACGAAGTTGTCCGGAATTATTTATAACTGAACAAACATAAAACGAAAAATAAAACAAAGCTGAAAAAAATTTAATGAAAATGAAACAATAAAATCACAGAAATAAAAATCGAAATTGGAATGATAGGAACAACACACTATAATAAAACAAAAACTGAATGAAAATGAGAAAAAATTATCACGAAAATGAACTCAACATGAAACAAAATAAAACATAGATAAAACAGAAAATAAAAAATATTAAATAATTTTAAACAAGTATGAAAAAAAAACAATATTAAAAAAAAAACAATATTAAAAATAAATGAAAAAGCTATTACAAAATTGACAAAAAGACCCAAAATGAAACAAATATGAACAAAAATAATCAACAATGAAATAGAAATGCTACAGAAATGAAAAAAATAAACAAAAATGAGAAGAAAATGAAACAAAAGTAAAACTATAATGTAACAAAAGTGAAGAAAAATGAAACCAAAATAAAACAAAGCTGAAACTCAAATAAAGCTTATATGAAATAAAAGCTTAAAAAAAGCTAGTATCAAAGTATCAAAAACTAAACAAAAATGGACAAAAAAGAAACAAAAATGAAACAAAGATGAAATAAGAATGAAGAAAAAAAAGACTAAAATACTGTCTACAACTTTGTCGAAGACGTCATACCAATCAACCTAACAAAAAAGTATAGAAATGAAACAATAAAATGAACAAAAAGAAAATAGAAAACGAATCTGAAATGATAAAAATAGCAGATAAGTGAAACTAAAATAAAACAAAAATGGAATAAAAATGAGAAAAAATATCACAGAAATGAACCCAACATGAAACAAAATGAAACATATATTGAACAGAAAATAAACAAAATAGAAACATTCTAAACAAGAACGAAACGATAACTTAACGAAAAAATACATATGTACAATCATACCTCGATATAAGGCAACTTTATTTTTATTTTCGTTACGTTATATCGAGTTCCGTTATATCGAAGCAGGAAAAATTTTTTTTTTATTGATGCAGAATCATATATAGTTACTCAAAAGTGCACAAAAACTTATTTCCCTTTACCAAAAAGCATATATAAACCTGTATTATGTCCCTTTAAGACAATTTTCGTAGACCAACATAACCACTCACAAAACATTGAAAAAATAAATGTCAATTTTACCCCTTTTAACAGCACTCATTGGTTTCAAAACTTACTTAAAACATTTATTCGGAACATTATACACCTCAAAAAAAATTGTTGTACTTTAATTTTGGGAAATTGAAAAAAGTTACGTTATATCGAGGTAAAAAATACGTTACGTTTTATCAAGTTACGTTATATCGAGGTTGCCTTATATCGAGGTATGACTGTATATGAAAAATAAATGAAACGGCTATTACAAAATTGATGAAAGTAAAAATAAAACAAATGTGGAACAAAAATAATTAAAAATGAAAAAAAAAAACAAAAATGGAACAAATATGAAACAAAAACGAAGCAAAACAGAGATATCACAAAGGTGAAACTAAAATGGAACAAAAATTAGGCAAAATGAAACAAAAATTAAAAAGAAGAAACAAAGATGAGGGAAAATAAAACAAAGATGAAACAAGAATAGATCAAAATGTAACAAAAATGAAACAAAAATGAAGCAAAAGTGAAACCAAAATGAAACAAAAGTGAAACAAAAATGAAACATGAATGAAACGAAGATGAAACAAAAATGAAACTGCACTGAAACGAAAAAGTAACAAAGCTAAAACTAAAGTGGGAGTAAACAAGAAACAAAAATGAAATAAAAGTTAAGCAATAAGAAAGGAACATGAAATAATTATTGAACAAAACCGAAACAAATATGAAGCAAAAATGAAACAGCGATAGAAACAAACTGAAAAAAAGAATGAAATAAAAATCAAAAGAAAAAAACAAAAACGAAATAAAAATAATTCGTGATGTTTTGGCGAGTCGTGACCTATCCTACATGTCCCTTATATACATTTTCCAGAAATCCATCCATGCCCCAGTCTAGTCCCATTCCTTTCCACCCACATTCAACAAAATTCAAGAACACGTCTCAGACCTCGATTTTGGAATCAGCAACTGAACTCCACACGAATTCGCCAGGACCTGAGAACCCGAGGCCTTCCGTGCTCAGCGACACACACCATATAGCCACTTGAACACCAGCGAACAACAACAACGAACCATAACCCGCAACTAAACCCCGCACAATACCACCAGAACCCGAGGATTACTGCACTTCCATGACCATTCGACGATCATCAGACGACCATTTAACTACAAAACAGTGATTGAAAATATATGCTAGTTTCAAGATAGACTTAATTTCAGCTCGTAGTCGGCAGCGAGCCAAAAATTTGCTTTTAGATTTTAAGTCATCAGATATAATTGGCGCCGTTAAACATTAAATTGTATTTGTACCGTGTCAAATAAACGATATATGAAGAAAAAAAAAGAAATAAAAATAAAACAAAAATGAAACAAAAACTATATTAAACTTGAGTGAAAAAAAAAACTCAAAAAGTTAACAAACATTGAACGAAAAGGAAACAAAAATGAAACGAAATCAAAGCAAAACTGAAATAAGATTTTTTTCATTTCATTCAAGTAAACAAATAATGAAATAAAAATAAAGCATAAATTGAAAATGAAACAAATATAAAGCAAAAAGTAAAACAGCGATAAAACATAACTGCGACAAAAATAAAACAAACATGAAATGAAATTGAAGCAAAAATGAACATAAAACAAACAGAAATAAAACGAAAATGGAACAAAAATTAAACAAAACGAAAATGAAATAAACATGGAGCAAAAAAAACGGTGTATATTTTTTCTAACAGGACAAAATTGCTGTCAACAACTTTGCTGAAGACAGCATACATATCAAACAAACAAAAATTACAGTAATGAAACCAAAAAAAAAACAACGAAAATGAATCGAAAAACGAACCTGAAATGATGAAAATTACACATAGGTGAAACTAGAGTAAGTTAAAAATGGAATAAATAGAAGAAAATGCACAAAAATGAACTCGACATGAAACAAAATAAAAAAAAGGAAGCTTACATTAAACAAAAAAAAAAAAAAAACAAAAGGGATAAATTTTAAGCAGAAACTAAACGATTATCGAACTAAAAAAAGCAAATATGAAAACTAAACGAAGAAGCTATTAAAAATTTAATAAGATAAAAATGACCCAAAAGAAGACAAATGTGAAACAAAATTAATCAGAAATGAAAAAAAAAATGTAGCAAAAATGCTACAAAAAAAAACAAGGATGAGAGAAAAATGAAACAAAACTAAAACAAAAATGTAACAAAAAAGAAACAAATATAAAACAAAAAAATAAACAAAAATGTTACAGAAGTGAAACAAAAGTGTAGCAAAAACGAAGCAAAACTGGGATAGAAATGAAACGAAAAAGAAAGAAGGTGATACAAAAATGAGACAAAAATTAAACAGGAGTGAAACAAAGAAGATATAAAACTTTAGCAAAAATGAACAAAAAACAAAAATGAAACAAAAATTAAACAAATATGTATGTCACAAAATTGAAACAAAATTGAAACAAACATAAAACAAAACTGAAATAAGAATTAAACACAAGTCAACAAAAAGAAAAACAAAAATATAAAAAAAATTAAACAAAAATGTAACAAATATGAAGTAGAAACAAAGCAACGCTTCAACAAAAATGAAACAAAATTGAAACAAGAAAAAATTAAACAAAACTGAAGCCAAAATAAACAAAAAAAAACAAACAAAAATCAAACAAGGTCAAAACCAGCCTACGAAAAAGTACCGCTTTTTTCCTACTGTCGTTTTAAACGAGTATTAACTGCTGGTGACTAAACTCTACATCCATCAAAATTAGCTTTTACGAAACTGTGTAAAGCATATTTGCATTGGAGAGGTTGATAAACATGCTGACATTGTCCTACGCCTCCTTATTCGATATTTAATTAAAAGCGCTTCCGTACACCGATCGTTAACAGCCGTTCTGCTATGATAACATCCTTCGGTTTGTCGATAGACGACTGTCATGAGCGGCTGTTATGAACTGTCCTGTGTTTAATTTTTATTAAATTGAATAGGTGCAGATTGTGGATTCTTGATCATAAAACAAGCTGTCACATCCTCTAAACCAAGGTACAAGAAAATTACCGTAATTATTGTTGTTTAATTTCATTTTCTCGCCGTGTCAAATTGTAATTGGAAACTACGGTGGCCACTTTACAAGGATATCTTGCCCAGAGATTGTCAAGAGTAGATAGCGGAAAGGCTTGCATTGACTTGCAAAATATAAAATAAGCTAATGAGTTGCAATATTTATCAAACACCAATCACACTTTAGCTAACATAATATAGGAATTACCCAAAAGAGCTAGTATATTTCTTCACCGTAACCACAAACAAAACATCAAAATGTTCCATAACATTTCAATGATTTATTTATTTTGTTTGTTGCAGTTCACAGCATCCGATCGAGTTCACTGATTCTGGTGAAAATATCAACGAATTGTTGCTTTTAAAATTGATAAGTTGTACAGAATTGCCGTCAACCCAAAAGCCTTAAAATCTTCCTAGGCAAAAAAGAAATTAAAAATGACCGCCAAAAATTTTTACCAAGCTGTTACGCTAAATTTCTAAATTATGAGAATCTTTAAAATTAGGTTTGTAGGAATTGGAAACGAATCGTCCAAATAGGTTGCTGTTTTTCGTTCACGTTTTGGTTTATGCCGTTTCCAGGTTGCAGGTTGAAAATAATTTCGCACCTTAAATTCTTCTATATGCTCTTGCGAATAAACACACAGTCGCTTGCAATTGATTCATTTTACCCATCGCTATCATAAGCTTTTACAACGCTAAATGATAATGACAGGCATGCTATGATGAAAAGAAAAATCATTGACAAATTCGCTGTATTACGATGCATGTATCTAAGTTCAAATGAAACACTACAAAAAGGCATGCTTTGCATCGCGCACAGGCAAGAAACACAACAGTAGTATAATCACTGAAATCCATGGCGAACGCAACGGCAACGGTGCAAGTCGCATAATTTTGTTTCCATGGACTGTTACGTTTTTGCTGGTGTTACAACTGTTGCTCAGGAAGAAGCCCTACTGTCGTCTAACGGCTGTCGTGGTACTGTACATTTTTAAGGCTGGTCAAAACTAAAATAAAGCAAAACAAAGTTGAAAAAATAAATTGAACCAAATTAAAGCAAAAATGGACCAAAGATTCCACAAAAACTGAACAAAAAAGAACGGTGTATATTTTTTTCTGAAAAGATAAAATTACTGTTTACAACTTCACCGAAGACAGCACACCTGTCAAACAAAATAAAAAAAAATTAAACAAACAAAAAGGAACGGAAACAGAAAATAAAAACGATTCAAAATGGTAAAAAAGACACAAAGGTAAAACAAGAACAATTCAAAAATGGAATGGAAAAAAAAACACAAAAATTAACTCAACATGAAACAAAATAAAACAAAAAAGAAACATATAGAGTATCGAACATCTTCGGCAGGTTTTAGCATAAGACTACTGCAAAAAACGTTCGACACACTATTAAAAAGAAAATAGACAAAATTATGCAAATTTTAAACAGGACTGAAATGATAATTAAGCAAAAATAGAATATATGAAAAAATAATACAAAAGTGATAAAAATAAAAATGAAACAAAAACTAAACAAAGTGAAATAAAACTGGAACAATAAATAAACAAAAACGAAACAAAACTTGAACGAGAAAGAAACAAAAGTGAACCAAAATTAAAAAAAAGGAACGCTGCGTAGTCGTAAGGTTACAGAGTTTGCTTTGTCAAGGAATGGTCGTGGGTTCGAATCCTATAGTAAAAACTGACAGTAGGATGCCTAACGAAACTTCCCCAGGGAATTATAATTGGCGATATTTGGCATGAGGAACGAGGCCGGGATAAAAAAGCAGTAAGCGTGTAAAAGGAAGCGGAAAATTACATTACACATGAGCACGGATAAATAATAAGCATGGCCTTCCTCAATAGTGGTATTGCTAATAATAGAAATACTGGATACAGCAGACATCCGGGTATATCTCACAATAAATTAATGATTCTGTTCGTATTGAGGAAGTCTATACATGAAAAAAAAAACCTGACAATCATGTTTACTGGGATCATCCTAAATAAGGAGGTTGTCATGAAGATTCATCTTAAACTAGTTTAAAGCAGATTTAACCATTTTTCGGAAACTTCCACCAAGATATATGTACAAATACGTAACACAACACTATTATTGGTAGACATTTGGTTATTGAAGTGATTGTTGTCAAACAAACACGAATGAAGCATTTTATCATCTTATCAAGAATTTTACATTAGTAATAGTTGGAATCAGGTTTGACAGTTGTTCATAACAGCCCTAGTACAAACACTCTAGACAACATTATGAGCTATAAAAACTAGAGTTTGATCTCCTAAGTACGTACACTCAGTCTAAATATGTAATCGATTAGCTAGAACTTGTACCGAAACACCAATTTACGACCATAAAATATGACCTGGATGCCACCCACGAGAAGCAATTTGCGAAACCCAAGACCGTATTCTGCAACAAAGAACTGCTTTAAACTGATTTTTTTTGCCTTCCAATTGCTCGAACCAGAAAACAAGCCACAACATGCTCGGATTTGCGTTGTCATCTATTTACTCGCGTACCAACCGGAAATATGACTGCACTCCACCGGAACGGGGAACAAAAAGGACAGAAAAATACAGAACACTCGACACTCGCACTTTTCCGGCGTTGAAGAGATTTTCACACTAGTGTCGGTAGGTACTTGCCGCCATAAAAGATTTCGTTCGCGGTAATGGTGCGGTATTTCAATTTCTCAAAGAAACCGGAACAGAATGTCGCCTTTTTTTGTTCGTTCCTCGGTTCTTCCGCAGTGCAAACGTGAAATATGAGTATAAATCTTCTCGCCATTTACGGGAATGTATGTGCACAAATGTGGCGAAAGCACCGCAGAATGAAAGTGAATGCGGCGGGGGGCGCTTTGAACGTGAAGCAATATCACGGAGCGAACGTGCGGTGATCATTACCTCATCATACATCCACCCAGGCGCACGATTTGGAGAAAAAAAAATCAGGAAAAACTACATGTTAAGCACTCTACCAACAACGGTCGGTCTCAGGATGCACAGGATTTTCGTTCAGGAAGGGATGGGGAGGAGATTTTGGGTGGGGGCAATCATAATAAACTTCGGAAACTTTACAATAAGCTGATAAAGGGACAGGATTTTGCGCTTTTTACACTGATTGTTGGTCCTCCATTTTTTTTAGAGTAATTGAAGTACGTTCTAGTAATTGAATAACGTTCAAATTCTTAACCTTTTTTCAAATGATTTTGGTAAATTTGCTTTATATATGACTTAATCAATTTGAATTAATTTCTGAATGCCCCATTTTATAATAGGTTTTTCATGCTTCCGCCTTATGTTATGAACCATTTACAAGAAAATTTAACTGTTATTGTTGAAGTAACACTTTAATTATACACGATTCAATTACAAAAATTATAAACGATTCAATTGCAAAAGCTTGAATTTATTTTTTATTTATAATTTATTGTCACTACATATGCAACACATTAATCAGTTCCATTTCCATACAAGTGCCGTTTCCATTCACTTGATCGGATCAAAAATTTATAAATACACCGAAAAGAAACGGACAAAAAAACAATTGTGCAATTGATGCACCTTGCTATGGCGAACTTTTTCCTGGCAACCTAACGACAAAATCCTACACCTTAAAGATCTGTGAGAAAAAAAGTCCTCTCTACCCAGTAACCCTCGACAGTTTTCTTATGCAACGTACACCAAGCACAAAAAGTACTGAAAATGCAAGACCACGTTTGTCACACTTGTTCTCTGAAGAACACCTCCTTGAAAACAATTTAAACCAGATTCATGCATGCAGCAGCTGGATCAACATATGTTAAGCAGCTGCGGTTTAATTTTAGTGTTTTCCATTACGTTTACATAATTCCTGCGAAGTGACACTGATTGGATTTCGCGGTGTTAACACAATTTCGTGCAGCGTGTCTTATTTATTTTCGAATCCTTTCAATGATAATATTGAAACCGATTCCGCGTATTCAGGCGTGTACCCGGGTACGAATATATCACCCAGTCACAACGTCAACATTGTATCATTCACCGTTGCTAGGAATATTGTGGAATGAAGCGGGTTGCATCGGGCCAATATCCCTTTGACAGTACGCGTACGCGATGGTACTGCTTCCTTCACAAACAACAAAACGGGTTTATCTCGGGGGGACGCGCAGCGATGCCATCGGATGTGGCCGCGAGCAGGAAATTAAAAAGCTAAATCGAGTTTCCGCCAGGCGAACCGTTTGCTGCTGCCGGACACGGAAAGCCCCCCGGACCGGGTGAATGAAATTTTCCCTGCCATGGCATGGCGAAAAGTTCGGACACTTTTGTTCATATGATTAAAACACAAAATAGGGTTCCGGAAGCGGTAGTTATTCATGATGCGTAAAATGCGAATCCACTCTGAATGAGGATAATCAGTACAGAACGGGTGATTAAACAATTAATAGCAGTAGCTTCAGACACTTGAACAATAAATATTTCGCCCAACAATCCTGATTTCGGGATAATATTATTTTTAACTTTGCAAAGCATCGCATGCAACATTTTAGGTTTTGAATGAGAAGCTTTAACGCATAAATAAATTATTATTGGTATTTTCGCGTTTGCCGGTAAAGAAACCCACCCGATTCCCTCAGCTGAGTCTTGTACGACCTTTCTAACACACTTCTAACGGTATTTAAAAGGTACCCTAATTGATCTTTTTCATTCGTGTCCATTTGAATAGCAGCATCACGGCAAAATTGTGGGTTTTAAACGTTAAAAACTCCTCCGATCCTAATGCCTCGTACACTAATCAGTTCAAGTTAGTTTTACTCACTGTGTGGCATGCTTTAGAATATTAAATATTAAACATTACAAAATATCAGCAATAAGCAGCTTTCCAAATTGCAAAAGCAATTAAGAAAAAAAGTCGAAACGAAAAAACCAGAACGGGCGAAGAAAATGAGAAAACGGTATGGACAAGAGGAATCAGAAATGAGAACTGGACAGAGAAATCAAACAGAAAAATGGGGGAAAAGAAACGATAAGAGTAAGGATAATAGAATAAAGATATGAAAAACGAGAAAGAAAAGTGTGATATCAGAAGCAAAAGGAAAATTGGAATATAACGTGGAAAAGGGATAGAAAAAAAAGTCGAAATAAAAAATGAAGAAAACTAGGAAAGAAACGGAAACTGCATAGAAAAATAAAACAGTGAAATTGGAAGAAAAGAGAATGATAAATGAAAACATAAATAGGAAGTAAAAAAGGAACATGAAGATGAAAGGTTATTGATAAATTAAAATTGGCAAAGGATAAAGTAAAATTGGCAAAGGAAAATGAAAAATGAAAAATGAAAATGGTAACGAGAAATAAGCGAAGGAAATGAAAGAAAAGGAGAAAGAAAAATGAAAAAGGAAATTAGGAAAGTAAAATGAGAAAACGAAATGTAAACATATAAAATGGAAGAGAAAGAAAAAAGTAAAAGAATAGAAGCATAAATATTTCTTGTTTCCTTTACTTATTTTCCTTTTTTACCCTCCTTCCAAAATGAGAATTTTTCTCTCCATTTCAATCGCCCATTTTCCTTTCTCAATACTCTATCTCGCTTCCCTCTACTATTTCCATGAACGTTGTTCATTTTTCTTTTCCATACAACATTCTCTCTTCTTTATTCACGTTTGCCGTATACTTTCCTAACTTTCTTTTCCAATATGCTATCCTCTTTTTTAATCTTAGATCACTCTCTTATTTCTTTTTTCAAATTCGTAGTGTAATTTCAAATTCGAAGTGGCAATGAAAAAATGCGAACTGGGAGGGAAAACTGGAACAGGAAATCGTCAGATAAAATAAAAACGAAAAAGAGGAACGGGAGGAGAAAATGGGAAAACAATATGAAAAGGGAAAATCAGAAAGGGGAACTGAATGACAAGAGAAAGAAATGACAAAAAATGAATTCAAGGAGAAATGTAAAAAAGAAGAGAGCAAAACAGTGATGCAAAATGAAAGCAAGAAACGAGTAAGGAATGTATAAAAACCAGAAAGAAGAGTAATAGAAATTCAACATGGAAAAGGACAAGGGGTTACAGAAAAAAAATTAAATTGAAAATAAAAACCTAAATTAATCCACTTAGACTTCAGACCCAGCCTTTCTCATTCAATTTTTTATTTGTAAAAATAGATTTACATGAACGCTTCAAACCAATAAATGTATATTCACTCTTTAGGTTCTAAAATATTGATGTTGTAATCTTTACATATAAAAAAGCAGTCAAGTCTGTCTGTCTGTCTGATCCATATAGGCCCGAAAACTACCGAACCGATCGACGTGAAAATTTGTATGTAGGGGTTTTTGGTGCCGATAAAGGTTCCTATGATAGTTTGAGACCCCTCCCTCTTCTGGAAGGGAGGGGTCCCATACAAATGAAACATAAATTTCTGCACAACTCAAGAACAAACCTAGCAAATGAAACCGAATTTGGCATGTGGATGTTTTAAGGGGTAACTAATATGTCCATAATAGTTGGATAAAACACAAATTTGTGCACATCTCGAGAACTAATCAACCAAATGGAACAAAATTTGGCAGGTAAATGTTTTTAGTGGTAACAAATATGTACATAATGGTTTGAAACCCGACTCCCTCTTCTATAAGGGAGGGATCCCGTGAAAATGAAACACAAATTTCGCACAGCTCAAGAACCAATCAAGTAAATACAACCAAATTTGGTATGTGAATGTTTTTAGAGGTAACAAATATGTATGTCCATAATGGTTTGACGCCCCTCCCTCTTCTGGAAGTACATGTTTCTTCACAAATTTCTGCACATCTCGCGAACTAATCAACTAAATGGAACCATATTGGCAGGTGAATGGTTTTAGTGGAAACAAAGATGTTCCATAATCGACCTCAGACAACATTTTGGATTGTAAGATGGCAACTTCCGGTTTCTGGAAAACAGCCGAAAATGGCCGATTTCCACCCAATATAATAATATCCGGATCAAGAATAATACACAGGAGCTAAAATCGACCACAGATAGCATTTTAAATTCTAAGATGGCGACTTCCGGTTTCTGAAAACAGCAGAAAATGACCAAATACCAACCAATATGAGTTTTTCTTTAACCAGTATGCCGTTCAAATCCAGAAATTGTCTCCAAATGCCATTATGAAATCCAAAATGGCGCCTTCCGGTGTCGGAAAAACAGCAGCAAATGACCAAATACCACCCAGTATGGGTATTTCCGGAACCGTAATGATGCACTGGAGCCACAAATCGATTTCAGACAACATTTTGAATTGTAAGATGGCAACTTCCGCTTTCTGGAAAACAACCTGAAATGGACGATTCCCATTAAATATATATTCACAAACTTGTTCTATAATCGACCTCAGGCAACATTTTGGACGATTCCCATTAAATATGAGTATCTCCGGAACCAGAAAGATGGACAGAAGCTAAAAATTGATCACAGACACAATCTTGAATTTTAAGATGGTGACTTCCGGTGTCTGGCAAACAGCCGGAAATGACCAAATACCATTCAATATGAATGTTTTCGTAACCAGAATTACGCCCAGATGACAGAAATTGATTTCACAGGCAATTTTAAAGTCCAAAATGACGACTTTCTGCTTCTGAAAAACAGTCCAAAGTGACCAAATATCACCCAATATGAGTTTTTCTTTAACCAGTATCCTAAATACCATTTTGAAATCCAAGATGGCGACTACCGGTTTGTGAAAAACAGCCTAAAATAAACAAATACTATCCAATATGTGTATCTCTGGAACCAGAATGTTACAAGGAGCTAACAATTGACCTCAGGCACCATTTTGAATTGCTAAATGGCAACTTATAGGCAACAGTCGGAAATGACCGAAAAATATTCAATATGGATATTTCCGTAAACGTGATGATGCATAGAAACCAAACATTGACCCTGGACAATATTTTGAATTTGAAGACGACCACTTTTAGTTTCTGGAAAACAACCAAAAATACCTCCCAATATGGGTATTTCCGGTGTCAGATTGATGCCAGAAAGTCTGCTGATAATGACAGAATACCACCCAATATGAATATATTTAGAATTAAGGCGATGTACAGAAGCCAAAAGACGAGGATGTTGTTATTTCGATAAAACCAATCATTTCAAACGATTTGTTATTTGAATTTGATCATATCCTAGGGCCGATTCGTCGTGCATTTGCAGACTTCAAACAAACCGCAAGGAAGCAATGAACTTGGAACGTTCAAATAGTATGACACCACATTTAAATTATGTTGAGGCCACATATATCGATCAAAGCAGGTATAGTTTTAAATAGTCTTTGAATTTCTCTTCTTTCCATAACTTTTGAGCCACATATCAAATTGTTATGAAGTTTGTTATTTGTAAGTTTGAGAGATGACCTGTTCGTATGACACTAGTTATGTTCAAATAAGTCGTGTAATCTTTGAGATAATAGACTTTCGTTGTTTTATTAACAATTTACAACATAATGGTTGCTTTAGTTCGATTATAATCAAATGAAATGGGAACGTGTAGGCCTGCCAAACTTTGAAACCACGTGTTCAATCATAATTCATCAGTTAACCCTTAAGCCCGCTCATCTGATAATAATAATCAAATCGGTTGTGTAGTTTCTGAGATAATGAAGTTTCGTGATTTTCACAAGTCGGCTCGTTACAAATGAAGTCAATAGGGTCTTCTGAGGCAGCTAGACCATTCATTTGACACTAATTTTGTGGAAATCGGGTCGGCCTTCTCTGAGAAAAGTGAGTGAGTCCAAGTAGTCTTCGGAATATGTTCCTTTGCATAGCTGGATTTCACATTTTTAAACATAACAGGCAAAGTAATAGTCCGATTGCAAAACAAATCAATAAGGTCTTATGGGGCAACTAGACATTCCATTTGACACTGATTTTATGAAAATCGGTTCAGCCATCTCTGAGAAACATGAGTGAGATTAAGTAGTCTTCAAAACACGTTTCTTGTCATAACTTTTAAACCACAAATTCAATCTTTATGAAATTTAAAAGTTAAGGGTATTTCAGGTAGCCCGTTCATTTGAAACCAATTTTGTTCAAATCGGTTGTGTAGCTTTTGAGATAATGATGTTTCATGATTTTTACATTTTGATACATAACCTTTAAACTAAAAATCCGATTACAATGAAATTTAAAAGGGTCTTATGGGACATCAAGACCTTTCATTTGCTATTAATTTCATGAAAATCGGTGAGAATAAAAATCTGCACATACACACACACACACATACACACACACACACACACACACACACACACACACACACATACAGAAAATGCTCAGCTCGTCGAGCTGAGTCGAGTGATATATGCCATTCGGCCCTTTGGAGCACTTTTATACTTTCGGTTTTGCATGTGATTGCTATACCTTTCTAGGAGAAAGGCAAAAAGGGAAGGAAGGAAACGGAAATTTGAAAGAAAAATAAAAAATGGAATGAAATTGAAATTGAAATTGGGAAATAGAAAAGGAAAGCGGAGGAGGAAATAGAGAAGGGATATTGGTAAAGAAAAATAAGCAAAGAACATGCAAAAAAAAAATTAAAACTGACAATGGGAAATGAAAGAAGAAAATTGTAACGTGAAATGAAAAAGTGGGGAATGAGGAAGGCAAACGGGAAAAGAAAATGGAAGAATGCAAAAGGAAATTGCGAAAAAAAATTTAAAATGAAAAAAGCGAAATGAAAATGGGAATACAGGTCGGACTCGATTATCCGGAGACTCGATTATCCGGGGGCTCGATTAACCGGGGCTCGATTATCCGGAGAAAATGGTTCGATTATCCGGAGTATTTTTTTTCCTTTATTTTTATAACGTACTTTTGTCTTCCGGGTTTTCGGGAGGTTTGGGTTGTTCATAATTGTAGCGGTAAAAGCCCCGTTCCGCTTAGGCAGGTCGTTTTTGGCAGCTTTCTCGTCGTTCCTTCAACCAATTTTCACTCAATAACCTCTTAAAGCAACGTATTATCAATTCTTGTTGCCAATGAGGACAACCGCTATTGGTAAATTGGTTTCGGATTTATGGCAGGAACATATTCCTGTAATATAATGGCCATGATCATTGCAGTACTTAGAACCACAAGCAGGCCTGTCCCGGTTCAGTTCCGGATACTGCGAATACAGTTACGGATACGAATTATTGAACCAAAACTCATCAAGGGAAATTAATAACTTGAACGTGACTTGAAATCCGCAAAGTAGTCCATATCGAGCGCCTAGGTCGTTACAGGTCACTCAAGAGTTAGAAGCAAAAACATGAGTGTTGTTTTATTTCGTTTTTACATCTTCGAGATAATCTATATAACATAATTTATTATTACGTATATATGTATAACAAACGCCTACAAACAGTCTAAAGACAATTTTAAATTTTTTTCGTCGGCACACGCATTTTGTACAATTTATTATAAAAGAAAACTCACTGTTCTAGATGAGATATATTAAAAACTTAAATGAAAAAAATGGCTCGATTATCCGGAATGTTCGATTATCCGGAGCGAAATGTTTTTCAAAACTCCGGATAATCGAGTCCGACCTGTATTTGTATTTGTATTTTGTGTAATTCATCTGACAAATAAAGTCTTAATGAATAAAATTAGTCTAATGTATCACATATCAAATCCTATTTACGAATCGTCCAATTGTCTCATTGAAATCAAGCTGCTCTTCCACAGCCGTAAACGCTCGAATGCATGCCAAAATCGGCTCGTTTTGACCAAACAAAGTCTGGTGAAAGGTTGGCTGTAATAACGATGTATTCCGAAGAGTCCTTTAAGGTTCGCGAAAGTTCATCTTTTCAAGTAGTTTGGGGGCATCAATTGCACCGTACAAAATTTTCGCCACGAACAAAGTTTGTTGTAGTTTCCTTCGTTGTTCCAGTGTATCGAGAGCCAGTAGTCGGCATCTGTCAGGATAGGGTGGCAAACTATCGGGATTCCTCCAAGGCAGATTTCGCAGTGCAAGACGAATGAACCGCTTCTGGATACGTTCGATTCTAAGGCTCCAAGAAAGTTGATGCGGTTGCCACACGATTAACGCATTTTCTAAAATTGGGCGGACGAGAGCACAATACAATGACTTTCAGCAATGTAAGTCCGAGAAGTCCTTGGCAATCTTAGACAGGAAACCTAACTGCCGCGTTGCTTTGGAAATGATCGCTGTTCGGTGTGAGTCAAAACTCATTTAGAGTCCAGTTTAACTCCCAAATCGGACACTTCGGTGACTTCGGGGATGATTTTCCCTTCAATGCTATAATCAATGCTGGCCTAACAAGCCAGTCGTCGTAGGTTCGAGTCTCGGCTCGGGAGAGACTGTTAGTGTCAGTAGGATCGTAGCTAAATAGTCGGCTGCGAAGTCTGTGTATAAATAAACAGAAGGTCAAGTTCCGAATCGGAATGTAGCACCACGGCTTTGCTTTGCTTCGCTATAATCAAACAATATCGACTGTGATGTGCGGTGGAACGATATGACCTGACATTTATTGATGCTAATTGTTAGTTTATTCCTGCGGCACCAATCAGCAAACGTGGTTAGCGAGTCTTGTAGAAGCCGACAATCCTCTTCAGTCCGCACTTCAATATAGATTTTTAGGTCGTCAGCATATAGCAGCTTAAAACCTTTTTTCAGAACAAAGGCTGCGTCGTTAAAAAATAAAATAAACAGTAGCGGGCCGAGGTTGCTACCTTGAAGCACTCCCGAAACAAAACCGTCAGTTCCCGCTCCGTTAAATAGGATTCCAACCAAGACGTTAGTTGCGAAGAAACACCAAGGCGAGTCAGCTTGTGCAGAAGTATTTTATGGTCGATTTTATCAAACGCCGCCTTCAAGTCCGTATAGATTACGTCAACTTGCGCTTTCTTTTCCAGAGATATGATGCAGTCTGACGTAAAATTCAGCAAATTTGTTGTTACTGATCGACCTGGCATGAAGCCATGTTGGTCGACAGATATGTAGCATTTTGTCGCATTAAGAATTACCCTGCTCATTATTATCTCAAATAATTTAGAGACTGCCGAAAGACTTGTGATTCCACGATAATTAGTCGCGTCGTATCGATCTCCTTTTTTGAACACGGGTGTCATAAACGATTTCTTCCAAATACGAGGGAATTTTGCTTGTTCCAGTGAGCGGTTGAAAATAGAACTTAATGGTTTCACTAGATTACCAATACATCGGCATAATAAAATTGCAGGTAGACCATCGGGACCAGGTACATACGATCGCTTCAACTTTTTTGTTGCTGACAAAATCATATCTGAAGTCTCGGCAAACACTCCCAGATCAATGAGGTCGCTAGGAACGTTACGAATGGCTTCAACGATCTCCAGTTCAGAAGCGCAATTTGCTTCAAAAACAGATGCAAAATGTTTTGCGAATAACTGACTTGATTCTAAAGCAGACGCTGAGACCTGATTCTCAAAATATACATTTTTTGGGATAGCAGCACTTTTCCGCTTCGAATTGATAAACCGCCAAAAACCGCTAGGATTTGCTCTTAATTTTATTTTATACGTACCTATATAAAAGAAGCAAAATGAAAGAAAGAATAAAAAAAATAAAAAAAAGTAGAAAACAAAAAAAATATCTTTTGTTTCCTTTACACATATTTGTTTTTATTCCCCTTTTTGTTTCTCATTTTCCTTTGTCATTTACTTCTTCCAATTTCCTTTTTCAATTCACTTTTCCGCTGTCCTCTCCCATTTTTATTCAGACTTTTCTCATTTTCGTTATCCTTTTTCCTCTTCTTACTACATTCTCTCTGCATTTCTTTTTTCTTTTTCCGCTTTCCATACTACTTTACTCCTTAATAAAGTAATAAAATATAATATTGAACAAATTATATGACAGATACACAAAAAAAGGTATTAAGAAGGACAAAAGAAAAGCGGTGTGGAAAAGGAAATTTAAAATAAAAAAAGCAAAATAATATATGGGGAAAAAATATTTTTATAAAAAATAGAAGATTAAAAGAAAAAAGTGGGAGAAAAATGAGAAAATAACGATTAAAATTAGACAATTAAGAAATTGAAAAGTAAAGTTGATAAGCGGAGAGCACAAGGGAAAATATAGGATCGGAATGGGCAAGGGAACTGTGAGAACGCGTTAGGAAAAGAGAATGAAAATAAAAATTCAGAAATGAAAGTGAAAAATGAAAAAGTGAAATGTAGATGGAAAATGAAGAAAGGAAATGGAAAAAGAAACTGTAAACGAAAAATATGGCCAAAGTAAAATAAAATACAAAATAGGAAAGAAAATGGGAGAGGGTAGCGAGTAAGTATATTGATAAAGAAAAATGAACAAAGGAAATGAAAGACAAAACAGAATTTTTGTTTTATTTCACATAAAATCAAAATGAATGAAATGAGAAAATTGGGAGTTACCATTAGAAAAGAAATTGGAGGGCACGGTAGACTACGAGAGAACACAGCACACTGTTTCCAAAGCTAAGAAAGCTAGCAGTTAGAAACGATTTTTATTTTTCTACTTTTCGGTAAAGTTATAGCACATCTTAAACGAGACAACTTTCTTGAAGACATCATACTTCTATCTACCTATTTGAATGGACATTTTTGGAATTTTTGATATAGATCATCCCTAAATTTCTCAAACTAAATTTCTATTTTTAACAACGGCTTTAATCCGTTAATATTCAAGTTCATTAAGCAGACAATGTGTGCAGTAGGGAAAGCGAAAAATAAGCGAACTGGAAATATGATACTGATTTGGAAATATATACCGCATCCCGTGTCTGCTTAATGAACGATCATCCCTAAAAACCAATTGTTTTCAATTTAACTTTTTATAGTGATTTTCTACAATTTTTCAATGTTCTACAAAATTGTGTGCTATAACGAAACAAACAATTTCTTCGTAGAAAGTTTATTTTCATCTCACAAATTTATTTGAGCATAGACGATTTCTATTTTGTTCGATCAAATTATGAGTTTCGCCAATGATAATCATGCTATAGTTTTACTAGTATTAATTACGGTAATCTTAGGGCAATTAGCTAGCCACTTGCGTTTTCAAAAAGTGTTTCAAAACTGTCGAATCAGATCATTCTTGGGTTAAAATGAGAAATTTTAGGCTGTTGAAAAAAAATAAATCAAAAAAGCAACTTTCGCATTCGTCTAAATAGAATGTTGTGAAATATCTGCAGATTAATCGCAAAATAAGATCAATCTATCAATAAGGAACCGGTAGGCATGCACAACACGCATCTCAACTTTCATTTTTCACCTCAGGGAGTTGAAATAAGTGCAAGAAGTAGATAGAATAGGAAAACAAATGACTGGCAACCCAGGTCGGGGGGGTTTAGTCCTAGTAAAAGCCGTCCGGATAGGACCAGGTCAGAAACTCTACCATATGAAATGATTAAATTTCCAAGTGAAATGATACAGTAATTAAGAATGCGAATGGGTTGAAAAAGGTTTACAAAAACTGGCTCAAACGTCATCGTTTTAAATTGTCATTTTTGATTTGGTTGAAACTTTGCACAGCTTTGTGCTGTTGGTATTTTTTTTTTGAGTTAAGACTAATTTATGAGAAGGGTTCATATGAAAATGATGGTAATAAATATTTAAGAGTCAGAACGGTTTGAACAATAGCTTTAGATAATAATTTTGTCTATTCAAACTTTTTTTCAACAAAAAAAAAAACAAAAAATTTTCATATCAAAAAACTATACAAAGTTCGAATTTTCTAAAGACAAGAAAAAAAAATTAAAGCCAGAACGATTTGTTTCATTGGTATATAATTGGTATAGTCTATGGCAAAGTTGTTGACAGTTATTTCATCCTTCAGGAAAAAAATAAATCGTGTAATATAAAAAAAAGAAAAAAACATAAGAATATCATTAAACATTTAAAATTTAAAAAAACTTGCGTTTTGAGAATCTGTTTTTTTCTACGAAACTACATAACAATATCGCACGCTTAGCCTTGGGGCTAATAGCGGTCTCGATTAATTAAATTGGTTGAAAGAATTCGTTATCGATATTGTTTTTTGGCATATTTTGCATGTGTAGGATAAGTACAACGATGCACCGTGCCCCAGTGCTGAGTCGAGAAAATTTCCAGCAGCTTCCTCGAATTGATCGGGAATCACAACCGTGTGGGAGAGCTAGTCGACCGACATCGCTAACCACAGAGCCACGGGGACCACGAAACTACATACAGTTAGCTAAAGAATGATAGTTGACTGAAATTGGAGAAATTGGAAACAATAAAAAATGTCAAAATGAACGCAAAAAAAACTTTCACAGTTTTTATGGAAGGACAAAATTATAATCTAAAACTTCGCCGAAAACACTATACTGATTAAAAAAACCGTTTTTGCTAGAAAAATAGTATCATCCACATATTTTTTTATGTTCTTATGTTTAATTCTGCTCTAGCATTTGAAACCTACGTGCAATTTCACAAAAAAAGGGCAACCAATTCAATCGACCATCTTTTATTTGGCTGAAACTTTACTTATATGTTTCTATGGGCAAAAGATACCTTTTTTGCTAACCACAATAGACCAAATTGTCCACATAACAAGTTCGGAGAAGTAAATTTATAAGTACATAATCTATTTATAGATTTCAAAGCGGCGTACGATTCAGTCAACCCTCTAGTGCCCAAGTTAATTTCTAGATGGGCTTCGGTAAAATCACTATGACTCATTATAAGCACTTTCGAAGTATTTATAGAAGCATTTTAGAGGTTCGACTGAAGCCCGCCAAAAGGCGGCATTGGGCACTAGAGGGGGTAATCTCAACCAGTTATAGTATATAATGCTTGAAAATGGATTCCCAATTAAACACATCAAGCTGTTTCATATTACCTTTGATGGTTTCACGATAGACATCAGGATGTCCGGTGGGACTTCGAATCCATTCCTGACATTGAACGTTTTAAAGTAATCTTATAAACAACGCAACTGATGCAAATTTTTCAACAGCCCAATTTGCGAACAAACAAGACGATTAAACGCTTTTTGGTTGGCAATCTAAAAAAATTAAGTTTTATTATAAGTAGTAGGATTTATAAGTTATATATTTGCATCCAGACACGTTCGCAGGAAATGTTGATATACTCATTTAAAAAAAAACTGATCACATACTGTGACTGAGATTTATTATTGTGCCCTATAGGTAAATATATACGGTGCTATTAATTAACTTTTTTGAGGATGATTGATTCAAGAATTGCGTTGATTTTTGCTATTGATAGTAAACTCACGTTTATTGTGTAATACTGAGAAGTGAAAAACTCACTAAATGCCTTCATTGAAAGCAAGAGATCGTCAGTAAAAACTTTCTACAAAGCTGGGAATCATTCTAAATAAGGACTAAGGACTAAGGAATGATGATGTGATGAAATAAACCCGTGCGATTGTCTTAAATACCTACTAAGATGACTCACGCGACAAGTGGGCGGGGCCACGCACACGGTTTTATAGAAGAAAGTAAAAAAAGTATTAGGTGTAATGACGAATGTTGCGCGCGAAGTGCATTATTTTTCCGTTAACTGTTTAACCGTCAACGTGTTTCTTTTTTCAAAGTCTTATTCAAAACTTTGAACAGATCGCATGTTAATATTTATTTTCTAGAAACTAAACACGACGTACGCATAATAATTGAACTTACTACATTAACTGAAAAGTGCAACGTTTGCTCAGTAACTAACTATTCCAAACCCAAACTATCCGTGCGGCTAATGTTGCTGGTTATATGTAGCAATCCTTTATAGTGAATAAGCGGAGGAGGAGAACCATTTTGGAGGAAAACGTTTTATGAATAGGCAATCAGCCCTGCATGCAGCATCATCCGATTCATGACTTCTACGGCTGCCGCCACTGTGCTGTGGTATCAGTTTCTATGGCAATCTAAAATTGCCTACGACGGTCGGTGACAGAAAATGCCGAAATTGTTGATTTGGTAGAATTAACTCATGTTGAAAATGAAAATTGAATCACTGAATTGATGCCGTTCAACTGGAAATGATCTGGCCTGAATAGATTATGGCCTGTGTATGTGCACAAAATCACGAAACTAATAGCCATTCAAAGACGCGCAGAGTATGCCTCCAGGTAGGTGCGGTGGTACCATTTTCAGCCGGTTGCCGTTGGTTCGATTTACAGGCATGGATAAAAAAATATGCATAATCCAACTCGCCGCACCGGGAATTTGCTGTCGCAAAAATGTTCCATTCTTGAAGTTTTTTGGATGAATTATTTCCTGTGTATCCAAAGCAATACCGCAAATTAATTTATGTTCGCTGGTTGGAAAATGTAAACACAAATTTTCGCCAGCGCTTTGCACAGTGGGCGAATCGTTCGCAATCGACCAAAAATTTTAAATAATAATTAGTCACCAATTACATATATCTATACTTAGATACTATCAGAACAATTTTTTTCTATAAATTGTAAATCAAACACTTTGCTTGCACTAAATTTGCTGACGTTCACGCAGCAGTTAGAATCTTGATGACGTGTTAAATTAGGTGAGAAAAACCGTTTGCCATTCATTACACATTTAAACTTGAAGACGTCGAATGTGTAGATAGCAAACTGCTCTGTGCATTTTCTGGTGCTGTAGAGAGAAGAAATGAACATTAAATTTGCTTAGAACCCAAATGAATTCATGGAAACATAGTGCGTGTCCTTAGACATTACAGCTTTAAAATTATAAAACAGTCGCAAAATTTTACTCTTTATAAAAACAAATCTTCTAACAAATGTTTGCTTTGCAATAACATCTGAATCGGACTTGTTTAGTGATACCAAAAAGCAATCGAAAAGTTATGCATGAGAAAATTAAATAAAATAGAAGCTATTAAAGATCCAATATAAACCTGTTCACCCGTGGCTATCGGCAATATGCCAATGTCAAATTGTTTGCCTGCTCAAGTAATGAATATTTCTCCGTGTCACTGGCACTGCATTGCCATGCCAATCGTCGAATTCGTTCGTTTGCTTCAGTGGCCAACCTGAACAGAGCGCTCCCAGGTTTGGATTTGGAGAAACGAACAGTGCCGCTGCAATTTCTGTCCGCACAAATTGGAAAATAATCGAATTCTTGTGCTGGAATAAAGCGAAAACAAAAAATCAGTAATTCACGTGAGAATACTATTATGCGCTATGTTTACGCGAAAGCTGGTGCGAAACCACATTGATAATATGAATAATTGGGGCAATTTTCAATGAGGGGTGAAATCTTGAAAACAGCAAAGCAACTTTGGTCAAACGCATAATCATACGTTGATTTTCCAAAATCACCTTACTGATTATTGATCATAATATTGTCTTGATTGTCTATTTTGTTGATATGAAAAATTGTCAAACCTGATTCCAACTGTTATCAATGTATAACTCTGGAAAAGATGAGAAGATGTTTTAGTCGTGCTTTGTTCGACAAAAATCACTTCAATAAACAAATGTTTACCAGTAATAGTATTGTGTTACGTGTTTGTACATGTATTGGTGAAAGATTCACATGTTTTAAGCAGTTTTAGGAGTCGCCTGTGTATTGAGACGAAAAAAAAATTCAAACGTTCTCTATCTTTTTCTTAGCCAGCACTTGTTTCCAGATTGTAAAACTGAGTTAGCAAACTTCAATAATAATCAATTATTGTTCCTAATCGAGGGACACTATTCCAATCACCCCGAACCTATTCTAAGCAGTTTGCATCTGCTTTGCAGGGGGTTCTCCCGAAGTGGCGCCTACATGGCTGCAATTTTGGTAGATTTTTTTTGATTAATGTTTATTCAAAGATTTTTCCTTGTTTAAGACTATGTCATGTATTCTTAAGACTTATAGGTAATAGGAGTGTTTGTCCAAATGATCAAAATTCGGGTGTTTGAGGACCGTTTCTTTCGACTGATTAGAATAGGCGCCACTGCTTGAGCCGTTCCAATCATATATCTGTTTTCAAAAACAATAAAACTCAACTTTTGGTAGAAATGCTGAAAACTCATTATATGTATTGCATTTTGACCTTTGGGCTAACAACTATTATATATAATCACAGTTCAAACGTTTTGGGACAGTTCTATCATTTTCTCAACTCATTTTTTTCTTTTTTTACGCGGTGTCATACAAATTTGGAACGCACTCTCCGCGTAAAAAAAATCAAGCAGCCATATATTGTACCATACTACGATACAGTCATGGTACAAAATATGGTTGCCAGATTTTTTCCCTGTTAATACCTTTTCATTGCGTACAGAATCGTTGATTTATTGTGAGATATGCCTGAGTGCCTGCTGTATTCCCGATCAGTCAAAAATATCAGGGTTATAACAAATCTTGATATTTTTTTACGACCTTTTGTATCAACTTGGTCTCGTTAATAGTTAAAATATCAAAATCCTATCCTATCAAAATTATTACAAATTTTAAAAAGTTTTGTGAGGTTTCTGGCAGAAAAAAATCAGAATTAGTTAGAATGTACAATATTTTGTCAATTGAATAACAAATTTTGTTATAAATATACTTAAAAAAACAGTTTTTTACATTCAAGTGTATGATAACAAAAATTGATATAATTCTGTACTTTTTATCATTCTGGCATATCAAGAATATTACATGTTTTGTTATTTCTATCAAGTTTAGATATATTTGTGTTACACGTTTGATATAATCGTCTGTACGGGTTAACAATACCGCTATTTATATGTGTCATGCTTATTACTTATCCGTGCTTATGTGTTACTGTACTTATATACCGAACCTCGTTCCTCGTGGTAAATGTTGCCAATTATTCCTTAGAAATTATTGCTAAGAGCATTTTTATTATAAGATTCGAATCCACGACCTTCCGCTTGACAAAATGGACTCTCTAACCTTACGGCTACGCAGTGTATCATTTTTATTTCACGTTTGTTCACTTTTGTTTCTTTTTTGTTTCAGTTTTATTTCTCAAGTGTTTCCTTTTTGTTTATTTTTTGTTTCATCCTTGTTAGATTTTTGTTTCATTTTTAATTTTATAATATTCTTCCTGAATTTGTTGCTATTTTTTCATTTCTATTTAAAATTTGTGCCTCAGTTTTATTGCATTTTTGTTTTTTTTGTTACTATCGCTGTTTTATTTCGCCTTCATATTTGTTTCATTTATGTTTCAATTTCGTTTCATTTTTATTCTATTTCTGTTCAGTATTTTTCGATTATTGTTTTCTTTTGTTTCATTTTTGTTTTATTTTTATTTCATTTTTCTTTAACATTTATTGCTTTTTTGTTTTTTTTGGTTTAATTTTGCTTAAGTTTTAAATTATTTTTGTTCCATTTTTGTTTCTTTTTCATTTCATTTTTGTTTTAGTTATGTTTTATTTTTTTTTATTTTTGTTCAAATATTATATCATTTTTGTTTCTTTTTTGTTCATTTTTGCTTAAGACTTATTTCATTTTAGTTTAAGTATTATTTCATTTTTGTTTTTGTTTTGTTCCACTATTGATTAACTTTCGTTTCATTTTTGTTCCACTTTTGTTACATTTTCGTTTAATTTTTGTTAAATTTTCGTTTTATTTTTTCACAATTTTGATCCATTTTTCATAATTATTTCATGTTTGTTTCTTTTTCGTTTCACTTTTGTTTCATATTTGTTTTATTTTTGTTCCATTTTCGTTTCAGTCGATCGATAGAAGTGGAACAGTACACCGGTATAGTTTTTAGTCTAGCAAAATCCGCTGAAGATAACTGAAAAATAATAAAAAGTAGGTCGAAACTTCCGGAAATTTGAACCATTCAATCTATTTCTTACTGATTAACGTCGATTATCCAGCGTAAATAAGTTTTTGATTCATTTTTGTTTTATCTTGGTTTCAATTTTATTTTATTTTTGTTTATGTATTGGTTAATTCCCATTTAATTTGTTTATAATTTCTGTTTCAGTTTCGTTTGAATTTTTGTTTTATCATTGTTTCTGTTTTTTCATTTCTGTTCATTTTTGTTTCATTTTTATATCATTTTCGTTTCAGTTTTGTTTTAGTTTTGTTTCTTTTTTGTCTAGTTTTTGCTTTCTATATGTTTCATTTTCATTTCATCCTTGTTTTATTTTCGATTCATTTTTATCTCAGTTAGTTTTCGTGTTAACACTCCCAGCTGGTCTCGAGGTATGATGCTGGCCTAACAAGTCAGTCGTCGTAGGTTCGAGTCTCGGCTCGGGAGAGACTGTTTGTGTCAGTAGGATCGTAGCGCTAGCCCCGCAATTGTCCTGTACACTTAACAGTTGGCTGCGAAGTCTGTGTATAATAAACAGAAGATCGAGTTCCGAATTGGAATGTAGCACCAAGGCTTTGCTTTTATAGTTTGTTTTATTTCATATTTGTTCATGCTCTGTTTCATTTTTGTTGTATTTTTGTTTAATTTTTGTTTTATATTTTTTTCATTTTTGTTTCTCGATTGTTTCATTTTTGTTTCTCTTTTATTTCATCATGTTTCAGTTTTATTTTATTTTTCTTGTAATTTTGTTTCACTTTTGATACATTTTTGTTTCCTTTTTCGTTACATTTTTGATTCACTTTTGTTCGATATCTGTTTTATTTTCCTTTCATTTCTGTTTCTTTTTTTACTTAAGTTTCATTTTATTTTATTTATGTTTCATTTTTCACTACACTCTTCACTTTTTATTCACTTTCACTATTTAATTCTATCACTTTTCACTTTTCACTTGCAAATACGTATTTCGGCACTGACATAGTGCCTTCGTCAGTGCTTATTTGGACTGTCCAAATACTACAGTCCAAATAAGCACTGACGAAGGCACTATGTCAGTGCCGAAATACGTATTTGCAAGTGAAAAGTGAAAAGTGATAGAATTAAATAGTGAAAGTGAATAAAAAGTGAAGAGTGTAGTGAAAATTTTTCTATCAAGACGCTCGAACATAAGTGAATAAGTTTCATTTTTGTTACATTTTCGTTTTATTTTTGTATCATTTTTGTTTCGTATTTGTTTCATATTTGTTTCATTTCTTCTCATTTTTGTTTCTTATTTTTTTTTATTTTTGTTCAATGTTTGTAGCACCTTCATTCTTGTTTAATTCTTGATTAATTTGGTTTCATTTTAGGTCATTTTTATTTTTGGCAATTTTGCAATAACTTTTTCATTTATGTTTCGTATTTATTTTTGTTTTTCCTCATCGTTTAGTTCTTGTTACAAATTTATCCCTTTGCTTTATTTTTTTTTCAATATATGTGTCATTTGTATTCTAATGTTGTTTTATTTTTGTTTCACTTGTGTCGTTTTCATCATATCAGTTTAATTGTTGTAATTATTGTTAATTTGATTGGTATGATGTCTTCGGCAAAGTTATGGACAGCACTTTTGTCGTTTTAGAAACAATATGCACCATTATTTTTGTTAGTTTTTTTAAATCTTTTTTCATTTTTGTTAATTTCTTTTTCTGTTTTGTTTTGTTTTTGTTTGATTGTTCCAATTTGGTTACATTTTTTGTTCATTTTTGCTTTAGTTTTATTGCATTTTTGTGTTTTTTCAACTATCGCTGTTTTATTTTGCCTTCATATTTGTTTCAATTTCGTTTCATTCTTATTTTATTTCTGTTCAGTTTATTTTCGATTATTGTTTTAATTTAATTACATTTTTGTTTCTTTTTTTATTAATTTTGTTATATTCTTGTTTTAGTTTTGTTTTTAATTTTGTTTTATTTTTATTTCATTTTTGTTTAACATTTGTTGCAATTTTGTTTTTGTTTTGTTCATTTTGGCTTAAGTTTCAAATCATTTTTGTTTAATTTTTTTTTTGATTTCATTCCTATTCCATCTTTGTTTCAGTTTTGTTTTAATTTTGTTTTATTTTTGTTTGATTATTATTTCATTTTTGTATCTTTCTTGTTCATTTTTGCTTTTTTCAAGTTTTATTTCATTTTTGTTTGAGTATTATTTTATTTGCTTTCTTTTCTGCTTCTATTTCGTTCCATTATTGTTTTACTTTTGTTTCATCTTTGTTTCACTTCTGTAACATTTTTGTTTAACTTTTTTACATTTCATATCATGTTTGTTTTTTTTTTCGTTTTAGTTTTGTTTCATATTTGTTGTATTATTGTTTCATTTTTGTTTCAGTTTTATTCCAGTGATTTCTATCGGTCGATTGATAGAATTGAAACAGTATGCCGGCATAGTTTTTAGTCTAGCAAAATCCGCTAAAGATAAATATAATAAAACAGTAGCTCGAAACGTTCGGAAATTTGGACCTTTCAATCTATTTCTCACTGATAAACGTCGATTATCCAACGTAAACAAGTTTTTGATTCATTTTTGTTTTATCTTGGTTTCAGTTTTATTTCATTTGTGTTTATTTTTTGGTTCATTACCAATTCATTTGTATATAATTTCTGTTTCAGTTTCGTTTGAATTTTTGTTTCAGTTTTACTTCGCTTTCTTCATTTCTGTTTCTTTTGGTAATTGTTTTATTTTTATATCATTTTTGTTTCAGTTTTGTTTCTTTTTTGTCTAATTTTTGCTTCGTAAATGTTTCATTTTATTTCATTATCGTTTCATTTTCGATTCATTTTTATCCCAGTTAGTTTTCGTTTTTGTTTCATAATTGTTTATTTCCTGTTTCATTTGTTTGATTTACGCATCGGTTATGTTATATTTCTGTTTCCTTTTTTTCCGTTTTTGTTTCATTTGTTCCATCTTTGTTTCATTTTTGTTTTATTTTGGTCTTATTTTTGCTTCATTTTTCTCATTTCTATTTCGATTTTGTTCATATTTGTTGCATTTTCGTTTCAGTTTTATCTCAGTTTTCTGTTTTAGTTTTGTCTCGTTTTTGTTTCATTAGCATTTGATTTTTGTTTCATTTTGGTCTCATTTTTGCTTCATATCTTTTTCGTTTTAATTTTGCTTCATTTTTATCTCAGTTTTGTTTGGTTTTTGTTTCATTTCTGTTTAATTTTTGCTTCATATATTTTTGGTTTTATTTCATTTTCGATTCATTTTTGTCTCAGTTTTGTTTTTGTTTCATTTCTGTTTCTTTTTTAATTTTTGTTATATATTTTTCATTTGTTTTTCATATACTTTTTGTGTTCATTTTTCGTTTTATTCATGCTTACGATGTGTTTAATATTTATTCCATTTTTGTTTTATGTTGTTTCATGTTGAGTTGATTTTTGTGTTATTCCTTTTTCATTTTGATTTTATTATTTTTTAAATTTCGTTTTCATGCCATTTTTTTTGGTTTCAATCTTTCATTTTTCGTTTCTTCTTAGTTTTATTATTGTTGTAATTTTAGGCATATATGTTATTTATATAATATTTGTCGGTGTACAGATGTTCCAATGAACTGAAGGTGGTGTGTGTGTGTGTGTGTTTACAATTCATCTCTCACTGGCCGGCAGTGCTTTTATGGAAAAAACCTATCTGCATCTATTTCTATTTGAAGCTGATTTCTACTTTATTTTTTTAATATATTACATAATATAAACATGCAAATATTTTTAGCCCTGGAGATGAAAGGTGACAGCTCTAGCGTTCATCCAACGACCCATTTCAAGAATGCCTGGTAATACACGTACATTCCGAGATCGCTTTCATAAACACTAAGCCCCGCATGGATACGTTGTTATATCTATTATACATAACATTGTATTCACACTTCCAGACTAATTTACATTTGTGGCTCGAATTTAATTTTAATTGATGTTTTTAAAACTGTTTAGAACGATCTTACCAACTTCTCCTTAAAGAAATTCCTCGCTGTTAATATAAAGATTCAAATCTGCCCAACTTTTCCGTGGCAGCTAATTCGTTTACTCGCCACCAAACGGCGTTGGCACTGCGAGCGTATCAATTTTCACTTCTTGGTCGATGAGTTTTGTGGCTGGTTCAAGTGATCCTCAAAAAAAAAAAAACACTTCGAAAATATAACGATACTTATTCTGTTCAGAGCGGTCCGTTGATGCTCTTCTTCACTTTTCTATATATCAGGGGATCCGGAACTTTGCGGTTTCACCAATTGATTCATTATTATTCCGCGGGAAACAGCCTTAATCACTATAATTTTACGTTGAAGCAGAACGCGCACAACACTTAGTTGGCTTTGTTGCCAGTCCAGTCCGTTCCAATGGACTGAAGGTGGTCTATGTAAAGAGTGTATTGACGATTGGTTTGATATGAGTTTGGCATTTTTATAAGGGGTTTGTATTGTTATTCAATATAGTTCACCTGTCGTCTTTTTTGTTTTAAAATTCCGAAACACAATTTTATTTGTATTTTGTAACCTGAATTTCAATTTCAAATACTAAAATTTGTATAAGTTTTTTAGTTCGGGGTGTCGCGAGTGAAATGAAATTCATCCAAAACAAGCTGGCCTACAAGTGAACATTTGACCTGACAAAAAAACGAAATGAAGATGTGTACTTTTTCGGTTTGTAGGGCTGTTTTTTGCTCGTTTTCTCGTTACTTGGTGACGGTTCGTGCGAGAGTGAGAGTAAGCATGTGGTAGCGAAGTATTCTGGTGGAGAAGAAATCATTCAATAGCAAAGTAAGAGGCGTTCAGTTCAACATCCGAACCCAAGAAGCTAAGTTTTATTTTTTCCATTTAATTTTCTTGTCTGTCGCTTGTTTACTTCAGGTCCATTGGTCTATTGGTTGATTTTGTTCTAACTGCTCACTGATAGTTGTCATCTTTGATTCGGCTGTAAAATAACCCAATTGAATGAAATATTAATTGAAAAAGTTATAATAAAACTAAAGTCATTAGTATTTTAATGTAAGTAATGAATGGTGTCTAACTTCCCAGCTGGTCTCGAGGTACGATGCTGGTCTCGTCAGTCGTCGTTAGTTCGAATCTCAGCTCGGGAAAAGACAAATAGTGTCAGCGTTGGATCGTAGTCCACTAGCAGTTGGCAGTGATGTAGGGTGTCCCAAAAAATCGATGTTGCAAAAGTCAAGGTGCTCAACCCTAGATTGAAAGATAATGTTATTTATGGTATTTTTGTAGAACATTTAGACTTTATAAAAATGTCAATTTTTGACCGAAATATTCTTTCATATGTGTTCTGGAAGGTTCTATCTAAAAATTGTGGACAAAATTTACTTATTTGCTGAACTAAATCATGCAGAATTTTCAGAAATAACCCTGCAAAGGTAAAAAAATATATGGAAAATCGTGGGAATCAAACAGAATGGCAAAAAGTTCAAAATAGTTATTTCTTAGCTTTATAAAATCATTTTTTCATAAATCTCGGTGTGGGTAACCTGTAAACAATTTTTTTAGAAAGTCGAAATGTTATACTAGTTAGGGTTTTGAATTTTATTTTCAAACTTGCTCAATAGAGTACGCCCATCAACCAGTAGAGCATTGTACTTGGCACTTACACGGAAGTCAACAGAAATGAGGGAACAAAACAGAAAGAAAATGAACGTTCCACCATTATGGCCGTATATGTTCACATTGCAACTTTCACTAGACCAGACACTGGCTGGAATGGCACTTGATATAATTAACGTTATAGGTGTTGGTGTCGTACCCAGCTCCAAATTGCCAAAGTTTGTAATCGCTTTATGAGCACCCGGAGAGTGACGGTTCAGCTTGGAACTAATAGACCGCCTCTGCTGGTGTAGGGGAATTTGCAGAAGATTATCTTTACGTTTGTTACAAGGCTGTCTCTGTATCGATTCCGGGATGGAATCGCCCGGGTCGTTTTCGGTTACTTGAAGACGATTTATTCAACAGGGGCTTTATCTGCAGTGCAGACAAATGAATTGGACATTTTGAGGTACTCAATAACTTCGATCTATAAGCTTGCGTCGCGTAGGTTTAGTGAAGCATATTTTGGTAACGTTGGAGTTGTCCCACCTAAATCATTCGTGCGGCATCTGTGCGAAAAGAATTACGAGATAATTTATTACAATCTAGGAAGACAATACCGGAAAGGTTAGGAAAAACAAGTTTAAAATGCAAAAATGGAATTAGGTTCACAATCCTAGTAGTTATCCTAGTGGACGTTGATGATATTGAGTTTAAGACTGCATTTGTGTAGGATGTTTATATTTCACTACAGCAGAGTAAACAATATTTATTTGTTTTGAGGAAGTAACACAACATTGGATGTGGCTTGAATGAACTATACTGGATCACGACGAAATGCGGATTACCCATGCTTCCGTAGCAATTTGCTAGATAAATTATCAGCAACAAATTGAATTCTATTTGAGAATTGAAACCATATTTTGTATGACTTTTTTTTTGCTTTATTATATCAAACGCATTTTTCGAAAAACTAGCATAGCGTAAAAATATTAACGCATTAAAAAAAAATTAAAATAGGTTTTATTTACTGTTACATCAGTACAACATCACTCACTCACATTTCCCGGTATCACTTACATCACCACCGCTGAAGATAAACACGAAGCACCGATGCAACGTGTTTATCATTCCGAGGATTGTTAATGCCATTAACACCGGGTAGGTTCACAACAAAATAGGATTATTGTTGTATTCTAACTTGACCTGTCACGGGACAGAAGCAGTAGGTACCTCACTTGACAGTTTTTTTTCGTTTTTTTTTATTCCAGAAACACAAGTTGCTAGGGAATATTGAAAGTTACAGTCTCGTTCGCTCCCTGGTAGGACAACTGGCTGTGCCGGTTGTCTGAGTTTCCAGTTCACTGCCGCTATTGGCCTCTACTGGGATGCCGTTGTTGTTTCTGCTCATTGATGCACTGGTGGTAGTAGAAAAAGCAGGAACAGTAATGGAAGTTGTTGTCGTGGTATCCGAGCCTCGTGGCTGCTGACCACTTCCGTCGCTCTCACCGTTGCTGTCTCCAGTGGTTACTGCCCGGTTTCGGGAAGATGATTTATTGTTATTTCGCCTGTGGCAACAGTGGCACATTTTTCTCCACAGCTTCTTCACCGAGCTTCGAAAGCCGTGATGCCACCAGGCGTAGATAAAAGGATTCAGAAGGCTGTTGGTGAACCCAAGAATCGCCAAGGGGCTGGCAATGGCAAACTGTACACTGCGACACAATTCGGCGTTGGTTACTGGGTCACACAGAACATATATTGTACTAGCGATGAAATATGGGGTCCATGTAAGGGCAAAACATCCCGTTGTTAGTAGGACCACCTTAATGGCCTTCCATTTGGTGGGATGTTTACTGGTGATAGCAGCAGGCTGTCCATCATACGTCTTAGAGGGTTGTTTCCTACAACAGCGGAAACATTTCGTTGGTTTTGGGTGCGCTTCGGCCAGTGGCTGCTCCGAGTCTAGATTAGAGTTAGAAGCCGCTGCGTTGCCACCGCGGAACAATCGCAGATTACCTGACATCGCACCCTGCTGATCGCGGCTTGCTTTTTTCAGCTGAGACACCCTACGGAGGGCCTTGTGCAGTATGATACTATATAGAACAATGACGACAATCAACGGTATTATTCCGATTGTGGTGGTCAGAATGACCAGAGCAGGTGGGGCCAGCCGTATGAACCAACAGACACGTCCCTCGTCGGTGTCACCGCGCCATCCAAACGCTGGCAGGAAACCGATGACGAGTCCTACAATTAGATGAATATGGCTCAAGTAGAAATTTATACCAATAGCAAATCAGTTTCAGTGGTGCAATAAAGGGATGGAGTAAGGCATCCTTTTGCGCTGGTACTAACTCACCTAACAACCAGGTGGCGGCGATCAGCAGTTTCGCTCGGCTGGGCGTAATGTAACGCTGATACTGCATTCCATACACGATGTAAAGATATCGGTCGACGGCGATTAAACCAATACTGTAGACGGAGACGAGAGTTGTGGACACAATTAGACCTGTTCGGAGGAAGGTGGTACTGTGATTAGTCAATGACATATTGTAAATTTTACTGAGCAGGCATGTTGCTATTCTGAAGAGAGTGATGTCAAACCGAACCGTAGTGGTTTGGTAGAATAACCTGTGTGAATTTGACTTGAGCATTTGGATATTTGGACAGTTTAACAGACATTTTCTTAATTTTTTTCGAGCCAATAATACAATTTGGCAATAACAATTTTAGGTTGCAGTGTTCTCAGATAAGATACATTTGCATTTTAAGAATAATATTACATATTTTGGTAAATGAGCAGGTATATTTTGATTTTAAATTTGATAACTTCATCGTGTTCCTAGGAAGTTTTACTCGGCAAACATTTTTCGAACCGAGGTATTATGAACGAAATTTGAGTTACAGCATTTTTGAGAAATAAAGTAAAATTTTCTCTGGTATTTTCCTGCTGTTTGTGCTATCAATTTGGAAGAGTATTTTAAAACAACTGATTTATTTAAATCCACAATAAGTCTTTGTTCGAGACCACAACACCAACTCGATCTCAGCGGGCTAAAAAGTTACAATATTTGTTTTTAATATTTTAGAATAAAAAAAGACCTTTCAGGGGCCAACTTATTTTTAATTTTAACTTACTTAACGCAAGGTGGCGAACAAACAAAAAAAAGGCCCAACCCTGTCTTTCCGTCTGACTCAGGACTAGGGGAGGGGGCACAGTGGTTTAAAACGCGAAAAACGTGATCGTCAGCCTTTTGAGTATAAAAATACCATTTGAATGCTACAGTGTATTCGACAAAGTTTTTGTAAATAAGGGGGGTGTAAGTTAAGGGTTTCTGTTTCTGAGCTGACATTTTCTTTTCAGAATTTAAGCATTGAAAAGCGTCAAAGAATGTTGCTAATTTTGTTAAAAATAAACCTTAGCATTTGCATACACTAGTGACATAACAATTATTTTAGGAAAAAAATCAATTTTTTGCTATTTTGTATGTTTTCCAAATAATGCACGGTGCCGTAAATATACATGCTATTCGTACTTTTTAATGGTAAATCAAAAATCTTTTCGATTTTGTACATCTTTTAAGAAAAAAACATGAAAAAACGCTGAAAAAACCAAAAAAAAAACTAATTTTTTCACCCACGCCCAAGTCTTTAAGAGACTGCAAGAAACTAGTGAAACCACCTGGGGAAGCTAGTACTAGACCCCGTCTTCCGAGTGAAGACTGTTGTTTTTGCAGCTTTTCGAAAAATTTAATTTTGGAAAAGTGCATTTTTTTATCTAAAATGTCCTAAACCCTATGAAAAAGTTGAAAATTTTCCCAAGGCATGTTCGGCAGAATGATGTATTTTTTTAAATATGAAAAAATGTCTAGAACATAGAAGGTCTCTGAAATCACTTCAGAAAAAGTAATTTGGTATTTTTCGATTTTTAGAAACTTTAAGGATGTCTGTATTCAAAACTACCTGTATGTGGTCGTTTTACAAGAGATAAAACCAAAGTGTCTTCAGCAAAGTTTTTTTACATAAAATTGTCTACAACTTTGCTGAAGACTTCGTTTTGATTTGATGAGTAAATAAGAAAATAAAATTTTTATCTCACTTTTAGGTGAATTAATCAAAAATTTATTCACATCAAAAGGTGCCCCTTAAGATCTTTGTTAAATATACTGCAGCATTTAAATGGCATTTTTATACTCAAAAGACTGACGATCGCTTTTTTCGCGTTTTATACCACTGTGGAGGGGGGGGGGGGGAGGGGAAGGCTCGTGTCGAAAGAGGCATTTGCCCCCTTTGTCTCCACCCCTTGAATCCGGGCGTGTCTGCTATAAAAAATGAAGGTCTGATGTTGTTTTAAAGGTTCAGTGAGAATGTCAGAGGTATAGTGGTATAAAATATGAATTTTAACGCAAAAACCTTTTTTTAAAACATAATTGAACATAATCAGATAGCTCAGTAACATTTAGAAATAGGTACCTAGTGTTTTTAGCAAAGTTTTTTTTGTTATGTTATTGGAAAACTTTGCCAAAGACGGCGATTAAATTGATTTTAAGAGATTTTTAGAGAAAATATTTTTTCTATCTCACTTGTAGGTGGATTCGTCACGGATCTGTTAATATCCAAAGAATGGTATTTTTTTACTCTAAATCTTTCCCGAAGGCATTATTGTTCTGAACTATGATGTTTACAAGTAAATGACTGTTGACCGACTTTTTTAATTTCTGGACCACATTGCGCTGAGTGCCTCGAGTGATCGTATTGACTGACAGAAAACTGTATACTGATTTTTACCGTATAATTGAATAACCTGGTAGTGGACCGCTTCTTTACTGGGTTCTAACTATTTTAAGCAATGTAATGGTAAACCTTTTGGAAAAAGCGGGAGGAACGTGGTTACCGTAACATTCGCCTCCACTGCAATATGCTGTGAGTATTCTTGAAGCGAAAGACTTACATTGGCCTGCCATGCCAATCTCTAGGTAGGAATTGTGACATATGAGGGGGGGGGGGGGGTTGAAACAGTTACGTAGCTGTGATTTTCATTCAAAATCGAATTTTTTTGGGGATTTAGCGTTACGTAATTTTAGGGGGGGGGGGGGGAGTCATATTGAACGTTACTGTTCGTTACATGGGGGAAGAGAGGGGGCTCAAAATCCGGGTTTTTAGAGTTACGTTATTTGTGTACGACGCCTAAGGATGCTTTAAACCGGAATTTGCTTACAAAACTTCGGATTAATAATTGTTTTCAATATAGAATTTTCTTGAAAATATGATTGAATTTGAAATCAAAATATATTCATTTACCGATAAATTCAATTTAATTTTTCAAATTCAAAAATAATCTTACTGGCAACATTGCTACTTAAAATTAATATATTTTTGGATTCCTTGACTAGTTTTCTTCAAAAATAATGTATCGATTTACTCCTAGCTATAATATATATGGAACCATAATTAAAAATCACAAGTGTTGTGTGTAGAGCCACGACCGCAAGTTTAATATAGAACTACATTAAACTGTGGTTACAACACTTGCGCTGTTGCACTCGAGAATGATCGCAATAGATATGAACGAAGTATCCTTTATAATTATTATTCGAAAGACTATCTTATTATCAATGTTATAAACTTCTATCCTACACTTATAAATGAGTTTTTGGAAATAATGGTCGTAATAAAGGGTCGGCCTATCAATACTACTTTACTTTTACTCTTTTTGCAACAGTCCTTCCTAATGGTCCAATGGCCATTTTAAGCTGTGTTCTAGATATCGGAAATTGCTACTTTGAATTTCAAAATGGTTCCTGGAGTCGATTTCCGGTTTCTGGGCATCATCTCGGTTCCAAAAATACCGATATTGTGCAACACTTGGCCTTTTTTATCATTTTCCAGGGACTGGAAGTCAATGTATTGTATTTCAAAGTGGCCATCAATTGACTCCAGATTTTTTTTAAGTGTCACCATATTGTTTCCAGAGGTATTTTTTTAGTGTTGGACAAAAGTTATTGTTTTTGATCACCGTCAAATGCAACAATGAAAGTAATGTGGCGAAGTTCTACGTCGATTAGCAATCGAGGTTTTGCACACAACCCTCCTGTTATTCGATTAGATTATGGTACTCAGACCTGTTTTGAACAGAAAGAATTGATGTTCGTTAAAGACAAGAATCACTTGACGGATTGAAGCGGAATTCAATTTGACTCTCGGTTGGATGCTGCTGCTGGTTGATGTTACTTCTTTGGCATCCGATTGATGAATGACGAGAATGCAGTTGGCAGAATGAAACGGAACACGTGGTAGCAAAGAAGATACGAGGTGTAAAGGTAATATTTGGTACATTTTTGCGATATCTGTGTATGGTAAGCGTACACGTGGTTGGTTGAATGATATTGATTTTGAATTAAATTTGGACTTTTTGATTGTTTTTATAAAATAATAAATCTTATAAAATACATCGCTATACATCGCTATACCTGATTTTTACATCGCTATACCTGATTGAAATGTTACATATAAAACGTTTCACAAGATGCGAGAGAAGTTTGAAAATGGACCCTTAAAGAAAGACGTAGTCCTACGTCGAAAAACGAAATGCAACCCTAGCCTCCTTTACAAATCCAGTTCTGAGTGTACGGCAGGAGAGAAGAATCGATCATCGCTAGTTGAGCAATTTGGTTTTCAGTTGGATCGATAATATCTTAATATTATATCACCAGAATAGTTTCTGGAGCTACCAAAAAATCTTCCGCATCATCAAAAAGTATCAGAGGAAGGAGCGAGGGATAGTGGAAACCAGGCTTCATCCATTCTTTTGATTTTTGCTCACATTTTCTCTTCTGCCTGTCAAACGCCTAGAATGAATAGACTTTCTTAGTGAGTAACTAACCACTAGGGTGCCAATCATCGTATGGAAAAAAAGTGAACCCTATACCCTATACAAAATGTTCACCAGTCTACGTGAAATTTCGGTTTTCGAAATTTTTTTTTGATGCCAAATGACCTAAAAACGCATGAAACGTCGAGAATTGGTGTCATCTGAAAAATTTTTTTTTTGCAAAAATCGACTCTCTGGGACTTAGTCGTTTTTTCAATTGTGGAAGGCGGAGTTTGAAACAATAAAAATTTTTCTAATGAAATTGATCGCTAGTCTCTCAAAATAGCCTGTATAATGATATACACTATAACTAGCAACGTATACATTATGTTTCATTAGGGTGGTTCATTTATTCGACATAGGGTGGTTCATAATATCGTGTGAAAATGAAAAAAAATCACTGTTCACTGAATACCAATAGAAAAATTCCTGAATATATAATATTTGTTATATCATTGTCGTTAGGGTGGCAATATTGAATTGGAAAAAATACCATGTAAAATGGCAAGACATTACAGAACAAATTTACAAAATGTTTCAAAAAACTACTCTGTGCAAAAAAATATCGCAACCAAAATCAAGATTGTGTCTCCCGGAAAATGTTGAATGTTTTCATGTCATTTGCAAAATCACACACGGAAAAATGTTTTCGATTCCCAGTGTCTTAAAAGTACATGAAACGGTGGAAACTGATGGAATATGTTTTTTTTTATTTGGTTTGAAAAATCTACTCTCTAGGACACTTGTACTTGTTCTTTCGAATGTTGTACCAGACAATTTATTTGTTTTATTTACCACAATAATGTCCTTTGCTAACACTTGATCGAACACACAGTGCTCTGGCTTATATAATCGGACAATAGACTGCATCGGTGTTATTCAGTGATAATGAGAGTATAGGGATCTCAATCAGATACGCAACACAATTGACTAGTTGTTTCTGGGTTTGCGTCATTTTGACAGTTCGACCATACATTTTCTGTCAAGTTTACATCATCAGAACGTGAACGTGCCCATTGGCTGAAACTTTGCACTTACCACCCCGTGATAATATGAGCCAATTTCGAGATATAACATTTTTACGAGAAATTAATTACGAAATTCAAAACTATCTTCGTAAAAATGCTATATCTCAAGATTGGCTCATATTACCACGGGGTGGTAAGTGCTTCTTACGTAGAGCTTTCCGAAAAATACGATGAAATGATCAAATTTAAAATAAAATTAGCTGCATTTGCCGAAAAATGCAAATTTAATTTTAAAATACAAAAATAATTTATCTGGCAACACTTCCGGTCAAAAATAATATTTTTTCTGGATTCCTTGGTTTATTTTCTTCAAAATTCACCTATCACTATTTTTCGGGTGTCTTACGTCTATAAATTGTAAAAAAATTAATTACGAAGTTTACAACTTTTTTCGTAAAAATGTTATATCTCGAGATTGGCTCATATCACCTCGGGATGATAGTTGTTTCTTATGTAAAATTTTTCAAGGAACACGATGAAATTATCAAATTTAAAATTAAAATCGCTGCATTTGCTGAAAAATGAAAATTTAGTTGTCAAATACAAAAGTAATTTATCTGGCAACACTTCCGGTCAAAACTTATATTTTTTCTGGATTCCTCGATTTATTTTCTTCAAAAATCATCCATCAGTATTTTTCGGACATCTCACGTTTATGAATTGTAAGAGAAAGAAAAAAGAGATTTTGAATAAAAACCTGTTTATTGCAAAGTCACGCGACTTTGCAATAAACAGGTCCTACAGAGCGGGGGGTATTCCAATCGACACCAAATTTGAGATTTTTCCAAAGTGACAGTAGATGAATAATTCTCCCAACTTTGAGCAAAATCTGTGGTGGTCGTGTCCAAGTTTGTGCTTTTTCGTGGTCACTTCATGTGGAATGACCCATATAGAGTGCTCTATTGGAAACGGTTGGTTTGATTGGCATATTGTCTTCGGCAAAGTTGTAGATAATATTTTGTCCTTCCAAAAAAAAAAACATGCCTCAAAAATTCTTTTTTTTAAATATTTTTTTTTATAAAATGATAACTTTTTTTCTTGATTTCTAAATGATTGGACTGGTTTCATTGTTTTGGTTTTATTAGAAAAATCAGATTTTTAAAAAATGAGCTCTTTTGAATAATTAATTAATTTTTAATTATTCTTCTAACTTTTTTTTTTTTGAATAAATAATTTTTTTAGTGTATTTGTTTTTGGAAACACAGAATTATTATCTACAACTTTGTCGAAGACGTCACACCAATAAAACGAACCAAAGTTCTCTTTTTTATTTTGTACTCATTTTTCACAACATTATGAACCACCCAATGCCGAATAAATGAACCACCCTAATTAAACATAATGTATTTGATGTGTGTATCATTATGCAGGCTATTTCGAGAGACTAGTGGTCAATTTCAACAGATAAATTCTAAACATTTTGAACTCAGCCTCCCACAATTGAAAAAACGAAGTCCCAGAGAGTCGATTTTAGCAAAAAAAAAATTCCAGATGACACCAATTCTCAACGTTTCATGCGTTTTTCAGTCATTTGGCAACAACAAAAAAAAATCCGGTTTTCAAAAAGTCCAAACTTCAATCGCTTTGCGCCACCCCATTTCAAGTCTGATTGAGCTGAAATTTTGCACAGGGTGTTTTTTGGATCGGGTGAACAATTTGTATAGGTTTTTTTTTTTTAAATACGAGATGACCATTTTCGCTGGCACCCTACTAACCACATTCAGTCGTAGAGCATTTCAGTCGCACAGTTTATTTTCACTCACAATCATCGCGTGTAGAGGTAAACAATTGTTTTCTCTCTCAGTTTAAGAGGAAGCAGTTCTCATTAGCTTTTCAATTACTAAGTGAGAAGTTGGCTTAAGAACAAAAAATGTAGATTTATGTTGAAGCCACATCCTAACAGATTTTGAATTTAATATTATAAAAAGATTGAAAACTCGTCATGGGTTGGTATCCTGCAGAATATTCGATTTTAAACTGATTTTGTCGTACTTCAGGGCGATTTGAACAGTAAAGAGTTTCACTGGGCTTATTTGCTCTGTCAAATTAGGAGCGTTTAATCGCCAGAAAAATTGATACTCTTCGCTTTCTCAATAGCAGATGGTATAATGCACACTGAATGTAAGCTCATAGTTGTTAAGAGAGAAGAATTGTTTTCTGTCCCAGCTGGTCTCGATGAACGACGTCCTTGTATAATAAATAGAGAGTCTAGTTCCGATAGTGGAATGTAGCTCCAAAGCATCACTTATTACACTTATCTCGTATTGGGAAATTTGGCACAGACATAACCAGATCAAAAGAACATGGAACAAGCAAAATAACCCCGATTTTCCCTAGAACTCAGTCGACATCATCATTATCATCATCCGTTTTCGCGTGAACTATCCACTTTGAACTAGGCGTTGGTCTGTCGTTAAGTTTAAGCGGCAAAATAACTCGTAAAGGCAAACAAAAAGAGCACATAAAAGCTTCTGAGACCAATTAATCCAACTTTCTACCGCTGCAATTGACTCACAGTATAGTATTTTTCTTGCCGAGAATAAATACCTCAGCTGATTCCATTCCGAGCGGCTGCACCTTGAACTTTCCAGCTCGGGGCATTTGCCATTTACCGTTCGGAAAGGTAATCTTGAAACTAGCATTATACCACTTACCGATCAAGATCGCACAGTTGTCCTCGCCTCGGATCTCCTTGGGTGCATATTGGCCGTGTATAACCGCGAAACCCGTCAGCAGGTCCGACGCGGCCACATTTCCAAGGAACAAGTACGTCGTGTATGGCTGCTGACCTGGAAGAAATAAATGCAGCAATACTTTACAATATTCACAGTAGGGGGAAAAGGATTCGATGCTCAGCTTGTATTACTAAGTGTACAGGCAGGCTGGGGCAAAAGTAGTTCCCATTGCTCACGGATAGCGGAGTAATGTTTCGCTGGGCCCACTCTTTGCCAGAGTTTTGTCCATAAAATGCATCATACATACATATCGTATTCGTACAGCATATGATTGGATTCTGTTGTTGCGTGTGCATTATGTATATGTTGAACCGTGTGGCATCTCATCCGGATGTGCATTTATCAAAGGAAGTCTGAGTTGCTCTGAAAGCTCTGAAAAGCTTCCGGCAAGTTGCTGTTCTTTTAATCAGAGACAATCTAATTCAGTATAGCATTTCGGACGGTTGTAACATTAGTAGAATATTTTCAAATAATTTGTGCTATTTTGTATTGCTCAGGTGCATAGTAATCGACAGTACGCTCTTTTTTCCGGCAAATAATGCTACAAGTAAACACTCTTATAGAAGAAGGTAGTGCGAAGCGTCGCTACCTACTTCTAGGAAGTTAATCCAAAATAATTATGCAACTCGTTCCAGTTTCTCCGATTACCGTGCAATTTCTTGCCAACGATGATGCAACTCGTGGCAAAGTGAAAACTTTGTGATTGGGAGGCAAGAATGTACGCCGACCGGGTAAAATATTTCAGCTCTTACCTGCCCGGCAAATACCGGACGCGGGGAAACGTCCTTCAGGATAGAATCTTCATGACGCACCACACTGGCAGATGAAACTAACCTTTTCGCAACAACAGCAAGCTGGAGGTAACGACTGCCAGATTAAGGACGATTATCAGCGTGCCGAGCAGCGGGATAAAGATGTCATACAGCAGCAGCTGGGTCTGCTCCGAGTCCGATAGCATATCGGACGATTGCTCCGGCAGGGCACTGCTGTCCTGTTGGTTGATCATTTGCTTCGATTCCAGCCGAACCGGGTGCAGCATCAGAAAGTACCTCACTTGCACCAGAGTGTCATTCATTGCGAATGGGGTTGTCCCAGGGCACAGGGCAAAGGGATACACAGCGAAGACAAACTGCAAATCGTTACGCAGTGATTTGTGTCCCAGTGAAGGATGAGGTCATTTTCGAGCCAGACGTGACGAATATCTGTAACAGGAATAACATAACGTTCGTTTTATCTATTATGGTAGTTAGCTGTAGTTGCTGGGCTGCAGAACATGTAAACTATGACGGATTATACCGATGTCGGATGCCGACTTCGGGGAGTAAATTATTGTGATGATATGCAATGTAAATCCAGCGCAGATTTGTTCTCTTCCCATGGACGGATAGAAATCATGATCGATTTTCGATACATTACGCATTGTCAATGTTTATTACGAGATTTCGAAATTAGTAATATCTTATTTCCGAACTAAAAACGAATTATTTTAATGTTTTTTTATGCAGTTTGAGTAATGAAAATAAATTGTTTTCCTTAGTATGAAGTGTTTGAATTAGCCAAAATGAAACTTAGGATGGATTATGTACCAAAAAAAATCAATGCTATGAATTCTGTTCAAGTTAGTAATTGACCGCTTCTTTTTATTTACTGCAGTGACCCTATGAACAACTAAGACAGGCTAAAATTTCAGCTGACTATTTAATAAATAACTTGTGCAGTGTCATGGCATGATAATGATGGCTTGTGCCCTTGTACCTTCAGAGGAAAACGGAACCCGAATTCCCAATAATTATCGTTGCTGGGGTGGCAATTTTTATTGTGAATTTGTCAACAAGGTGAGTGATGATACCCAAGTAACAAAACTGGTTTTATCAAAGTTTTATAGCGCTGTTTTGGCTGTAGCAAGCACTATCAAACTTTGATAAAATCAGCATTGTTACTAGGGTGCGTTATTCCTGTGTAGGGCACGGAGTCTATTTTGCAGGTTTTTGGGTACATAGACCTTTTCCGGTACCTGCCCAGAATGAAACCATCACCAATATTTTTGTTGACAAATTTAACATAAGAAATCGTGTATATCAGGTTATCCCAGCGGTGTTAGTTTGTTGTTAGTTTCCTACGCTCGAGTGCACAACATCGGAATCTCAACTCACGTTTTCACGCTAGCATTCACAAATTTAGTCTTCATTGTCTTTCCGATCACTGCAGCAAGAGGATGATTTATTGGAAACTGGATCAACCAGCAGCAAGTAGAGCTGTGTCAACTCGCACCGCAGCAGGCGGCGATTTCAAATAAAGGGTTTTTCAAAAAGAGTGCTACAAAAGTAAACCGATAGAGAAAGCAAACGACGTCAATTTTTTTGGCCGCTCTTTTGACATTTTTCATTAATAAGGTTTGCCATTTCATAATGTAAGGATACACGATATAACAACGAGTCGTGATCATTGAAATTTACTGCCGAAATTCGGAGTCAGTGGCCTCAACTTTAAGAGCGCAACGTTCAATTTATGGTCGTCATAAACGTCTTGCCAGATCAACAATTGAGCGTCTAGTGGAAACATTCAATCTCGACTCGTTGTTGGATAGTGTATCTTTTCATTATGAAATGGCAAACCTTACTGACCAGAAATGTCAAAAGAGCGGCCAAAAAATTTGACGTCGTTTGCTGTCCCTATCGGTCTTCTCTTGTAGCGCTCTTTATGAAAAACCCTTGTTTTTTGCTGCAATTTTACTCATTCAATGACAATCTTCTCTGGCGGACGGACCAGCAGAGGAAACGGGTATTTAAAAGAGGGCCAGCGATGAGTATGAATAGAGACTGGATGGCACCTCAGGACAATCATGATATTCGGTAGTTCGGAGTTCCTGATGTCCGTCCCGGTTCAACGATATTTTTCACAGATGGCTCAAAAATAGGTACAAAACTGGTGCAGAAACCTTCGGCCCTGGAAATTATGTTTCAGTGGCAATGGGATACTGGCCAACAGTGTTTCAAGCAGAGATTTTTGCAATCCTTGAATGTGCGAATGTGTGTCTGACTAGAAAATACAAACATGCAAATATTTGTATTTTCTCTGACAGTCGAGCAGTGCTGAAAGCACTTGATGCTTATAAATGTACATCCAAGATTGTCTGGTAATGTATTCTCACATTGCGACAGCTATGTCAAACAAATTCAGTTAATTTGTATTGAGTTCAAGGACATTGTGGCTTTTGTGGGAATGAAAAGGCAGACGAACTTGCAAAACAAGGATCTAACTCACAGTTTATCGGCCCAGAACCTTTCTGCGGTATATAAAACTGTGCAGTAACAATGGAGCTTAAACGCTGGGAGGAACAAAAGGTGATGTTCCCAATCAAAAAGATTTATAACACCAAACGAGAATCATTCGAAAAAGTTTCTAGAGCTTAACGAAAGAGCTCTTTGTACATACGTCGGCCTAGTAACGGGGCACTGTCTGAGTAGATATCATCTAAAAAACGTTGGCCGGGTTCAGGATGATATCTGTCGCTTTTGTAATATTTATTTACTTATTTTTTTATATATTATTCTATTTCCATCTGACCCTCTAGGTCTCCATTAAAGTTAGTGGATGGGGAAAAGCCTATTTGAGGCCATCCTCATGTAGGCATAAAAACCCGATCATCTTTTGTTAAACATACATGAAATTTTACGTTACAACAAGTCAATAACAAAACGACAAACAGTTCAAATCTAACACAGAATTAAATGAATAATACAGTGGGTCCAACTTAGTCATTACATAAAACATTAATCGTATTATTAAACAATATGGTTAATTATAAAATATTCGACATGTAAACTTTCTGAAGGAATTTACGTGACGGCTCGCCGAACTCGAAGAGCGAAAGCTCCACCACATGCAGCGACAGGTTCATTATATCCGAACAAAGTGCGATGTACATTAGGTTGAAGTAAACCAGCAGATCGAAGTGACCGTTGCGGTGCACGAAAGTTCAGCAAAGTGAGGATTCTCGGGGAGTCGACTTCGCCATTTAAAACCTTGGCCACAAACACGGCTTGTTGAATTTTCCTGCGTCGCTCAAGCGTATCAAGATTAATAAGGTGACACCTCTCGAGATACGGAGGGAGATTAACAGGATGGAAAGCGAGACATCGGAACATCTGCTGTGCAGTTGTGGTGCATTATTTGAACGCAGATCAAGGTTTCTTGGCAGTGGCTGTTTACAGCCCAGAGAGATTTGAATCCTGGGAAGGTGATTGGCTTCATAAACCATATTTCACCCGACTGGGAGCGTGTCGGTGCAGATATCTGATCACTCAACAATAGTGGTCATTGTATTTTGCAAGAGAACACGTATAGCAATTGACTGGGATATATCACAAAAGTTCACATCAATAGACAACGTAATTGTTTAAAAAAACCTAAATTGATCCACCTATCGGTCGGACCCAGCCTTTCTCATTTAAACTTATTATTTGTAAAAATAGATTTACATGAACGTTTCAATCCAATAAATGTGCATTCACTTTTTGGGTTCTGAAATAATGATGTTGTAATATAAGTATAAAATATGAAATTTGACGTAATGTAAATGCTTAATAAATAGCGAAATAATAGTAATGAGCGATACCGGGAACATTCAAATGGTACGATAGCACATTTAAATTATATTGTGGCCACATATATTGATCAAAGCAGGTATAATTTTAAATAGCCTTTGAATTTCTTTTCTTTCCATAACTTTTGAACCACATATCAAATTGTTATGAAGTTTGTTACTCGTTCGTATGACACTAGTAATGTTCAAATAAGTCTTGTAATCTTTGAGATTATAGAATTTCGTTGTTTTATTAACAATTTAATACATAACCAGTGGTGGGCACCGCTAACCGAACATTTAGCGACGCTAATCGCTAAGTCGCTAACCGGAAAGTTTAGCTCGATGATCGCTAAACGCTAACCGCTATACCCACATTAGCGGAATTTTCGCTAATCGCTAATCGCTAACTTATTAATATGTAAATAGTCATATCGCTATATTTATTGCTCGTGTTTTGTGAGATTTGGACCACTTTGATCTTTTGTGGTAAAATAAACGAAAACAAATTTTTTTGAGAGCTATTTACAATAAAAGATTCACAATGCGGTGTTCATACTTGATTTTGTAAAAACAAGGGGTAACAAAAGTTATTCAGCTTGCATGAAAAATAAATACCTTAGGAATATTTTCATAAAAATTCAATTATTATCTGAATCGAAAAGGTAAAACCAAAGTTGTCATAATTTCAAGCGCATTGCAATTTACAAAAGTTCTTGGTTGTCGAAAATTCAATCTAGACCTTGAGCTTGTTCTGAAAAATGCTCCTGTGGCTTGTACGATAACTGGAACTCCATTCTAGGGTGAAAAGACTGGCTAGCACTTATGTCGTAAAGAGAGGAACTCTAGACAATTGAGACAATTGAACTTTGTTTGAATGAAACATTCGTTCCAAAAGTAACTTTCGCAGTAAAGTATGTTCATCTTTCGAAGCAATTTACGTACGCCATCAGAAATTCACAGTTTTGCTAAATAGTTATATCGTCGCTTCTTTACAAAATTTAGCGAATTAGCGATTAGCGTTTCAAAGGCAAAAATTTTAGTGATGCTAACAGTTTCGCTAACCAGCTCAAAAATTAGCGAAATCGCTAAACCACTAACTGAATATTAGCGTCGCTGGTTAGCGATTAGCGAATTAGCGGAATGGTGCCCGCCACTGTGCATGACGGTTGCTTAGTTCGATTATAATCAAATGAAATGGGAACGTATAGGGCAGCCAAACTTTGAGACCACGTGTTAAATCATAATTCATCAGTTAACCCTTAACTAGCCCGTTCATCTGATAATACAATTGATCAAATCGGTTGTGTACCTTCTGAGATAATGAAGTTTCGTGATTTTCACAATTCGGTACATTACAGACGAAGTTACAGTTCGATTACAGTAAAATTCACTAGGGTGTCATGAGGCAGCTAGACCTTTCATTTGACACTTATTTCGTGAAAATCGGTTCAGCCATCTCTGAGAAAAGTGAGTGAGTTTATGTATTCTTCGGAATATGTTTCTTTTCATAGCTAGATTTCACATTTTTAAACATAACAGGCAAAGTAATAGTCCGATTGCAAAAAAATCAATAGGGTCTTATGGGGTAGCTAGACCTTTCATATGACACTGATTTTGTGGAAATCGGTCCAGCCATCTCTGAGAAACATTAGTGAAATTAAACAGTCTTCAGAAAACGTTTCTTTTCATAACTTTTGAACCACATGTTCAATCTATATAAAATTCAAAAGTTAAGGGTTTTTAAAATAGCCCGTTCATTTGATACCAATTTTATTGAAATCGGTTGTGTGGTTTCTGAGATATTGATGTTTCGTAATTTTTACATTTTTGAACAAAACCTCTAAAATAAAAATCCAATTACAATGGCAACTAGAACTTTCATTTGCATATAATTTCATTAAAATCGGTCCAGCCATCTCTGAGAAAAGTGAGTGAAAATAAAAATCTGCACATACACACACACACACACACACACACACACACACACACACACACATACACACACACACACACACACACACACACACACACCCACACACACACAGAAAATGCTCAGCTCGTCGAACTGAGTCGAGTGATAGGGGGATTAGGGGCATAATGAGCGCACGGGGCAAAATGGGCACCCGTCTTTTATGCGAAACTACGCATTTTTTAATACAATATGGTATGTGGAACTCCTCCGTAGTTACTACAGTATCTCTTTATGTAGAACAAAAGTAATTTGTCTGTTTAAAATATGGAAATATATTTAAAAAATCAAATTGGTTCCTGAATGTTGGAAAAATTATAATCAATATGACGTATGGGTCGTACCCAAATTTCACCATCATTGAAGTTTTGATTTTAAGCTATAATTAATGTTATAATCTCATGTTAACTTTAACTAATTCGATAGGGGCGAAATGGTCACCTTAAGGTGGGGTGAAATGAACACACCTCGTCACATAAACTTACCTGAAATTCATCTTAGTAGACTTGTGAGTTTGTCTGTTTCCATAGTCAGTGTTTGTTTACAGTGATGGTGCGAACATATATTAGAAAATCTTTGAGACCGAATCGGCCAGAAAAAGGCACTGCAGGTAGAATTGGCCACCATAAGGCGCGACGGGACATTCACGAAACAAGCCGCCAAGTATCACGGCATCTCGCGACAAACGTTGGCCCATTAGTTGTACTTCTACACAGGTTCAAGATATGTTCTATAAGAGTGCTCATTATACCCCGTGGGTGCTCATTATGCCCCAGTGGGGTGCTCACTGTGCCCCACACATCGACTGATTGCTAGATTTTGACGCATGAAACTAATTTGTGTTTTTCACCATTATACGATAAACTTTTCAATTTGTGAATAGTGTACCTTTAATTATAGGTAGTTAATTCAAGTTTTGCATTGGAGACAGCTCAAAATTTTTGTCGTTTTCCATGCTTAAATCAGCAACCAAGTTAGGGTGCTCATTATGCCCCTATTCCCCCTATATGCCATTCGGCCCTTTGGAGTACTTTCATATCTTCGGTTTTGCAAGTGATTGCTATACCTTTCTAGGAGAAAGGCAAAAAGTTAAAAAAATTATTAATTAGGAGTAAAATATTCGTGCTGAAGAAATAGCGAAATAAAAGAAATGACTTTGAATTTCGTACACTTCAATCACGAGCAGTACCGGGAACGTACGAATAGCACAATACCAAATTGAAATTTTGTTGAGGCCATATGTTTTGATCAAAGCAGTTACAGTTTTAAATAGTCTTTGAATTTCGTTTCTTTTCATAACTTTTGAACCACATATCAAATTGCTATGAAATTTCATACTTGTGAGTTTGAGAGACAACCCGTTCAAATGACATGTTCAAATAAGTCGTGTGATCTTTGAGATAATAGACTTTTTATAATCTAATACATAACGGTTGGAAAAAATACGATTATAGTCAAATAAAATGGGAACCTATAGAAAAGCCAAACTTTTCATTTGACACTAAGATCGTTGAATTTAGTCCAGCCATTTTTGGGAAAACGAGTGAAATTGAAAAGTCACCGGAACATGTTTCTTTTCACAATTTTTGAACCACGTGTTTAATCACTATAAAATTCATCAATTAACCTTTAACTAGCCCGTTCATTTGATACCAATATTGTTCAAATCGGTTGTGTACTTTCTGAGATAATGAAGTTTCGTGATTTTCACATTTTGATACATTAGTAACAGACCGATTACATTGAAATTCAATAGGGTGCTATGAGGCAGCTAGACCTTTCATTTGACACTAATTTTGTGGAAATCGGTTCAGTCATCTCTGAGAAAAGTGAGTGAGTTTAAGTAGTCTTCGGAATATGTTTCTTTTCGAAGCTGGATTTCACATTTTTAAACATAACAGACAAAGTAATAGTCCGATTGCAAAAGAAATCAATAGGGTCTTATGGGGTAATTAGTCCTTCCAAATGACACTGATTTTGTGGAAATCGGTTAAGCCATCTCTGAGAAACATGAGTGAGATTAAACACTCTCCAGAACACGTTTCTTTAAATAACTTCTGAATCACACGTTCAATCTTCATGAAACTCAAAAGTTGAAGGTTTTTTAAGTAGCTCGTTTATTTGATACCAATTTTGTTCAAATCGGTTTTGTAGTTTCTGAGATAATGAAGTTTTGTGATTTTCACATTTTGATACATAACCTCGAAACTAAAAATCCGATTACAATAAAATTCAATAGAGTCTTATGGGGCAACTAGACCTTTCATTTGCAATTAGTTTCATGAAAATCTATCCAGCCATCTCTGGGAAATCGAGTGAGATTGGGAGACCGTTACATATACACACACACACACATACACACACACACACACATACAGAAAATGCTCAGCTCGTCGAACTAAGTCGATTGATATACGAGATTCGACCCTTTGGAGCACTTTTATACCTTTGGTTTTTCCAGTAATTGCTATACCTTTCTAGGAGAAAGGCAAAAAGCTGACTCAGTACACTTTGAAAAATCATAGAAAATTCAAATTTTGTCGCAATGCTCCAAAAATTTGGATTTTTATACTTCAATAGTATATAACTATAGGAAAAATAAAATTGAAATGAATTTTGCATTTTCAATTTTGAGTCGATGGCCAGCGATTCCCCACTGTGCTCAGTTTCCTAAGCCACATACGTGTGCAAAGTTGCATTCAAATCAAAACTGGTCGATTAAATTTTTGCTTATTTGCACGTTATTTGAGGTGATTTTGCTCAAATACCAAATTTCAACTCGATTTCGCGTAAAAAAATCTTTCAAGTTTATTCAAAAATTTTAATCGTCTTGGTAAAGATATTATTTGACGAGGACTACGTCTTTGTTCTCTATACTGAGATGCATTCTGTAAAATTGGAAATGAAACTGGCAAATGTTGCGTCAGATTTCAAACGACAATAACAGCATAATCATCTTGTGGATAACGATAACAAACATGTTGTTGCATGGATAAAAGTTGGACAATTTTTAATACGCTAGTTATCATTATTGCTCCATTGCTATGTGGTGAAAATTGATAAAACATTTAAAGGACAAATTTAGGCAAACAACGAACCAATCACATTAGAGCAATCCTAGCACAGACGACGTGAACGGACACTAATCATTCTCTGTAATATTCTTTGCAGGACTGGAATTTACCTCAGTGCAGACAGAGCCACACTAATTTGTACACAACACATTTGCCATTAAACCGTGTGTGCCACTCCCAATACTTCTTTTGTGTTCTCTTCTCCCCATTCGCTCTTTTGCATTTCTTTCGCACCAAAAAAATACGACTGAGTACTCTTTGTGCATTTGCCGAAATGTGCGACACCACACATTGTGCCTCTTTTTTTCAATAGGGGAGGATGTTTTTTGATAAATTATTAATTAATTATTTACTGATATTTATTCAGAATTTTCATTGTGTGTTCTGCCACAAACGGTGACATATCAACACTATTACATATATTTTAAGCTTAATTTCATTAAAAGATTGTAATTGCTTCCGCAGTTAAGTGAATATAATTGTAGGAAAATTGTAAACCTACTTGTCAAGAAAAAAAAAGAATTCAAAATTAAACCTTAATCTAATCTTATAAAGTGAGCTAATCGTTGTAATTGATGATTGCAACGGTTTTTGTCGGAACTTATTTGGTTTGACATATTTTCTAATGTTTCCACATTAGTAAGCCTGTGTAGTTCACTCGTGCTAAACCAGCGAGGACGCTTCAATATAATTTTCAGAAGTTTGTTCTGAATCCTTTGAAGCATCTTCTTTCTGGTTGTACAACTACTTGTCCAGATGGAAACTGCATATAACATTGCTGGTCTAAATATTTGTTTGTAAATTAACAGTTTATTCTTGAGACAAATTCTACAATTTTTGTTGTCAATCAAAGAAATAGTTATCGGTTTCCGTTATACTCTACTAAATTTTTTGGAAATAAATATTGAAATTCAGTCCGCAAATATATATTTCGACTGTGACGTACAGTCTTCCTCAGTGCTTATGTGGACTGGTGTTTGTCCACATAAGCACTGAGGAAGACTGTACGTCACAGTCGAAATATATATTTGCGGACTGAATTTCAATATTTATTTCCAAAAAATTTAGTAGAGTATAACGGAAACCGATAACTATTTCTTTGATTGATCTCAATCACTCTGCTTAGACGCTCGTTATAGATTTTCTAGAATTTTTGTTGATAAGAGGATACAAACATTTTATATATTTATTGCACTTTGTTTGGATATTTTCAATGTGCTCCTTGAAGGTAAGATTTTTATCATAAATTAGCCCTAAATATTTAACTTGGTCAGACCATTTTAAGTTTGCATCTTAACAACATAATTATTGGTGGGTTTGAGAGAAGAAACTCTTGGTTTATGAGGAAAAATAATTAACTGTGTTTTTGATGCATTAGGAGAAATCTTCCATTTTTGAAAATATGAAGAAAACATATCTAGACTTTTCTGCAGCCTACAGCATATGACACGAAGGCTTTTTTCTTTTACGGAAATGCTTGTTTCGTCACAAAACAGAGATTTCTCACAACCTGGTGGTAAATCAGAAAGATCAGAAGTAAAAATATTATATAAGACTGGGCCCAAGATACTTCCTTGAGGTACACCAGCTCTAACAGGCAATCTATCAGATTTACTATTCAAATAGTTAGCCTGAAGAGTGCGGTCAGTCAAGTAACTTTGTATCATTTCCGTGATGCAAAGAGGAAAACGGAAATTGGACATTTTAGACCTTTATGCTTTTTCTATGTCTAGAAAGGCAGCTCCAGTGGAATAACCTTCAGATTTATTAGTACCTACAAATAATATTAGTAACTCTAAAGCGGGTATTACACGAAGCAAATATTTGCTATTTTTGGTACGCACAAAAAAACATCGTACCAAAAATAGCAAATGTTTGCTTCGTCTAATACCTGCTTAAGTAACTGATGAGTAGTCGAATGCCCGTGGCGAAATCCAAACTGCTTTTTGCAAAAATTGAATTTTCATTGATATGTGTCATCATTCTATTAAGAATCGTTCTTTCAAAAAGTTTGCCTATAGAAGAGAGTCAACTAATTGGACGATAACTTGATGCTTCAGCTGAATTTTTTTTTAGGTTTTAAAATTGGAGTGACTTTTTCCATTTTGAGGGAAAATATTCTAATTCAAAGCATCTGTTAAAAATTATCACCAAGAAACTTAAAGAGCTTTCGGGAAGTCTTTTGAGAAGAATATATAAATCAGTAATATAAACTGCGTTAAAGAATTACAATTTCACTGATAAGATCATTGAAATCAATATATAAGGAACAACATTTAATTATACATTATTGGAAATCTACTGACTAACGTTGACTTAAAGAATCTGAATATTTATAGGCAGTATATGAGTACAAATCAATTATACCACAATTAAAAACAAAATCGCATCATATAGTTCAAAGAGTTTTGCATGTATATGTGTTAATTTATATTCATAACGTCGGTTTCGTGCAACACTGGCACAACTCAAAAAACATAGTTTCGAGAAACGCGTTTGAAAATTTGCGTCGAAAATTTAGTTTTCGATTTTCAAGAAAACTTTGAAGTTCAAGATTACCAATCCTTATTTAACACCTTTGGGTCTATTCTGCACATATCACGTGCTCACGTTGTCCAAGTTAAAACCTTATTTTTACTAACTTTATGGAGAAATTTCGCTTTGTGCAGCAAAGGCACTTCTACTCATAACTCTGGAATTTTTGTGATTTTCGAAATGGGATTTCGTGTGATGTTAAGTTTAACAGTATTTGGCATCGTTTGCCATCAAAAACTCAAAAATGCAAAATTTTGAGTTGTGCCAGTGTTGAACGAAGCTGATGATATGTTAAATTTTAAATGTTCGGTATAGTTGTGCTGTTGGCTACCAAAAATTTGTTGTTTAGAATGAATAACAAATCCAGCAGAAATAATCAAGGTCAGGCTTCTGAATACTCCTCTTCGTTGAAATGTGTAGATGTAAAATATTGCTCTTGATACCAGTAGGCAGTAAACACGTGTTGCATATGCATGCAACTCATAGTTTTGGTTGATTTGATACAGCTCTTACGAAAAAAAAACAAAGGTAGCCATTTTCACAACCACGAACTTTTATAAACGCAATGCAAAAAAGAGCACTGTGATTCATGGTGCACAGTGAAAACGATAACTTACACATCTCCGATTAAGTGAGCACAGATTTTAGTTACTCGACGGAGTAAAAATTTAAAATCTAATTGTGGTTCCGAACGAATCCTTTATAGAATGAAATTGCTCTCGGGTGTCGTAGGATCTCGTTTGCTTTGTCTAAATAATGCAGCTGGCATAGCTTGGCTACTAGTGAAGATTGATGTTATAACGTTTCGCGTTGACGGTGTTAAAAGAGATTTTGAAGACTGTTCGCATCTACGCGAACTTTCATATGTAGTTATCAAAATGTGGGTGATGAACAAAAATATTTCCTTCTTTCTTGTTCGCTTGTAAAAACTAAACAAATATCAGAAACGCCGTCAACGCGAAATCACAAAACCAGATTACATTGCATCATGGTTAGCACAGTAGCTGGCAGAGCAAAAAAAATGACACTACACACTTGTGAGCAGAGCCTATCCGTCCGATCGACACAAATTGTTATCAGATGTTACTCTGATCGATTCTTCCTACCTCCGTTCAAAAAGAGCAAATATATAATAGCCATGGGCGCAACTAAGGAAAATTTCTAGGGGGGGCTAGTTTTCATGTATATCACTTAAATAAGAGAAAAAAGAGTTTGAATATGCTTATTTAATAACGCTTAAAATAGTATCGTAAAAGCAGAAAAAAATCACTTCGGGTTAGAATCTCCGAAGATGTACTGAATATCTTGAACACATCGTCAACGCCAAGCTCTTTCAGCAACAATGATTCGATATTGAGGAGAGCTAGATTTGGTAAACGGCTGGGCAGTGCTTTTTAACAGTTCACCCGTACTAGTTAGAAGAAAATAGACCCCAGTGTGGTTCAAGGCATATTGCCCTATTCCTACCTCCACGTGGTACCAACTGGGATACGAGCAACCAAGGAAAAACCGGTAAACCGGTGGGGTAGTTGTTCTCCTAGAGAGCAGCTTGTCTGCGCGTCTACCCCACAGGCTAGGGGCGGCTCAAACAGCGACTGATCCGGACCGGATGGTTGAACTATGAAATGCGGTGTCTCGCCAGCTACATCCATGGCGGCAGCTCCGTCGCGAGACTAGGTATCGCAGCCCTAGTGAGGCAGCATACTAAAATAAACATACTACGGAGAATCAAGAATTCAAAACGAACCGGAACAATCGGCAATGACCCAGCCGACGAAATAAGGACGACGATTAGAAGCTCAGTACATGTAACAGTAGATCGCTTAACGACCCGGATGTCGACCGAATTCTGCTGGATCAGCTAGAACCCCGCCACTTCGACATCATCGCGCTCCAGGAGCTTTGCCTGAAAGGAGAGAAGGTACAGTGGATTTGACGCCGCAAGGCACAGTACCACCAAAGCGGCAGGCAATCAGCGACAGGTTGTGTTTGTTGAGAATTAAGAGCCGGTTCCACAACTACACTATTCCCGATGTGCACTGCCCTCACCAAGGAAGACCTGATGCAGGGAAAGAAGCGTTATATATAAGCCGGTTATCGGCCCGCACAGCCAAAGTCACTTCTTTCCTCTACCAACGTACAGCAAAACAAATTGACCACAGTCTCAACGACGGCCCGTTCTTCTCAGACATTACAAACGTACGCACCAATCACGGTGATGATCGGACATGACCACTTCGATACAAAAAACTACAAAACCCTGATAACCGGTAGTCCTCTATGGAAGTCCTTTTGATATTTTCGAACAGAAGGTGCCTATCGGCGAACAGAAGGTGACTATCTACGGAGGAGCACAAGCGGACGACGGATAATGGCTACAGCGCATGAACCATGAGTTACAATCGCTGCTTGGAGAGAACCCCATTGCACACCTGGCGAAAGACAATAGGTTGCGGTGGGCCGGTCACATCTTAAGAATGCCGGACGACAACCATGTGAAATCACTTCTTTTCAGCAACCCTACCGGCACAAGAAATTAAGGGGCGCAGCGTGCATGATGGCTCGACTAGATCGAAAGAGACTTGCGAGTGATGAGACGTCTGGGGAACTGGTGAAACACAGCCCAAAACCGAGTAAACTGGCGACTTCTTGATACAGCACGAGTTACTACAGCTCTCGTCTGACTGGTAAAGTGAGTAAGAGAGCAAGGGTTGAGAATCGATCCTGGGTGCAGAACTAGTTCTTAGCCAATGAATGACGACACCTCAATTTGTGTTGATTTTGATGCTCTGATAAGTAGTATGGAATTTATATATATTGAATACAATCATTCTCTGGGAAATTCTAGGGGGGGCTAAACACGTTCTAGGGGGGGCTTCAGCCCCCCCCCCTAGCCCCCCCGTAGTTGCGCCCATGATAATAGCGAAACAGCACAGTAGGACATTGAGCACCAAACAGTTTTCCCCAGCGAACGATTGCGATATTTTCATCAGCTAACTTGATCGCTCTGGCATATTATTTCATCAGGCGAAAATGATAAAAGAGTTGGTGTATTTGAAAGCCTGATCAAGGTGTAATTTGTAAGTGTTGGAGTAAATCTATTTTAACAAATTATAAGTTCGAAGGAGAAAGACTGGGTCTCACCGCTAGGTGGATTAATTTAGGTTTTTTTATTTTAAATTGATTTTGTCACTTAAAAATCCTGTAAAACCGAACCCAAATATGTTTTTTGCGCATTCTACGGAGTCCAAACTAATAGAAAAAAATATTTCGGCTTGTTCTGGCTCAAACTTCATTGTTACAAACATTTTAGCTCTTCTAAAAATTCTTAATTTTGCTGTTTTCTGAAATTAGACCTTTAAAAAGCGGACCAAATTTTTACGCTAGCAACCATACTATACCATATGGGATGGGAAATTTCATGAGGAAAAACTTCCTAGAAGACACAAAAATCCTATCTTGAATCGTTGTTGAGCTATTCGAGTTTTACTACACGCAAAAGTGTGAAAAGGATAACGCAACAGTTGTACTGCGAATACATTGACACAGATTGAAATCAGAATATGTATCATATATCGACACTTTATTTCTCACATCGAGTGTATTAGTGACTGCTACTCATGGAGCAGTGCAAGCAGCGAACAACAACTTGTGGTGAACTCACTAGATTTATATAGCTATAATGCTCGATCGATCTCGATGGAGCATGGTCATTTGAAAGTACCATTGAATGATTTGTAAAAATATAACGAAACAAAATTTTGTTCACAACATTTTGTAATCAACATAGCCACAAAAGCGTTGCTGATTTTTCGTGGCAACACTTGTAAATTGTGAATAATTATTATTTGTCATCCTGTGCACGCGCTTTTTTCTCAAAAATTCTCTCCCTCAGAAATTTCTCTCTCGCTCGTAGAATTTCCATGTACGTGCGACAAGACTAGACACGTCACATACAATTTGCTGATTGCTTTTTCGCTTCTCTTTCGGTTCGTATTGCGACGCGCAAGGTCTCGTCGCTTAATGAAATGAGCAAGATACCCGTGCTGTAGGGGTAAACAGGGTAAGACCGCCCACCGTAGTTTTACTACCAAGTTATATAATAACTGAAAAATTTCTTTAACATGTCTATTACATTACAGTATAATTACATAACATTTTGCACACCTTTCTTTTTGATAGTGCGCGAACGGTCACAGAAATAATCAAAAACAACCTTTCAGCTAGCGTCGGTGATTGGCACAAACAACAGTGGTGGAACTAGACCGACGGAAAATAAGCGAGAATAAAAAAAAGCCTTTCAGCTGGCAACCAGTCAATGCGCTATTGTTTTGCGGCAACGGGACTGGAGGTTTTTCTGTCTAAAAATCTATTGTTTTATTCATGAATATTCGTTCAACCGCTTGCCTGAACCTGTCTTCTTTCGGAAATATCGAAGGCCGTGAGTAATCCTGTCATTTTGACTACTTTTTCGGTGGAGTATGAAAATGTTCCACTGGGGGTAAAGTCGCCCACTATACATGGGGTAAAACCGCTACGTATATAACTGCTTGTTATTTTACTTCAAGACTTAAATGCCTCGACACTACAAAGGAAATATCTACAGGATCAGTAAAGCAATTTCAAGCCACATAAGACCACATCAAGTTTTGTTAACCGTGGCTAAAGAACCGTAAATATCAAAACAACTCGGTCAAGGCGTCTGTTGTTGACTATTTGAATAATGTTAGTAATAATTCATTTATAACGTAAATAAACAGCTGAAATAATCGAACAATTGGATAAATGATATTTTTATTGATTTGTGAACTTGAAAAGTTGATTCTCTGCATCTGAAAGTTACTAGGGGAAATAGGGGCATAATGAGCACCCTAACTTGGTTGCTGATTTAAGCATGGAAAACGACAAAAATTTTAAGCTGTCTTCAGTGCAAAACTTGAATTAACTATCTATAATTAAAGGTACACTATTCACAAATTGAAAAGTTTATCGTATAATGGTGAAAAACACAAATTAGATTCATGCATTAAAAACTAGCAATCAGTCGATGTGTGGGGCACAATGAGCACCCCACTGGGGCATAATGAGCACCCACGGGGTATAATGAGCACTCTTATAGAACATATCTTGAAACTGTGTAGAAGTACAACTAATGGGCCAACGTTTGTCGCGGGATGCCGTGATACTTGGCGGCTTGTTTCGTGAATGTCCCGTCGCGCCTTATGGTGGCCAATTCTACCTGCAGTGCCTTTTTCTGGCCGATTCGGTCTCAAAGATTTTCTAATATATGTTCGCACCATCACTGTAAACAAACACTGACTATGGAAACAGACAAACTCACAAGTCTACTAAGATGAATTTCAGGTAAGTTTATATGACGGATGTGTTCATTTCACCCCACCTAAAGGTGACCATTTCGCCCCTATCGAATTAGTTAAAATTAACATGAGATTTTAATACTAATTATAGCTTAAAATCAAAACTTCATTGATGGTGAAATTCGGGGTACGACCCATACGTCATATTGATGTGTCTACATACTTGATTGAGCTATTTAAACGACCGTAGAAGTTTATTTTGTAGTGCGCAATAATAATAATTTTTCCAATATCTGGGAACCAAGTTGATTTTTTCAATATATTTCCATATTTTAAACAGACAAACCACTTTTGTTCCACGTAAAGAGATACTGTAGTAACTACGGAAGAGTTCTACATACCATATTGTATTGAAAAATGCGTAGTTTCACATAAAAGAGGGGTGCCCATTTTGCCCCAAGTGCTCATTATGCCCCTAATCCCCCTACATATAATAAAAACAGAGGATTCGAATAAATAGTACTGAGAACTGACTTCACTTATCCACAATAATATCTTGCCTGAACTAAAAATCAAACCTAGTAGGCGGTGGTTATATGACGTTTTCGTTGATAAGTTGACTCGATGTTGCACACATTAAAGATTATCCTATTTTACGATATTCTTTCCATAGAAAAACTCGAATAGCTCAACAACGATTCAAGATAGGATTTTTGTGTCTTCAAAGAAGTTTTTCCTCATAAAATTTCCCATCTTTGGTGTATTATGGTTGCTAGCGTAAAGTTTGGTCCGCTTTTTTAAGGTTTAATTTCAGAAAACACCAAAATTAAGATTTTTCAGAAGAGTTAAAAAATTTGTAACATTGAAATTTGAGCCACAACAAGTCGTAATAATTTTTTTCTGTTATTTTGGATTCCGGAGAATGCGCAAAAAATATATTTGGGTTCGGTTTCACAAGATTTTTAAGTGATAAAAACAATTTAGTATACAAAAAAAAAAAAAAAAACATGAAAAATTGATTTTTTTCATAAAACTCAACAACGACTAAACATTTTCCGGTTGAGCCCCCAGAATATTCGACAAAACGTTATGTTTGGGACACCCTAGTGGTGAATCACTCTAGTGAGACAGAAAAACACCGCAGTGCGCACTGCGGAAATGATACAACAGAGCCAACTTTAGTTTTCTCGTAGAAGCCAAGAGACTCACTGTAATAGCACTGCAGCGAGCTATGTTGTGAAGTTATTATGCGTAATGTCCTTTCGCGTGAGGAAGCTCACCTCAGTTTATTATCTCGCTGGAGAAATATTTCAGATTTCACTACGATGTTTTTTTGCAGGCTCCTCATATACCAGATAATGATACCAGTCAAGAAGAGATCCTTTTATTGTGCCGAACTCCCATATTTATTTTACAGCTTCTTGCCGTGGTGGAAATGTTTGTTTTTTTTTTGTTCAAACTTTCGAAGAAAGTAACACGTTTTTCCAAGAATATGAAGAACAATTGTGGAAGAAGGGAGTGATAAATATGGTAGCAAAAATTGATGATTTTTTTTTAATCCAATCAATGATCTTGTTATAATATTTCTGAACAGAAACATAATTAAGTAGACCACAGACTAACAGACATGACACCTCGAACAAATCTTCAATAAAATCATCGTTCGGATGATTGCAGTACTTTACGTTAGCAACACTAGCACTATCTGCTGTCGTGTTCCCGCTGCGTCATGTATTTCGACATCAGCGCGAGCGTTGTCGATTTGTGTATGAGACTGCTTGACAGCGCCCCAGGCGGTGTTGTCGCGCGATGACTGTTATTCGATTGGAAATTTTAAATGATCGTTTTTTTGTGGCGATGGAGCATGGTTCCAGTGTTACGTCTGTTAGTCTGTGATAATACGTAACAACATGTTGCGCGAATGTTATTCTACCATTTGTACTGTGTGCGCAACTACAAGCAAATTAAATGAAAGTGTTGACCGTTTACTAACCTGCTTTCTACGAGCGCATAATAACTTCTTGTAAAACCCCCCGAACGTACGACTTCTCGATTGCCTCGACAAGTGAAAAACATTCGAACGAACGTCCAATAAATGCAATAATGAATTAATTTGCTCCACTGAATAAAATCTACTCATTCATCGTTCGATAAACTGGTTCAACCGCACTTGGTTCGACTTTTTGACCGGACAGCTTGCTACGAACTAGATGACGACTGTTTCAGTTTTACATTCAAAACGAATTCGGATCATTCTACCACAACTGATAGCCTGCCTGTGGGTGTTCGTCTTCCGGCTTAGAAATGGAAACAAGCCAAACCAAGTTGAACTTTTTCTTCCTTATCAATTAGCACATAATTTCAATTTATGTACAGCACAACGGGGCAACTGATGAACCAAATCGTGACTGAACTGTTACGAAAAAGGAGAGTGTGAAACAAGCTGGCACTCTTTGAACATGTTATATTGATATTCGATGAGGAGGACCAACTTATGTGATGACAGGTACGTTTGTGGAAAAACGATCCATGACTAATGGACGCCACTAGGACCTGGCTGTCGTCGGAAAACCAATTACTTCCTGGAAGTAGTTTGATTGGTAATTCACTTTTTTATCCGGTGGGCGATGTTTCATTGTGCTGGCGTCTGTCCGTACATGAGCATAATTTAAAAATTCAACACTCCTGGTATGCTTCCTCCGCGCGCGGTCGAATCGGGGAAACTTTGGAACGTGGTTAGAGCCAAATTTGCTACGAGGTAACTTAAAATAGTATTTTATTTGCAAATCGACGAGAGAGAGAGCGGCCAGAATCAGAGTACGAGAGCAGGGCTAAGCAAACACGTTAGGAACTATTAGCAAATTTGTCCGAAGTTGCGGAATAGTTTGTGCGTCGGAATTGAGTTTTCGAAATGTGGAATTTCACCGACGAGTGCACGATGGGCAGCAGTATTTGTTTTTCAATTTTATCTGAATATTCAATTTTCAGCAAGTTGGATTTTTTTTTGTTCAGCTGGATCCGAGTGCTGCTTCAGTTTCCTAGCCCAAAGTAGCAGCAGTGCGGACCGAAGCTGGCAGAGAAATGCGCTATGTAACTATTTTCACAATTCATTTGTCGTGGTTCGGAGCGAATTGAGTTTTCTGCTTCGTTGTATCCTGCGCTCCGCAGTCCGAACGTACAACACGTTACGTTATGAAATTATATTTATCCTCGAGCATATATTTGATAAAGCGGTCGTTTTTTGGTTTTGGGTTGTCAAGTTTGTAACTGAATCTGTTCAATGATAAAATTTACCAAGTGTAGGTTCACGATGACTATTGTTCACAGTTATAATTTTGTCATAATATAAAATTGAATTTAACTGTTCTTGAAACTCAAGACGACATCTGCACACCTACAATGCGCCGTTAAATATTGAAAGCGTGCGACCAATTCCGTTAACGAGTTGGCGCGAAACTCGTCAACAATGGAACTTGATATAGGTATACAAGCAGCAAATGATTGCCAAAGTTGCTTGTTTGAAGAAGCGGATCTACCACGCACCGTTGTCAGGTTTGTTTGTCATTCCCGGTATTTGGGAAGCGTCACGCTGCCGGATCGTGTCCATTCTGTTTACCTTCCAGGGTAGCCAATTTCATCACCGCCTTTCGCCGTTCGTCAGCAGTTTAATTAAACCATGCTTTATCGCAGTCTGATTAGCGATCGGTAAGCACGGAAGCTTATCGGTGCCCCTTTATCTATGCGGGAACACGTGACATGGATTTGAATGTGTATAAGACGCCAGAGAGAAGCCGCCCAATTTTGCTAATCAGCAGGGAACAGGTGCTTTGCTCTAATTCGAGCGCTGCTTTTGGAGTTCATGTTCAATGATTTATTGAATGGGAAATTGAATGACATGCCAGGTAAGGCTAATAGTATACCGTCATATATACTACCTATTACTCGCATTATGTGTAGGCCCGCCAGCTAGGAGTCATTCTGTCTGACTCAGCTTCACTTCATAGAATTTACAGCACTTACAGGAAGCTTGCGTTCGGTATATGTTTTCGGTTTATTATTTTATTTTCACACGAATTATTCAATCATCAATCGAATAGAGGTGTAACGGATAGCACTAGTTATTATGAATATCACTATCAAGCAATTGGCATTAGTTATGCTATCGAATCACTTCACACCGTTTGATTTATAATTTTATTTGATGTCACTTTCACTGGGGCTATGACCGAGGCGTGTTGCACGACGCGATAATTGAATAAACGTACGTACTTTTACGAGCTGCGTTCCCACTGGAAGGTGCGCCGCTTACTGATTGATATGTAATTGAAAAAGCGCGATCTATGCACGGTGTAATCAGTGGTGCACAGTGGGGCAAAAGTGAACATAATTGGCTGTGCTTTTGATTAGCAGATGTGAGAAACTGGGTACAAACAATATTTTTCAAAAGAACTGGAGTTTTTTTGTTATTGTCATTTTATATTCTCCTTTTTAATAATTCGAATTTTTTGAATATTGATTGAATGTCTATTAAGTTATGTATTCAGTATCGATCCAGTAACATACTCGAATTATGACTCAGTTTGAGAAAATTTATTTCGTTTTTATAAACCATTGGTATGAATACGACCTGAATGATTACCTCACCAGTAGATATCTGATGCTTCTCGTCTTTGACTCATCACAATATGACAGTTCTACTTGCACCATTCACATCGGATTATATACTGATGATTCAAAGACGACATGAATCAGTTAGCATGCGTTGGTTATTGTTCACCTTAGAACAACTAGTTTAACCAAATTTCGTATCACCATGACAATTGGTGAGAACAATAGGTGAATACACATCAGGCCTGGAGCTTTACCCCATCTTTCGGTTTACTAGATCTCATCAGAACGACATCTGTGCTACATACGACAGTCGTTTACATGGTAAACACGAGTAGTGTTTCGTTGCTAGACATTGCGTCTGAAATGAACGGTTGAAGACGAAACACATTGAACCCTATTCCATTTACCATAACAATTGTGCCAATACATGGAAGATTAGAAAGATTCTTGAAGACTAGTAGTTATAGATAATATTACAATTTTTTTCTCAATACACATATGTTAATTTGTGTGTAAAGCTTTCATTCGACGTGCTTTAGAGGTTTTAAAATTGTTACAAAGAATTTTATTTTAAGCTGTATCTAACATTCTATTGCATTTTTTGTTTTGACGTAGAATAACGTCTTACTACAACATTCTTGGATTGGGGTGTAATTTGGAACGCCGAAAACACCCAGAGCGTCACAAAAATAGTCAAGTATTGCTCTACTGAGAATTTTAAAGCCGAAAACCAACTCCAGACGCCATTTATTCACATTCAAAATGGTAGTTTTCGGAAAACAACCAAAAATGGTCACGTACCACCTAATACTAGTATTTCCGAAAATAGAATGATACCCAGGCACCGGAAATCACCTCCAGGTGTCAAGTTCAAGATGGTGCCCTTCGGTTTCGAGAAAACAGCCAAATCAGAATCGATATACCCTTATTGCTCTTCAAGCTCGAAAAATATGGAATGGAAAAAAATTTTTTTTGGATGGCTGCAGTCATACTCAACAAAACGAACATAAATAGTTCGCTTTCAGAATTCTTTTTCAAACCCAATACAAGTAACTTCTGGGGTTCCTCAAGAATCTCACCTGGGCCCTCTCTTTTTATATGATACGTTTCTTCTTAAATCAATACATGTGCTTGTATATGCTGCGACATGAAGCTCTTCATAGAAATAATTAATACAGAAGACTTAGAAATATTCCAGAATGAAATTAATGTATTCTACACTTGGTGCAACAAAAGTCTATTACAACTCAACATTAAAAAATGTAATTCAATAGCCTTCAGCAGAAAAACAGTAACACCACCAACAGACATTTTCTTAGTAAATCAAAGAGTAGAAAAATGCAAAATCGTAAGGGACCTAGGCGTAGTTTCAGACTTCAAACTTACATTCATTGAACATTATAATACAATAATCAACAAAGCAAATAGTATGCTGGGCTTCATAAAACGCTTCGGCCACAATTTTCAAGACCCATATACAATCAAACTATTATATATTACATACGTCCGACCAATTCTGGAATACTGTAGCATCGTATGGAATCCCTATATTGTAACACATGAAGAACGCATTGAGTCTGTCTAAAAACAATTTCTCTTGTACGCGCTTCGTAAGCTAAATTGGACAGCATTTCCCTTACCATCATATGAAGCACGCTGCATTACAGTATAGACATACAAGCAATTAAAAAATGCCGCGAACTTTCAATGCTTTATTTTATCAATGACATTATTTCTCAACGCGTGCAATATTCTAAATTATTATCGCAACTAAATTTTTATGCATCCAGTCGTCAATTAACCCTCTAGTGCCCAAATTAATTTCTAAACGGACTTCGATAAAATCACCATAAACCATTATAAACACTTTTTGAGTATTTATTGAAGCTTTTCGGAACTTCGACTGAAGCCCGCAAAATGGCGGCATTGGGCACTTGAGGGTTAAGAAATCGTAAAATATTTTCGAAAACTCCCACAGATTTAACTACTCAAAAAATGGCCCAATAAATCGCATGATGCGTCACTATAATCAGCACTGCGAAAATATCGACATCACTATGGGCAGAAATCAAATCAAAAACCCTAATTAATCCACCTAGCGGTGAACTTATTATTTGTTAAACTAGAATAACACAACACTCCAATTTGAAAAAAAAAAAAACACCTTGAAAATTTCAGCTCACTACACACACTGCTGTCCAGACATTGTTCATGCGACTGAAAAGAATGTCTCATCACACACAGGAAAGTCAGCTGACGCTGATAACTCTTATAAACCTGTGTGATCGAGACCAAAGCCAGTCTGAATCATGCCTACCAGTTAAGATTCAAGTTCATTAAAGGCAGACAGTGTGTGCAGCCGGGGAAGCGAAAAATAAGCGAATTGAAAATATGATTCAGATTGGGAAAAATATACTGCATCCAGATGGGACTCGAACCCGCAGTCTCCCTGACTACTTCACTGGTTGCCGGAATACATCCTAAAATGGCCAAATTCTGCCTAATCTGGTTATAGTATAACATCAAATTTGAAAAATGTTGAGGCCACATATTTTGATTGTTGCTATAGTTTTTAACAGTCTCCGAGCTATTTTGCTTTCCATTACTTTTAAACCACATGTTTGAACATTATGATGGTTTTAAAGACAAGTTTCTTTGGTCAATTGAATCCAACTATGTGCAATAAGGTGTTATGAGGCCATTATACCTTCCATTTTAAACTAATCTCTAACCATTTCTGAGAAAAGTGAGTGAGTTTAAGCAGTCTTTGGCATATGCTTTGCTTTTATAACGTGATTTGACATTTTTATAAATAATGGACAAAGTTACTAACCGATTACAATGAAATTCAATAACAACCTATGGGACAACTAGGCCTTTCATTCGAGACTAATTTTATGAATATCGGTCCAGCCATCTCTGAGAAAAGTGAGTGAGTTTAAACAGCCTCTGGAAAACATTTCTTTACATAACTTTTGATCCATATGTCTAATCTTAATTTAAAGTTTAGGGTTCTGAAGATAGCCCGTTGACATCAGTTTTGTTAACATCGGTTAGGTAGTTTCTGAGATATTGATGTTGAGTCGAATGATATGCGACATTCGGCCCTCTGGAGCACTTTCATACCTTTCGTTTTCGCAGTATAGCAATCCTTTCTAGGAGAAAGGAAAAACGACTAACTACTGGAAATAATGTATAGAATATAAGAAAACATTGTATTATTATAACTGTAGTCTACATTTGCTTGACGAAATAAATGAAAGAATAAATAATATTTGGTTATGAGGGACGATAACCAGACATAATATAAGGGATGATAACCAGAGACCTCTTATCGACCCCAGATAAAATTTTGAGTTTATGGTTGCAACTTCCAGTTTCTGGAAAACAGTCTAAGATGGCCGATAACCAGCTAATAAAAGTATTTCCGGAACCAGGATAATATCCAGATGCCGTTTATCGACCCAATCACTATTTTAATTTTCTTCAGAGCCGCCGCATTGTTTTCAGAGAGGTTTTCTATTGGTGCTGGCTGAAAGTTTCCAACATAAAAAGATTGATAAAAGATTGTCTTTCATAAAATTCGAATTTCATTTTTGGGAAGTTTTGAACACAAGATTTTGTAGTTTTTGATCTATAGTTTCATAATTTATCAATGAAATCTTGACACATAAAACGGATCATTTGGAAAAACGCCTCCAAAGTAACATCTTTCGAAAATGAAGGTAAAAAGAGAAGAGCTTATATTATATTAGCTTCCCAAAACCGGAAGAGTATTTGATTTTCACCCTACTGAGACTGCCGCAGGTCACGTAGGAAATATTAGAAATTTTCCCAATTTCGACCTTCAAGAACATAGAATGTAAGCATGTGCAATCACGGCTCCAGAGAAGTGTGCCAGAGAGCCTCGTTTGTGTTCCCTCAAGAATCAATGTTAAAAGTTTACGAAAAACTTGCGTTCAGAGTAAAAAAAGATTAGAATATTTTTATATTTTCTGTATATTTCGAATTATTGGGTGATTTATCAACGAGATTCTTTGTATATCACATCAATTTGGTCCAGAATGGGGAGAAGGGGCCTAGCGTAGTTGGTAACATCTCCGCCAACCACGCTGGTGGCTTGGGTCGAATCCCAACGGCGTTATCCACTCACAACCAACCCCCAACTGGTCTGGGCTTAACCCTTGGCGTTGGCGGAACTAAACCGACGAAAAATAAGCGAAAAAAAATCAACAAGTCCAAATTTAATTCGAAATCAATATCATTCAACCAACCATGTGCACGCTTTCCATACACCGATGTTGCAATAATGTACCAATTATTGCCTTTACACCTCGCATCTTCATCGCTACCATGTGATTGGTCGTTTCATCAATCATCCAACTGTTCCCGCGAAAGAGATGGTCTCATTTTCATGCTTAAAAGCAACACAGGCATGCGGCTCACGTTTATTTCCAATCTGTCTTCTGAAACAGAAGCATCAGCAGCAAACAAGAGCTGAATTGAATTTCCGCTTTAGTGGTCTGGTAGCCATCGGTCTGCACTGTTTAGATTGGCTATATAGCCCTTTACATACTTTACTGCCGAATCCAGAATACGTCTCCACAAAACTCGGTCTTGGGCTGCTACTCTCCAGTCTCCCCTTACACCTGCTGCTCTGGCATCCTCGTCGACAGCACACATCCAGCGCGTGCGCGGTCTGCCTCGAAGTTGTCGGGTTCTATCCGGTTCTCTGCTAAATATTATCTTTGCCGGTCGCTCATCCGCCATCCGTGCTACATGGCCAGCCCACTGCAACCTGCCGTGTTTCATCAGCTTGACTATATCAGCGTATTTGTATACTTCGTACAGCTCGTGATTCATGCGCCTGCGCCACACCCCGTTCTCTAGTTTGCCTCCGAGTATTGATCGCAGGTTTCTACGCTCGAAGACCCCAAGCGCTCGTCGATCGGCCTCCTTTCACGTCCACGATTCATGTCCGTCGAGCGCTCCCGGTGGCGGGGATCAGAGTCTTATAGAGCGCAAATTTCGTACGGATCTGTAGGCTGCGGGACCTAAGCTGGCTACGCAATCCGTAAAAAGCCCTATTCGCCGCCGCAATCCGCCTCTTCACCTCGCGGCTCACCTCGTTGTCACATGTCACGAGAGTACCAAGATAAACAAATTCGTCGACCACTTCGAAAGTATCTCCACCGCAGCACCAACACCCGCAGAACTACCACACTCTCTGCCGGCCACCATGTACTTCGTTTTGGCAGTGTTTATGGTGAGTTCAATTCTCGCAGCTTCCCTTTTTGAGAGCCGTAAAGGCCTCCTCAACTGCTCTACGGTTAACACCAATTATATCAATGTCGTCCGCGAAGCCCAGAAGCATGTGAGACATAGTGATGATGGTGCCGCTCCTCTGCACCCTTCTTATTGCACCTTCCAAAGCTATATTGAACAGCAAGTTCGAGAGCCCGTCACCTTGCTTCAGACCATCCAACGTCACAAACGCGTCCGAAAATTCGCCCGCTGACCTGACGCATGATGTGAAACCGTCAAGCGTCGCACGTAACAGTTTAATTAGTTTTGTTGGGAAACCATGTTCTAGCTTTATTCGCCAAAGCTCGTTGCGTTTCCGCCTTAAAGTCTATAAACAGATGATGCGTCTGCAAGTTGTGTTCTCGAAACTTGTCGAGAATCTGTCTCAAGGTAAACATCTGGTCCGTTGTAGATCGCCCCACTCGAAAACCGCATTGGTATTCTACATCAAAGGCCTCCTGCAATGGCCTCAGTCGCTGGAACAGGATACGGGAGAGAATTTTGTAAGCGGAATTGAGGAGGGTTATGCCTCCATAATTACTACAGTCGAGCCTATGTCCCTTCTTATAGATAGGGCATATCTGTCCTTCAACCAGTCCGTAGGTAGTTGTTCATCAGACCATACCCTTAGGATAATCTGGTGAATTGCACTACACAGCCGCTCGCTCCCAACTTTGAAAAGTTCGGCCGGTAAGTCGTCCTTCCCAGCGGCTTTGTGGTTATTTAGGACGGACGGACTTTACAAGCACTCTTCACCTCGTCCAATATTGGTGCGTCCATAGCTTGTCCGTCCTTTCCAAATTCTATCCTGTTACCCTCGACGAGTTTCCTACCTTCCTCACCGTTCAACACCGATTCAACCTGCGATTTATCAGTAATCAGGATCCTTTCAATTACAAATGGCAGGTACTGGCACGGCCTGGTTTCTGATTCCGTTAATCGTTCTATATAAGCTACTCGTGTCGTGCCTGGTGAAGCAATTCTCTACCTCCGCGAGGACGTGATCGTAGTGTTCTCGTTTCATACTGCCTCGTAACCTCTTCTGGGCAGCTTTTGCCTCCCGGTATTTCTCCCGCATTTGACGCGTCACACGATTAGTTGCTACTAACGTGTTCCGTCACCTCTAGATACTCAGCATCGAACCACCCTCAATGCGTGGTTCACTCCAGCTGGTTCATCGATCCGTCTATCAACTTTCCAAGTATACCTTGCAGACGTATCTTCCTCGCTAATCTCGATTTAAATACGTTGAACAGCCGGTTGCGAATCTTGCCTACCACGAGGTAGTGATCCGAGTCGATGTTTGGCCCTCGAAAGGACCGTACATTTCTGAGCACGCCTCTTCATTGGGGTATCTGCAGGTGTGCTTCCGAATGTTCAGACGTGCAAAATGCGTACTGATATGAATTGGAACTGGGATGAGACAGACTGTCGTACTTCTACGTTAGCCTTGCAGTCGTGTCTCATACATTTGCAACTTTTTTTGCAAAATAAAAAAGCAAAACCTTGGTGCTACATTCCGTTTCGGAACTCGACCTTCTGTTTGATTGAGCTTCGCAGCCAACTGTTAAGTATACAGGACAATCGCGGGGCTAGTGCTACGATACTACTGACACTAATTGTCTCTCCCGAGCCGGGATACGAACATACGACAACTGGCTTGTTAGGCCAGCATCGTACCTTGAGACCATCTGGGAGGCAAAATATTTGGCTTAAAAATGAGCTTGATATTGAAAACTGAGCTAGTGAAGAGGGCTAATTTGGGATTAATTTAACCATCTTCAATGTACAACATTTCAGTAGCTTATATAAATCGATAACGGAGCCGGCTACGTCGCAACTGTAAGTTAGGAAAGAAATGAAGAAAGTGTTACAATCGTTCTCGCCAGAGACCGAGTTCATCTCGAAAAGGAAAGTACTTTGTCACCGTGGTAGGAGATAGATTTCTACACATTGATTTCTCCTTTATGCTTTTGCCAAGTATTGACAGCTACAATTGCCTGGAGAAGTATAATAATTCAAATGTGTGTAACTTTTCTGGAATTTAGCGTAAGTGAAGGGTGAAAAGGCTGAAGGGGGCAAGCCTAACCCTAAACCCATGTGTAGAACGTTCTGGTTCTACTTAGATTTAGACTTATAACTAATCGCTTGTCAAAGCGAACTCTTTAACACCCATGCTGCGAGCTCCGCATTACAAAGTATTCGGTTGCTGATCAGTCAAAAACATCAGATTGGTCTCGTTAATAGTTCAAATATCAAAATTCCTATCAAAAAATTCTTACTGATTATTACAAATTTTAGGTTTTAGGCAGAAAAAGGTCAGAATTAGTTATAATTTACAATATTTTGTTATTTGAAAAACAAATTTTGTTATAAATATGCTTTAAAAAGAACACACTTTTGAAGTGTATGATAACAGAATTTTATACAATTCTGTACTTTTTATCATTCTGGTATATCAAGAATATTACAGATGGTGGTGAATCATCCTGTGGCTGAAAGCCACCTTAATGAAGTAATAAAAAAAAAAAAGAATATTACAGGTTTGGTTATTTCTATCAAATTCAGATATATTTGTGTTACCCGTTTGTTATAATCGTTCGATCGGGTTTAGACTCCAAAATCGGTCAGAGAATTATCTTTGAGAAAAGTTCACATCTTGTCGAGAATTAAAATAACGTTCGTTTAATATATAAGCTATATTTATGTCCACGAAAAAAAATTTGCTTTGTAAACTTTTATTCGAGTGCTTTTCATTAGTACTACCTGACCCGGCCTTCTTCATCTCGTCTTTGTTTTCTTCTTTATTTAATTATTTTGAAACTTTGAAGGCATTGGAATTCTGAATTGATTACACATACTTGCAACCTTGCAAATTCATGACGATTTGGGTATTGGATACGTTCAAATTTAAAAGACAAATCGTTTGGAATATCGGAATGACAATATGTTTGCCCTTGACTTTGCCTTAAAGTATCGTTGCTTGTAATGCATTGGTTTTTAGATGTTTTATGTCCAATCTTGATTACGATAAACTATTTTGTATAATATGTTTATGTCAAAAACTTCAATCTAACACCAATAAAATAACTCTTTGAAAATATTGTGGTGGCCTTGAAATGATTCATCCCGATAACGTGAAAACACATTGTTGCGAATTGCAACGAAAAGAAAGGACTAATTTCCAATTTTATAACGTTTATTAACTACGTACTACGACTTACGATTCAATGTTCAACGTTTAACGTTTTAACGTTAAAAAATTCCTATTAGAAGAAATTGATGTATACAAAATGTAATTTTAAGTTGTGTTTGTATAATAGATGTATAATATAAGGTAATGTTTGCATGGCTTTCAATTTTATTTTAATTGTATATAGTTTTGTGTATATTGCAGATAGGTTAAGCAACTTACGTTTTAGTGTCCTTCAAAAGTTTAGAAATCGGATCGGAACCCTGAGTTTTTATGTGTAGAAACTTATTATAATCGTTCGATGTTCAGCGCAATTTGTTTCTCTTCTACATAGCGTCTGCAGCACCTATGGTTTTAGTTTTAGGACTATTTTTTTCCGTACTATATATGTTTTAACTTTCCCTACTAAATTTACCGTACCAATTTTTCGCACCGTACTAGTAATTTAAGTTTTTACAATACCGTACTATTAGTTGTAAGTTTTGACGCACTTGTAAGTTAATTTATTTATTCAGGAGCTTCGATTATTTAATTAGTTACACTGGCGAACACGTTTCCGCTTTTCCGTCTGCCAAGAGGATTTTCCTCCGTCCCGTTTCGCTGACGTTTCGCCACGGTCAGTAGCGCAACGGCAGGTGGGGGTACTTCGCATCGACAAAGTAAATGTTGTAAAGGTCGCTGTAGTTGGTTTGTTGGTGCGGCGCAACATACGATTGCGACACACATATTGTGTAGCGTATGGTAATTCTAGGGTGATTTCAAAAAGTTGTCTTGAGTCAATCTATGGCCGTTTTCCAGAAACCGGACGTTTGGATTTCGAATGGCATGTGGAAGCAATTTCTGGCTTCTGGGCATCATTCTAGTACATTGAAGCATATTGAATCGTAGTTGGTGCCGTTCACATTCCACGTGGATAACTTATGGGGGCAGGTCCGGATTTAAGGGAGGAGGGGGGTAAACAAAGAGGGTAAATGCCAAAAAGTTTTTTATTTTTAACACTTTCAAGCACCTTCAACTGAGCTTACTGCTAAATTTAGATTGAGTTACGTTATGAGCCTCATTTATCTATAAAATCACTGTTAGCTAAATTCGGAATCAATTTCTGTTTGTTTTTTTCTTTTATTTAGAGCGTCATCCAACCGTTAGGTTGAATTTGAATCTTTTCTGTTTGGACTTTCCCCCTCGTTAGAATGACCTACTTCATTGGAAAGCACCAAATTTAAAATTATTTTGATTTTTGGTTTCAACTGGTTTTTAAAAGTAATTTCCCTTTTTTGGATTGAAATTAGATTTTTGTTTGGTGACATATATAAATTACGTAACGCAAAAACCCAATTTTTGGACCCCCATCCCCCTATATGAAACGAAACGTAACGCCAACACCTAAGCCCCCCCCCTCCTCAAATTACTTAACGCTTAACAAAAACTTGCATAATAAAAATGCTCGTTTTTGGAGTATCTGTCCAGAGATTTTTTGTTACGTAACACTGGTCTTACCTCCCCCCTCTCTCCCCTATGTAACAAATCGTAACGCTCAAGGAGGCTCTCTTCCCCTATATGAGCGCTACGTAATTTATGGATGCCGGCTCAACCGATCCGAGCAAAATTTATAATATCTTTCACTCTCGATTTTTCTTGCCTTCGATGCGTTTTTAGAATTTTTGTTTTTGAAGTAGAATACTTCTTTCAGGAAGTTCGGCTACATAGGGATGTGAAATGAAAATCTAAAACCGAGAAAAGTGAAAAATATGTCCAATTTCAAATGCTAATAAATCGGTTAGTATCCGATGGATTTCCTTCGTTCTTGCAGCAATAGATTGGAAAATCTTCTAAGATTCATCCCAAAATAAGATAATTGTAATTTTATTATTCACACTATTGTACTATTGAAAATAGTCAAGCCTTGTCAAAACGAAAAATTCGCCCTTTGATTGGTCGTTATATGATTGCTTCTCAAGCACGGTCGACAGGATCATATACCTTGCAATTGAAAACATGCTATTTGGCCTATATAAGAGCCTGTTTCAGCCGGAGCCGCTCATAATAGTTCTAAACAGCGACAACAGCAGTCATCCTTCCTTAGCAGCAGCATTAGCCCTGTGGTTGGTCACCACGTCTCAGGAGCAGCGCGGTTCCTCTCAGCGTGTGTCGCCAGACTGCCATTATCCCCCCGTATTGGGGCAGCATGAAGATTGGCATTGGGAAATCAAATTTTGAACATCAAAATGCCTTTTTCAAGGCAAATAAACAAGTCATTGAAAGTTAATAATTTTCGACAACGCGAGCAAGATTCTTTGTTGGAACCTAGCAATTTAAATTTGTCGCACCCGTCTAATTTACTGAAAGTTAAATAGCTTCCACAGTGCATGTTGTCCGTGTATCCTAATTCCTCCACTGTTAGGGCAGTTCAAAGGTTGCGATCAGCAAATAAACAAATAATTGAAGGTTAATAATTTTCTGGCATCAACGCAAGCGGACATTCTGTGCGGGGTGCAATCAAATTCTGTTGTTGTTGTCTAATTTCTACTTTATTCAGTAAACCCCCCACGGTAGGGGCAACGCAAAGGCTGTGAACAGCATAACCGACTTTGAATAATAAACTGCCCTGTTAGAACGCATTCACAAAAGCAGTTAGTTCGATTATGCAGAGCTAATATGAAGTCGATTTAATCAATCAGCATCAACAGAATTTCGTCGTCTCCCAGCTGCCAAGTTGCAACATGATGCAACACGCAACAGCGAGCAAACGAAATCGCTTGATGTTACAAACCGCAATAAGATACGGGTTAAAACCGTTGCGTGTGTGAGAGCACCATCGGTGTTTATTCGCTGGATACAAAAATTAAATGTGAAATGTGGAATAATTCGTCTAAAGAACATTTGGAAATGGTAAAACTGAACTGAAAGGCGTGGCCTATTTCGTAGCCGTACATCAGCCGGCACTTCCTCTAATGGAAAAGTTGAATCATTTTGTTCAGAAGAATATTACTGTCGGTAATATTACAGAGATGCGATTGCATTATATCTGATATGGAATTGAACAATTGTTCTTTTGAGGACAAATAAAACACTTAATTTGAAAAGTTAATAGTTTTGGGTACCAGTAGCAGTATGGTAACAGCCTCAGCGGTAGGTGCAGCCGGTACTTCCATGAGGCGAATGTTATAAGGAAGTAAATGGAAGCAGCACGGCGAAACAGGTCGGGTGTGCTTAGACGCGCGTCATTTTGTTGATATTATTTCCCACATGAAACGACGCGCTTTCGTACGATAGCGGCGGTATAAGCGGTAGATCGTTTGCCAACACTTACTTTAGTAAAGCCGAGTCTAATTTTCAATGTGAAAACACCTTTCTACTGTGTTGGCCGTGCGCATTAGGCCTCTGCCAGGCTAAACGCGAAAAGCGGCGCGAACCGATTCGCCCGGCCGTAGGTTAATTTACAGCCGTAAGTAGAGCTGTGTGAAAGTATTCTACTTCAACCTTGCGGTCGTGGCTTTGCACACAACCCTCCTGTGATTTTTTTTTCCTTAGTGTGTCACTTAGTTATTTTAAATTTTTTTGTCTGTTCGATCTTTTGCGACTTTTAGGAAAGTTTATCTGTAAAAACTTTTGTTTGCTTGCTCTTCACCTTTTAGACACGTTTTAAAGTATTTTTGAGGTTAATTTGGGATAAAATTTTGGATAGTAGTTTTTGGCCTGATGCTGCTGATGTTTTGAATTTTCATGTTTTCCCAAGAACTTTTAAACTGAAACTGGAAATATTTTTTTAGTGTCGTTTTATAATGGTTTCAGTTAGTTTGTTGTCGATACTCTTTCATGTAGTTTGAGTTAAATTTTGTGTATTTGTTATTTTTTAAATCTTTTCTAGCTTTTGGAATTTTTTTTGTCTTCAAATGGTGTCCAGGGTCAATGCTTGGCTTTTATGCATCATCTCTGATACGGAAACATCCATAATGAGTAGTATTCAGTCATTTTTGGTTGTTCCTCAGAAGTTGCCATTTTACAATTCAAAATAGTGTCTGAGGTCAATTTTTAGCTCTTTGCATCACTCTGGCTCCAGAGATACTCATATTGGGTGGTATTTGGTCACTTCAGGTTATTTTTCAGAAACCGGATGTCGCCATCTTACAATCCAAAATGTTGTCTGAGGTCGATTTGTGGCTCCAGTGCACACTGGACCAGGAATGGAATTTAGCGGAACGAAATTATTAGCGCTCTCAGGGTTTGACCAATCGATTTCCGATCTTAAACAAAGTTTCTTGGTATAGTTAGGGCTTCATTTTGGATGTTTAAATTAGTTCAAAATTTATCGAAGATGATGTTGCGATGCATACTTCTTTCCCTTACACGATAGAGCTATGCGGTTTTCGACCAAGTTGTAGATTTCTAAATTATATGAAACTTTACAGAGTATACCAAATTTCTATATCTTCAAGTTTCAGAGATCCACGTGTTTTTATAAACTTTGTCTGAATTTCACGTTTTATTGTGATGATTTTATGAGTTCACTCGAATTAATTTCTTACGAATTTTTTCTCGATAGAAATTGAATAATTACGTCGTTTTTCCGAGTACAGAAGTTTTTGAAGTACATACTTAAGTTAAAATATTACACAAAATTTAAAAAAAATACATAATTTTGTGGATTAGATATCTCATAGGTTAGCAAGTATTAGCAAACCATGATTTATTTTTAAAGATTGTCCATCAAAAAATCTTTATTTTCTAGAACCAAGAACTATACCGAGAAAGAAAAAGATCGGAAACCGATTGGTCAAACCCTGAGAGCGTTAATAATTTCGTTCCGCTACACAGTAAAGAAAATTTACATTACTTTGAATGCACATAAATGGAGCATTGGAAACCACGTAATATTCCGTGTGGCATTATATTCACATGCAAAGTAAATGAATATATTGTGAATTTGCATGCATATTTATATTTGAAGCTTAAGGTTTATATCAATTAACGTACAAATTTACATGTCTTAAAACGATTCTGTATTGTACATTATTAACGGTGTAAAATTGTATATGTTTTTCACTTTATGTGCTAGTAATCAGTATGTGCTTTCATTTGTATTAGTTGTAAATTTCAATTTTTGGTACTGTGTGAATCATTACGACTTCGGAAATATCCATATTGGGTGGTATATGGTCACTTTCCGCTGTTTTTTCAAGAACCGGAATTCGCCATCTTGGATTTCAAAGTGGCATTTTGAGATATTTTGTGTTTAAATAAGAGCCCTCTCATTCAGAAGTGTGAGGGGTGTCGAAACATTATGAAAATATTTTTTGCTCTTGAAAACCTCCACATGCCAAATTTGGTTCCATTTACTTGAGTTGTGAAGAAATTTGAGTTTTACTTGTATGAACCCTCTCTTCCAGAAAAGGGAGGGGTGACGAACCACCATGAAAATTTTTCTTGCTCTCGAAAACCTCAGCATATAACATTTGATTCCATTTATTCGATTATTTTCGAGATGTGCAGAAATTTGTGTTTCATTTATAGGTAACCCCTCCCTTCCAGAAGAGGGAGGGATGTAAAACTATAATGGGCATATTTGTTATCCCTAAAAACTTTCACCTGCCAAATTTGGTTCCATTTACTTGGTTAGTTCTCGAGATGTGCAAAAATTTGTGTTTTATTTGTATGGAACCCCTCCCCTCCAGAAGAGGGAGCTAAAGACCGCTAAAGACATTCACATGCCAAATTTGGTTGTATTTGCTACATTGGTTCTCGAGCTGTGCGAATTTTTCGTTTCATTTGTATGTGACCCTTCCTTACAGAAGAGAGAGGGGTGTTGAATCATTTTGGACATATTTGTGACCTCTAAAAACATCCACTGTCAAATTTGGTTCCATTTACTTGATTAATTTTCGAGATGGCCAGAAATTTGTGTTTCATTTGTGTGGGATTCCTTACTTCCAGAAGAGGGAGGGGTCTCGAATTATTTGAGTGACTTTTCCCAGCCCCTAAGACTCCTCTATACAAATTTAGGGGTGCCTTAAAGCGCTTGAAAATTCAATGTTTTGACCCTCGAAAACTAGCAGCAAGAAAATTATGTTTAAGATGCCTAGTAAACATTAAAATGATCCACATGTGAACTAGATTCATTATTGGGGATGTCCATTTTCGAGGGTCAAAACATTAAAACTTTGAACACTTTGAGGCTTTGAGGTCAATAAACAAAATGTACATGGTCGGTGACATGACCATTTCCGCTGCCACCCTAGTATAGATGTATCGTCAGAAAAGATATCGAGAAGCCGGTCAATCAATAAGCGGTTTTCGAACAGTATATCCAGTACATTGTTAATAATAAACGCTGTAGTTGTATTTGTGGAACTATTACCCTGGTAACCGAAGGGTCTGCCCTAGAGCTCAAACCACTCGGCAAGATCCACAAGATAACTTCTTTAGAGACTTGAATGAGTTTTCCCGTCGAGTACGATACTGAACATAAGTTTCCTTCAAGTAGTTTGGCATTTAATAATCTGTAACACGTTTTGATGGTTATTTTCGGAAACCATTCCGCAAGATCTGAACCGATTTTGATCGAACCCTTTTCAAAAGATCACAAATTTATTATAGTTTTTGGGACAGTAGGGGATTGAATTTTATATATTTTGATATTTATCGTGTAAAACGTATGACGAGTCACTTTCTCTGATCTGTAGCTTATCTGGTTGACTTCGGGTTACTTATCGTTTGCGGTAAAAAATGAACTTTTTTCAGATGGTGATGAAAAAAACTAATAGTTGGATAAATATCCCATGGAAGGTAATCATGGTAGCTTCCACGCAAAAAATATTACGTTCTTGCGTGCGGCCTTCCGGCAGTTAACCGGAACATTCGCCATGGCGGACGAAAACATGTGGGTTAGTTAGTTTTTTTATTATTTCCTCCTCCGTTTTCGGGACAAAATTGTTGGAATAGATCTTGCACTTCAAGTTTGCCCAAAAATTCTCGATGGGACGCAGCTGGGGGACTCTGGGCGGATTCGCCGACTTCGGTACCAAATCGATATTCAGCCGCTCCATCTAATCCAACCTGCGCTTCGAATAGTGGGTCGACGCCAAATCTGGCCAAAACACCGTGTCTTCACCCTTATGGTATTTCTTGATGAACGACGCAACTTCTGGCAGGCACTTCGTACTATAAATTCCTCCGATCACGGCCAGCCCGGAGCGGAAGAAGAGCGGCTTTGACATCCCCTTCTCGCTGATTGTCAGCCACCTTCTTGAGGAACTTGGTGTGTGAAATACATTTCACCTCGCTTCCTTTGTGGGAGTAGTGAAATACGAAGTATCCTGCCAATCGTTGCCATCCAGGGTGAGATAGGTCTCGTCGTCCATCACCACTGCCACGTCGCGATTCGCCGGCGAGAAAATCGACTTGACCATCTTATTCAACCGCGTCATTGCCTGCAGTTCCGAGACCAGTGGACGGGACTGCCATGCCATGTCCATGTTCTCCAGATACGTTCTCACTGTTTTACCGCATGCACCAACCTTCCGGCCAAATGCACGCAGCGATTTAGCCACTTTTCCCTCGGTCTCCCTTTTCAACATGCTTTGAAGCTTCTTATCGCTCAGGGTCGTTGGCCGTCCGGAACCGGGCTTTCTTTCGATGCTCTGATCGTTCGTCCAATCGTCCAATAGTAAGAAGATTTTGTAGATGCCGGAAAGAGCATACCCGGCGTTCCGTTTTTGACTCGGCGGGGTACCGTTCTTTGAACGCGCACACTTCCGAACGGAGTAGCTTCACTTTTTTCGCCATTACAGTTAGAGTTTGACTGACAGAGCTGTCAAATTTTTTTTGCTCACTCATGGGTTACTATGATTGATGATGCATGAGTAGTTTCGCCAGTGCGACTAAAAGTAAACCCATGAAAAATCGGCAATTTTTGTCTATTTTTTACCGCAAACGTTACTGTCGCCATATAGGATTTTGTGGGGAGGGTATCAATGGGAACTTAAGTGGTTCATGTTCCCGTTATGTTTACCGAAACTCTTTCCTTTAAAATGAAATCTGTTGCGTGGTAATTCTTCCAGACCTCTCCGAAATCAACAAATATAAAACCAGGTACTCAATTCATCTTATGTTGTATAGCAAATATAAACATCGACTAAGGATCATCTTCAGCGGTGGTCCAAATCGTTGTTTTGTTCTATTTTTTTGGAACAAACTCAAATTTACTGCTGCACCGGTGGTGTAAATTTTGTATTATACCAGATCTAAATTGAAAAAATTTGAAACTGGTATACGTTTGTGTCTATTTTTGTCACTTTTTGGAACAAGAAATAGATCGTTCTAAAACCCTTTGTACGCTACCAACAGGTGGGTAAAATGTCATATTTTAATTGAATACCTCATTTTTAGCTATTTCCATATAAACGATTTGCGAGTGTTGGGAAATAAACAAAACAAAGATTTTTCATGACAATTCACAATGTTTTTGTGGTTTTTCGGAAGAAGAAAAAGAACAGGTTTGTCGTTTTTGGCTTCAAGGAAACCGACCAGCAGAAGGGGGAATTCTGGAAGACCATAACCGCAGGTTCAACTAGTTGGTTTGCAACCATCAGCTACCAGGATGACAAATATGTTGGCTATTTGTTAATCGCCTTAATTGTAGTGGGACTTGAGAGGCCAGAAAAATGTTCCTCGAAGACACTGAACTGAAAACTTTCAAAATGCTGGGGTGCCATTGCGCATTTCATTTCGAGCAGCTCGAACAAAACTAAATGATCGCTGAGGGCGTTATGTTTCGTTTTCGTTTTCGAAAAAATCGACTTTGCGGGTTAGATGAGCCGCAGGACAAATGACAATGACAGCTCCTTTTGAGCTTGAAGCATAACTGGCAGTATGTGACCTACTCGAAAGTAGCGAAAATCGTTAAAATCGAGCTGCGCAATGCCACCCCAAGCTTGTTTTAATATCCTCAAAACCCAACAAACGTTTGAAGAACTGCAAGATTTTGAAAGATTGATGAGACGAAAACGGAAGATGAACATCTACGCGATCAAATTTTTTCGCTATCCTCCGAAGCCCTACTTGTAGCAGAAATTTTTCGATCCTACCAATCCATCCTGAGAAATGTCTCAAACGCTCGGGTCAAACCGTCAAATCCATAAAGTCTTGTGGATATAAAGTGTCTTGCCAAAGTAATCGTTTAATGTGCGTAAAAATTATCGAATTTCCGTTTGTTAAATATTGAGTGCTTTTCAATTCAAGTCTCATAAACTGATAAAATGGGGTATTGAATTGTTTACAGTGTGACAGATGTCAGCGGTTGAAAACAACAAGATATACAACACCGGTGCGGAGAACGAAAAATTGGTCTATATTAGCTGGTTCTATTCAGGTTTCGCTGGTGTAAATCTAGTATACATTTGTTTCAAAAATAGACCACCGCTGAAGATGCCCTAAAGTCGTTGAATCCATTTCAATTTTCTATTTCGGCATAATAGAAGTACCTACAATAATTGACTGTGAGCAAAATAACTGGTCTTGTTAAGTGGAAATGAAAAACATAACGGCTCGATTATCCAAAGAGCTCGGTTATCCAGAGTGCAATATTTTTCTTGACTTCACTAGAGAAAATTTAGTGCTAATATGATGTCGAAGTTAAGGTATGTTTAGACTATCTGATCTTTCCATCTGATTCGAGCTGATTGCTCGAAAATATATCGAATGCAATGTTGGTTTACGTTTACATCTATTCGATATTGTAATTCGACATGCCGTTAGATATGTCGAATGGAATAGAAACGTTTCTATTTTTTGTTCGACACCAAGAACATAGCAACCATTGAATTTTTTTTTCAGTTGTTTGTTCTGGCATTCCATAACAAACATCATTTCGTTTCTTGTGTGCTGGCAAATATTAAAATGGAGAAGAAGACTGGAGCTGTATCCAGCAATGAAAAAATCATTTGACAGTTCTTCCTTTCGACTTGTACAAGCAGTGTGAACACCGCCATACAAACAGGTTTGACAAAGTATGTCGAACGGTATATCGAGCAGACTTTCGATTTCTGCAGTGGTCAAAATCAGACCGACATGTCTAATAGTCTAAACGTACCTTTAAAACGTTTATAAAATAACTCCTAAAAATTTTTTGAGCTGTATACAGCATTTTAACCAATATCTATTTGTTTTTGAATAAATATTTACATCTCAGATATGACTACTGATTTTTATTGTCAAAACTCAGATTCGAAATGGCAACTTTGCTGTTGACGCTAACAGTCTCTTTCAGCTGAAATTCGAGACTTGCATCGAAACATTGAGACCGACTGGGAGCATTCTATCTGTACTATCTTAATGCTGTAGTTTCCTATTCTGTGCTGTGGTTCGCCATAACATTTCTTTGGTATTCATCTGCTTTCTTTGTACAGTAGCATTGTAGAGATTTTATGTTTGCAATTAAAATCTCAGCGGAACTATGCCCAGAGAGAAAACGGTCTCTGAGATTTTCCTATGTGAGACCACAAATTTTGATGTAGTAGCTGCAAATCAGCGGAATTACCAGGGTAAGATTTTTGCAAAGTATTATTCTCTTTTGTGATACATTGGATTTTTCAAATACGTTTCTTTCGAGGAGTTCGGTCCTCTTGCATTGTGCAGCTATTCTTGTGGAATGACGTGAAATAAAATGTAATTTTTTACATGCGATAACGCTATTCTGCTGCACCCCGTCGCTGCTGCTTGTCACTAAGGAATGTTCATTTTATAAAACGGACATTTTGAATAGACGATAAAAACTAAACATTAACTCCAAATTTGATGAATCTTCCTTTATCGTGTAGTTGAGTTTGTTGACATTGTGCCGGTGTTTTGGTTTTGGTGTCGGAACGGTTAAGTTTCGGAAAATGGCACGAATCGATCAAGATACTCGTTTTTTGATTGTTCAAAAGTACTGTTCCGAGGGACTATCCTGTAGAAATATTGCAAAACTTGTGAAAAGGTCTAAGTCTACTGTGTACCAGATCATCAGAAAGTTTGGAGAACACGATTCTCTTGAAGATTTGCCAAGATCCAAAACCAGAAAAGGTGCGGCTATTCCACAAATCGAGCAGAAGTGTGTGAAGCTTTTACTGTCCAATGAATGTGACTCTGTGCGAAAAATTGCTTAAAAACTCAGAGTTAGTATAGGAACGGTTCAAAATATCAAACGAAGGAATAATATCAGAACCTACAAAAAACAGAAGACACCGAAACGGACCGAGGAACAGCATGAACGGGCAAAGGAACGATGTCAGAGGTTTGATAGGATACTGAAAAAGCAATGAAACTGTTGCATTTTAATGGATGACGAGACTTACTGAAAACTGGACGCAACAACACTTCCGGGGCCACAATTTTTCAATTCTATTGTAGGTAGGGAAGTACCAGATGTAAAACGATCGATTAGAATGGACAAGTTTGGTAAGAAAGTGCTTGTATGGCAAGCTTTTTGTTCTTGTGGAAAAAAAAGTTTGCCATATTTCACAATAGGAACCATAAGCGCTGAGAATTACCGGAAGGAGTGCATTCAAAAACGTCTTGTTGCTGTGTATCGTCAACACAAGACCCCACCAATGTTCTGGCCAGACCTTGCATCCGCCCACTACGCTGCTGCCACTCTTGAAATGCTGAAGAAATATACGATTAAATTAGTCGAAGAGGCGAATAATCCACCAAATTGTCCAGAGCTACGTCCGGTTGAACGCTATTGGGTAATTATCAAGCGGTATCTTCGAAAGGATGGTAGAGAAGCACAGTCAATTGATGAGTTCAAGAAAATGTGGTCATCTGCAAGCCGAAAAGTTAAGCCAGAAACTGTAAAGAGGCTTATGAGTGGAGTTCGAGGGAAAGTTCACCAGTTTTATAGTTAGATGAACTGAGTTAGGTTTTACATTTTGTACTTTTTGTTGAAAAATAAACCTTCATTTTGCAAAAAACCGTCTGGAAATTGCTTGAAAAATAATAAAGATATCACCAAAACAAAGTGTCCGTTTGATAAAATGAACAGTCCTTAGATAAGCAGATTTTGGGCACCTTCCACACTAATACCCCAAACGAAAACCTGTAGTTGAAAGATACCGCCCGCTCTAATCAGCTAACAGCGCGAGGGTTTGGTCGGTAAATATTGCGGCTCTATCTACTGTAGAGTAGCGTGGGGTAAAAGTTTGCAATGGTTGTTTATGCCATTTGATCCATTATAATGCTAATGTGAACATGATTTACTCGAACTTACCGGGTGAATTGTGGTTGGAGCTGTTTTGATCTAGAAAGGGGTGAAAATTTACCCTGAATAACTCGAGAAGGTGTGCGTGTGGGCCGTTCTGCACGATCATTGCTGTGTGACAATGACATCGCCGTTATTTGACTAGAGCGTAACCAGGCGAAACAAAACAATGATGACTGTGTAACGTTGACGGCTACTGGTTTTGAGTCAACCTTAGGTAAACAACGCGTGATGCTCTATTCTAAGAGTGTACTCACCTTATGTTTCGGTAGAAAAGATTGAAAGATGACAGAACCGGGAATATGAATATTTTTCGCATTTTTTGCACCTAACCAAAGCTGAAAAAATAATATTCTCGAAAAATTCTCTTTACTTTTCTCATGAAAGTAGAGTTAGAAAGCAAGCTTAGTTTCAAATTGTTGCTTAAATTTATGTAAAATACTCCCTATGTTGTTAGTTCAAGTTAATGATGAATAAATCCAAAATTTAGCGAAAGAGATTATAGGCAGCATCGGTAGGGCAATGTAAACATTCTAGGTTTATCACAGGTTCTATGACAAAACTAAAGTAAACAAACAAAATAAATTTGAACAACAACAGTTTGTATTTGTTATCTGATCGTTGAACATGGGTAATGGTAATGTACCTTATTTTGCTATCGTTGGCCGCTATTCGTTAATGATTCAACACAGATAATGATTTGAAATCAAATCGATTCTTATCATTTTTTGGCTTCTATCTTAAACACCTGTTGAATCTGCTGTTGGTGTGCAAACCTGCACACCTGAATGTTTTGTATGCTGATTTGATAAGTCAATACTTGCATTGAATTTGGAAAAAAGTCGCGTAAAACCGCTTCTGTTTACGTTCAATTTCGAAAAGTATACGCACACAATATCTCAAAAAAATCACAGGAGGGTTGTGTGCAAAGCCACGACCGCAAGGTTGAAGTAGAATACTTTCACACAGCTCTACTTACGGCTGTAAATTAACCTACGGCCGGGCGAATCGGTTCGCGCCGCTTTTCGCGTTTAGCCTGGCAGAGGCCTAATGCGCACGGCCAACACAGTAGAAAGGTGTTTTCACATTGAAAATTAGACTCGGCTTTACTAAAGTAAGTGTTGGCAAACGATCTACCGCTTATACCGCCGCTATCGTACGAAAGCGCGTCGTTTCATGTGGGAAATAATATCAACAAAATGACGCGCGTCTAAGCACACCCGACCTGTTTCGCCGTGCTGCTTCCATTTACTTCCTTATAACATTCGCCTCATGGAAGTACCGGCTGCACCTACCGCTGAGGCTGTTACCATACTGCTACTGGTACCCAAAACTATTAACTTTTCAAATTAAGTGTTTTATTTGTCCTCAAAAGAACAATTGTTCAATTCCATATCAGATATAATGCAATCGCATCTCTGTAATATTACCGACAGTAATATTCTTCTGAACAAAATGATTCAACTTTTCCATTAGAGGAAGTGCCGGCTGATGTACGGCTACGAAATAGGCCACGCCTTTCAGTTCAGTTTTACCATTTCCAAATGTTCTTTAGACGAATTATTCCACATTTCACATTTAATTTTTGTATCCAGCGAATAAACACCGATGGTGCTCTCACACACGCAACGGTTTTAACCCGTATCTTATTGCGGTTTGTAACATCAAGCGATTTCGTTTGCTCGCTGTTGCGTGTTGCATCATGTTGCAACTTGGCAGCTGGGAGACGACGAAATTCTGTTGATGCTGATTGATTAAATCGACTTCATATTAGCTCTGCATAATCGAACTAACTGCTTTTGTGAATGCGTTCTAACAGGGCAGTTTATTATTCAAAGTCGGTTATGCTGTTCACAGCCTTTGCGTTGCCCCTACCGTGGGGGGTTTACTGAATAAAGTAGAAATTAGACAACAACAACAGAATTTGATTGCACCCCGCACAGAATGTCCGCTTGCGTTGATGCCAGAAAATTATTAACCTTCAATTATTTGTTTATTTGCTGATCGCAACCTTTGAACTGCCCTAACAGTGGAGGAATTAGGATACACGGACAACATGCACTGTGGAAGCTATTTAACTTTCAGTAAATTAGACGGGTGCGACAAATTTAAATTGCTAGGTTCCAACAAAGAATCTTGCTCGCGTTGTCGAAAATTATTAACTTTCAATGACTTGTTTATTTGCCTTGAAAAAGGCATTTTGATGTTCAAAATTTGATTTCCCAATGCCAATCTTCATGCTGCCCCAATACGGGGGGATAATGGCAGTCTGGCGACACACGCTGAGAGGAACCGCGCTGCTCCTGAGACGTGGTGACCAACCACAGGGCTAATGCTGCTGCTAAGGAAGGATGACTGCTGTTGTCGCTGTTTAGAACTATTATGAGCGGCTCCGGCTGAAACAGGCTCTTATATAGGCCAAATAGCATGTTTTCAATTGCAAGGTATATGATCCTGTCGACCGTGCTTGAGAAGCAATCATATAACGACCAATCAAAGGGCGAATTTTTCGTTTTGACAAGGCTTGACTATTTTCAATAGTACAATAGTGTGAATAATAAAATTACAATTATCTTATTTTGGGATGAATCTTAGAAGATTTTCCAATCTATTGCTGCAAGAACGAAGGAAATCCATCGGATACTAACCGATTTATTAGCATTTGAAATTGGACATATTTTTCACTTTTCTCGGTTTTAGATTTTCATTTCACATCCCTATGTAGCCGAACTTCCTGAAAGAAGTATTCTACTTCAAAATACGCTTAAATCCAGGTTATCCCTTGGAACCATTTCATGCTAAATGAACTATCGTCCAACATCGACCGTTTTTTATTCGAATGAAGCTTTGTACAAGCATTTGATTCAGTGAACTTGTTACAGAGATAGAGAATGTCACAATAGGCGTTACAATCCGTTATGGTGTTATTATTAAATTGTTATTAAATCTAATCATCCGTATCATTTATAACACCCAAAAACTTATCTGCGTGGCAAAAGTCAAAAAAAATTTATAAAAATACCTAAAAGCAAGAGTAACAATATTTTAAAATATACTTTCCCTCTCTTTCCGGTCAGGTAATGATGCCGGTACCGGCAGCTGTCTAGTTGGTGGCAGCAGCGCAGATATACTTCAACAGCAGCAACAACAACAACAACAGCAACAGCAGCAGCAAACGCTCTACAGGCAATATCCGGGTCATCAGGCACAGCATCAACCACAGCAGCAGCAACAACAACAATCATCGAGTTTATCAAGTAGCACTAGCTTAATTACCAACAATAATCAAATTAGAGATAGGGATAGTACCAATTACGTGTCCGCATTAACGCTCGGCACTCCAGTGAACGCAAACAGCGGCTGCATCGGAAGCAGCAGTGGCCACAACACCGGAAGCATTAGCAGCCATACTCACGTGAATCTTGCGGGCACTTCTGCGGTATCATCGACCATGACCACCTCGACGGCCATTTCACCTCCGCGACCGATGCAAAAGGTACAAATTTGTTTTTTTATAATTAAATTTCCGAATAAATGTTGTGATTCTCATCCCACCACTAGGTGATACCGACGGTCGTCTATCTGATGTCCCGCATCGCTGTACATATGGAAATTGAAGGCACTGCGCAATGTCCGGCGCAGGTTATGCTGGCGGCGGCACTCGGCTGTGAAGAACTAGGAATTACCAATAAACTGCTGGCGCAGAGCGTGTTCGGCCTGTGGATGACCAGTCCGCTGCTGGAGGTACAGCTGAAGCCTCACCATCGGCCGTACGCCGTTCGGGTTGCGTGGTCCAAGCTGCTGGACAAACACAGCCACGGGAACGAGTTGGAGAAGCTGTCTGATGAACCGATGACGATGCTACGGCGCAATGTGTTCTTCTCGCGGAAGGACGAGGAAAAAATCAAGTATGTATCTGAGACCTGGTTTTTGTGTCAAAGAGCTTCGCGGATTGTAACTTTATGTTCTTGTTTTAGGGATCCCCGGATATTGGAGTTGTTGTACGAAGAAGCGCGACATAATGTGCTACTGGGGCGGTACGTGATGGAATCGTCTCACTCTATCATGCTCGGGGGCATTCAAGCGAGGATTGAACTGGGTCCGTACAACTCCCACACGCATACGACTAGCTATTTCAGGTTAGTGGGTGTAGCGGAACTGTGCGTGTAGTTTTGCTTGATAATATTATACAGTGAGTAAAAAAAGTATTTGCACACATATGTTATACTGAAATATTAAACGTTTATTCTTTTATGAAGAATTCAATGTATTTCATCTTATAAGTTAACTAAAAACAATCATTAGCAACATATTAACGAAAACAAAATAAGGAGTTAACGGGATTATAGCAACAAATTCAAAAATACAAGCCTAAAAAATTATTTGCAAACAGTCCTTCACGAAGTATTGTGTCGTGTCAAATAAATCAATGACATCAATGGCATCAATGACGGCAAATTCAATTAATTTAGCCGTTGTTTCTGACGGAATTTTGGACCATTCGTCAAGAAGTCCCTCCTTCAAGGAATTCTTATTAGAAATCTTCCTTTTACGGATCTGCGCGTCTAGAATACTCCATAGATTTTCTATAGGGTTTATGTCGGGTGATTGGGGTTGTGTAATTAGTCTGTGCAGAACTCTATACATAGAGTAGCCATTCTCTTGTCATTTCCGCCGTATGTTTGGGGTCGTTGTCCTGTTGGAAGTAATACGACCGGTTTAGGTTCAGTTTCTTGGAACTTTATTCCAAATTATTGTGCAATACTTCGATGTAACTCTTTGCCGTCATAGTCCCTCCGATGAAAGCTATATTTCCAACCCCACATGCAATGCTGGACATGCAATCCCAAACCATTACATGACTTCCGCTATGTTTTACTGTAGCCTTCAGATTTTTCTGCGGAGTTCTGTATTGGGCTTTCTCCAAACGAATCGTTTCTCATCGGATTCGAACAAGTTAAACTTGCTCTCATCAGAAAATATAACACGCCGCCAAAATTCTAATGGCTTCGAAATGTGCGCTTTAGCAAACTCTAGGCGCTTCATTCGGTTTTTCTCAGAGATGTAAGGTTTCTTCCTTGCTGCTCTGCCGTGCATATTTGCAGAATGTAGTACATTTCTCACTGTTTGAGGATGAACCACTTTTCCGAATGCTGTAGTGACATGTGCTGACAAGCTCTGAGCGCTAACGCGCATCCCTAATAATTGCTTGCCGTTCTCTTGTTGTCAGCTTTCTTGGTCTTCCAGAACGACGCTTATTTTCGATTATTCCCGTTTCTAAATACCGTTTGATTGTATAACGAACTGTAGAAAATCCTAGCTTCACGGTTCTGCCGATCTCTCTGTAGCTTTTTCCCAATTCGCGTAAAAAAATAATATTGCGCTTTTTTGGCTGTATTGAGCGCTATAAAACTTTGATAAAACCAATTTTTTTACTTGGGTTATGAGTTAGAATGTCTACTAATGAAGGGTTGTTAATTTCGTGAACCGGATTCAGCAGTTAGCAGAACGTGCCGAGTTAAAAACCATACACAGCACACACACACAAATCATACCATATCATAGACACACACACACATCATACCATATCATACAGACACACACACACATCATATCATATCATACACACACACATCATACCATACACACATCATACCATATCATACACACATACACACATACACACATCACACCATATCATACACACATCATACCATATCGTCAGTTAAATTCAATACTGGCACAACTCAAAATTCATAGTTTCGAGAAAAACGCGTTTGAAAATTTGCGTCAAAAATTTCTTTTTCATTTTCGTGAAAAAATCCAATTTTATAATTTCCCATATTTACTGAACTTGTTTGGGTCTATCATGTGCATGTAACAAGCAAGTTATAAGAATTATAACCTCATTTTCCTGTCTTTTTAGGGATATTTTAGATTTGTGCAATAAAGGCACATCTACTTATATTTCTGGAAATATTGTGAATTTTGAAACGGGTCTTTGTGAGATGAAACTGCATAGTATTTGGCATCGTTTGCCATCAATAACTCAAAACTGCAAAATTTTGAGTTGTGCCAGTATTGAATTCTACTGACGATATCATACACACACAGCAAGCAAGGGACCAATCAGAGGACGTTATTTTTATTTGAACAAGGCTTGACAATTTTCAATAGTGCAATAGTTCGTATATTCAAACAACTTTTTTCTGCATTTGGGCAAATGCGTGTATAATTTTCCAATCGATTGCTGCAAAAATGAAGACCGACCTATAAGCATTTGAAAAGGAACAAATTTCGTCCCAGTTTTTCAGTTTGCATCCCTGTGTGGTATGCTAAAGTAAAACTTAGTTCTACGTCAAAGGCATTTTGCTGTTCAAAATTGGATTTGGTGATGACGATCTTTATGCTGCCCCAACAGTGGGGGAATAATGTCGGTCTGGCGAAGCACGCTGAGAAAAACTGCGCTGCTACAAAGACATGGTGACCAACCACAGCGCAAGTGATTTATTTAATTTGAAGGCAGCCACAGGCGCAACCCGCTGTTACTTCTGAGTGCTGTATCTGCTTCTACTGCTGTCAACGTTGTGGACGGTCCACCCAGCTCGCCTTCCGACTAATGAATGTAGCTAGTTTTCCCAAAAACACTCTTTTATAGCCGAAGGGTGCTACGTAATAGGCCACGCCTTTCTGTTCAGTTGTCTAATTCTCTAATACTCTTTAGACGAATTATTCCACAATTCGCATTCGATATTTGTTTCCAGCGAATAAACACCGATGGTGCTCTCACACACGCAACGGTTTTAACCCGCGGTTTGTAACATCAAGCGATTTCGTTTGCTCGTTGTTGCGTGTTGCATCATGTTGCAACTTGGCAGCTGGGAGACGACGAAATTCTGTTAATGCTGATTGATTGAATCGACTTCATATAAGCTCTGCAAATTCGAATTAACTGCCTTTGTGAATGCGTTCTAACAGGGCAGTTTGTTATTCAAAATCGGTTATGTTGATCGCAGCCTTTGTGCTGTCCCAACAGTGGGGGTATTAACTAAATAAACTACAACAGAATTTGATTGCTAGGATCCCGCGAAGAATGTTTGCTTGTGTTGATGCTAGGAAATTTTCACCCTTCAATTAATTGTTTATTTGTCTTGAAAAAACTTTACCTTCCAAACCAGTTGATTGCATGGAGAGATCACATACTCTCATACTAAAACCGCGATAAAAGATTTTCATGCGATTTCTGGTCTTTGGACTTCGAAGACGCAATTCAATTCTCTCGGCGACATCTAGCAATACAAAGTATCACAAATAACTTAATTAATTCCGAAATAATTCTCCAACTTACCGAGCAACGACTGAAGCTTAGACGAAGATAACTTCATTTTTTCTCTTCTGCACTTCATTTCACTGATAAAGAATTTTAACATGTTTTGCAACAGTTTAAAATGCGAGGTCCAATCTGTATCTGTCAAAGTTTTTGTTCGAATAACAGATTGGCCTACTAGTAGGTAAAAAGGTCCAATCAGAAAGCTGTGCGATATTGTGTTGCTTTTCAAATTGGACTTTTGTTCGGATACTATAATTTTTTTTATAACAATCAAAAACAATTTTTTTTTTCACTAAGCTTAAAGACAAGAAGCTCTTCTAAATGAAAACGCATAAATTGGGTTTTGTTTACAAATGTCAGATAGGAGCCCAAATTCTCTGTACACAGTTTTGAATAGATATTTTGCTGCGTGATAAAATGGTCAAATTTTTCTATAACAGACGAGCGGACGTACTCATTGACCGATGCTACGCTGGATTCTAGGTGAACCAATACCAGGGTGGCCACTCAAAACCCGAAATTAAATTCCCGGTTTTCTCCCGGTTTTTCCCGGTTTGTTCAAATATTTTTCCTGGTTGATTGTACTTTTGAATTCTGTAGTTTTCCATGCAGTTAAGGAATAAAAAAGCGTGCCTTTCGATTTACATCTCAAAATGCTCTAAGTCATTTCTTGACGTGTTCAGCCTTATTGAAATCAAGAGATATAGTCGCAAAAAAATCGAAAAACGCGACGGTTGTCACCTTTCCGAGAGGAGATACCTACAAGTATCTTATAAACAACGCATATTATGCTCATTACCGAGGAATTCTAGGCCAAATTAAGTTTAAAGGAGTCGTTTTTACCTCAACCAAATAAGATTCAATATATAAAAGAGTAATATATAAAAGAGTAATATATAAAAGAGTAATATAGAGTGGCATTGCCATGCGATAGAATCAGAATCTTCTTAATAAACACAGTAAAGTTAGGAAAAAGCAAGTTACAAAAAGTATCAAGGAAGTCAGCAATGCCTTCGTCGAATGCATACTCAATAGTTGTGAGTATTCCCGCGAGATTATCGTTGTGAACCATTTGCTCTAGGCAAAATTCGAGCCATTTGAATACTACTTCCGGGGAGCTTACCTTGGTCAAGTTAGCTTCCAAGAGGAAGATGAATAAAAACAAAAACTGTTTTATGCACCGTAAGATATGTCAGCCATCTTTTCCGGGTCACAGGACAAGTCTTTTTTGGTTAAGTATTCGAGGAAACTTACTTAAGAAATTTTGGTCTCGTGATCGCCATGAGATGGCTGACAAAAAATGGGTTTGTATGGCACAATCCCACCACTACTGGCACAATCTCACCCCGGCTTGTAATATTTAGTGAAATTTCCGTTTTTTCCCGGTTCCAAACGATTCCAGGTTTTTTTCCCGGTTCCCCCGGTTTCCCGGTTGGGTGGCCACCCTGCAATACATCGCCTGGAACTCTGGGTTCATTAACATTCGTTCACATGAACACTCGGTTCTAGCCTAACTCCGGCCATCATCTCGAGAAACCACATCTGATATTTTTTTTCGGGTTCGGGTCGGGTACGGGTTTGAAAATTCTCGATGAGTCGGGTACGGGTAACAAATTTCCCATACCCGACCATCTCTAGTGTACAGTACACTAATGAATAGAAATATATCGTAAAGAGGAAAGCAAAGAGAGTGCACCAGCACCGATACTTCGCAAGAGAGAGAGAGAGAGAGCAAAGAAAGTGCACCAGCACCGATACTTTGTTTTCCGCAAACTACCAATTCGGTTTTCAATTTTGTGGCGTTAGGATGGTTTCAAAAATAGGGAAATATTTAAGGGGGGGGGCTGCTCTGGAAAATTGAAAAATTATGAATTTTCGAGATATTTGTTTCGGATGTTTAGAGAAAGGTGAAGTGCTCGAGTATTTTGGTTATTAATTGGGGTATATTTGAAGATGAGTTTTACATGTCGTGGACTATATGTAGGGGAAAGTAGGTAAAGACGGACACTGCGGGTAAGATGGACACTTTTAATATTTCACAAACTAGAATGTTTTATGATAGTTGAGTGATGCGAATACCTTCTTTATAGTGTGTTAATGCTTTTGAGTTGCATTATCGGTTTTCAGCAAGCAAACTGTCAAATTTGTGAGTAAAACAAAGAATATTTTCTTGAACGCGCAATTTGATGTAATTTTTATTCCACGGATAATAGTGAAAAACTCGTGAAACTTACTTGTTTTCATTTGTTCACAATAGTAAAGTGATTAATTAGTCTTTCCTCGGTTATCTAGTGAAAATCCAGCAGATTTTCGATGTTCCGATGAAGAGCTACGATCGTTTGAAAAATTTACAACCAGGTCGGGCAAGACGGACACACTAAGGTAGGGAACGATGGACACACGGATTTTCCAAGAATTTTCACATGTAGCATCTGTTGTGTACTACAAATGTTCACAAAGTACACCCGCGAGAAAAACCAGCAGATATTAATCACTTAGCAGTTAGAACAGGCCATATAGGCGGAGAATTTTCGCCTTCATCGAAACCCATCCTCTCAAACTGTTCACGTGATGTATAGATGGACTCTAATAACGTAGAGTAATGTATGGCCATCACTTAACACATAAATCAAAAGAATACTTAACGTACTACATCTTTTTTGTGAGTGTCCACCTTTACCTTCGTAGTGTCCATCTTACCCACCCCAAGTGTCCGTCTTTCCCAACCATATCAAAAAACAGCAATTTGTAGTCTTATTTTTAAAGACCCAAAACACATAAAACTTGGAGGAAGTTCACTAATACCAAAAATGATTATGAAAACAAATGACCTTAAGTTTCAATTTGTTTGACTACTGCGATCTAAATAGCAATACCTAAGTAATTATTTAGAATAAACCTTAGGGTGTCCGTCTTTACCGACTTCCCCCTAAGTGAATATTACGCTGTTGACATGTTTTAAGAATTTTTAACTAGTGATTTTTCATGAAATTTATGCAAAATCGGTTCGATAGATGCTGAGAAAAACGTACCACCAGTTGAAAAACATAGTTTCGAGAGAAACGCTGCCAACATCGTAATACTTACTATATTTGTATCCAAGACATGCAAAATATATCTTCAAATATACCTTAATCAAGAGCCAAAATACCCGAACACATCACTTTACTCTAAACGTTCGAAAAAAAAAACTATTTTGATTTTCCAGAGTAGGATCCCCCTCTAAGCATTTCCTTTAATCGTACCTAACTTTCCAGAAAACGGAACTCGCCATCTTGTATTCAAAAGTGGTGTTTTCCAAAATGTTATCGGATATCGATTTCCGATTTCTGGGCGTGCTCTAGAGCGATTCACGTACGAATGTGTTAGTGCCGAATGTTGAGGTATCGCTGTTTTGTTTGCAACGCTTCATTTTGAGCAGCTGGACAAATATTCAGTTGTACCTACGCTTATTGAATGTTTTAAACTCGGTTTTCAATATACTTCTTATGCTTGACCAGGAATCGAAAGAAGCTCCTGTACTCAAACGGCAAAAAATGATTAAAACGTAACAACAAGGCGGAACAATGAGATGCGGTGATTTGCAGTTTGGAAGAGAACAAAACCAATTTTACAAGTTTATATCCGTTTGCTAGTGTGCGTGGGTCAACTAATAAGAAAGTGGTTTGGGTATTCCAGAGTTATTGTGAAACATACACGCAACTCATAAAAAGAGATTATCATGGGTTCAAGGTTATTTGGTTATATGAACCGAAAGTATGAAATACTAAGTGAACTCTAACTCCTACTCGATTTGTATACTGTTCCACGCTCGACCTTTTTCCAGTTCAGGCCACATTTCGTGTGTTGGTTATAAACATCATCTCGTATTGTTTAAGTAACCGTAACCATACGTAAAAAATACGACTAATCTTACGTTGGCGGGTCGTTTTCGGCCCATGTATATTTTCAATGGTTACCCATCGAGAAATTGATGAAATATTCAACATTCCACGAACGGCAATGAAGGATAGTGCACGCAGCTCATTTTGAAGTTTTCTGTAGGTCAGGTAATTTTCAATTACAGTAACGGAGTAGGGAGTATAACAACGTCGTAACGTAGCGTAGCAAAAACTGTTTATTATAGTTGCTATGCTACGTTACAAAATTTTTATGTTTTTCCCTCTGTTACTGCGATTGAAAATTACCTAACCTACAAAAAACGTCATAATGGACTGCGTGCACTGTCCGCTATTACCGCTCGTGGAAAGCTGGATAGGAAATACATATCATTCGAATCGTCTCGGAAAACATCTGAAGAAGGTTTTTTTCCGAAGCGTTAAAGTTCAAGCAACAAAGTAGAGAAATTTGAGCCAAATATTATGACAACCCCAACATACATCTACGGTTAACCCGAAGTTATAAAGAAACTGCTCCGAAAAACTTTGACTGCAACTATTTAAAATATTATTATCATGTTTTCAGAAACAAGAGTCATGTGATTGGAGTTCAATTTTTGTAAATATTTAGTTTCATGCCTTAAGTTATATATTTTTTTAACATTATGTAAATTGGTTAATTAAGGTTGAGAATACCAATAGATTTAAACACATTTTTATGTAATGGGGCATAGAATTAAGTTAATCACAATTTTTTTTCTATCTTGCCCACTGCACACTGGGTTGCTTTCACAGAGAGAATCAGTTCCGCTTCCTGCCGGCGCACGTGGCAAAAAGCTCCAGCTGGTCGTGGCTTCCAATCAGTCGGCGGACGTCGGCCGAGGTAAGGCTGCTCGAGCAGTTCAAACGGGTTCCGACAACGGCGACAACCAAGAAGCTGATGCGAAAGTATCTCGAGTTCTGCTGGGGACTGCCGTTCTATGGGTAAGTCCACACATTTCGTTATTCCTTGTTGGCACCTAACGTTTAGTTTTGCTGTTTCTAGTGCGGCATACTTTCACGGGCAGCTGGAGCAACCGATACGTGGTCTGATGGGTTTGGTGCAACAGAAAGACCTCCCAGTACTGATAGCCGTTAATGAACGTGGAATATTTGTGATAGACCAAATCGAATGCGTAGGTTTTTCAACTTTGTTGCAAGTAAGCACCGAGTTCCAACGACAAAACTTTGTTTATTTTTCCCGCAGACGTTACTGCTCGGTCTCAAGTACGAGGAAGTATCCTGGGACTTCGCCAAACCGAGCAATGCGAACGATCCGGACTGTTTGTCCTGTATCTTTCTCCAGTTCGGTGCCGTGGAAAATGGAATTGCCGTTACGAAGCTTATGCAAATCTTCACTCGCCAAGCTGCCATGATAGACGCCTTAATCACCCACTTCATCGAGCAGGCCAAACGGCGGAAAGAGAGCGGTGAATCGGAGGTGCCTGCCGGGGAGAACCAGTATGAAGGTAATGATCAGCAGTGTCGGTGGAAACCTCAAATTAATTTGAATCTTGTGGTATTTCAGCGGAACCAAACCCAATCCAAAACAACGGAATGGGTGTACTGAGCAACAAACTGTCGCGGCTAACGTTGGCCACGTTCGATGACGAGGGACGCTGCATTGGCCAGACAGGGTCGCTATCGATAAGTTATTAACATTTAATTCTTGTCTAAGGGATGTGCGATCGGGGCGTTGCGGGTGACGCCTTAGGGTAGGCTCCAGGTTTCGGAATAAAGGAAAATATTTGCTTTCGCACTAATTGTTCAGGGGGGTGTGGATTGAATAACGTGGGTTGGGAGGTTGTTCGAACAGTTGTATATAATGTTATTACCTTTATTAATCTATTTTTCGAGCGGTATCACTGTGCGATATTTGTTTGTCCCTAAATGCAGTTAGACACTGTTAATATCACAATATCGTTAATTATTGTTGAGGTCTGCAGGATGTTATACATAGTCGAAGCCGGAAGATTTTCGCTTTTTAAGTGGTTTACTGTGAATTTTTTGCCAAGATTCAGTTCAGTTAGCAGTCAGTAAATGTACAATGCGTTTGCGCAATTCTCCCTGTTTCGGTGCCATTTTAGCAGAACTTAGCAGGACGAGGTCTGGGGTTCCCGCTCAACTCGCCAACTTCTCTACATCATTCTACATTCACATCATCTACACGATCAATATAATCCTGTTGTTTTTCGCTGTACAACAGTGTGGCTAAAGTTTTACAATGATCATTAAACTCATCTTTCTCTTAAATTTTTGAAAAGCACTTATTCTCCTATCAATCAATCCAAGTCCCTCTGGCCATCGAAATGCGAACTGGTACTGCAAAGAATAAACGATAGTCGAAGTGTGTACAAGCCAGTGTTGTCAATGTTTGTAGCAATCTCGTGTGTGAATACGTACGAAAACAGAATAGAAACAAAAAATCACCTAAGCGTAAAACAAGAACAAGTTCATAAGCCTATGCAGCGGGCGATACTCGATACGAATTTACCTTCGTATATAGTGTAATTTGCAATGATTTGAAATAGTTTCGTTGCAGCAGAGCAAGTGCAGCATCCTTGTACTCTATCGACTAGTCTATACAGTTCGCAACAACTTTAACACAAAGGACACTCGTGCATAATACACAGATCTTTCACTTGTATTCTATACATAGCAAAATAAATAAACTTGCGCGTTTCTCTGTAAAGGAAAAAAAAACAACCAAACAAACAATACCTAGAAGAACAAAATCGAGAACACAACTAATATAAACGGGATGGTAGGAGTAAGAATACTAAATGGAATTTTTCGTGGAGCGAACAAGGAATGAGGACAACTAGTGGCGGAAACATAATTTTGATAAGTTTGGTTTAGTAAGAAAAATATACCAAAAGAAAGTGTAAATCTACCTTATATATACCGGAATAAGAAAAATATATATATTTAGATATTTTATACTAAACAGAAAGGCGGTCACGTATAACAAGTTGTGCATGAGGTGGCGAATGCGCACAGTCAGATGCAAAACTCATCCGCATACGAAGGCACCGTGGAAAAAAAAACAAAAGAAAGGAAACGAAGGTGGATCAAGTGGTAAATAACCGCAGAACAAAGGTTTGGAAAGAGATTACTTATATTCACAAACACTCTCACATACACACACGTACACATTAACATACGGACGGTAAACCAAACCACACCAAAACAAACACTTAAAGGAAAAACGATATCAATAACTTAAGGTAAGATTAGTTCAATCGAACCGTGTAAAGAAAGATGCTATTAAACAATGTGAAAAATTAAACGGGCGAAATGGGAAGAGCGACTACTTTTGAATAAGAAAACGTATCTGTGAAAACTTAATTAGAGTTTTGTTTCGTTTGATGACCGCCAAAATAATTTTATTTCAAACACATCAAATTTTGTGATAAAAAAATTCACGCAACCACACACAAAAAAGATTTTGAAAGAGACTTAATCTGCTGATATATTAGCCATTTTTTCCTGAATGGTCTTCTCCAGGTGCTCAACTTTCTGTCGATACTCGTTCCGAAGCTTTTCCATGCGCATCCCGACGACGTTCTTATTCAGCTCAATGTTCTCTCCTTCCACAATAAATTTTTCGTACTCCTCATCTTCAAAATGGTCCTGAAACTTAGCCAAAAACCTCTTCAGGGCCTGCTCCTCGGCCATCAGCTCATCCAGCCGGACCTTCATTTCGTCCTCCATCGTGTGATAAAAACTGCCCAGATCTTGCACGCAGTCCTGATAGGCAGCCCGGAGCCGCTCCCGGGAAACATCATCGGCCTTCATCCGTAGCAGAAACGGGCCCAAAAAGTCCGCCTGCTGCTGTCTGATCATTTCCTCACGGGCTCTGACTTGTTCATATTTTTGCAAGCGCGCACGGCGGGCTTCCTCATTGCGGAGGGGATCGAAAAGGCTAAACTTGAGCTTTGGTGACTCGATCTGCTTCCTGCGTTCGCTGAGTAGTGTTTCTGTTTCGGCTACCCGGCACCGAAAGGCGTGGCTTGAGGATTCTTCGGCTTTTAACTGCTCCTTCAGTAGTAGAAACAGTTCCAAGTGCGTTGGCTGAGGTTCCCACGAATTTGACTGAGAAAAAGTGAACAAATCGAAAATATAGTTGTACTTACAGATATGAAAATTAATAGCGCTTACTATATATCCCGAGGTACCGTTGGGATCGTACGGCACTTCTTCACCCATTTCCGATTTGGGTGGTTTAATAAATTCTCGGGTGGATGCGGTGATGCAATCGTCATTATAGTGAAATTGCAACACAATGCGGTTCTCTTCAATGTAGCATGTTCTGGTTGCTATATCCCGAACGGCTTCCTTTGAGGGGTTACGTTGAAACTTTTCCGTTATTCGCTGTGGCGGTAAATGAAACAGAGAAACATGTCACGTGTGAGTAAAAGTTGTTGCATAATGTGAAGTGCTTTCGTGTAGTACTAGAGGACAAACAACGTTCAATGTATAAGCGTTGCTCTGAAAGCTACAGGAAGCTTTGGTTGCCACAAGCCAAACCTCATGTGGCAACGTCAACTCAATCTGTAATTGACTATAACGCGTGATGTTGCATTGCAAGGCTATAAAAACGTTTTAAACCTGTGGTAGAACAGTTATCTTTTACACAGAAATACCTTTTAGTTTTTTTTAATAACTTCTGAATACATTAATTGCCATTTCATTGCTTCTGCACCTTATCATATTTTGCAGTATGTAGGAGAACTGACAACAAGGCCAACTTGGGTGTGTTTTGATCGTCGCAGTAAATTTTCGATTTGGGTGAGTATTTTGCAAACAAAAAATCGTGAAATTATTTGAAATATTAGTGCTGGTTAGGGTGGCAATGCGATGTATGTAAAAATCGAACTTGAAGAACCATGTACATGTTGTTTACACAGTACCAAAAAATGAAATTTACAGCTTATACAAATGAATGCACATATCAGTTTCTAGCACATAAAGTGAAAAACATATACAATTTCACACCGTTAATAATGCACAGTACAGAACCGTTTTAAACCATGTAAATTTGTACGTTAAGTGATGTAAACTTAAAGCTTTGAATATAAATATGCATGCAAATTAATAATATATTCATTTACATTGCATATGAATATAATGCCACACGGAATATTACCTGGTTTCTAATGCTCCATTTATGTGCATTTAAAGAAATGTAAATTTTTTTTACTGTGTACTTACCCAAAATAATAACCTGTGGAAAATTTTAGCTTGATCAGACATGATTTAGGGGTGGTGTTTTGACCCTTAGAAAATTAACATTCCTAATAGAAAGTTGTGTATGAAATGCTTAATAAACATTAAAATGATTTAAATGTGCACAGTGGTCCAATAAGGCAAAAAGTGGAACTTAATTCCATAGCGCCTTTTACATTCATACTAGCTTAAAAGTGTCTTTGGAACATTGTTTGTATGAATAACCCGCATAATCTCAAATTGTCGAAAAGTATGAGAAGTTTACTATACTAAAAATAAAAAAATAACTTTTTTGTGTTAAGTGATAGAAGAATAGTTTATTCAGCAAACTTGTAGAAGATTCAAAAATACTAAACTTTGTTGACCAAATAAAAATCCCATCTTCTTTCGGTACAAAGTTATAAAGTATATTACATGAAACTTACTTAAAAGTTAGTTTTTTGTACTTAACTTTTGTTAGCTGCATTTTACACGAAAGTTATGTTCGAAGAAATTGTTAGGGTACACAAAACACACATTTTTTCCAAAGATTATATATCTCCAGGACTTTTCCTTACAAAGTTATCACATATTTAAGCTTATTTTTTCAATAATTTCAAAAACGTATAGGTTAAAAAGGGGCTAGTGGAATCATGATGTCAATACTTTTCCTTGAAGTTAGACTAAAGTACTTTAAACTCCTGTAGGTTTCATTTGCCCCAATCCACCCATATTAGAGTACGGCGAGCATATGTTACAGTAGGTTTTTATGTATCATACATACTAACTTTTTAGTGTTAAGAGATAGAGGAATGGTTTATTCGGCAAGGTTTTAGAACGTGCTAAAATATGAAACTTTGCTGAACAAATAAAATTCCTATCTTCATTGGGTACAGAGTTACAGCGTACATTCTAGGAAAGTTACTCAAAAGTTAGTTTTTTGTACTTGACTTTTGTTGGTTACATTTTACAAGAAAACGTTGTTCTAAAGAAGCATTTGGGAATACAAAACACCCGTTTTTGTTGAAGACCACACATCTCCAGGACTTTTTCTTACAAAGTTATAGCACATTATAGCATATATTTTCGACACAAAAAAGTTATTATTTTAATTTTTAGTATTGTAAACTTTTCATTTTTTTTGACAATTTGTGATTATGCGGGTCTTTCATACAAACAATTGTTCCGAAGACTTTATTAAGCTAGGACGAAGATGATAGGTGCTATGGAATTAGGTTCCACTTTTTGCCTTATTGGACCACTGTGGTGTGATGGTAAATCATTGTAATGTTTTTTAGGCATTTTGAACTAGATTTGTTATTAGGCGGTGCTATAGTGTATCTGAATAGCCAAAATGTTCCGCTTTGCTTGTATATTCGGACTACAGTTCAGATTCACCATTCGGTCCGAAATCTTTTATTTTGCTGGCGTGATTTAAGTTTATTTTTTATCACGTTGCCTACCATGGTGATCCTGGTATTATCTAAACCCATCCTACTAACATAAATACTCTTTCCGAGATATTCGTGGAGATGCAGGAGGTGACCGATGTCTTGCAATAACGTATTTTATTCATCTCATGGAATATTGGAATTTAAATGGAAACTAAAAATAACTCCTATTTTTGATTAAATCAAAAATAGGTTTCTCATAATGTATAAACCCTAAACACTAACCTCAAAGCTCTAGATTTGATAGAATTTTCATAAATGCTTTTGTTTCAATCGCCTACCTTAGAATACAAATTCGGCTCAAAACTTTACACAGTAACTACCGGAATTATTTTATTTATTATTTATTAAAAATATATTGAAAAAAATCTTTTACGTGTATGCCCTACGTTAATCTACTCGGAGTCAGCCAGTTTTGAAGTCTTTTTGATACTCTTCTATAAAGTGGCTCTATAAACTTCGGGGTCATACCACTTAGAGCAATTCTATTGGTTTCATTTGAAAGTGAATATGGATATAATGTGATGAGATGGCATGAAGATGATGTTATGCGGGATGAACTGAGATATGATGAGATATCATGATATGAAAAGATAAAATGAGATGAGATAAGATGAGATGAAATGAGCTGAGGAGAGATGTGGTGAGATTAGATGAAATGAAATGAGATGAAATGAAATGGGATGAAATGAGACTAGATGAGATAAGATTTATTTAAGAGATAGGGATGAGAAGAGATAAAATAAAAACAAACAAATAATAAAATACACTTGTAAAACGAAACAACGCAAACCATCGCATGGAAAGACCCGCTTTGTTTTCTACACTTGAGATTCTGTAAAAGAGCATTTCCATGCCATATAAATTGAAAGTACGCAAAAATCTAATCCACCTTTTTTTTGACGTTGACTAACGTCTATATCGAAGTTAGGCCCCTGAATTTGAAAATTTAGTAATTCAACCAGGGAAAACCAGAGAAAAGTGGTCAGGTTTTGAGCGCTTATTTTGCAGTCATCTATAATCAGGTTTTCGAGGTTTTGGCATCAATCGATCAGAAATTCTTTTACGGTTAAATTTATGTAACAAAAACAAACTATTGTTTGAGATACACTATTGAAAAATTGGTAATTAATATCGATTGTCTAAATCATACCGCGCAGCCAATCACTACCTCTCTTCCCAAGCACAGTCGACACTAACGGATACAATCGATCTGACTTTGTTGTTATTGTTGTTGTCACTTTCTGTTTCCGATGTTTATGCTGCTGCTAGCGGAAAAAACCTTGCAAATATGCATCTTTTTGTTGGTGTTAATTTTACGACAGCGGCCGGCGCCCCATCATTCTGATTCCAAAACCGCACCAGTGACATGCGGACGCTAGGTGATAGCAGCTGAAAGGAGGAAATACAAAATAGTACCGGTTATCTCGTGCCGGTTTCACCCGTAATGCTGGTGGCTTTAGTAGTAAATGGCTACTGCAAAACACTTAAATGGCTGGAATTCTGGACGGACTAACCAGGAAACTATAATCGGCAACTGGCACCCTTTGGTGCCTCGAAATTTCGCTACAGAAGCGGCTTATTGAATTTTCTGTTTTACCAAATGCTGCTGCTAGCGGAAAAAACCTTGCAAAAATGCATGTTTGTGTTGGTGTTAATATTACGACAGCGGCCGGCGCAGCTTTCAAGAAACATTTGTCTCTACCATTCCATCATCTATGTTGCCCCTCCTTCTTTCTAATTATCTGACAAAGCCTTGGTATAAAACGTATCGTTCGAACATTTCACCCCATCAGTTTCATTATTGTACCGTACCGGATACATACGGACCCTCGGTGTTAGCAGCTAAAAGGAGGAAAAACAAAATAGTACCGGTCATCTCGTGCCGGTTTGACCCGTGATGCTGGTGGCTACTGCAAAGTACTAAAATGGCTGGAATTCTGGACGGAAACCAGTAAACAAGAAATCGGCAACTGGCACCTTTTGGTGCCTCGCAGTTTTATAATAGAAGCGGTTAGTTGAATTTTATGTTTTACAATTGCTGTTGCTAGCGGAAAAAAACCTTGCAAAAATGCATGTTTATGTTGATGTTAATTTCACGACAGCGCTAGGTGTTAGCAGCTGAAAGGAGGAAAGACAAAATAGTACCGGTCATCTCGTGCCGGTTTCACCCGTTATGCTGGTGGCTGTTAGTAATAAATGGCTACTGGAAAATACTAAAATGGCTGGAATTCTGGACGAGAATAATCGGAAACTGGTACCTTTTGGAGCGTCGAAATTTTGTTACAGAAGTTTTGTAAAAGAAGCGTTACAATTCCCTCTACCATTTGCTTCAATGGAATATTTTTTTTTTTTTTTAAGAATACGGTAGTCAACGTCATGCGGTCGTGTCTTGAATACCACCCTCCTACTTTTTGAGTTAGATTTGCACCCGTGTTCGACTTAGCAGCTGAGTATTTTTCACAGGCGGGGAATTTTTTAGAATATTTTCTAAGTATTTTAGTATACTCCATGCAAAGCTTTGCAGCTGAGAAACTTTTAGATGTGTAGAAAAAAATCTAGAAATGAGTTTTAGGGAGGTAACGAAAATGACAAAAAATTGATGCTTCGAAAAAAAAAAGAAAATGTTTTGACACAAAAAGAAAAATAGAAAGAAAACCATATTTTGAATTGAACGCAAAAGTGCAATTTTTGTTTTTTTTTTGTTTTTGATGACAATCGGAATCCTCTTTCTGATTCTCTGTAGTTTTTGTGACTATTTAAGCACTTTAGCTAGGTGTTCGTGCAATTTACAATATTGTGTCATATAGAGTGCTCTATGTGAAATAGAAAATATTTCTACAGCCAAAAAAGTTTGTTTGATTGACATAGTGTCTATGGCGAAATTGTAGATAGCAATTTTGTCATTCCAAAACAAATGCCTCTCGAAAACAAAAATGGTTTTTTTCAGATAATATTTTGTTCTCTTAATTTCTCCATGTTAGGATCGGTTTCATTGTTAAGGTAATCTTTCGTAGTTTTCATAAAAAAATAGATTTTTCAAAAATGAGTTTTTTAGCTAATTAGTGTTTAATTTTAATTTCTACTTTTTTCACAAAAAATATATTTTTTTAGAGCCTATATATTTTGGAAAGACAAAATTTTTATCAACAACTTTGCCGAAGACGTCAAATAAAGCTGTGTTCATATTTAGCAGATTTTGATTGCCAGCATGCAGCACAGAATGCTTGGTTGTGTTGTTGCCAAAATAAGGTAAAGCTTCAACGCGGGAAAGAATGCCGGAGCCCCCAACCGGCAACTCGAAACGTTTGCTGCTCTCGCGTCGCTGCTGAGATATGTAACCAACTGGGCAAGCGATTTGTTTAACCCGATTCAGCCCAGAATTGCCCGTGAATATTGCACTTTTTCAACTTTAAAATGCGTTAAACTAAATTAATGTGATTTTTTTCTGTCATTCTATCGCTGTTCGTAAAAGTTATGCAAAAAGATAAAAAATGTCAATGAATTTCCTTTTAAATCGAGAAATGTTTGAAGTGTCTCGATTCGGGTTAAGCCGGAAGCAAATTTGGAAAGGCAGCTGATACTGCCATAATTCACTACGCTACGGCTAACTAGGTATACTTTTGTTTATTTTTTAGGGAAAGCCATCAAGCGACCAATCAGAGGACGTAGTTATCGTTTCAGCAAGGCTTGGCAAACCTCAATAGTATAGAAGTCCGCATAATCAAAAAACATTTTCCTGCTTTTGGGCGGATGCGTGTATATATTTGCTATCAACTGTTGAAAACAGACCGAATTATGAACATTTCAAAAGGGACAAATTTCGTCCCCTTTCCGTAATAGATTTTTAATTTACATCCCAATGTGGTAGGCTAAAAAAGCGTAGTTCTACGTCGAAATTGTGAAATTATTAAAAAAAGTTTCCCTATCCTGTATGCCTGAATGGCACTAGGAACTGAAATGCCACTGCGACAGTCTTGCTGATTGTCTTTTGCGGCTGGAATTATTGAAATACTAGTACGTTTCGGACTACAAGACTATTGAAAAGTGAGACCTGGTGAAGGTTTTGCGCGAGGTAAGATGCACAATATTTTGAGTTTTTTTAGACTACACTTTTAGTTCACTTCACTTTTTAATTCTATCACTTTCTATCAAAAGTGATAGAATTAAAAAGTGAAGTGAAATAAAAGTGTAGTGTAAAAGTGTGTAGATTCTATCAACAGCTCGTGTAAGAATTAATGAATTTTGAGTTTTTGTTTTTGTGTTTTCTCGCACATGCTACAGATTCAATCATTTTTTTGACTTGTGGGTGGCGCTACAGTTTATTTAAGTTTATTTTTGATCGAAATTGCCTACCATGGCGAATCCTGATATCTAAGCCCATCTTACTAACATAAATACCCTTTCCGTGACATTCATGGAGATGCAGTGGGAAAGTCGATCTTGCAACAACGTTTGGTAATAATAATAAATTAATTTTTCGAACTAATAACCCGCTTTTAACTATCCCTAACGACTGCGAGAACGTGGCCGGAACCATTAATAATGATCTTTATGAAGAGGGAATTAAGATCTCAAAAAAAATCTATGTGGTGCTACTTCACTTGCTCAGATCACAAATACCAAAAATGTTCATGGTACTGCTCAAGATATCTTGTAGTATGAAATTTTCAAAACAAAACAAAATAAACTGGATGAGAAGAGGTGAAATGAGATTAGATATGATGTGATGAGATGGCATGAAATGAGATGTGTTGAGATGCAACGAGATGAAATGAAATGAGATATATTGAGATGCAGCGAGATGAGATGACATGAGATGAAGAAATATGATATGGTGATGAGATGAGGTGAGATGAACTAAGCTGAATTGAGCTGAGATGATATATGATGAGATGAAATTAGATGAAATGAGCAAGGATGTTACGGATGTGATTTTTCAGGCATCTGCAGATGCGGATATGTGATTACGGATGCAGATGTAGATGCGGATATTATTTTCATGCGGATGTTCCGCATCCGCGGATGCAGATGCGAATATCCGTAGCATCCCTTGTGTTTTATTTTGCTCATTTCACATGACCATGTCCCTCTCCAGTGCAAAAGTTTTTAAACGAGCAGTAAACACTCCAAGAAAAATTGTTCTACAAAATTTTATGAAGCGATATTTTTTCTCAATATCCGCATGGTATGTTGCGGATGCGGATGCGAATGCGGATGTCAATTTTCATGCGGAAGTTCCGCATTTGCGGATGCGGATGCGGATATCCGTAACATCCCTAGAAATGAGATAAGATAAGTAAATTAAACATTTCCAATAATTGTGTGGATATTTACTAAGCAATAATTCAGGTATGGGCCTTAAATGGAGGGGGATCATCCAACTCTTCTTCAGGCTTCTTAATTTTTGGAAATAGCAGAGTGAATATTCACCGCTCACTTCTTGCCCAGAATTAGCGCTACGTGTAGCATTTTTTTTGCACCACGCTTTTTGCTTCTCCTTGTGCTGTGTTTCTGCTGCTCACAGAAAAAATTAAAACATTTGCTGGTTACACCACAGCTGAGTGAAACAAGAGTGGTGAATTACTTCAGTGAGAATGCACAGAATTACACCGTGTTGTACACTGCTGAGAAAAATTCAAACAGCGCTATCTACTTTCCTACCTAGATGCTTCCCTCATTAGATATGTGCTTAGAGACACACAGTAAATGCACTGCAGTTAGCTATGTTGTGTAGTTATTGAGCGTAATGACCGAGATAACCCACACTAGTAGTAGTTTGGAGAGATTTTTCACACTTCACCGCGGTGATATACACGATTCGCTGCTCTTTTCAAGCAAGTGCGTCGCTTTGCCCACCAATGTGCAAGCAGTTGTTTTCGCAGTGAATGATATTCTTCCACACACTAGTGATTTTCTGAGAAAAAAAAAACGACAAACCTGCTCTTCTTGGCTGAATTAAACAAACGAAAAATTGAAGGTAAAACTGTGTTGAACCCACAACCGGCCTACTTCGAGCCACCTTTTCGAATTTTCAAAAGCACAAGACTCGGTAATAGTTAATGCGTTACCTGTGGAGTCGGCCATTTGCATTTCAACACAGTTTCATTTTAACAATATTGATTTCACCAGAACGTCAAAGATAATTGAAGCTTTCGCAAATTACACAGTTAAGAGGAATAACTTACCGTAAGTTTACAGCCTTCCAAGGTATCTAGGTTTCGCGGCTCATTCTTAAACTCACGGAAATACAGCCTATGAAAGATAGAGCAAATATTTTTAGCCACCCCCGGTATTTTCTAGAATAAAAACTCACATATCATCCCTCTGATCGTAGCTTTCTCGCACGTAGGATGGGTGGTAGACGAGCTCCCGTAACGAATCAAACCGATACTGCGAGAAGAAACTCAGCTTGCATTCTCGATTCGCTGCAGAGCTGCGTTGCAGCATTCGCAGGCTGTCCGACCGTCCTTTCGCGAATGTTTCCTCAGTTTCCTGGCTCTCATAGTCGTGCTTTATCATCTCCAGCAGGTCGTCCCTGTTGATATACCATTCCCAGCGGGTAGTAGGATTTTCGTATTCTAGCGTCTCATACAGGGTGAGTCGTTTGACTAATCCAATCATATTTGAGTAGGGAGCGAAACGTTCATAAACGGCCCGCTTGAAGTGGATCACTTTGCTTCCATTCGGGAAGCGTTCCTCAAACTGTTTCATCGTAACCGATAAGGGACCAACCCAAGATGCGGGCAAGTCTAGGTGTTTTTCTTTTTCTAATTCTTCCTCGGTGGTGAGCGGTTCCTGGTCTTCCGGGACGACGCAATCTTCTCGCAACTCGTAGGGCTCTCCGGGTAGAAAATGTTCCCAGTCGCTAGTGTTTTTGAAATCCCATCGCATGTTTTTGATATCGGTGATTGGTTGCTGCTTATTGACGTAATAGTTGTGTTGGTTCCAAACGCTTTCAACGCCTAGATAACATGGCGCATCAACTTCATATCGAAAACCCGAAGCCGGTTCGATGAAGAATGCGCTTGGTGGACGCAAAACCCTCTCGCCACTGACCGGATCGACTATCATTTCGCGATAGCCCGGTTTGTAGCACCAGGGAGCATTAAGGATCACTACGACCCACGCGTGGACGCGGTGACCAGCTTTGACATCCTCAGCGGGCCGTTCCAGCTCTTCGATCGCTTTCTGTCGTGCTTCGTCCAATTTACGTTGCTCTTCTTCGATTTTATTCAGCTTTTCTTGCTCCAGATCAAGAAGGTAGCGGCTGCGCAAATCGGGTGGATCGCGCAAATGGTACTTGCTAGGTTCAGTCACCTCTTTCTCTACGGAGTCCTGAAAAAGCCGAACGAAAGAAAACTTCAGGTTCGGCAAGTGTTTATGTGGTTGGCAAATTTGTTTACAGAAGACAGTTCAAATTGTTGTAATAAGATACGAATATGACGAACGAGGAAACATGTGTTGCACAGATGTTTCTGTTCACCCCCCTGCTGCACGCTATTCACCCAGGTTAGCGGTCTGTTTTCAATAATTTTGTTTTTTCGATGATTGTTGTTAAGTTAATCGGTTGTGCGAAAGTTCGCGTGTATACCGACCGGAACGAACGGATGTAAAGAATTCGATTCATTAGAAAACAACGATCGGAGAATTCGCGAATGCCGTCTAACAGTGCCTTGTGGCGCCTTCTGTCCTTCCAACGGCAATGTCCTTTCGAAGCACGGAGGGAATTTGTCTGCCAATGTTGAGACCCGTATGCATCATGCCAATTCGGTGAAACAAGCAATTGCTTTCCTATCGTGCATCATCATCATTTCAACAACCGCTGGCAGCCTCTAAGCGCGATTCATGAAAGCGCGAAACCCCATCAACATGCGGCTTCCCCAATTTGCGACGATTGCGGTAATGTGTTCGAAAATTCTGCTGTGTGTTTCGTGTTCCCTGGGGTTCTTACGCGGTTGATTATGATCATTTGTAAGGCTGAAAAAAAAGGAAATGAAAACCAAAACCAAGAGAAAGTAAAACGAGCAACTCAACGGACGGCTGACTTTTGCCTTCATTCGCTGTGACGGTCTTTTTTTTAGCAATCGTGCAAAAAGTTCATAACGCAACAAGGGCTCGGGCTTCAGTTTGGTCAGTCAGCGGTGATAAGCAGTCGAGAATAGCCCTTCTCGACTGGTCGCGTAGGCTTCACCCGTCGTAGGATAGGATAGGACGGTGCACGGTGACGGATTCCGCACTTTCTTCTGTCTCCTGCCTTGTCACCCCCCCCCCCCCCCTCTCCAAACTCCTCACGCAATGGCCTATGTTCTGGCGCGGTTATTAATGCACTCACCTGAGCCGGGCAGGGAACGTACGGGCAGCTAACCCGGCGCTGGTCGTTGTTGACGATTTCCCGCGTAGCGTAACCGGACACCACGCACGCTGCAAATCCATTTCCTATCAAATAGCTGCACAGAAGGGTAGCCAGCTCGAAACTGTTCGCTTTCCGACGCTTGAGGACCGTGTCTGGCGACAGAAGCCTGGTGGGCTGTAATGGGGGAGCAGAAGAGAAGAACGAAAGAAGACTTAAGAATCGAGACACCCATCAAGGCAGCAGAGGAAGATTACATGTGTGCATAAAAAAAAGAGTGCGCTCTGCAGGTGGTGACAGAATGCATACAAGAAATGTTTGCAAACAGTTGTATTGATTCATTCCGTTATTGGACCCGACAGCGCGATTTGCTTCATTGATTCATTGCGACATTGGTAGTGCGTTTTCCCGTTTATTTTATTTTTGGAGGTGCGCAACCGGCGAAACAATGTAACGCTGCCGCAGCCAGAAGTGATTTGACGCGCTCGATGCAGGAGCGGATTAATTGAGCTCACACTTGCTCCCGTCAATAATGTGCTCTAATTATCTTCAAAAAACTGTGCCAAGCGAATGATTGGTTTGTGTATGAAACAATTCATTTTGTGTGGAGTGTGACATGCGTAGGAGTGTGTCCTTCTCGTGCATTAATAATTACTGTAACAAATTTTTAACTGTAATGAAGGCTGGATTTCAGATCAGGATTATGAGCTCTGGTGGCATTACACACAGCACAATGCACGATGGTCCAGAAACAAAATTTAGGGGGAAATTTGGGTCTAGAGCAACATTTTAGAGAAAAACTTTCTTCTACAAAGTTGTTACATATGACAACGTGCTTATTGAAAGATTATCAAAAATTAGGGTGACCAACATTTTCGATGCAATCAAGTATCTAACTTTTTTATCTTTTTAGATAAAAGAAAAATTTGCCGTAAAATGTTATAGCTCCATTAATTCTAAGTAACTTTGTAAAAAAAAGTTTTTCTCTATCTTTGAAAACAACCGATTTTTATTGAAAAAACACATTTTACGCTCTAACTTTCTTATTTCAAGATTCATCTCAAAACTGTATTCAAACGACTCTTAGAGCTTTTTAAGAGAAACAATTTGAAATGCTGACATCGTGAATATCTCAATTTTACTGAAAGTTATTAATATTTCTCATAAAAAAATATGCGTTTTTCATTTGTATTTCATTCTTTTTGGGGCAAACATAAAAATATCTCTTGGTCTCATTTTGAAGGGCATACTTGACTCTATAAATGGAGAAATTTTTAAAAATATGCTATTTTTTAAATTTGAGTAAATTCAATTTAAAAACAAGACGAATATTTTATTAATTTCATGCATTATGCATATAAATGCACCCAGATTTATTTTTTGGTATTTTTTTCACAACTAGACTTAATTACCTTTAATTTGACCCAAAAAGATCGCGTTTTTTATGGTCATCCTATTTCGGAGCTAGTTTCCTAACAACCCAACGAAACAATACGGGTTTGATTATTTTCAACATAGATGCATCCCTGCGATTTTGAGCACAATTGAAGCACTTTGCGTGACCAACTTCGAAATAGGGTGACCATAAAAAAAATGACTGTGTTCGATGTATTTAAATTAAAAAAATCACAGGAGGGTTGTGTGCAAAGCCACGCCCGCGAGGTTGAAGTGGAATACTTTTACACAGCTCTATTTACGGCTGCACATTAACGTACGACCGGGCGAAACGGTTCACGCCGCTTTTCGCGTTTAGCCTGGCAAAGGCCTAATGTGCACGGCCAACACAGTAGAAAGGTGTTTTCACATTGAAAATTAGACACGGCTTCATGGAGTAAGTGTTGGCAAATGCATCTACCGCTAATACCGCCGCTATCGTACGAAAGCGCTTCATTTCATGTGGGGAATAATATCAACAACGAAAAATGACGCGCGTCTAAGCACACCCGAACTGTTTCGCCATGCCCTGCCATTTACTTCCTTATAACATCCGCCTCATGGAAGTACCGGCTGCACCTACCGCTGAGGCTGTTACCATACTGCTACTGGTACCCAAAACTATTAACTCTTCAAATTAAGTGTTTTATTTGTCCTCAAAAGGACAATTGTTCAATTCCATATCGGATATAATGCAACCACAGCTCTGTAATATTACCGACAGTAATATTCTTCTGAACAAAATGATCCAACTTTTCCATTAGAGGAAGTGCCGGCTGATGTACGGCAAAAATCTCGCCCGATCGCTCGTGTTGGCGTTCGTTCTCAAGCAGAGGCCTGAGACGTGGTGACCAACCACAGGGCAAGTGATTTGTTTAATTTGAAGGCAGCCACAGGCGCAACCCGCTAATATATTCTGTTACCGCTGAGTGCTGATATCTGCTGCTGCTGCTGTCAACGTTGTAGACGGTCCATCCAGCTCACCTTCCGACTAATAAATGTAGCTAGTTTTTCCAGAAACACTCTTTTATAGCCGAAGGGTGCTACGAAATAGGCCACGCCCTTTCAGTTCAGTTGTTCCATTCCCTAATGTTCTTCAGACAAATTATTCCACAATTCGCATTTGATTTTTGTATCCAGCGAATAAACACCGATGGTGCTCTCACACACGCAACGGTTTTAACCCGTATCTTATTGCGGTTTGTAACATCAAGCGATTTCGTTTGCTCGCTGTTGCGTGTTGCATCATGTTACAACTTGGCAGCTGGGAGACGACGAAATTCTGTTTATGCTTGATTGATTGATTGAATCGACTTTATATTAGCTCTGCATAGTCGAACTAACTGCTTTTGTGAATGCGTTCTAACAGGGCAGTTTATTATTCAATGTCGGTTATGCTGATCGCAGCCTTTGCGCTGCCCCTACAGTGGGGGATTTACTAAATAAAGTGAAAATTAGACAACTACAACAGAATTTGATTGCATCCCGCACAGAATGTCTGCTTGTGTTGATGCCAGAAAATTATTAACCTTCAATATTTTTTTTATTTACCTTCAAAAAAGCATGTTGCGGTTCAAAATCGGTTGCTAATTACAACTTTTGAGCTGTCCTAACATTGGGGGAATTAAGATACACGGACAACATGCACTGTGGAAGCTATTTCACATTCAGTAAATTAGACGACAAATTTAAATTGATAGGATGCAACACAGAATGCTTGTTTGCGTTGACAAAAATTATTAACTTTCAATGACTTGTTTATTCGCCTTGAAAAAGGCATTTTGATTTCCAAAATTGGATTTCCTGATGGCAATCTTCATGCTGCCCCAACACGGGGGGAATAATGGCTGTCTGGCGACACACGCTGAGAAAAACCGCGCTGCTGCTGAGACGTGGTGACCAACCACAAGGCTAGTGCTGCTGCTAAGGAAGGACGACTGCTGTTGTCGCTGTCTAGAATTATTATGAGCGGCTCCGGATTTTTTTTTTTGGATTCAATATTCTTTATTTTTCTTACGGTATTTTCATTATACATTTGTTTTTTGAACATTGTGAGAGATTCAATTTTATCAACTTTTCAACTCTGATGTTTTTAATGTACTATAAGTGTTACTACTTTTTCCTTTTCTACGTACATGATTTATATTTAATGCTCGGCATTAGAGTTTTAATTATTAAATAAATATACCTAGCTACTTACAAATAAAGCTCACGAATGAGCACCGCACTAGAGTTAAGTGCGTTGTTTTTAGTGTTTTCAGCGTGTGCAGAGATTATGTTTTCGGTCATATCGATACCAGCTATTTGATGCATTTCTGATGTTCGGGTTCCGAAGGGCACGTTCAAGATCATTTTCAGGAACTTGTTCTGGATCCGTTGAATCTTTTGCAGGTGGGTTCTCGCGCAGGTTCTCCAGATCGACGAGGCGTATAGAAGCATCGGCAGGATGACCTGTTTGTATACCGTCAATTTATTCACGACGGATAATTTCGATTTTCAGTTGATTAGCGGGTACAACTTCTTCATTAGCACTAAGCTTTTCGTTACTGTTTGTTCAATGTGGGGGCGATAAAGTAGCTTATGATCATAGGTCAAACCAAGGTAGCGAACATTTGACGACCAGGGAATATCCACATTGTTCAACCGAATCTTTGTTGTCGGCACCAAACGTTGACTATTCCGATGTAGGAAGACTATGGTCTGAGTTTTTGCTGCATTCACACAAATTTTCCATGAGGTGAGGTAATTCACGAAGACGTTAAGCCCAGTTTGCAGCTTTTTAACTATTTGGTTGATCTGTCTGCCCTCCTACATAATGGCGGTATCATCAGCAAACAGCGACAGGCCTCCATTGGGTAGTTCAGGAATATCTGATGTGAATAAGTTGTACAGAACAGGACCAAGGATGCTGCCCTGTGGAACACCAGCTCCTACGTCGTATGGATCAGACAGGCCACCCAGCACACAGATCTGAGACTTGCGCAGCGTAAGATAGTTTTGCACAATCTTCACTAGATAAACGGGATAGTTGTAGCGCTGTAGCTTGTAGATAAGCCCGTCGTGCCACACGTTGTCGAATGCTTTTTCTATGTCTAGGCAGGCCATGGCAGTTGTTTTAGATAGCTCCTTGTTCCGATTGATGAGTTTTGTTACTCTCTGCAGTTGATATGTTGTTGAATGGCCTCTGCGAAAACCGAACTGTTCGTCCAGGAATATGTTGTTCACTTCTGCGTGGCACAGAATACGGCTGTAGATGCATCGTTCGAATACCCTGCTGAGGGCAGAAAGCAGACTGATGGGACGGTAGCTTTTGGGGCATGTGGGATCCTTTCCTGGTTTCAAAATGGGAATCACTTTCGCCAGTTTCCACTTTGTTGGAAAGTACGCTAATTCAAGGCATCGGTTGAACACTTTTTCCACCACAGACAAGGCTGTTGGTCCAAGGTTTTTGAGCACAAGGTTGAACACTCCGTCAAATCCGGGAGCCTTAATGTTCCGAGAGAATTTAATGTTGTTTTGTACCTCGTCCACTGTTATCCGCTGATCAGGTGGTAAGATATTCGGTGTGCGGGCCAGAATTACTATCGATTCACTGACAGCTGGTTCGATTCACTCACAATATCACGACCAAGATTGTGGGAAGCGGCAAAATGCTGAGAGATAGCACAAGCCTTTTCGCGGGAAGTTAGCAAAGTTTCACTATTCACTATTAATGGCGGAATGGGTTTTGGTTTGTTCTTCAACACTTTAGCCACAAAATGGCCGTGAGCAGTTGGGCAAATTACGTAATTCGGTTGCAAACTGTCTGTTTTTCACTTTCTCCAGACGTTCTTGAACGATTTTTGTTAGCTGTCTAGCGTAGAATCGGTGCCTAGGGTTGCGGGTACGTTGATATTGCCTTCTCAGCGAGTTTCGCAAGGAAATTATGCGCTTGGTGTTATCGTCGATTTGCGCAAACTTACATGTCACTGGAACAGATGGGATGTAGCGGCACTCTGCTTCCTGGATGACGTCTATCATGGACTGTAGAGTACGATCGATGTCTCCAGTGCTGTTCAAAGTGATGTCCGCATCAAGATGGTTTTCAACATACCGCTGCAGCTGAACCCAATTTGCACGATGGTAATTTCTTCTTTGTTGAACTTGACGCCGCTCTACGTTAGCACCAATCTCAGCGATGACCGGAAGATGATCCGAGGAGAGCTCTGTTATGGTTTTCGGAATCGAAAATCGATCGGTGATGTTGGTCAGAAAAATGTCAAGCTTAGAGCCTACACCACCAGGAGAGATGTAAGTTGGCAATTCCGGATGAGCGGGATAGTAATATCCAGCTTCGGAATCTTCTACGATGATGTTACCATTTGAGTTGCACCTGGAGTCACCCCAAGCGGAGTGGCGAGCATTGAGATCACCTGTGATGACGAAATTGCCTCCTCTTCTAGACAGCTTTTGGATGTCGTTCTTCAATTTCACCGTGGTTCCATTTGCCCGACGAGACTGCTTCGGACAATAGACCGCAATAAATGTGAGTGGTCCATCAGTGGTGGTAATTTCGATTCCTACAGCTTCGACAAAGGTTGTGTTGAAACTCGGTAGTGATTTGTATGGTAGTCCTCTCCTTATGGCGATTGCAACCCCGCACCCAGCTGAGGTTGTGCGGTCCAGTCTGACTACCGAGTGTTCCGGCAGGCAGAAGTTTATGTTCGGCTTCAAATGTGTTTCGGTTATTGCAGCGACATCGATGTGGTGTGTGTTCAGAAAATGTAGAAGTTCTAACTTCTTGTTGGCCACAGAGCGGGCATTCCAGTTAAGGATTCGAAAGAATGGATCCATGACGATAGTAAAAAGTCATTATGACCGCAATCTGTTCCTGGTTGGTGCGACAAGCCTTTGTTTGCTGATCGAGTTTAAGAAACAGCGTAGCTAGCTGTTCCATCGAGTACAAATTGCTACTTGCTGGGGCATGCTGGCAGCCTGTGCATAACTCAAAAATCCGGGGGGGTCCCGGCTAGGAACACCACCAGTTGGAGGAGGTGGAAACGGCAACGTACTTGAAGTCGCTGGCGGGGTTGGTGTAACGCTAGGTTGTACACTTTTTCTATTCGACGGTCGCTGGCGATTGGCAATTTCACTTCGAATTTTGATAAATTCTGCTCGTTTTGGACAGGAACGGCTGTTCGTAGCATGCTCTTTGTCACAGTTGAGACACTTGATTTGTTCGGCTTCCTCAACAAGACAATCCACTGTTCGATGCGGACCTGCACATTTCATGCAGCGACTCTTGATGTGGAAATTCTTTGTGCCATGTCCATAGTTCAAGCAATTGGAACACTGCGTGACATCGCGATGAATCGGTTTGTATCGCTCCCATTGCACGATGATGTTGAATAGGGCGGTGATTGTTTTCACTGTGCTCAGTGTAGTTGAACCCCTGGTCAGGTGGATCAGGTATAACTGATCACGATACTTGATGGCTTTGTTGTGTCTTATCATTTTGTATACTGCTTCCACTTCTAGGCCGCAAGCGACAAGCTCCGTTTTTAACTCGTCCAGTTCCAATTCCGGTAAACCACGCAGTACAACTTTGAATGGTTTTGTAGCTGCAGTATCGTGAGTAAAATACTCCGCTTTTGTTTGCTTCAGGTAAGCCTCTACTGCCTTGTAATGTGGGGTGGATGGAACGACGATTTTGTAGCCGTCCGTGCATAGCCTCAGGGTAGCTATCAGCCCTTTGCTGATAAGTTCATTGAAGTGTTGCCTTAGTCCAGGCGGGAAACCTTTTACGTAGAAAGGCGGCATTTTCTCCTTCTTTTCCGTTTTCTCGGTAGTTTGGTCAGCTAGCGATGCAAACTTGTTAGCAGCTAGTATCTTCTTGGCGATTCCATCATCCTTTTCAGCAGGGTCACGAGGACGCTTATTGTTTTGCTCCTTACTGGAACCCGTTTTTCCCATTTCGTTGGGACACGACAACGTACTGTTGTATAACGAATGCGATAGGTAAAATAAACGAATGCGATAGGTGAACTAAAACTTTGAGTTGTTGTAACAAACGCGTCTGTACACATCAAGCGTGAGACGAAGAATGAATTATATAGGCCAAATAGCATGTTTTCAATTGCAAGGTATATGATCCTGTCGACCGTGCTTGGGAAGCAAGCATATAACGACCAATCAGAGGTCGAATTTTTCGTTTTGACAAGGCTTGACTATTTTCAATAGTACAATAGTGTGAATAATAATTATCTTATTTTGGGAAGAATCTTAGAAGATTTTCCAATCTATTGCTGCAAGAACGAAGGAAATCCATCGAATATTAACCGATTTATTAGCATTTGAAATTGGACATATTTTTCACTTTTTTCAGTTTGAGAATTTCATTTCACATCCCTATGTAGCCTAACTTCTTGAGAGAAGTATTCTACTTCAAAAAATCATAACTTTTGAACCAGATGATCGATTTTCAAACTAATGGTAATTAATTTATAATCCTAGTTATGAGAAAAATTACAAAAAAACCTGGGTGTTTTTATATGCATATTGTATAAAATTATTGAAATTTTTGTCTTGTTTTAAATTGAATTGAATTTACTTTCTTACATTTTTTTTCTCGATAGAAATTGAATGATTACGTGGTTTTCTTCCGAGTACAGAAGTTTTTGAAGTACAGTGAATTTCCGTTTTTGACAAAAAAATTTTAAATTTCAGTTGCCAAACTGGAACCGTGCCAAATAAGGAAAACCTTCTTTGTTATTAATATATTCAATTTGAGACTTCAAAATTATTAAGAAAATTTGTTTATTCATAAGTTTCAATAGGTTTTTAACAAAATAAGTCGCATATAACGATCGCTGTTGTAGTGTGACGTCAAACTCTCTGTTTCACTTGGAAGTAAGTGAGTGAAAACGACGACTGGTTTTATATACCAGGTTGTTTTTTACGACAGTGCGTTGTTTACAGTTGAAGTCAAATACCCGTTAATTTTAAGTTACTCATTAGTGAGAGAAATTTCACCCATTTTTGAAAAAGTGACACGACTTTTTATTAAGTTAATTTTTTTACCCATTTGATGAGCAGCAGCTACCAATTAGTCTTTTAATAAATTTTTGATTGATTTTCAAAATTGAATTTTGCCCTGTGTTGATACTGGCAACACCCACGGTTACACCGATAAGTAAAATTATACCACCCGTCAAAGGAGTTGTCACCGATTGAAGGGACAAGGGTTACTTCTTAAAGTTTGCCAGCTCATCGTTCTTTCTTAAAGCGAATTTCTTTATTCCACTGTGTGCGGGCAAAACTGCCGGGGAATAATAAAACGTCATCGCCATTTAAGACGCAAGTAAGAAAGAGATGCCAGATAATTATTAATTAGACAGCCGTACATTAAAGAACTCCTAGGTGAGGGAAAGTTGTTAAAATGAACCTAAAATTATCATTATTCTAAATTAAAACCTAAAACTGTTTTGTTCATTTAAAACTTTCAGTAAAATATATTTCATGCAAATAAAGGTAAAACTACAGCTGTTAAAATAAGTACCGAAGTGTACGGAAAAGTTAAAATTGTTCTTGAAACACGTGCAAACCTAAATTTGTAAGTTAACCCTAAATAAAACCTGGTACTCGATTTATTGTTAAAATAAAAATAAATTTACAGCTAAAGCTACATTACAACAAATTAAAAGCGTTGGGATTTGCTAACGAAATCAACCCACGGACGTTCAGGAACACGCTGTGTGATATATCATTCAAGGGGAACTGCAAATAGTTACGCTTGCTTCATTTGAAATACATTGTGAAAAACATATATTTTGCTTGTAAACAAACAGAAAAAAGAAGACTAGAAGACCTCGCGGAGAAATTCTATCGTCACAAAATCACTTAAAAAGAACAGCCCCCACGTAACTAAGCATTAGGGTCGCAATGCTTTCATGAAAAAAAAGTCACTTTCGAATTTCAAAAACCGATCATGTACATTTTGTTCACTGGCCAAAAAAAAAAGATCTGTGCGAAATTGTGGAAAACTAGTTGGTCCATCCTTGTGGTATATCAAGTATAAGATGTCAGATAGGCAAATAAATATTAGCATTTTTCCAACTAAACCCTTTCAAATTAAATTTTAATTGTTTTCGGAACCACCCTAATGAAACTCGAGTTTGAGATACTTAATAACCATTAAAATAATTAACATCTGATTTGGAACGAGCTGTGAGTCATTTTAGAAGCCCGTTTTAAAATATTCCATATTCAGCCTTCGGTTGCTCAGAAAACGGCCAAGTCCCAGATGGTTGATTTTCGGTAATTTTTTTTTCGAGATAACACCAGATCTCGACGTTTTATACATTTTTAAGACGTTTGGCATCGAAAAACAAAATTTCGATTTTTCCAGCTTGTTAAAAATCATCAGGCGTAAGACGTTTTCAGTTTCAACCTAGAACGGGTGTCAAAATCAGGTCAGTTTGTTGTATAAATCATTGTATGCTAAAAAAAATAGAATGTTGCCAAAATCGGAGTGTGCCGAAAACGGAAACCCACTGCACGTCGTTTTCTTCCGAAAACAGAAGTTTTCGAAGTACTTAAGTGAAAATATTACACAAAATTTGGAAAAAATACATAATTTTGTGAATTAGATATCTCAAAGGTTAGCAGGTATCAGCAAACCATGATTTTTTCTAAAACTTTTCCATAAAAAATCTCAATTTTATGAAATTTTGAAAGATGTGTTTTTTTTGTGTTTTGGCAAAAAAAGGCAACTATTTTTATCGCCCATTTTTGATCTGGCTGAAATTTTGCACAGATGTTTCTATAGGCTAAAGGCGTCATTTTGTACTATCAGCACTTTTTTGGAGTTACGACTAATTTGTGAAAAAATGTTTATGTAAAAAGCATATTTTAGAGCCAGAACGGTTTGTTTGATCGGTGTGACAACTTCAGCCAAGTTATAGATAATATGAAAAATAAATTTAAGAGGAAAATATGAATAAAAAAATTTCATATATCTAGAAAATGATTTTTTTAAATGAGATTTTTTATGAAAACTACCTTATCTTTCCAAAAAAATATACACTGTGACCAAAAAGTTGTAAGCTTTTTTCAACCTCTTTTTTATTTATTGCTTTTTTTATTTTTATTTTATTTCTCAAAGCGCATACAAGCATCAATATTTAACTTACAATGTGTAGTTTTAAATTAGTAAGTGAGTGTTTTGAGTTATTCAACTCAAAATTATTTTTATAGAACAAGAAAAATACTACCTACAACTTTGATGAAGACATCACATAAATCCAACAAACTGTTCTGGCTCAATTTTTTTTAAATGAGCTTCTCTAGATATTTATTTCTATTTTTTTTTCAAATTGCTCTCTTGAAAAAAAAATTTTTTTTACAACTTTGCCGGACTTGTCACATCGATCAAAAAAACCGTTCTGGCTCTAAAAGTGTCAATGTAATCATCAACATCCTTTTAACATAAATATTTTTTTGACAAATTAGTCAAAGTAAAAAAAAAATATACCAATGGCGCACAATGACATCAACAAAAAACCTTCTTTCAAAAGTTGGAAATTCAAATTCAAAATTAAAATCTGTCTATTTTTCTGGATTTCAAAGTAACTGGTAACACTTCCGGTCAAAATTTATGTAGTTTCTGGAAGACTTGTCTAAAATATTCGGGCCGAATTTCGTTAATTCAAAACGGAAAAGCCACTTAACTCCTTCGGACGTCTATTTGGAGGAAATGGTATCCTGCTCGGACTCTGATTCTTGAGAGCTTTTTGCGAAGTTCTTCTCATCAGTATTTGGTCGTAACGCGCATTCTGTCAACTCGGCAATCTCGGTGCTATTACATCGATAAGTGGCGCGAACAGAATGCTATCGTGTTTGTCGATGTAATTGAGCTTTATTTGTTTGCGTTTTTAACTCAGTGAAAGTGGGCTTTTTAAGGTTTCTTTTCATTTTTTTTTTCTTCAAACCATGCTTGTCGTTTCTCCACAAAGAATCACCAGCGCGTACTATAATCTCTTTCACTGCGAAAACATTTGCTCTCACACTGGTGGCAAAGTGATGCTTACTTGAAGAGAGTAGCGAATCGTGTGTATCTGAGGAGCATGGAAAAAACCACTGCGGTGGAATCTGAAATATCTCTCTGGAGTGATAAAACGACACAACAGAGCTATTGTGTGTCTCTAATAGTGAATTTTTTTATTTCACCAGCTCAACTCGTTTTGACCTGGAGTCAACCTAACTGCTGTCAAAACCCTTATTTATTCGCTTGATTTTGACCCGGTATTGACATGGCATGCTGCCCGAAGCGCACCGTGAAGTTCGCCAGTTTCAACCCATCACCGCACGTGTTTAGTTCGCAAACAATAATCTGCCATCTCTTTCTAACTTGCGTCGTAAATCGCAATGCCGTTTCTTTATTCTTGAGTAGATTTGCACTGACGCAGTGGAATAAAGAAATTCGCTATAAGTATAGATCAAATGCGGGGAGCATCTAGGCAAGAATGTAGATGGCGTTGTGTTCTTGACATCTCGAAAAAAAATGAATCCAGCCGCCTGTCACGCATGTTTGCTCTTTGAATCCCATCGAATTTAGTGCACTCCGCAGTATAAAAGCAAAGCCTTGGTGCTACATTTCGATTCGGAACTCTGTTTATTTATACACAGATTTCGCAGCCAACTGTTTGGTGTACAGGACAATTGCAGGGCTAGCGCTACGATCCTACTGACACTAACAGTCTTTCTCGAGCCGAGACTCTCACGATGACTGGCTTGTTAGTACTGCGTCGTAGCTGGAAACCGTCTAAGAATCTGCACTCCGCAGTGTACTTCTGTGTATTTTCACTAGAGTAATTCACCAGTCTTGTTTCGCTCAGCTGTGGTGTGAGCATGCAAATGTTAGGGCTAAACAATTGTGTCTTCTCGAAAAAAGTCTTCATTCAAAATTTGAACTTAATCGGACTTCTGATAAGGTTTCACTTACAGTAGTGAAAGTCTTACTTTTTTGACCAACACACACCAACGCACAAGAGTAGTTCTTGAAGTTTCAGAAATCCATTTTTTTAGCAAATCTCTTAGAGATCTTGCATGGAATGTCGAGATCTGATGTTATTTCATAAAAAATTGTCTAAAAAAATCACTTTCAGGGACATGGAATCTTTTGCGCTGGGAGATTCGAGCTACACCAAAACACACGAGACACACTCCCAGCTCGAACATTTCTTTCATGGATCAAAAAAATGTAACTTTGACCGCTTTGAGCATAAGAAATATTTACGAGAAAACAAAACTTTAGAACTCTATCGTAAAATTCTCTCTATCGTAAAATTCTCTGTCCTTTTCCCTGAGGAACTTTACAACTGTACATAAATCTGCAGATTTAGAACCTCTCGTTTAACGACATCCATCTAAAAATCTGTCGCTCGCAACATTACATTTTTTTTTTGGTTTTGTCCGATAGTTCCGTGTGGGTAAGTAAAATATTCCGAGTGGGTACTACTACCCATACTACCCACATGAACCGCCGTCCCTGGCCAGTGATTGGTTGAATGCTCGGGAACTAAACAAAAACGATTTATTTTCAACTCAACATTTTATCAATTTATTGTTGAAATAATTATGCCACAAGTTTGGGGCAAACTTCTCTTTTCGATCAAGACATTGGCGTTTATTATTCATTTAGTTAGTTTAGTAACATGATATGCATTATAAGAGGACACCTTTCCGTTATACTTTCACGAAATGCCACCCTACTAAAGTAAGACGTCCAAGGCCACGTCAAAAACTTCACTTTTGCTGATGTTATTGCTAACTAAACTAGGCTTCCTTATTAATAGAAATTTACGCGCAACTGTTGGAGTTAACTTATCTGTGGAAAATTAGAAAATAAATGTACGATTTCAAGTTTACTAGAAAATACGTTACAAGTATATGTAGCCTACATAATGTAGGCAGTTTTTTTTTCTTTACCTTCTGAGTCATATGCTTAATCATATCGAATATAATTGCTTAAATGTTTGTAAGACATACCTTTTATTCAACACTAAGTTTATGAAAATCGGCCACATGCTCAACTTATGGGATTGTAGAGCATTGCACACGGACGACACACAGTGGGTACTCCCGTTATACCATTGAAATTCCAATATCCTTACCTAGGATATATATGTTTATGAAGGATTGTTATAAGCCCAACTCTAATATACGACATTCATTATTTCATAAAAGTGTTACCCAATAAATCGTACCGAAACGCTGCGGACACACTTCGATCAAAATAACATTTCGCATTTTCGCACCGAGAGAAAATTAAAATTCACATTGTATGCCCCAGAAGCAATCAACCTTCAGCTGCCAGATTTGAGTAATCGCAGTTCGCAAACCGAGGCTGAGTGCACCGGGTAATAAGCCATATTTTGCTTTCATTTAACTTTCCCAGTTGCTCGATCCCTTCTCGACCCATTTCCCTAACGAAGCGTAACATCTCCATTACTTCGCCGCCAAGTAGTTTGCCTCTTTTCTTTTGTCGCACCACATTCTCACAAGCGAAAAAAAAACGCAATACTTTTGGCTATAGTCACTGCCGTTCATTTTTTTCCTTCTGGTCGACAGACCGATTCTCTAATGTAGGTACAGGTAGTGCGAAAGTCCACGCAGCGCAAAATCGCAGGTACTGGAACTCCGAAAGGGCCGGACCGGGGTGGGGGGTTCATGTGCATATTTCCTCAGAAGCTATCCAGGCCGGCCGGTTTCTCGCTCGATACGATACGGAAGCCCACCGGAATAAATGCAACGGTTCAATCAACTTCCTTCGCATTGCCCCAAGTTGATAGGATCAGATCCGGATGAAATATATGTTGCTTCTCTTGTCGCTGTTGCGTACATTCATTCTTATTAGTTTTTCTTGTACTGCCAATTCCACGATGCATAGGCTGCCGTTCTGGTTTCAGGACTAGGGAATCATTTTTGTTCCGCTTGTTTTCGACTTTCATCACCAAAGCGGCGAGCAAATGTATTTCCCAAGATTGAAACACTCACCCTTCATATTCACACACCACTGGAACACATGACGTTGAAGCAATTTTCTGAAAACGGTTTCGGAAAACTTTCCACGACATCTTCGATACGAGATGCCTTCTCTGTTGAGGGTCCAAATCTCGAAAGAAAAATTTTTCGCAGTCGAAGGTTTTTATTTATTCGGTTTTCCCACTCCAGCCGAACCGTATTCGTACGAAGAAAATTGACGGATAGATGCTTTCCCGCACTGCAGTTGGACGCCCCATGAAGCTTAGCCCGGATTGGAAATCGAACGGCATGATTGGCTCGAAGGTACAATTTGTAATTTATTTAAGCTGAGCAAAATTCGTGCCCCGAATTAAGGGTTACGGAAAAGGCACAAAACAAAAACAGGCCTGACTTCACGTGCGTTGAGATTACTCGACGGGGTTTATTATTCTGTACGTCCTTTTTTGGGAGTTAGATGTCATGAAACGTAAGAAGATCTCTCTGGCCGCGAGTCTATTGATTTCACTAACGCCTTTTTTTTTTCAATTGACGTGGCTTTAACATAACTGTTCACATGTAATGCAACGGCGTTGTTACTATTTCCATAACATTTTTTCTGGTACACTACTGAATGTAATTTCCTTTAGTCTTCCAATTTCCGTTTTTCTGCAATTAGCTTTCTCATTTTTCCTCATGTTTTTTCTTTTCCTCTACTTTTCTCTCTCTCTCTCACTCCCCCTCTCTCTCTCTCTCTCTCTCTCTCTCTCTCTTGTATTTGAGGTTTAATATGAATCCATCATATCATAGTTCTTATGCTCATTAAACAAAGTCTAGATTTTACAGATAATAATTAGGATAATCGAATAGTTGGATATCCGGATATCCGAAATATTATTTCTGTTTTCAAAGGCCTTTTAAAAAACATTCTGTGCCGAACACGCATCAGTACTGGACGTGTTTGGTGATCGGTCCGATAGAGTATAAAACAAAAGACGTGTGAACAAGTGTTGGCATTGTTTGCCTGGTCAAGTGAAATAAATCCGGGTTCAAGGTCGTGCCTTTGTGCAACTGTTTCGCATCGTGACTGCCAGCTGGTGCGTAAGCCGATTTGGCTGCTGGCTGGATTGTGCTACAGCAGTGGACGAGACACAAACGAGGAAAAAGAAGAAGCCATCAGTGTCAGCGAGTTGTATCGCTGTGTGGAGTGATCTCACACCTGGCTCGCTGCTGGTGGCTGTTTGGTGCTGCTTTATTGGTGCTGCTGGCTGTAACGGCTGCTACTTCGAACGATCGGACAACCAACCTTACTGGAAGGGAGAAATAAAAAGGTACGTGTTCTTGTCAGCGCTAGTGCGCTAGACTTAGCGCGATGGATGTAGATCCCTCGCCTCCCGCGCCACCATCCCCGAACCCCTCTGACCCTGACCCTTCTGTTACCCCCTCCCCTGTTCATTCTTCAGTCCCCCCTCGCCCCAGGCTTTACCCAGACGGAGCCCAGGGCAGCTATACTGTTTATTTTCGGCCAAAGGCAGGACCGAAATCGAAAAAGTTGAACCTCTTGCAGATTTCTAAAGACCTGACGAAGGAGTACAAGGGCGTGACCGAAATTTCCAAGGTCCGGCCTAACAAGCTCCGTGTCGTGGTCGGTAACCTGAAAGAGGCCAACGATATAGCTTGCTCTGAGCTCTTCACACGCGAGTATCGCGTTTACATACCCGCACGAGACGTGGAGATCGACGGTGTCATAACCGATTCGAGTCTGTCAGTCGAGTGTATACTGCAAAGTGCCAAAGGGTGCTTTAAGAACAAAACGTGTCCCGAAGTAAAGGTGCTCGACTGCAAGCAATTGCGGTCAGCATCGATCATCGGTGGCAAAACAGTATACACTCCGTCAGACTCGTTTCGAGTTACGTTCGCCGGGTCTGCACTACCAAGCCACGTCTCGATCCACCGGGTTCGTCTCCCTGTGAGGCTCTACGTGCCCCGCGTCATGAACTGCCTGAATTGCAAGCAGTTAGGCCATACAGCCGCCTACTGCTGCAATAAGGCACGTTGTGGCAAGTGTGGGGAGTCTCATGCGGAAGATTCTTGCAGTGTTAACGCTGAAAAGTGTATTCACTGCGGAGAAAATCTGCATGAGCTCTCGACATGTGCGGTGTACATGCAGCGCAGGGATAAAATAAAACGGTCTCTCAAAGAGCGTTCAAAGCGTTCCTACGCTGACATGCTGAAGAAGACCGTTACCACTTCTCCCGTTACTTCGAACCCCTTCGATCTGTTGTCCTCTGATGAAACCGATTCTGACGATTCACCAGCGGGAGCATCTTACGCCAATCCTGGGGAGTCTAGAAAGAGGAAAAATATTTCCTCTCCTAAACTTCCCCGAAAAGGTCCAAAGATTTCCCAAAGTGAAATGAATGGTACAAACAAACCTAAAAGTGCAGCGGAAAAACCGAAGCAAACTCCTCCTGGGCTTGCAAATTTAAAGTCCCAGAATGAGTTCCCAGCACTTCCTGGAACATCTAAAACCCCAGTTGTTCCTTTTGCACATCCAGTTGAAAAATCAAATGCTGGACTGGTGAAATTTTCTGACATTGTGGACTGGATTTTTGAAACTTTCAATGTACCCGATCCAATAAAAGATTTTCTTACAGCATTCCTCCCAACAGTTAGATCATTTTTGAAGCAGTTGACTGCCCAATGGCCTCTCCTTGCAGCGATTGTATCCTTCGATGCCTAATTCAACTGCGTATATGAAGGATTCTATCTCTGTCTTACAGTGGAATTGTAGAAGTATTTTACCAAAAATTGATTCGTTTAAAGTTTTGATAAATAAAAACAAATGCGATGCATTTTCCCTTTGTGAAACTTGGCTTACTTCAAATATTGATCTCAACTTCCATGATTTTAATATTATTCGCCTTGATCGAGACACCCCATATGGAGGAGTACTTTTAGGGATTAAAAAGTGCTATTCTTTCTATCGTATTAACCTCCCCTCGATTCCAGGCATCGAAGTTGTCGCATGTCAAATGACAATACAAGGTAAAGAGCTTTGTATTGCCTCAATATATATTCCTCCCAGAGCACAGGTTGGGCAACGGCTGCTCTTTGATTTAATAGAACTTCTTCCCTCGCCACGTTTGATTTTGGGAGACTTCAACTCTCATGGTGTGGCTTGGGGTTCCCCTTACAATGATAACCGCTCCTCTTTAATCTATAACCTTTGCGATGACTTCGACATGACTATTTTGAACAACGGTGAAATGACACGTATCCCGAAACCTCCAGCGCGCCCAAGCGCCTTGGATCTATCCTTATGTTCGACGTCGCTACGGTTGGATTGCACATGGAAGGTAATCCTCGATCCTCACGGTAGCGACCATCTGCCTATTTTTATTTCAATTACAAAGGGGTCAACTCGCATGCGACCAATTGACATTCCGTATGACCTCACACGAAATGTCGATTGGAAGTTATACGAGGAAATGATTTCAAAAGCGGTCGAGTCGATTCAACATCATTCACCACTTGAAGAATACAACCTCCTCGCGGGCTTGATTCTCGACGCCGCGTTGCAAGCCCAAACGAAGAAATATCCCGGCGTAACGATCAAAGAACGGCCTTCCACTCCGTGGTGGGACCAAGAGTGCTCCGATGTCTACACGCAAAGATCCGACGCGTTTAAGGCCTACCAGACGGGAGGTATACCTGGCGACTATTTACGGTATTCGGAGCTTGATACCAAGCTTAAAAGCTTGGCTAAAGCAAAGAAACGTGGATATTGGCGTCGGTTCGTGAACGAGACGTCGAGGGAGACATCGATGAGCACTCTTTGGAACACAGCCCGAAGAATGCGGAATCGCGTAACGGTCAACGAAAGCGAGGAGTCTTCAAGTAGGTGGATATTTGATTTTGCCAGGAAAGTATGTCCGGACTCTGTTCCTGCGCAAAACTTTGTTCGCGATGCGTCTCCGGGTCACGACGCGATAGAATCACCTTTTACGATGGCAGAATTTTCAGTTGCCCTCCTGTCCTGTAACAATAACGCGCCTGGGTTCAAATCAAATTCAACTTGTTGAAGAATCTACCCGGCAATGCTAAGAGGCGCTTGTTGAACTTGTTCAATAAGTTCCTGGAGCAAAACATTGTACCGCAGGATTGGAGGCAAGTGAAGGTGATCGCCATCCAAAAACCAGGGAAACCAGCTTCTGATCACAACTCTTATAGGCCGATTGCAATGCTATCCTGTATCCGGAAATTGATGGAAAAAATGATACTCCGTCGTTTAGACCATTGGGTCGAATCAAATGGTCTACTATCAGATACTCAATTTGGCTTCCGCCGTGCCAAAGGGACGAATGATTGTCTTGCGTTGCTTTCAACAGATATTCAGCTGGCGTATGCTCGTAAAGAACAAATGGCGTCTGCGTTCTTGGACATTAAGGGGGCTTTTGATTCCGTTTCTATTGACATTCTTTCGGGTAAACTTCACCGACAAGGATTTTCTCCAATTTTGAACAATTTTTTGCACAATTTGTTGTCCGAAAAGCACATGCATTTTACGCATGGCGATTTGGCAACTTTTCGCATTAGCTACATGGGTCTTCCCCAGGGCTCATGTTTAAGCCCCCTTCTTTACAACTTTTATGTAAATGACATCGACGAATGTCTGGCAAATTCATGCACGATAAGACAACTTGCAGACGACAGTGTAATCTCTGTTACAGGAGCCAAAGCTGCCGATTTGCAAGGACCATTGCAAGATACCTTGGACAATTTGTCTGCTTGGGCTTTACAGCTAGGTATCGAATTCTCTCCGGAGAAGACTGAGATAGTAGTTTTTTCTAGGAAGCATGAACCTGCTCAGCTTCAAACACGATTAATGGGTAAAACGATTTCTCAGGTTTTGGTACACAAATATCTTGGTGTCTGGTTCGACTCTAAAGGCACCTGGGGTTGTCACGTGAGGTATCTGATGAAAAAATGTCAACAAAGAGTGAATTTTCTTCGTACAATAACCGGACAATGGTGGGGAGCCCATCCAGGAGACCTTATAAGGCTTTACCAAACAACGATATTGTCTGTTATTGAATACGGGTGTTTCTGCTTCCGCTCCGCAGCAAACACACATTTGATCAAACTGGAGCGAATACAATATCGTTGTTTGCGTATCGCCTTAGGTTGCATGCAGTCGACCCATACGATGAGTTTGGAGGTTTTAGCTGGAGTACTACCATTGAAAAACCGCTTCTGGAGCCTGTCTTCTCGTATTCTAATCAAATGTGAGGTCTTGAACCGTCCCGTGATTGAAAATTTTGAAAGGTTAATCGAACTTAATTCTCAAACCCGTTTTATGACATTGTATTTCAATCACATGTCCCAAAATATTAACCCTTCTTCGAATATTCCAAATCGTGTCGACTTATCAAATACTTCTGATTCTACTGTGTTTTTCGATACATCCATGATAGAAGAAACTCGTGGAATCCCGGATCATTTACGCGTGCAGCAGATCCCTAAAATTTTTTCCAATAAATATCGAAACATCAACTGCGACAATATGTACTACACTGACGGATCACTTCTTGATGGGTCCACTGGCTTCGGTATCTTCAATAACAATTTAACCGTCTCCCATAAGCTCGATAATCCTGCTTCTGTTTACGTCGCAGAATTAGCTGCAATTCAGTACACCCTAGGGATTATCGAAAAAATGCCCACGGACCATTATTTCATCTTTACGGACAGTCTCAGTTCCATTGAGGCTCTCCGATCGATGAAAGATGTTAAGCACTCTCCGTATTTCCTGGGGAAAATACGGGAACATCTGAGTGCTTTATCCGAAAAATCTACTCAGATTACCTTAGCGTGGGTCCCTTCTCACTGCTCGATACCGGGTAATGAGAAAGCGGACTCTTTGGCTAAGGTGGGCGCAACAAACGGTGATATTTATGAAAGACCAATTGCCTTTAATGAATTTTTCGCACTTGTACGTCAGAATACGATCATCAGTTGGCAAAATGCTTGGACCAGAGGGGAATTGGGAAGGTGGTTACATTCCATAATCCCCAAAGTATCGACGAACCCGTGGTTCAAGGGGTTGGATGTAGGTCGGGATTTCATTTGCGTGATGTCCCGGCTTATGTCCAATCACTATAGATTTGACGCGCTCCTTCGTCGTGTTGGGCTCGGGGAAAGTGGTATCTGTGCCTGTGGTGAAGGTTATCACGACATAGAGCATGTGGTTTGGTCATGCCCTGTACACCGTGACGCCAGGTCTAAATTAATAGCTTCCCTGCAGGCCGAGGGTAGACAGCCGGCTGTTCCTGTTCGTGATGTCTTGGCGAGCCGTGACCTATCCTACATGTCCCTTATATACGTTTTCCTGAAATCCATCCACGCCCCAGTCTAGTCCCGTTCCCCTCCGTCTACACCCAACAAAACGACAAGAACACGTTTGAACCTTAAGCACAAAACCAGCAACCAGACCCCGCACAATAGAACCAGGACCCAAGGACTACGAGCCTCTGTCCCAACTCACGACATCGTGGCTCAGCGGAACGAATCCATACATGCCATTCGACGATTATCAGACGACCATTGAACAACAAAACACTGATTGGAAATCCCATGCTAGTTTTAAGTTAGACTTAATTTCAGCTCGTAGTCGGCAGCGAGGATAAAAAATTTGCTTTAGTTTTTAAGTCATCAGATATAATTGGCGCCGTTAAACATTAAATTGTATTTGTGCCGTGTCAAATAAATGTTATGTGAAGAAAAATAAAAAAAAGGCCTTTTAAATAAAACGTAACGCGAAAATGGCTTTTTCCACAACCATCCACTCCCTCGTAACTGTTTATGTAAATAATTTTCAATAAACTATGTTCGGATATAGAATCCGGATATCCGACTATTCGAAAATCCGGATATCCTGATGGATAATATCCGGATATCGGGTTGATCCGGATTTTGGATATTTGTCGGATATCCGAGGCAGGATATCCGGATATCTTAATCCAGATAGTCCCAGCACTATAATAAACTGCAACACATAAATTACAATCCCAAGTCCAGAACCCAAGAAACATTTTTTGGCTAAATGATGCTGTATGCAGACTTTATTCAGCTGCTTCAAATTTATTAGCTGTTTTATTCAGCTCAATTGTTTGTTGGGAAGTGTTGATTGCCGAATGGAACGGTAACTTCCACGAGGTGCCGATCGGGATGCAAGTAATCTTAGCGGAAATCGGGTAATTAAGCGGTTGTGTTTTCATGTTAGGGGCGGCGTACAATAGCTTCTGACTCGGAGCGGGCGGTTCAACCATGAAATGCGGTGCCTCGCAAGCTTGATCTGAGACGGAAGCCCGGCGCAAATTTTTTAATTACAGCCTAATTGATGTATATGGACTGACCAAGGTTAAACCCGATGGCGAGAAGGAGGAGTTCTAAGATTTTCTTGAGAAGGCGTACAGTGTGTACCCAAAACGCGACGTTAAGATCGTCATTGGAGATGCAAATGCGCAAGTCAAGCAGGAAGACTTCTTTCGCTCCGTAGTTGGCAGAAAAATCCTCAACTTTACTACGAACGACAATGGCCTGAGGCTTATCAAGCCAGAGGCGTGGCTATCTGTAGCATTCAGTTTTCACGCCAGAGTTTTCGTACACGCAAAAGTTGGATGGTGCGAAACCAGTACAAAATTGTGCGTCTTTAGCGCAATTGTTGATGTATTTCGGAACCAGTACAATGATTGCGTGTTGGGCATAACGCAAATAATGCTCTAGCGTTTCTTAAATGTATTTGCATCTCCAAACTACTACACCCAAACAGTTTCAACTGGTATCAAGCAGCATTGCAAAGCGAACGAGAAGCAAAACCTTTCTCCTCCTTTCTGCTTGAGGACGAGACATATGCTACGCTTTTCAAGTCTTTTGCACACACGCTTTCGAGATACTTTTTCTTCTTCATGCATTCCTCTGAATAGCAGCAAGCACGCACCGACAGTATGAGTGAGAGACTAACAATACTGGTATCAAGTATGTACAGCACGGGTGTCTCGCTCAGTTCGTGAAGCAACGAGATATCGCCTTGCGCGTCGCATAGTCTTGTCGCACATACATGGAAATTCTACGAGCGAGAGAGAAATTTCTCTCGTCGCTTGAGAAAAAAGCGCGTGCAGTCACTAATACACTCGACGTGAGGAATAAAGTGTCGGTGTATGATACATATTCTGATTTCATTCTATGTCAATGTATTCGCAGTACAACTGTTGCGTTATGCGTTTCACACATTTGTTGTGCGATTTCTGTGCAACATTTGTGCGAATCGGGAAGACACAATGATTGTACAAGACTTCAACTTTTGCGTGTAAGCATACCTGGACACACCCTAGTAGGGAGGCATGCTCTCAAATCGATCATGTCGATAATCGGCACTTTTCAGGCGTTACAGTCTGTTCACCAAAATGGTGCGGCTAAAAACAGCGTCTGTTCTTCATGTAAGCGGCGGCTGGTGCCAACGCCCTGGTGCCAGCGTGGAACTTTGAACAGTGCTATCACGATGGTCCTCCGGCGAGACTGGGAGTTGGTGAAGGCCTTGCTAGCTAGCCGTAAAAACAATCAATACAGGAAGAAAACAATACAAAACTAATTGATTTCAACAAGCTCAACGAATGCCTGATTTCGAAGATACCCATGGAGCCTATTAACTTTCTCTTCTATTGATGCGTGAGTATTCGCGTGCCGTCGGAACAAAACCAGTCACATCTGCTTATAAGTTATGAATAAATTAGTCAATCCACCAAGCAACAACGACGGAATTATTGCGACGCGGTCTCTTAGACGACGATCTGAGAGAGAATAGCTAATAAAGGAAAAGAACTTTTGGGGGGTCAGTCACTTCAAAGTTGAATTATCCGTGGTACAATTATTGAGGACATATGACTCGACTGTTCTAGATTAGCTCAGCTTTAGGCTATAAAATAAAAAGCAAACAATTTTACAAAATCTCCAGAAAATCTAGTTTGAACGTTTAACGACAGTTTCCGAGGTATGAATTTGATTAGTTAAATCAAGTCTAATTTCTTATCATACACAGTTATGCAGAGGACAAATTGGTTTGTCGGTTTTATCAGTCTGATATAATCTTTCAGCGACTCACCCCTTGACAGTTGTACTAAGCTTTCACCCACCAGTTGACGGGTGTTGAAATGATTGGCATCGGGCGGAGCCTTGCCGTCGCTAACTGGTGAACGAAGTTAGGTTATCTATCCAGAGCAGAACTGCGGGAATGCGGAAGGCAATTTGACACATCGTTCGCTGCGCAAGGATTCGTCAAATATGGAACGAACCACCAGTGCGACGAAAAAAAAAAAAACGCCACGAGGGAGGTCTCTACGAGTGGTGTATAATATGCAAATAATCCCATTTAAGCGGGCATTCAGTTAACAGGGCGGGTTTGGCAAGGGCTGTTAATTGGAGTGTAATGAAATTTAAAATAGTCCTTTTGCTGGTTGTCAGAAAGGGGATGAAACGATTGCGGCGCCAACGAGAAACATTCACACGCTTGTCAGCGACTTGATTCCGGGTGCTGAACAGAGGTGAAAATAAAATGTGGTGTAGGCGGGTTGGGTGTATTGGTCTATTCTTGTGACATCTAATGAGTATATAAAATCAAATTTCCACATAAAGCGTTGTGTTTAGTTTGTTAGTGGTTTAGGTTACTTTTAATAAACTTCGAAGAAAAACGAAAACTGCAAACTCATCCACATCCGTTATTCGCTATTAAATCTGCTTTATACCTAAGTTACACAAAGGGGAAAAATCCCATCTATTATCAACACCGCACAATCCCATCAGTCATCAATAGCACCATTTAGCTAAACAGTTACACCATTCACACCATCATAAAAACGCTTCCGGAGAAATTATCCGTTTTGCGTTCACTGTACCTACAAATTTCCCGCAGAAGTGAAAAAACACGATTACGAGCGACCGCTTGACGACCGGAGCTTCACTGAAGCACCGCTCGTAGCTTTTTCACCTTTGGATGTAATTGTTACGAGCCACTTGCTGATCCTTCCGACCTACGCTCTGCCCGTACCAATGAAAAATCCACTAAACAATCACTCCTTGGCGAACCGCCGTCCTTCGGAAATAAATTTTCCTCCCAACGCACGGTCTCGCTATACATACCTGCATTTAGCTAATCCGAGAGCCAGTCCACGGCGATTTTACGAGGTGCTAAATGTGTCGGAGGGACTGAAGAAGCCGCTGGTGTGGAAGCGCAGAGGAATCAGCGTATCCCACTGCGGGATTTTCCCACCACCAGAGTAGACAGTGCAATAATTTTTATGAATGAAATCGAAACATAACCTGAGTTCCGTTGGGGCAGGCAAGCATGGGTGGTAATCCCACAGCTTGTTTTTTATTTTATGATTGTGTACTTAGGTTGATATATATGGGTGATGGAATCTACTATATAAAAATGGAATTCCGTAACGCTTGATCTTATTGATATTATTCCCTCAGTCTCTGAGGTGTACAGTACATTTTGAATCGTTCTAAATCAAAAATAATAAGCGGTGACATGTAGGTTTTTTAACATAAAAATGTTCGCTGATGTTCAGGAAAGACATTTGAGAAAAAATAATAGGTATCTAATCACTAAAACTTGAGATATTATTCACAAAACTACGTAAAACATGCAAAATAATGACTTTTTATACTTAATTCGTCTACAAATCAAAATTCAAAGTGATGACATGTGATTCTTTTTTCATTAAAATGTTCGTTGATGTTTGAGAAAGACATTTGAGAAAAAAAAATAGAATAGAAAACTTGAGATATTATTCACGAAACTACGTAAAACATGCAAAATTATGACTTTCTGTGCTAAATTTGCCTCTAAATCCAAATTCAAAACGATGACATATGATTCTTTTGTCACTAAAATGTTTGTTATTGTTCAGGAAAGACATTTGAGGAAAAATAATTAGTATCTGATCACTAAAACTTGAGATATTTTTCACAAAACTACGTAAAACATGCAAAATAATGACTTTTTATACCTAATTCGTCTCCAAATCAAAATTCAAAGCGATGACATGTGATTCTTTTTCCATTAAAAAATTCGTTGATGTTTAAGAAAGACACTTGAGAAAAATAACAGGTATCTGATTACTTATACTAGAGATATTATTCACAAAACTACGTGGAACATGCAAAATCATGAATTTTATGCTGAAATTGCCTCTAAATCAAAACTCGAAGCAGTGATGTGATTTTTACTATAATAATATGTTCGTTGTGTTTAGGAAAGATATTTGAGGCACAAATAATAGGTATCTGATTATTTGAAATTTAAATATTTTTCACAAAACCACATGAAAAGTGCAAAACCATAATTTTTTAGGCTCAATTTGTCTCTAAATCGAAATTCAAAGCGATGACACGTGATTTTTTTCAATAAAATGTTCGTTGTTATTCAGAAATGACATTCGAGAAGAAATAATAGTTATCTGATAACTGAAAATAGAGATATTATTCACAAAACTAAGTAAAACATGCAATATCATGAATATTTTGGCTCAATTTGTCTCTAAATCCAAATTTAAAGCTATGATATATGATTTTTTCTATTGAAACGTTTGTTTATGTTCAGGAATGACTTTTGAGTAAAAATAACAGATTTTTGATTACTGGAAATTGAGATATTATTCACAACACTACGTTAAACAAGCAAAATCATAAATATTTGAACACAATTTGCCTCTAAATCGAAATTAAAAGCTATGATATGTAATTGTTCTTCATTGAAATGTTTGTTAATGTTCAGGAAAGACATTTGAGGAAAAATAATGGGTATCTTATTGCTAAAAGTTGAGATATTACTTTGAAAACTACGCATGTTTGAAGATGATTGCTGGCTGGAAGAAAGGCCGCATTTCATTGGTTTAATCTTTTTTTTTAATTTCCACGTAGTTATGTGGATTAAAACGTTAACTTCTTCTCAGACGTGTTCCTCGGACAGCAACAATCATTTTCGTTATATAAAATTCACATGTTATCTCTTTAGGTATGATTATAGAGGAGAACTAAGCATGAATGGTCACGCTAAATTCTTCTTACGTTGATTTCTTTCTTCTAAAAGTTACATAAAAAGAGGTTTTACTGTGAACGATTGACGAATATCCGGTTATCACCCGAGTGTGGTATATTCGGAACTGGGATGACCCCACATAACATTTTCCAAAATAACGACTTCTGATCTCAGGAAAATAATCTAAAGCTGTATTTGGCCAACCATTTCAATACTTCCCAAACTTCCGAACTCCGTACGTCATTTTGAAATCCGAAATGGCGACTTCCAGTTTCTGTAAAACATCCCCAAATCACAAAATACAATCCAATATGGGTATTTCCGTTCTATGCGTTCTCAGAATGTTAAAGTACTTAAAGGGATGATGGACGTATAAGATGTGAAATATTTTTAAAGTGAGTTGTGCTAATAATGCAATGAATTAATTTTGAAACTTTTGATCCCGAGCATCGCCGGGAACGTTCAACTAGTCTAATATAAAAGCAATACGAGAAACGAGTCTGGGCGCAGAGTTTCGAGTGCAAGGTTGAAAAAAGTTGCAATCTCAACGAAAGTGAGTTTTCTGAGCCAAGCACCACCAACAAGCATGAAACAGAACGGAGGGTGGCCGACGGAAAATGATGTGCTAAGGAGAGATAAGAATAAATATAAAAATGAAAAAAAAAAAATTATATCCTTCCATGCCACTGGAGGAGCGACCAGCGTGATTGTGTGATGGGCAACAGGATAAAGCGTATTTTTTGTCCTTTTATGTACTTCTAGTTCCTACGTAGCGCGTTACTGAATGAATATATCTTCCGTGCTCCTGGCCAGAGAAGAATTCGGTAGTTCCATTCTATGTCTCTATAGTTTTGCTACACACTAGGTAAACTTAATAGGAACTTCAATGTGAGAATTTCATTCAGATATTTTTCCGTCTTTTCGCTAGATAGCTTTATGTTTGTATCATCCAGTCCAAGTGGTAGTGCATGAGGTTGTATAGCACGTGCTACGTGAAAAATAATCACTTGTGGATCGTTGCTAACTTATGATGGATCCTAGAGATTCCAATTGATTGTGTTGTTTCCGTTAGGGTCCTCAATGGAGGCACTAGTTATTTACTAATTCTATTTGATTAGTCAATAGCAATCAATGGATAACAAACCTATTGCCACATTCAAAATACAATAGTTACTCTATGAAGCAGCTTTGACTTTGGCGAATTAAAAAAAAATGTTACGCATAATTTCCAATCTGAAATTCAGTATAGAACAGTATAGAATATAATCCAATCTCCGAAATCTAAAATCATAATTCAACGCGGGGTAAGTAAATTTTAATTTGGAATTCGTAATTTAGATGTTTTTTTTTTCAGTTTCGAGGTGCAAAGCAAACAACGCAATATATTTTCCTACCTAGATGCTCCTCCTATTTGATATATGTTTGAGAGACACACAGTAAAAGCACTGCAGTGAGCTCTGTTGTGTATTTATGGAGCGTAATGTCCTTTCGTGTGAGGAAGCTCTCACCAGCTTATTATCTCTCTATAGATATTTCAGATTCCATCGCGGTGTTTTTTTGCATGCTTTTCAGATTACACGCGATTCGCTACTCTCTTCTAGTAAGTGCGTCGTTGGCCCACCAATGTGTGAGCAGTTGTTTTCGCATTGAAAGATATTCTCCTACACGCAAATGATTCTCTGACATCTCAATACCCAGTTGAGACATAAACACCAAAGAGTAACGAGAGTGAAAGTAAGCGATACCGCAAACAGAAGTTTATACAATTGAAAATAAATAGTGAATGAAATATATTGCTGTACAAAAGTTTGAGAAGCGGTTTACTTTTCTCCATTACCCAAAAACAGGTACAAGGTATCGATCTCATTTCAAGCACGTTCTCCGTTTGAGGCTTAAAGTAATCATATATTCGTTGTTGTTGTTGTTTTGCTCGCTCGAGTTCAGAAGTATAACTTTCAGTAGTCGCGTATAAAAGTTAGCATGCAGAAAATCAGTCTTCATTGTTTATCCGACAAGGCGGGGTTCATGGGGGCTCGTGCCACCACGGATCAGCTCTTTGTACTGCGACAAGTACTATAGAAATACCGCGAGTACAACATAACCACGCACCACCTATTCATCGACTTCAGAGCGGCGTATGACACAATCGAACGAGATCAGCTAGGGCAAATTATGCGCGAACACGGGTTTCCGGACACAGTTACCCGATTGGTCAGAGCGACGAAGGATAGAATGAGGTGTACAGAGCGAGTTTCGGGGACGTTTTCGAATCCTTTCGAATCTCTAAGAAGGTTTTCAACATTGCCATGCAAGGTGTTATCAGAAGAGCGAGAATACACGAGTGGAACGATCTTCAGGAAGTCCGGCGACGAAGTTGACATTATGGCACGCAACTTTGAGCTGTTGACGGGAGCGCACAGCAGACTTGATGCAGAGATCAATCGGGTCGGACTAATCATAAACACGTTGAAGTCAAAATACATGAGAAGTAGAGGTTCGAGGGAAAACTCTGTTAGCCTCCCACCATGGATTTCAATTGACGGTAACAAAATGGAGGTGGTGACCGCCGACAATGACACTAACAGAGATATTTTTCCCCCCTGTATGGACTTCTCCACTGCGACCAGAATCGTAGATCTATTATTGTGAGATATGCCCGGGTGTCTGCTATATCCCGCACTTCTGTTAATAGCAATACCGCTATAGAGAAGTGGCATGCTGCTTATTATTATTGTTCATCAGTGCTTGTGTGTAATGTGATACTCTTCTTCCTTACACGCTTACTGTTCTACTATACCGATACTCGTTCCTCTTGCCAAATATCGCCAACTATAATTCCCTGGAGAAGTTTCGTCGGTCGTCCTTTTGGCCAGTTTTATTGATAGGAGGGACTAATTTTTGTTAAGCGGAAGTCACGCAAAGGTATTGTAGATTTCAGCGTAAAAGAAGGGTAACTGGTGGGGAGTCTGAGAATAAACTCATGCTTAAGTCCTTTTTGACATCAAATGGCCTGGTTCTACTAAGATTCGAACCCACGACCATCCGCTTGACAAAGCAGACTCTGTAACCTTGCGGCTACCCTGAATTTAATGCTTGGTTTTATGTTAGGATTCTTGGGGTTTGCTTCGATTCCCCAGGTCAGATTGACGATCCCTTTCCTCCTTATCCTCACTGTTACGTGACATTTCGGAATATTTTTGATCCATGATGGAATACGTTGTTTTGAGTGCATGATTTATATATCATATCGGCTGTGATTCGACAGTATGAAATTACCAAAAAATCTGGTTAGACCAAATCGATCATTTAGCGCAGCAAAAGCGTTTGATTGATATACTATCTATAGGAAGGATGACCGAAAAGGCTCATGAGAAGAGCAATTGAATAATAGTAAGTGTGCTTAAGAACACTCAATCCGCTAAAATAGTCTCAAGAATACTAATCGTGATAAATCCAATCATCTCCTTATTTTCACAGGTCCAATAGTTAACACTTATTTTGAAAAGGTGAAATGAAAATTGTAAAAAACTTCCAGTTCAAGTAATATTTCTATTGAAGAAAACAATTGCTGATGATGAATCTGATCACAGTAATAAAGATGAAGAAAAAGAAGAGGCAGATGGTGATTATGATGATGATAAAGAAGAAGATGATGATTATTTTGACTTGTAATAAGTTTATAATACCTATGTTGTTTAAAAAAAAGGTTGATTTGAGGAGTTGTGCAAAGACTACGTTATCTTTTTCTGTGAGAAGGACGCCCTGTGACGATACATAAATAATTCAATTTAAAACAAAGTAAGGGGAAAAGTGCCAAAAAATTATTAAAAATCAGGTCACGTGCTATATGGATGGCCCCAAACTAAAACGGATACCAAATGGAACACAAATCACCTCTTAATTATGTAAACACCATATTTTTGTCGAATTTGCCGACACTTTTCTTGCTTGGCCAGTCTTTGTATGAAGTCGCCCCACTGTGCGACGCCCAGGGAGGATACTAACTTACGACCCGATGAATAACTTCAAACCCGATCTGAACCCGACATTTTCAAACCCGAACTCAACCCGAACCCGATTTTTTCACTAAATGCGAACTTGACTCGTACCCGACACTGTCGAAAATTTTCAAACCCGGACCCGACTCGAATTCGACGGGAAATTTAGTCTTCAATCCCTATCCGATCACCGTTGCAAGAGCATGATTTACAAGGAACTGAATCGACCAGCAGCAAGCAGAGCTGCGCCAAGTCGCAGCGCAGCAGGCGGCAATTTCATATATCTCGCAGCCTTCCATAGCGGACGGACCAACAAAAGAAACCTGGTGGACCGTGTACAAGTGATTGTAGATTATTTTCCACAGCGCTAGATTGAGGATCTCTCGTTTGTGTGGGAAGCACCGTTTGAAGAAAAAAAAAAGTTTTGCCCAGGGCCGGATTAAGACGGTGGGGGGCCCGGAGCAAATTTGTTTGTGAGGCCCTCATTTTTACAACATTTAGAGGTAACGTTCTGGGAGGTGACGAGCAAAAAAAAAGGTCGGCTCAGGACTAGGGGGCCCCTTGAATCGGGAGCCCGGGACATTTGCCTTCTTTGCCCCCCTCAAATCCGGGCCTGGTTTTGCCACAATCCGCAAACAAATTTTAACTACTGCACAATCGAATAAAGTTAGGGCGATAAGAAGCGCTGTTGCTGTGTCGCAAAAGGGATATCCGGCAATTTTATTCAATTTCTCGTCGTTGAAAATTGCCATTTTACTCCGAAAGATGGTGCATATGAAGCATATACAACTATTAGTTTAGCTTAGCTTGACTGACTGCACATATTAATGGTTGCACTCCGTGATTGATCTGAACCAGTAAAATTGCACAGTGAATCAACTGTGATTCAATGCTTTGAAGGATCAAGGATCGGCAGGCTGACTAGAGAAGCACAATTAGCTTATTTATATTTGGTACCGGCTTAGACCAAGAAACATTAACAATGCCTTTGGGGTCGCGCACAGGTGTGCATGGTTTATTTCAATACAGAACAATATTGTTTAAATTTGCTGATCTGTGACCGATATACACAATACAATGCTATTGAAGCCACGCACATTATACTACACGATATGGATATGAAGTATATACAACTATTCTACTTTTTTTAGTTCCGTCATTCTCGCTTATGCGTTCACGGAGATGGTCATTCATTTTCTCTAAGGACGTATGGATGGTTTATGTTTATTCCGAAAACTGTTGATAATTTTATTTTGAACTTGCGAAGTACATTCACGCGAAGTACGTTCGTGACTGCCGAAAGCGTCGTCAGAAGCAAGGAATTATTCCTGCATTTGCTGAAAAAAAGACTTTTGTTGACTATTAAAGTGGTGCTGAAATTGAAACCAATGATTCTCATTCGGTTGTTATCCTGGCAGCATTTTCTATCATTTTCAGCACTTCATCAGCTAACGTTTTCCATAACAGCTAGCAGGTAGACAGGCACTCCAGCATCTGAGAAATTTCTTCAGCACTGCACGATGGGATTTTACCTACTCTTCTTTGATGCGACCAGACTTTACTGTCTGTATGGTACTGGCATAGGAATAGAAATGAAGTTAAAAATTCTGCTTGCTAACTTTTGTACTAGGCTTTAGAGAGAAACTCTTAGAGAAAAAGGAGCCTTGTACACGACAGAATGAGGAAGAGCAAATAAAAACATTTGTAAGCCGTGTCCAATAGCTGTACTGGCCGCAATCGAAAAACAAACACTAAGAAGAAAGGCTAGAGTACAATGCACGTGTGGTAAAAGGTTTTTAACTACTTCACAATCAAATGATTTTGGGGTGCTAAAAAGCTAATCTCTCTTCACTCTGCAGTAGGGGTGTCTTTGACGGTTAAGGGTTTCGGCCTTCCTCTGGTGAAGCTCTGCCTTATTGCAGCACCATGAATTACAAACAGTATCTGTACTCATGTGCCTGATGGAGGATTCCAACCTCACTTACTTTACTTTACTTCCGACCAAACGACAATTCTTTCTGCTTTAATCGACTTTAAATCAACAACACTAAAACCGCTAACTGTTACTACACAGTAGGGTGTCCCAAAAAAAATCGATGTTGGAAAAGTCAAGGTGCTCAGCCCTAAATCAAAAGATAATGTTATTTATAGCATTTTTGTAGAACATTTCGACTTTCTGAAAGGTCGTTTTCAGGTTGCCCAAACGTGATTTATGAAAAAATGACTTTTTTAAGCTACAAACCCACTTTTTTGCACTTTTTTCAATTCTGTTCGATTCCTACATTTTTTCTTTTTTTTTTAATTTTTGTGGGGTTGTTTTTGAATATTTTGCCTGGTTTGCTTCAGCATTGTATTCAGTTTTTTGACTCCCAGAGCCCATTAAACATCCCAAAAAAATTTATTTTTCTAATAATTTTAAGATAAAACCCTTCAAAACGCAAATAAAAAAAACTTTGAGCAAGAACTGAAATTTTTATTACAAAGCGGTATTTACCACGAAAATTTACATGAAAAGAGGTACTTGATATCTTATCGAGGAGCTGAGATATTGGCATTTTTCTATGTGATGGAAAACTATGCATTTTAACAAATATGTTAAATAACTGTTTTATTTTGGGAGATAAAAAATAACAATGTTCAGGAAACAAATGCATTTTTGGATGGCTGATAATTTAGTAGAAGGTTTCAAAATTTGGAAAAATCTGCGAAAAAAGTTAGAACGAAAATTATGATTTTCTGTGCCTTCTAATAGAAAACTCAATGTTGCTCGTAATATGTGAGAAATAGAAACATGGTGTCTTCGGTAAAGTTTCTTGTTTTAAGATAACCTAAAACTTTGTCGAATACACCTTGCGTCTATCTCATTCTGATTAAAAAGTAAATTTTTTATCTCACTTGGTGGATTAATCACCCTTCTTTCTACATTAAAAGATGCATTTTTGAATATACTGAAACTTCCCCGAACATACCTCATGACTATAATCAACATTTGAATCACTATTTAGGAAATCATACGCTCAAACGGTAAACTAAAATACTGTGCAATAGAGATATTAAGTTTTAGTGGCATTTTTAACAAAATGCATAGTTTTCCATCACATGTAAAAACACCGATATCTCAGCCCCCCGATAAGATATCAAGGATCTTTTTTCATGTAAATTTTCGTCTTGAAAAATTAAAAATTTAAGTTCTTGATCAAAAAAAAATTTTTATATGTGTTTTGAAGGGTTTTATCTAAAAATTATTAGAAAAATAATTTTTTTGTGATGTTTAATGGGCTCTGGGTATCAAAAAACTGAATACAATGCTGAGCCAAACCAGGCAAAATATTCAAAAACAACCCCACAAAATAAAAAAATATATGGAAAAATTTAGGAATCGAACAGAATTGAAAAAAGTGCAAAAAAGTGGGTTTGTAGCTTAAAAAAGTCATTTTTTCATAAATCACGTTTGGGCAACCTGAAAACGACCTTTCAGAAAGTCGAAATGTTCTACAAAAATGCTATAAATAACATTATCTTTCATTTTAGGGCTGAGCACCTTGACTTTTTCAACATCGATTTTTTTTGGGACACCCTACTACACAGATAACTTACCTACACTCAACAAATGAAGGAGATTTTGTTACTTTTGAGCAACATTTTATTACTTTTTGTGTCTTATGACCGCACATTAGACACATAAAGTAATAAGGCAGCATCCATAAATTACTTAACGCCGATAGGGGGAAGGAGGGGGATTCTTGCGAGTTACTATTTGTTACATAGGGGAAAGGGGAGTTACGTTACAAAAAATCTCTGAAGAGACTGTCCAAAAACGAACATTTTTATCAATCAAATGCTTCTACAGCGTTACGTAATTTTTAAGGGGGGAGGTGTTTGCGTTAGATTTCGTTTCATGTGGGGGAGCGGGGGTTCAAAAAGTAACAAAGCCCACCAAATGGCAACATTGGGCACTAGAGGGTTAAAAATGATTTTAGGAGCATTCTTAGGAAAACTCCACAATAGCCTAATTAACTTGGCAGATAGAAGTATGGTGTCTTCGACAAAGTTGTGAAAACACTATGGCTCCAAAATATTTTTTTGAGTAGAAAGTAATTAGTGTAAACTAGTGCAATATTTAACAAAAAATCTTCAATAACCAAAGAAATATGTGAGATAAAAATAAACTTCCTTCGAAGAAATTGTTTGTTTCCTTATAGCGTTATTATTGTAGAACATTGGAGAATTATAGAAAATCATTATAAACAGTTAAACTGAAAACAATTGAATTTTAGAGATGATCTATAGAAAACACCACAAAAGTCTATTCCAATAGGTACATAGAACTATAATGTCTTCAATAAAGTTGTTTCTTTTAAAATGTGCTACAACTTTGCCAGACAAAGTGGATTTTTATATTTCAACAGAAGAAAATTCGTTTCTCAGTGCTAAGTGGATTAATCGCAAATTTGCAACTACTATAACATGGAGAACAATTAATTTAACAACAATACTGAAGACACTGCGGCTCTAAAATCAAATTTTTGGGTCGAAATTATTTCGATCGCGTTTTTGCTGCTTTGGGAACAGTGTGCAACGATCTCGTTCATTTCTGTTTCCGTCATTTACCCAGAATGACGTCAGTCAAATGTCTAATTGAAAACACCATTGCACACTGTTTCCAAAGCTGCAAAACGTGATCGAAATTATTTTGACCCGAAAAATTGATTTTAGAGCCGCAGTGTCTTCAGTATAGTGGTTAAATTAATTATTCTCCATGTTATAGAAGTTACAATTCCATGGTCAATCCACTCAACAGTGAGAAACGAGTTTTACTTTACTCATTTTGGAATATAAAAATCCACTTTGTCCAGCAAAGTTGTAGCAAATTTTAAATGAAACAACTTTGTTGAAGACATCATACTTCTATCTATTTATTTAAATGGACTTTTGTGGAGTTTTCTATAGATTTCCGAATGTTCTACAAAATTATTTGCTACAACAAAATAAACAATATCTTCGAAGAAAATTTATTTTTATCTCACATATATTTTTGGTTGTTGACGATTTTTACTAGAATAATGCGCTAATTTACACTAATTACTCTTAACTCAAAAAGTAATGATTCCGGAGTAACAGTGTCTTCAGTAAACTTGTTCTATTAATTATTCTCCATTTTGAAGAAGTTAGAATTTTGAGGTTAATCTACCTAAAAGTGAGAAATGAGTTTTATTTTTCTCATTTTTGCATATAAAAATCCACTTTGCTGAGTAAAGTTCTAGCACATTTCGTAAGAAACAACTTTGTCGAAAACACTAAACTTGTATCTGGTCATGTAAATGAACTATTGTGAAGTTTTCTCTAGAATGCCCCTTAGAATTATTTTTTTAATATAACTTTTAATAGTGATTTTCTAACATTTTTCAATGTTCTACAATGTTGTTAACTACAATAAAACACACAAGTTTACCGAAGAAAGTTTATTTTTTTCTCTCAAGTTTATTTTGTTATTAAAGATTTTTATTGAAAAAGGCACTTATTTATTTACAAATATCTACACAGGAGACAGCGAGAGACAAATACCTATATCTGGACTAAATGACGTTTTCCTTATGCTTAAATGTAGAAAAGGTTTAATCTGCAGATATTTGCAGATTTTAAAAATATCTTTTAGTAAATTAGTGCATTGTTTCAATAAAAATCGTCAATAACCGATGAAATATGAGAGATAAAAATAAACTTTCTCGGACGAAATTGTGTGTTTTATAATAGTTAACAACAATGTAGAACATTGGAAAATTCTAGAAAATCACCACTAAATGTTATATTGGAAAAATGATTTTTAGTGGCCATCTGTAGAAACCTGAACAAAAGTCCATAAAAAAGGCAGATAGAAGTATGGTACCTTTGAGAAAGTTGTTTCTTATAAAATGTGCAACAACTTTGCCAAACAAATCGAATTTTTATATGCAAAAATGAAAAAAAGTAACACTCGCTTCTCACTGTTAAGTGGATTAATTACAAATCTGCAAGTCAAGAGAAATGATTACCCTGATCTCTGTTAAGGAGGGTAGCTGGGTTTTGTTTGAAAATTTCTAAACTTTCTGCGACATCTAATTTCCAAGAGGATGTTACTGATCGAACTAGACTAATGTTGTCGGTAGTCATGGCGTGATCTTCATGAAATATATGTTCGGCTATTTTGGATCTGAAATGGTGAGTTATTCCATTTTCTGAGTCTTTTTTAGCCTTTACAAGTTCTGAAGTATTTTCCTTAAACCGGATGTCTAAATTTCTTTTAGTTTGACCAATGTAAACCTGATCACAATGTGGACATGAAACTTTATAAACACCCGCCCTATGCAATTTGTCAATAGTGTCTTTAGTAGACTCCAACCTTGTTTTAATTTGACTATTTCTACTACTGTAGATAATATCGATACCAAATTTTCTAAATTTTTTACGAAGTTGACATGTAAAATTGACGTCATATTCAACCCCTACTCTCTTCCGATCTTCTGTAAGCGGTGTGAGTGTTGTGTGAGATTTCCTATGTTAGATTCGTTTTTTTTTATCATAAATGGCTTGTATGGTTCTTCTATTATATCCATTCTGCTCGCCAATATCAAAAATATATTTCATTTAATTTTTCTTACCTTCATTATTGAGAGGCAAAGAGGAACTGGGTGCACTGCTAAGGAACTGGGTGCACTGCTAAGCGAAATGGTGTATTTTTCTAATTGTGCGTGTTTGGAATGTTTAAAATATATTTTCAATGTGTTGCAGCGCGAGTTGAGGAACATGGTTGTGGTCAAAGTGAAGATCAGTGATAGAGTTTGCTCAGCAAGTTGATGTACTTGCCAAAGTTTTGCAAATAAGTGCTGAAATGTGAAACAATTTTCTTCAGGTTCAAAGCAGCAATTCACAATGGCGGTGGACCAACGGAAACTTGTTGGTGTATTGTATATTTATATCTCATGTGTTGTCTTTTCATCATTGTTGTATCGAGTTTGATTTATAGCATTGGTAGGGCGAGCCCAATTAAATGTCGTGCAATATGGTAGTTCCTGCATTTCTTCCAACAGGATCATATTTTACCAGCATATTGATTTTTCCAACAGGATCACATTCTTTATCTCACTCTGACGCGATGAGTTCGATATTGTAAGCAACGTTGCCAGGTACCCAGATTTATCTGGATTATCCAGATTTTTGAACATGTATCCAGGTAGACAGCTTTGACGTCCAATTATCCAGATTTTTCATGGATGATCCAGATTTTATCCAGATTTTATTTTCTCTGTTCCGCAAAAAGGTCATCACTTCAAATTGGGCGCGAAATTTTGCAATTTTGTCCCCTCAAATTTTGCGTACCCCAAGACTTTTATTCGAAAAATTTACCTTTCGCCCCACGAAATGACTGCCAGATTTTTTCCAGTTTTTTTTTTGCCTTTTCCAGATTTTTAAAAAAATGACCTGGCAATGCTGATTGTAAGGTGTGCGTTGCTATTATTTTGTCGACGGCAGCAAAGGAGACTGGTGCATAAAGGTCTCTCTCTTTTTGCCACGTGGATGAACAATATAGCAACGAAAGTTGGCTTCTTTCGCTGTTAGCTTGGCATATAGTACATCAGTCTTACCAGTCGTTTTACCAGATTTATTGAAATTTTTCTACTAATCTTACACGGCGAGGCCAATCGAGAGAAAGTTTTGTTCTTTCTCCAGCTTTGAATATACCGAAGCTGTCTTGCATGATCGCTTGCCGTGTGTGTTGGGGGCGCGGGCAGGAGAATAGTCAAGTTTAAGTGTTATGTTTAGTTTTTGCGTTTCATGCGTCTCGTATCACGTGTGAGCAGTGCACTGCCGTCGGCAGGGATATTTTAAACACCCTGCCTGCGTTGTCAGTTAGCCGTTTAGAAAATAATTGGTCTATTTATTTGTTTATTTTTTTTGGTAGATGCGGTAGATTTTTTTAGCGTGGTTTTGTGGAGTCGTTTCATTTGCTAAAGCTCTGCTTGAATAATCAGAATTGCCTCAATAGGTGAGAGCTTTAAATCTTTGTACACGCTGGCTCTTACAACACGGAACTGGTAGCATTAGAATATAATTTGGAAACTTATCGCGGCCTGACCGGACGGTTACGAACATTTGGCCCAGTTTTATACCCTTGTTTTATGATTTTTCTAGCTTTTGAACAAATATTGAAACACATAGACTATTTTTATTAATTATGTGAAAATATTGTTAGTTGGAATAGCAACTAAATTTTGATTGCGATTGCTTTGGCATTTTATCAATCAACTTAGAATTCTGTCTTGTTAGATATGCATATCGCATTTTTATAAATTTTTGAGCTATGAGTGCATGGAACTTTGCCAGTTTTTATACTCAGTAGGTATCTTAAATACAATACAAAAGATTATCGGGGCGAAGCACCATGTCCTGTCGCGTATGCGTCGGTGAGAGGAAATGAAGCGGCCGGAAAAAATGCTCCCCTGTAAACGTGTCTTCGGCCTTGGTGAGCTTTGCTCATCTAAGGATTATCGGTGTATTGTGATTTCCGAGATGTATTAAATCATTATTTCGGAGACTGTACGCCGATTGGTTCTTTTTTAGCACGTTACGACTCAGAGTAGGTTTCGTTCGTTCGATAAATATTGTAATTATTCAATCGCGACAAAGACAAACCCTGCATGGATGCCAAATCTATTCCCATTTTGCCGGTTCCTTTTTTTTGTTCTCTTTAATAAAGCGGGTGTTTTGGCTTTTTCGTCATACCAGTGGTCGACACGCTCTTGTTTGCTTCCGGAGTAGGTTGCCGAAGATAACTAGATCGTGGCGCGGTTCTATTTATATCGTCTCTTGGTGGCCGGTTGTCCAGAGACCGAGAAGTAACCATATCGTGCGCGAATTTGTGTAGAAAAGATCGCACCATCAACCTCAATGGATCCAGATCAATTCCTTTCCACTAACACTAATTCCTTCCTTTGATACTTGTGGATGATGCAGAGGATTCCTCGGTCTCTAGTAGCAACAAGTATTAAACTAACACTCCCGATATCTCTTCCTCTATTGATCTGCATTGGGCGTGGCCAGCTACGTTATTGACCAGTGAAAAGAAAGATCACCAGAAATTGTACACTGAAAATGGCTTGCTACTCCTAAGCACCATTTTGACGGTTCTTTGTGCAATTTCAGCTGATTCTGGTCAATCGCGGGCAACACACGGGCGATCAAATATGCTATGCTATGCTTCATTATTGAGAGGCAAAGATTCCATACGGTGGATCATATGGTAGAAAGAAGCCATTTTATGCTGGGTTAGAAGTGTCAGGTATTACCCGCTTAGTATGTGTGGGTTTCCTAAAGATTTCGAATTCAAAGTGGTTGGAGTTTTTAACAACGACTACATCTAAAATTGGAAGCCTGTTGTTTTGTTCAATTTCCAAAGTGAACTGGATATTTTTATGAATACCATTCAAAATTCCCAAAAACTTTCCAAGTCCCCCTGTTGTAAAATACAAAAAATATCATCAACATACCTCCACCAACGATCTGGTAAGCAGTCTTTTTAGTTTAGTTTATTTTCCAAATAAACCATAAAAAGCTCACATAAGAAAGGTGAAAGGGGATTCCCCATCGTTGCTCCTTTTGTTTGTTTGTAAAATTTCTCACGAAATGAAAAATAATTGTCTTCCATGCAAAGTCGAGTTAACTTCATGTAACTGCGTACTTGAGTTTTCTAAGGGTTGTCACATTGTTGGGAAAGAAGCCAATCTTCCAAAAGATTTATAGCTTCTTTCACTGGAACACTCGGAAAAAGTGCTGTTACATCAAAAGAAACCATTATCTCGTCAGTGTTGATGCCCCCCGATGATTTTAAATTTTCAACAAAAACTCCTGTGCTCTTAACAGATCGACTAGGAAACTTTTTCGGCATTGATTGAAATTCCTTGACTAACCATTTTGCCAATTTTTCGGTTGGTGCCCCCACCGCAGAAACGATTTCTCTCATTTCATTACTAGGTTTATGTACTTTAGGGAGACCCTTTATTCTAGGAAGAGAAGGTTCTTTGATAGTTCTTTATAGTTCTTTGCGTTCTTTGCGTTCTTTGATAGTTTTATAAAAAATTTCACCATGTCAGCAAGAGGGTTGACTCTCTGTTGCCTGTTTGGCCTTTATTAATTTTCTCCAACATTTGTTGATCGTAATCGTTTATGTTCAAAATAACAATTTTACTCCCCTTATCCGCTTTCAAATAGAAGACAGGTTTATTACGCATTTCTTTGATTGTCTGTTAGTCTGTGGTATTATTTACAAGACGTGGAAATTTTTTTAAAGTACCCATCCCACTTTCAATATCAATGATTGCCTGTTCAACATTTGGTTTAGAAGAAACAGCAAAGTTGGGGCCATTGTTCAAAAGATTTTGTTGCTGTTGTGAAAATTCACACGAAGATCGATTGACCACAAAATTTTCTATCTATTTTACCTTAGTTGTCTTTTTACTACTCTTATTTCGTGCAGAAGTGAATATATTTTTTCTAATTTTCAAAATACCAGATTGCTTTCTTCAGCAAAGTTGTAGGAACATCTATAAGAAAAAAAATTGCTGAACACTGTAATCTTCTATCTGTACGTCAGATATGACGAAATAGATTTTTAAGAGGAACTTTTGACAAACTTTCAAATGCATATAGTCTGGTTTGCTACTATCTGCAACCTTCGGAGAAATACGGATTCAAAATATGGCTATTTTCAGCAAAAAACTATAAATATCTTTACAACAAACAAAAATATCAAACCAATATATCCTACAAAAATGCGAGGTTTAGCAGAATGGACAAAATCTTAATACATTTCAAATTGTTTCGACGACTACAGAAAAAGTTATGGACAAAAAACTAATTTTGAAGAGTGTTCCTCGTAAAACTCTATTTCGTCATATCAGACGTACAGATAGAAGATTACAGTGTTCAGCAATTCTTTTTCTTATAGATTTTCCTACAACTTTGCTGAAGAAAGTAATCTGGTATTTTGAAAATAAAAAAAAAAATAGTTTTTATATCTAACTGCTAGAGGGATTGATCAAAAAACCGAAAACGCCAAAAGAAAGGCCTTGTTATATGGAATAAACTTGCTGAAGACACTGGGAATATAAAATCAATATTTCACAGTCAAATCTAAAACGATCACGATTTTTCGAGTTAAGACCACTGTGCGCTGGCTAGAAAACAAATGCAAACGCCTGTAGTAAATATAACTGAGTTGAAACATTTATGAAATGTTTAACTGGATTACTTTTCATCTTTTTCAAACAGGGTCAACATAAAAAATATAAAATTGCAAGAAATACATTGACATAAGACAGGAGCAATTTCATTAAAAATGTCCCAATTTTAATATATTTTTAAAAGACATTTTTGATTTGACTGAAATTTTGCATATATTTTCTTAATGGCTAAAGATGTTCCCAAGTAACCAAAAGTTCGAATAAAAGTAGAATTCATAGACTAATCAGCCAATCTAACGATCATGAATAGAATTCTATTCAGCTACATTTTTAAGTAGCTCGACGCCTGGGTTCGAATCCCACCGCCGACATAGGTGTCGATGGTTGTGAGGTGGCGTGATCCACTCACAACCAACCCAACTGGTCTAGATTCAATCCTAGCCGACACCGGGAGATTTTCTGAGGCGAAAAATCTCTGGGATCACGCCTTCCATCGCATGAGGAAGTAAAGCCGTTGGCGCCGGTCCGTTAATAAACGGGTCGTGAGTTAGGGTCCTGGGTGTGGAGTCGCCTCCCTGGGCGTCGGTGATTGGCCACAACAGTGGCGGAACTAGACCGACGGAAAATAAGCGAGAATGAAAAAAAAAAATACATTTTTAAGTAACTAACCGTACTTTCAAGTTCGCATTTGTTGAATAAACTTTGAGTAGCATGCAAAGCAGCTTCTAGACCGAACTAGAAAGTTCACATTAAGTTCGGTTAGGTCGCTGAACAGAGCGCTATTCAGCTTGAAAAGAAAACTTCAAAATACCTAAAATAAAAATCAATTTGCAATTTTTCAATTTCCTCACTCATCAATTTCCTCACTTCCGTGTTGCTTCAAATCCCATGATAATCATTTACTGGATAAATTTAGATCAGAGGAATAATGTCTGGCTTCATTTATTATTAAATTTTATATTTTTTTCCTTTGCAACTTACTACACAAGCTTCGAACTCGAGTCCTCCCTCTTTGAAGCCTAGATTCATACCACTGCTCCGTTCCTGCTATATGAGATCAGCATCGATTTTACTCGATGTCCTGATTTCTCTTCATTACCTACACGTTCATAGCTAGGAACATACCGGGTCTCTCTTTCAGCTTGAAAGTTCAGATAAAGTACAGGTGGAACCTCATGCGAACTAGGAATTTAAGAAAAGGCTGACGCGGAACTTTTTCTGAACTTTCAAGTTCAGAAAAAGTACACGCAGAGCGCAATGTGAACTTAAGTCTGACAGTTCTCTAGTTTGTTTTGATTTTGCTGCAGTTCGGTGTTAATGTAATTGAAAAAGGTTGTGTACGCAATATTTTCCTTCCAAACGTTTATCGAAAATTTATTCTGGTAAGCAGTATGTACAAAATATGATAAATGTTCAAAATCAATAAAAACTTTTTCGGTCAATAGATATGCTGTGTGCCGCACACAAGGAACTCTCGGTGGTGTCCAAGAAATGGTTTCGGACTTCCAAAACCGGCAACATCATGCTGTGGCCTACATAAAAAACACCTAAGATTTGGGCAAATTGCTTAGGGATGAAAGCATCACGCACAACAAGTGTCTAACGGGAATTCACAGCTTATATCCGGTTAATTTTTTCGTTTGACCTGCATATTCATAATTGATTTCCTGTAAGGTAACAAAAGAAAATGTTTAGATATAGAAACCTTTAAGCACCCTAATATTACCTATTGGAATCATAGCTTTGTTTTCTTTTTGCCATTAATTTAGATAATAAAATTCCGATGATAATAAAATAGACCACATTTTTTTATTGTTTTTGAAAAACTCTTTTTTTATCACTAATCCTGAAGCAAACTTCACTTTCGCCAAAGTAGAGTAAAGCACGAGTCAGAACTTAACATGAACTTTGAAGTGGAAATGAATTACGACATAGACTTCTTCTGAACTTTCGTGCTGATTAAAGGTACGGATAAAATGCTAACCGAACTTTAATTTCCGGCGGCTTTAAGGTTCACGTGTGAACTTTGTGTGAACTTCAAGGTTCCAATGAAGAGGAGCAAGCAGCTTCTCCTGAACCTTCGTGCTGATTAGAAGTACGGATAAAATGCTAACCGAACTTCAATTTCCGGGGGTTTTGAAGTTCACGTGTGAACTTTATGTGAACTTTAAGGTTCCAATTAAGGAGAACAAGCAGCTTCTCATGAACTTTTAAGTTGCTTTCAGGTGTTAACGGTACTTTATTTAAAATGAAGTTCGGTTTGTGAGTAATGTGTCTTGTTGTTCAGCAAGAAAATTCCACGGAACCAAATCCGATCCTTATGTGACGTTCTGAGTTCGTTTGTTGAGTGAAATTTGAACTTCTGGTTGCTTGGGTTATTATGTGCTACAGTATTTTTTTTTAAATCCCGACTACTTTGTGAAAAGGGTTTATGAATAGGAATTATTGATAATTACAAATGTTTTTAGAGCATGAACGGTTTGTTCGATCGGCATGATGTCTTCGGCAAAGTTGTAAATAATAATTTCGTCCTTCCAAAAAAAATATATTTGTACCGTAGAAAATTTTAAACAAAAAGTAGTATCAATTTGGATTCGTTCAATTTTTTCCCTTCAAGTTCAATTAAATATTATTAATTTTTTTTTCTTCATAAATAATATTATTGGTTAGCTAAAAATGTATAGTTTGTCAAGAAAAAAAAATTATATTCTTAAGAAGTAATTTTTAATTTCTGGGTTGGGTTTCGGCTACGCAGTCTGTCACGGATTCAAAACGGGTGTTTTCTACTGCCCGACGTTTCGGCCAGGGGTTTTGGCCTTTTTCAAGGGAAACTATTAAAAACATTTATTATAAACTATTTTTTTTTTTTTTTTTGAAGAACATGTAATGTAATGGGGGCTCACTAGATTATCGTTTTTTCGTCAATGTGTCTGTTTTCTGTGGAATAGCATTGTTGAGTTTATACGCCTATCTGTATCCAAATTGATTAAATTTTAAAACTGTTTCACAAACGAAACTAATTTGAAAGCTTACAATCATTAAATTCATAGTTGTTTAATTTAATTTAATTTTTTTATTTTTCTCGAACTATTGTGCACTAATCACTGCCGTACCGCACTGCACTATCTATACTGTACACCTATCTGCAATTTGTTTCGTTAAGTTTTGAGTACTAGCTTTGACAATTATGGGATTTGTTCTCTTCTCACTCTGTTTCGTTGCGAAATGGTGTTTTTGATGGTGTGGAGTAACCCAGCGTAAGTAGTACTCAGCTGGTCTACGTCCGTACGATGATTGACGGTGCTTGTCGTGTTTGTAATGTGGCACATCTCCAGTATTGGCAAAGCTGTAGCTCGTTGGGTGTAGTCTAGTATTGTCGTTTTGGTTAGATCGAAATTGTGTTGTAGTTGGATGGCGTGTTGAATGAGTGCTGTTTTTTCACTTAGCGCTGCTATGTCGTTGTCTGTGTTCGAGTTGGCAGATCGGTTTTCAATTAGGCTGGCATATTTGTTTATATTGGATTTGTTTTCGCTGAGCCGTGTTTTTAGTTGGTTCCTGGTCATTCCTATGTAGCACATCTGGCAATCAGTACATGGAATGCTGTAGATGACGCAAGATCGTTGGGTGGATGGTACTGGATCTTTGATCGGGCAGTAGAAAACACCCGTTTTGAATCCGTGACAGACTGCGTAGCCGAAACCCAACCCAGAAACTTAAGAAGTAAATTTTTCAAAATATTTTAATTTTGATTATATATTTGTGCTCTCTTCTACAAATTTTTAATTTTTGTCTCGCGGTGTATAATTTTTCAGGAGGGATAAAATAACTGTCTACAACTTTGCTGAAAACTTTATACTAATCAAACGAACCATTCTGGCTTTAATTTTTCTTTGTAAATTCCTCCTTTTTTGTTTATTATTCTCATCATTAATGTTTAGCTAATCTTTTGTAGTTTTCACAAAAAAAAACTGTTTATATAAGTTTTAAATTTATTTTTTGCGGAAAAAAATTTTTTTTCGTAATGTATATGTTTTTCGGAAAGACGAAATCATTGTCTACAACTATGCCGAAAATTTCACACCGATGAAACAAACCATTCTGGCTGTGAAAATATTTGTAATCATCAATACCCTTTTTCAAAAAACCTTTTCACCAATTAACCATGATTCAAAAAAAAAAAATTAGCAGCATCAGAAAATGACATCTTTAGCCCATAGGAAGATCTATGCCAAGCTGCAGCCAGTTAAAAAGTGATAGATTAAAACGATTGTCCGTTTTTTTGTGGAATTTCAAAAAGGCTGTAGTAATTCCACGTCATGCTTGCGGTCGTGTCGTAAAAACAACTTCTTCAATTTTTTTCCAGACGAATTCGATACCATGAAGGTGAAAATTCTCAATCATCTTAATAATTGTTCTTAGGAATTAACTTAAAATTCGTTTCTAATCCTGTCGTATCAGCTCAGTTCTCTATGCATTCGCTAAATAATGCTCTTCCTGATAAACAAGAAAATTCAAATATTATGTATCAACGAATAAATCGGATATAATCTCTAGAATCAAACTATCGTAAACGTATCAATCCTGTCACCACAGTTCTTTGAGCAATAACATCAGTTGATCCCAATCAAAGGATTGCATCATACACACGAACAGTTTATCGATAAATACTCATCCAAGTACAAACAGTTCACTTTTTATCAGTTTGATAAAGAACCCATCCGGACGGAAGTGCTCGTATGATTTATTGTTTGTGGGTTAATAAAACCAGGCAGCAGTAAATACCGTGAACGCGTAATATAAAAATACAACCTTACCCACCGGAGGATTGGGCGTGGAAGGAAAGTACAGCCAGTACAGGTCCCCTGATAGGGAGGCTGGCTGGCGGGTTAGGCAACACCAGAACAACACACACCGAGGACGATGACAACGACGACGACGACGACGTCGACCGGCTGACGACGGTTGGGATGCCACTGCAGTACAACATGAAAGCATTTGCAAAGGAATTGGCCCCCGAAAAGGTACCTACACTGCAGGAGGGTGCGAGAAACTAGAGGAAAAATAAAAATGAAAGAGGATTCACCGAGGCAATGCCAAGAAATAAGAAGAGGTTACTTTTTATCATCTTTTGATGATGACGAGGAGTGCGATGATAATGATTAAGTGCTGTTGCTCCTTTCGTTGCTCCGTTTGATTTTGGTAAGCAAGAAAGACCACGAGTGAAAAAAGGGCGGTGCGAGAAAAAGGAACCGTAATTAATTGTTTAGTAATTAAGATATTTATTTGATTTAATCGCCTTTCGATCGATTACAATCGGTTTTTTTTTCTGTGGTGAAGGGATTCGTAATAGTATGAATGATTTATGATAACTGTATGAGATTATCGGATGTTTGGCAACAGCCGAACAAGTGGAAAATAGAAAACTAAATGCTGTCGTTAAGAGTAAAAGTGGTCTTGTTCTTTGAAGCTGACTGGTATAAATATTCATATTCATGTAACCGTAATCCATTGGGGGAGCATTGAGTCTTCTAGGATTAGTAGCAGTTCACGGTCCGCAACCGTTGCACAACACTGTCACACAATTTCGTTGGCCGGCTTCAATCAATTGACAGATCTGAGATTTGCTTAAATTGGCTGAACAGTCGAACAACCGCCGCCGCCGGGACTGGCAAGAGAGAAAAGGTATGTACCGGGAAGGCTACAGCAGCTGGAAAACGCCGGGTCGGCGGCAGGTGGAGCAGTTTCTGCGTGTCGGACGCGACCGGACCGGGTTTAATTGCACTGTAATTGATGTCAAGTACGCATCGAAACAAGATTGGTCGTCGCGAAGTTAATGTTCTCTGCTGCCTGCGGGCCGAAAAGCTTCGGCTGCTTCGGAGCCGCGTGTTGTTGGCCGTCGCGCCGATGTTTGTTGGTTGAACAGAGAGGCACAGTGAAGGGTCGGCCATTTGACACCATCGCATCGGTTGGTACAATATAAAATAAAAATTCATTTTTAGCGAAAAATTCGTCACTTTTTCAAAACAGATTGGTGTTGTAATCAAGCAAATTTTTAGAATATATCTTCGTAATTTTGGGTCATCTGCAATGATGATTCCTAACTCATTTCGTGAGCCAAGAATGAATTTATTCTTGCAGAAAATTGACTAAATTGAATCCGCAAGTTTTTTTTAGAACAAAGGTGGTATCCAAACACAGCCCTGCACTGTGAGGTGATATCTTCCGCATACGCTGCAGCATGCCATCCGTGGCGCTAGTGGTGGCGAAAGATTGAATGTTTCAGATCGACAAAACAGCTCCGATAAAGGCACTCCAGCAGCAGCAGCAGCAGCAGCTAGTCTTGTTGATAACGTTCTGAGTTGTGGGCTCCCCGAAGGGGAGAAGGATTTCGCGAACGACACCGTAGTTTATTTTAATTTATAATTTAAAACCTCTACCCCAGAGGAGTGCGAGTGCGGAGAGGTGACAAGGCAAAACACTGCGAATGCCCCGCGGCCAGACGAAAAATCCTTGAGAAATAAACATCGCGATTAGTTAGATAAATCGTGAGTTGTTATCATGTCGCTGGCGCTGAAAGGCTGCTGACTGTCTCCTCCCGCGCATCTCTCTCTGGTTCTGTTCTCAGTGCTGCATTCGGACGGGCCACGGCGGCCTTGTGCTGTGAGACACACGCATGTACTGGAGTGGCACAATTCGAGAAACAAGTGAACGAAGAATCGTATATATGGTTTGCCCTCTTCTGGACAAAGCGTCAGCGTCAGGATGGTTGACGCCTTGCAGCTTGCGATTTATCTCCGAGGCCATGTTCTTCAGCACGTTGTTGTATTTGCAAAACCGTCCGTTGACACACACACCCGCCTCGGAAGGTCCAACCTTAAGGCCCAAACCGCGAGGCATAAAGTCGCTGTTTACGGCTGCAATTGAAATGTTTTGCATGCATTTAAAGGTTGTAAAGGGTTTTACAGAGTGAAACCAGTCCGTTAACTGCACGGCAAGATTACTGTATAACTTAGAGTAAATCGTTAACGAAATCTCGATCCGAACTAGTCTCGTGCAAGAACAATGGTCATTCATAATGGCCTTATCTAAAGTCCCTTGCGACGCAGCCTTGGTCGGTCATCTGCGGAAATTAATTTTAAATATCAATTAAGGAAACATTTATTAAGATTTAAAGGATTTAGTCCAGTTCAGGTTTGACCAGTTCCGGTACGGTTGATGAGTGTCCCGTTTGAGCATTTCATAATCATTTTCTCGGTGGCCTTTGCGACAGCACGGGGCCCTGTTTCGTATTGAGAAAATAATGTCTATTAATACCTTGACCGTCATCAAAGTGAAGAATAAAAGCAAAACTGTTGCCGGCTAAAAGTAGAAACAATGCTTTAGTTTGACGGCGCGAGAAAACGAAAAAAAAAAAAACAACACAGAAAGGGGGCCGTAAGTGAATGGCAATTAGACGCTAGTATAGGAAAAAAAACTATCATGTGCTGGGAGAAATGAAGAGCATAAACAAACAAAGGACTGTCCTTATTTTGTTTTCCCGTTGCTTGTCATCGTCCTCGGGATGGGTGCGGACACATCTTGACGATGACCTGGCAGATCGTCCCGATTTATGTGTGTATCTAACGGTACATGGGACGCACGTTGAAATCGACTCCTGGTCGGTGGAATTCTGGTGGAACAGGAAGTTTCAAAGAATCTATTTTACATACATAGCCTGGCGTATTGATGAGACTTTTGTTCCTTTTTCCCCATGTTGGATTTGATAGAAAAAAAACCGTTGCAAGTACCGAATAAATTAGGATTTGGTTTACTCTTCGGGTGGTTGGGAGAAACTAAGATGGGACGAGTTTTAATATTTGCGTATTTGAATGGTTATACCGTGATGATTGAGATCCGTTTCTTCATACATAAGGCTATTATGGACTACATTGACATTGACTTTTCGTGACAATAGAAAAAAATTGCATCGCCATTTCTTCTCACGTTCGTTGAAATTTATGCTACATATTTTTGTTTACTTCAAGTGAAATTCCAGTCCAATTGACAATTGAGGATAAAATTGAAAATGATGTTTTCTTGAAAAATCTCAAAAACTCCTGAACTCAAAGATGTGTTTACTTAAGGCATGTGATCGCGCACGGCCCTACGTTGTGTTCTAATTTTGCCCTTTGGCATCACGATGGGCAATTAAGGCCCAGGGACGAGTTTTCTTCTCCCGACGAACGCAAACGCAAGTCTTCACTTCACCGAGGTACATTTATTCTATGTATTTATTTACAACAGTGGCAGCGTGACGGCGCTGCCACCGTAAGCTTATCGACTAACTCGAACTGAAAAACTGGCGCTGCTGTGGAGAGCGCTTTTATAAGCTGCCTCTCGAACGGCAGCATTGTCAAGCAGAACAAAACGTAAAATAATCGCGCGCAAACCAGCGTCGCTTGGGCCTCAGCTAGTCACTCACAATTTACAGTGATCCCCAGCCGAGGCAGGAGTTTCTGTCCGAACCGAACATACTCCCCCCCTTGAAACCCCATGGGTTCAACATTCTCCGATCGAAGGGGCAGGGGTCCGGCAGACGCAAGCACGATGTTACCGGTTATTGGGTAGTGGCGATGATGATGAGGTGAGTAGCGATGAAGCTAACCGTGATGAAAAATCCAATTCTTGCTGGTGCAGACAAGGCAGCGATGATGAATGCGACTGCTGCTACTGCGGAACAGGCACCAAAACGATACCAATTGATGACACCAAGTAGAAGCGACGCGAAGCTGGAAGCTGCAACAATCGTCCCAGCTGCGATGATGATGAGTAAAAGCTTCCGATCAGTTCTTGTCGTCTGCAGGATTTCGGCTGAAATTTGCTTCGCATGAATGATTTCAAACCAAACTGTAATGATATATACTTAACTTGAGGTGGGGGTGGGGCAACAGCTTCGGTCGCCGCGGTTGACCAGAATCGCGTTGCCCCTAATGCTTTGCTGCTGGATACCAGGTAGCCACTTCTTGCTTGTGGCTTGCCGACTGTTACCTAGCGTAAGGGGTAGAGGCATGGCTCTAAATGTACACGTTGAGACAGGGCTCTGAGCGAGACATCGCTCCGAAGAGTGGAGGCACGGCTCCGACTATTTACACGAGGAGGCAGGGCTCCGACAGGTGGAGGCACGGCTCCGAACATCAACACAAGGAGGCAGGGCTCCTGGAGGCATCGCTCCGAAAGGTGGAGGCACGGCTCCGACTATGTGCACGAGGAGGCAGGGCTCCGGAAGGTGGAGGTACGACTCCAAATATTTACACAAAAGAGGCTAAGCTCCTGGAGGCATCGCTCCAAAAGGGTGGAGGCACGGCTCCGAAAGTAGCGTGGACGCAGAGGTCCGTCAATGGAGGCACTGTTCCATAAACATCACTTTGTACAGACGCGTGGGGTCCGGGATGTATACACAGTTCCGAAAGCAGGCACGGCTGCTAACCATTCCATGGCTGGACGCATGGATCCAAGGGGAGGCACGGCTCCAAACACACATAAAGAAGCAGAGGTCCGACTCCGAAAACTCGTAGACGCAGCGGTCCGGGTGGAGGTTTAACTCCGTTGAAAACAGTCAGGTAACTGACGTGAACTGAAAATTATCACAGCGTAAACGTACTGCATTGTTGCAGATAAGAATAAATACTTAACTAAGCAGGATTGTGGGGCAGCAGTTTTCGGTCGCCGCGGTTGACCTAAACGCGCTACCCCTAGAGGCATCGGTTACTGGAACCACCTGGCCACCTTTAGCTTGTGGTTACCCATGATGAAACGGATGAAAGTCGATTCGTCCCGTTGATCAGCATTACTTGAAATTAGCGAACGGCATACTCCGCTAATTGTTGAAGGCAACTTTCTACCTTTTGTTTGTCGTTGGCTCAGCACTGAGCAGCACACGAGAATCATTGTCCGAAAATGTTCACTTCTAATTTTCATTTTGCCGGTTGCAAATTCATAAAACAAACGTCCGTTTGACCTTCACTCAACTTTGTAGTCCGAATTCCACTCACTTTTGTACGTACAAATCTACATCTGGCTATTGTTTTCACTCACCGCACATTAGCAATTGTTCTTGTTGCCATTGCGTTGCGGAAAGACTGGCACAGCGTTGCGTCACTGCTGACTACCGACTGCTAACTGTCGGCTGACATTCAACGCGTGAGGGATGGATCGTAAACGTAAAAACTTCAACACTTTACTTAGCCGTGTAGGTTTAGCTCGATGCGGGTGACGTCCCGTTAGTAAAGATTGGCGCTCGAACACTCGCGGGTGATGCCAAATTGGCGCGATCCTGGTCACGGCACCAAATATGATCGCGCACGGCCCTACGTTGTGTTCTAATTCCGCCCTTTGGCATCACGAGAGGGCAGTTAAGGCCCAGGGACGAGTTTTCTTTTCTCACCGCGAAATACACAATCTTTACTTTACTACTGTACATTTATTCTAAATCTATTTACAAACGGGCAGCGTGACGGCGCTGCCGCCGTACGCTTATCGACTGACACCGGATTGAGATGGCAAGTACACTTTTATAGCTGGTCGCAAACAATGACCAGCTTTGGCGGGAGGCGCAAATAAAGCCTATGCGGCAAAGCAAAAACGCGCCAACTAGCTTGGCTTGGTTCTCGCGTCACTCACGGTGTTGCGGACAGTCGTTCCTGTCGCAGTGCGGATGGTTTGACGCAACAGCATGTCTAATTTAAATTACATCAACAATCGATGTTTTTCCATCTCGCGAAAAGTCGTAAAAGTTTCTAAATCACATCAATTTTACAAGGGTAAAATTTGAAAAAAAAAAAAAAAAACTAAAAAAATGCTATAAAATTTTATTATTTTTTTTCAATTCTAGGGTTCTGCCTAACTGTTTATTCGGGTGCAAATGGAATGTATGGAAAGAAATAGACCGTCAAATTTCGTTTAGCAGTAGGGTTCAAAAGTTTCGTCTTCTCGAACAAAGTTTCAAACTTCGAATCGGATCGGATGATGGATCGGATATCGGATGTGGAATTTCAGAGCGGTCGAAGTTTCACTTCTATGACCGATGAAAAAACCTAAATGTCCCAATCGATTTTTTTTTTTGCAAACAAATGTCTTAACAACGCATAAAACTTTGAGGTCTAGTGTTGTCTTAACAAAAATGGAAAAAAAAACTATTTTCTGTCTTCCAGGTTTAGAAACATTCTGACTCCCTGAATGCTGATCTAAAAACAAAATTTTGTTTGAAAAATCAAAACCAAATTTCGAGGATTCATGCATTTTTTAAATATTTGACAAAAAAAGTTTGCTTATTTTTATCGGTCGAAAAAGTTGAGTGTGAATTCCTGCCACAGGACTTCCGAAATTTCGAATACAAAGGCTAAGTGAGTCTTTTAGAACTTCGCCTGGGACTTGTAATACATGAATCCCCGTAAATCGTAGAAAATTACGACCCCCCGAAATCAAGTCTGTTGCTAGATTGTTTTTTTTTTATAAAACAAATCACTCTTAAACCTAACCTACTGACACCCTGGAGAGAAACAATTCTCTTTCCTGATTTTTCTTCCTGTCGTTTTCTAGCTTTTTATTTCTTGGCTCCAAAAACTTTATGGCTACTCTTTTCTGTTGCCTACTCATTTCACTGCCGTTTCAGTATCGTTGTTTCTCCCACGAGGAATATGGTGTCTAGTATCAGCACCTTTTTCTGGCGAAGGAATGTCGGGAAAATATACTATTTCAGACTAAGCAACAGAAGGTTACATCGAATGTCTATCTGTCTGTGGGAATGAAGTTTGACTATACCTGGGTCTGGGAAAAAGACTGCTGCACGATTGAGTTTGAATTTTTAATAAGAATTTTTTTTGAAAAGACGAAAATTTCAAGACTTACCGTTGAACGCAATTCGCAATTCATTGGCATCCCGATCAAACGGTTATAACAAACGGGTAACACAAATATATCTAAACTTGATAGAAATAACAAAGCCTGTTATATTATTGACATGCCAGAATGATAAAAAGTACAGAATAATATCGAATTCTGTTATCATATACTTGAATGTTCAAAAGTGTGTTTTTTAAAGCATATTTATAACAAAATTTGTTATTCAATTAACAAAATATTGTACATTCTAACTAATTCTGTTTTTTTTCTGCCAAAGATCTTACAAAACTTGTTATAATTTGTAATAATCAGTAAGTAATCTTGATAGAAATTTTGATATTTTAACTATGAACGAGAACAAGTTTAGAAGACAAGTTGATACAAAAAGTTTGTAACAAAATATCAAGATTTGTTATAATCCTGATAGTTTAGACTGATCGGGATCCTACTGTTTATATCATGCGATAAACGACAATTTAAGCGTTGTTCTCGTGACCTAAGCTTCGCAACTGTCTATTTAAGCCAATCGTGCGTTGCACAGTAAGCGGTATCGCGAATGATAGCAGGAGAACACTTAATCTTTTACGCTTTACGCTCTCCCCTACTGTCTCTTTCCCTTCAATATCTCTACTACAACACAACCCATATTGAGAGTGAGTGACATGACTCTACATGGCAATCAGTGAATTAGGTTGCTCTCTCTCTCTCTCTCTCTCTCTTTCTTAATCTCTCTCTCTCTCTTTCTCTTTATCTCTCTCTTCCTCTCTTCAATATTCTAAACAGTCACATTTTTTTATCAAACTTTCCCTCCTGCTGCTTACGCCGCTGTTTGTCATGAGTCTTACAGATTTTCGGCTCATCAGTTTGCACGCATTAGAAAAACGAATTGTCATCACATTTTGTCTGACTTTTCGACTGTTTATTCTGTCTTTATCGAGGAGTATTAGTTCCACGTTTTGCTGCCGTGTCATTGTCTATATTCGAAATAGCAACAAAATGTAGAGCCTCTACATCGTGATAAAATAAATAAATTGTATAAACATTGGAGTAAAAATGTATCCCGTCATTGTCGGTGATTGGTGATAAATTCAGCGGTAAACCTTCGATCTGTTTGAGCGTCTGAGTTAACTTCGTCTGTCAGTCGATTGTAACAACCATCATAAGATGCCACTCCGTGAACGAATTTGGAGATTCGCTAGATACTTTATTCTCCTTATATTGTATTAGAACATTGAAATAAAAATATAGCATAGCATAGCATAAACAGCTGCACAACTTCGTAGGTGGTGTCAGCAACAATACTCTGTTTACGAGAACAAATTACCTTCTTTTGTGAGCAGCAACATGAAATTTGGGATCTAATAAAATGTTGCTAAACAACGGTCAGATGTCTCCGGAGAATTGTAACCGCCCTGGCCCCGTCCTTGCAACTGTTTGGGAACGGAAAACGCATGTTAGTCCAACATTTACTTAAGAGAACCGCAGAGAACTCTGCGTGCACTCATAAATGTTACGTGAGATGGGAAATTTTAGTAGGAAAGGGAGACCCTGGGATACATCTGTTAGATGTTGCGGGTCAATAATTGATTATATTATAGGTATGAAATTTTAGAGCTACGAAGAGCTGAAGCAATTGTGATTTATCGACTTTTTAATTTAATTTGTATTTTATCAGTTGAATTTTTTAGAATTTATATATCAATTTTACTGTTTTAGGTTTTGTGTTTGTGGGTGAATGAATACGTTGAGTTTAGACTCTAAATAATTTAGTTATACGCGTATTTTTATCCACCGGTTTGACGTAACTTTCATTAGTAGCAAATCAATCTTTAGTCAGTCAGCCTAAAGCGGCTTTACCTCTTAGTTGAACATTGTCAAATAAGACCTACGCGAACAAAGTCCAATGTTCTCCGAAATATAAACCCGAAACTCTAAAAGTGTGTGCTAAGTGACGCATTCGTATGAACAAGACATCCTCTGTTTATCTACAAACATTTTAGTAAATAATTTGTTTATTTTTCCTCTACCCGCAACCAAAAATACATACGAAACAGATCTGTATGAATCTACCTCTACACGTCGATGATCAAAGCAAAAAAAATACAACGCCGCCTACATGTCAAAAAACAATTGCAATTGGGCATATACATATATACTTAACTGCGTAATGTTTTCTCGGTAACCAAACTACCCGAAAACATTTCAGATTACCGTTGTTCAGTAAGAAAATTACTGAGAAATCGGAAACCGTAAGTATTTACCGGGATACCGTAAGTTTTTTTACCGAAAAAATCCGTAAAACCGAAAATTTCCGAGTATAGTAAACTAAAATACCGAATCTCGGAACCCTGACATCATTTAACCGAGATTTCGTCGAACGAAAAAAAAATTCTTACCGAGATTCCGAAAAACTGAACTGTCAAAATAACGAGTGCTTCACTAACAGTTTTTTTTTCGTGTTTCGGTGTAGAGGAAAGAAGCAGGTTTTGCGGCTGATTATTATTATAGAGAAATCTGCAAAGTTTAGTTTTTTTGCTGCGAAGAATATTTAAAGAAAACGATTAATTCTTTCTCTAATCAAAATTTTAGGTTACCAACTCGCTCGCAGGATGGAAGTTGCAGAGTGATAGATGTTACTTTATTTCCTGGAAGCAACACAACACTCCAGTTTTACCGAAGCTGTGTTTAGTTGAATCAGTTGACTTAGTAGTTAATAAATGAATTTGTATATTTAATTGTTTTAATCATATTCTGGGTTATCTGACGCACAAAAAAGGCAAAATACGTACCTCAGTGAATTTTACCGAGGTTTTCGTAATACTATGACAGTTGAACATTACCGAGAATCTCGTTAAAGTTGACAGGTTTTTGATAATTGCTTTTACAGAATCTCGGTGTTTTGATGCATTACCGAGTTGTTTACTGAGATCTCAGCTGTTGAAATCTCGGTAATTTATTTTACTGTACTCGGTGATAAAATCTAAGTGTGTAGTATGTCAACGCAAACAACTCGAACAGAAAAAAAATCTGAATAAATAATATCACTTATCTCGCACGCAATCCTCCTGAGGCTGCATATTCCGATAGTTCTGTTATTTGCAACACCAACACTAGTAATTTTAGTTGATTTCACCGCTTATTTTCGCGCAAAACAAACTTTTAATGAAGAATTGACGTGGAGATCAAAACGCGCACAAACAATCGGCCTTGTTGCCAGTTTCCTCCTCCTCATTAGAACATTGAAATAAAAATATCTCTATAAATCGATGACTCATTGAATTGTAAATAGGTTCATTGGTTTTTGGGAGAAACCTGATACATGATTAGACTTCATCAGCTCTTAGGCCGATGATATGCTGGATGCGATGCGGCGCGAACTGCATCTTTTCTCACGGTGAGGAATAATATCAACAATTAAAACTGACGCGCGTTAAAACACATTCAGAACTGTTTTGACGCAATTCGCGCCGCATCGTATCCTGCATAGCCTCGGTCTTATAAGGGACGATCCATTAATGATGTCACGCAAAATTTGGAAAAAATTAACTCTCCCTTGTCACAAGTTGTCACAACTTCCTTGACCCCCCCCCCCTTAATTACGCCACGTTTTTATATCCCACTCCCCCTTCTTTGGTGATAATTGATTGAAATCGAGAAATTTGTTAGGAATGTATTTTTTCTTAATAAGAACGATTTTACTGAAAGAAAAACTGAAACTAAAAGGAAATGAAGATTATAGAAGATAACTAGAAAAGGCGTTTAGTTCTTAGTCCAAGGATGCTGCTGATGGAGTCGCATATCGACGACATAGAAAGCCGATACATTAACTGCAGCATCATTGCTGATTTTTGAAAAACCATCAATATTTAGTTCCTCTTCTTCAATCAATTCGCAATCCAAATATTCTTCACATGTTACAATAACCAAGCATTTTTATTTAAGTTTTGTCACAATTTTTGTATTGATTGGATTGAGAGACACTGAAAATTAATGAAACTGCGCTGTCATTCATAAATAAACATGCACGGTGAAACGGAATTAAAGAACATTATGCTTTTTCGGGAGAACAAAATTGTCATTTATTTTATCTAAAGCAAGTCTTAAGCAAAAAAGGGGATCGTTGAACTATAAATGAATGATGCAAATATTATTAATAGTTCTGAGTTAATCTCTGTGGTTAGGTATGTAACTTTTTTTTTTTTTTGGTTAGAATGTGATGTCACACTTAAGCTAATCCCCCCTCCCCCATATGTCACAATAATTGAAACCCCCTCCCCCCCCAGGTAGGTGGTCGTGGGTTCGAATCTTAGTAGAATCAGGCCATTTGGTTGTCAAAGGATTTTAGCATGGGTTTATTCTCAGGCTCCCCACCACGTAGCATTCCTTAAATCTGGATTCTACAGTACCCCTGTTGGCTCTCCTTCTAACAAAAAATAAGTCCCTATTATGATTAAACTGGAGTGAGTAACGTATGAAAGTTCTCTCCAGGGAATTACAATTAGGTAATATTGTAAGGATGGACAGAGGCTCGGTATAGTAGAGTAGTAAGCTTGAAACGGAAAGGTAAAACTTACACACAAGCACGGATATAAATGATAAAAATATCACTTACTTCAATAGTGATACTGCCAATAATATGAAGTGCGGAGTACAGAGAACATCTGGGCAATATCACAATAGATCTAATCTCTGGTCGCAGTGATGAGTCCACACAGAAAAAAAATAACTATAGCTATTGCGTGTGTAAGGAAAGCTGAAGCGTGTGTGTAATTACTTATAGCTATTGCGTGTGTATGGATAGATATTGGGGTGCCAATCATCGTATGGAAAAAAGTGACCAAAAAATTTCAAATAAAAAAACCCTATACAAAACGTTCACCTGCTCTAAAAAATACCCTGTGCAAAATTTCAGCTCAATCGGACTAAAAATGGGGTGGCGCAAAGCCATTATGAACCACCCTATGTCGAATAAATGAACCACCTTAATGAAACATAATGTATTCGATGCTAGTTATAGTGAATATCATTATACAAGCTATTTCGAGAGACTAGTGATCAATTTCAAAAGATAAATTCAAATCATTTTGAACTCCGCCTTCCGCAATTGAAAAAACGACTAAGTCCCAGAGAGTAGATATTAGCAAAAAAAAAAATTTCAGGTGACACCAATTCTCGACGTTTCATGCGTTTTCAAGTCATTTGGCATCAAAAAAAAATTTCGAAAATCGAAATTTCACGTGATTTTTCGGTTTTCAAAAAAAGGCAAACTTCAATCGCTTTGCACCACCCCATTTTAAGTCCGATTGAGCTGAAATTTTGCACAGGGTGTTTTTTCGAGAAGGTGAACATTTTGTATAGGTTTCTTTTGAAATTCGAGATGACCATTTTGGCCGGCACTCTAATAGATATAGCGTGTGTGGCAGTAAATACTAGATGTGTATGATGTCTTCAGCATAGTTGTAGACAACAATTCTGTCCTTCCACAAAATATATAGGGGTACTGGGGGTAAGCCCGACCTCCTAAGGGAGATGATTCTTCAGTAGCACTTGATGGCGAATATTGTTATATTTCTTTCACAAAATCATTGCCCACATTGTTTTCTACAAGATATGAAGGTTTTCAGTACTTTAAAACTGTTATTTTACAAGGAATAGTGAAGTTTTGAAACTAAGGTAAAAACGACGTTTAGCAATCAGTGCGGGTGAAACCGGCACCCCTTGGGGGTAACACCGGCACCTGGTAACACCGGGGGAACCAATTTGAATTCGGAAAACGCCGAATGAGAAATCTTACATTTCTGTATGTTACTGTTGAATTTGGTTGTTGTCGGTTAGCTGGTTCTGGGGAGATTGCCGGAACAAGCTCCGGTGAACATTATGTATAATCAATTGAAGAATTCGATACTCGGCAAGCCTATCATGTGGCACTTCAAATCATATTAATAACTAGTTTCATCGAAGCCAGGATCACATTGAGCACACCGGAGCATATTTCAAATACCACCGGGAAAGCCGTCAGTTTTATGACTTGATTCAGTACATTTGACACCTCTAATAACCCTTGGAATCATTCATAAATCACAGAAGAGCTTGAGTGCATGGTTCTAAGTCAATTAATTAATTTATTTATCAGCTAGACATCGGTTATAGATGAGAAATATGTGTCAGTAACATCCAACTAGCCTCAGACCATGTCGGGCTTACCCCACTCACTGGGTGACGGTGTTACCCCGACAGCACACATTTGTTTAAAAAGATTATTTCTACAAATTTATGGCTTCAATTTACTTCAGATCGAATTCCTGTGATTGCTAACAATACAGGCAATAAGTTGTAGAGCAACGAAAAATTATTTTAGTCTTTCCAAATGAATAAAAGCTTGCGTTCCACTCACGAAAAATTACATCCGTTTAAGCATTTGCTGCAGTAGCGTATGTTTTGTCTATCATTTTGACGTTTGACGTTTCATGGTGGCTTCGATGTGTCTTAAAATGTCTAAAATATTGAATACCAACACTTCACATATTCCAAAACATAGTTAATTAGCGTTTTCTAGTAAAATCCTAGGGGTGACGGTCTTACCCTCAGTGCCGGGCTTACCCCCAGTACCCCTACATCGTAGGACAAATAAAATTTTGTGAGAAAAACACACAAAAAGTTATTATAAATGAAATACGTCAAAAATTTTTCTATTCAAAAGCAGCGATTTTCAGCCTTCTTTATATTGATAATCATTCTACCCATGCGAACGTTAATATTCATGATACCAAACAACCGATGAACACCGACAGGATAAACCGTAACATTCGTGTTGATATTTTGATCTTCAAAAATTTATCATTTAAAAATAGTGAAAATTAAAAATTAGCTCATTCCACAATTTATGCTGTACTGTGCGGTGAACAGTGTCTAAACAGAATTTAACTATTTGGATCGATAATCACCGAAGCTTCTCTGAATATCATTACGAGACCTTTGATATTCATTCCACTGTTCTGTCATTAAATATGATAAACGATATTCATGCATCGTTGCAATGAGCATAGGTTACTGAGTTGCATCATACAATAAATGTGATGACATTGACACTGAGACAGTTCATTTACTCGTGAATAAACATCGATATTCTAAGGCACTGCACTAGAGGCTCCAAAATTTACAGGAATGATTAAAAAGCTGTGATCTTTTCAGGGTAAATATTTTGAGCTTCAGAGCAACATTTTTTCGCTTTTGTCGAGCAGTGTTATCTACGAAAGACGTCGGTCGATTCTGGTTATAAAAATATTTGTGATCATCTGTACCTTATTAACATAAAATCTTAGCAAAAATGAGTCGTGATTACAATATATCACTAATAACACGAAATGACATTTCTAGCCCATAGAAATATGTGTAAAAAGTTTTAGCCAGACCAAAAATGGCAATTGTAAATAAATTGAAAAATTGAGACATTTTCTATGGAATTGCTCACATATATTGGATTGTTCCAGGCAATTTTAGGCTGTTTTATAGATACCAAACAACCGTCTATTTGGATTTAAAAAAGACGCCCGGAGTTGGTTTGTGGATTCTAAGAATCATCTCGATATTGGACAGTATTTTACCATTTTAGGTTGTTTCCAGAGACCGGAAAACACTATCTTAGATTTTCAAATGGCATTTAGGGCCGTACTCCGACTTCTGGGCATCACCTCGGCGCCCCAAAATCCGGTGGTCGCCATATTGAATTTCACAATGGCGTCAAAGTCGATTTTCTGGTTCTAGATACCTTCGCGATTCTGAAAGTATCGTCTTGGTACCGGAAATACCTATCTTTGGTGGGACTTGGCCATTCTAGAACGTATTCCACAGACCGGATGTAGCAATCTTGAATTTCAAAATTCCCGGATTCTGCTCAATATGGTTGCGAACAACTTACTGAATGACGATAGAAACCAAAATCAAAAATAGATTTCTGATACGAGATTGCAAATCAATTCCCATTCGGTTGCAGTTTCCGCAGCATCCAGGTGTAAACCCTATCTTTCCAATACTTTTGACAAAACGATTTTCGCTCTTTTTTTGGCTGGCGAACCACAAACTTACAACATCATTTGTTCATTAGTCAGAATTAGAATCCGTGTTCGACGGTCTATTCATCGACTCCCTGGGTCTAGCTGTCTGTCCTAACGTTGGTCCATCGTAGATACGCACTGCCAACCGACGACGTGTCCTTGACAATCTAACTCTCCATATCGCCGAATTGACTTCAGTTAGCATGACTTTCCTTCGTTCTGCAACGGACTTCCGAATGTACGGTCCTGCCGCCAGCGTAGAACAGACACCAACTCTCTTAACCGTACCAAGAACGACAGCAAAAACTTCCCACATGACTTGCCGAGCATCACGAGCGCTCATCGACGGATGATGCATCACTATAGGATTTTGGGGGACTTGTTGCAGTTGCACTTGCACCCGCTGCAGCATCACAATGTTTCACACTAGAGGCAAACAACCGACCGATGGAAGGCACTTTTTGAAAGGCGCACTTTGTTTATTACGGGATCCCTGCGAACGAGGAGAGCTGAATGCTCATTCGAACCATACGGACGGACGGACGTCCAGTGGCGCGAGTTCTCCCACCAGCGATTTTTACCAGCAGCGCGTTCCGGCGACAACAATGACAACGTCGATGACGCCGACGACGAGGACGAGTACCGTGAACGATGGGATAAACTAATTTTCTGCGCTCCCACGGCGTTTAACGAGGGACACGTTCGAGCTCTGGCGGGAATTAGAAACCAGCGTACTTTGGGTGCCCAGTGTGGTCAAACTTACTACCCCATTTCAATCTAACATACAGTAATGACTTTGTAAATGTTCTAATATCTTTTTGGGTATTTATGGCATTACGGATTATTAAGTTGGCAATACTCGAAACAGTTAAACAAAATCAACAGTCTAAGTGTGCGCTGGCAGCACTGGCCACGAAGTCAGTAGCCTGGCAGAGCGTTTAGACGAGATTCCTTCTCCGTGAGCGATGCATTATAAAACGCCAAAAAACAGCAGGACGACAGCATCGTTCAACGCGCGGACACACACGGTGGCGGTTCGTAGTCGCTCAAATTGAAAAACGAGAACGGAGCCAAAAGGTGACATCTGTTTCGCACCGGTTTCCTTATGGTGTCCTGCCCTGTCCAGGCAAGGATGGTTTCGCAACATGCAGCCAATGTCAGTGGGCCTACTAGGCGTAGAATAAGTGCATTATAGTGGCTTACTGCGAGCCAGTTTGCAGAGGACATCAGCGTTACACTTTTACCGATGTACGCTGTTTTGGAAATGTGTTGACGTGGACCGGTTAAGAACTTCCTTGCCGATGCACAGTTCTGTCGCGAAGTACATCCCGTTGGCTTCCCGATGACACGTGCTTGCCAGTTGGTTGTTGATTATGTAGCGGTCTCGTTGCAGAAGACTTGTGACGAGGTACAGATCGGCATGCAAGACCAATGCAGCATGTTTTGAGTGCATTAGGTGGGAAATCAATTGCAAAGCTTGTTCACTTATTAGGGAGCCAATTGGCCGAGCTCAATCTATTTTCTCGATTGCTAAGGTAAAACTTACTCATTAGTTTTATTAGCACACAAAACTCTGTTTATCCCAGCTGAAAATTGATCTTGCAGACAATAGCACTGTTATTGAACCGGTTCCGGCTTAACTGGCACTTTGTCAAATCCACTTCTCAACCCTCAACGGGATAACTGGAGCTCGCGGATGAAGCAGATCATTTCACGGATCAGCATTGTCAGCACCCGGAGAGTCATCTCGCGGAAAGTACTACCGGATGGGCTGCAGTGAAAAACATTTAGGCGCTCCTGAAGCCATACATTATAGGCGGCCGCCGCCGTTGTCTTCATTGTAACACATAAAGCAGATAAATAATATCCGTTTTATTGTTTTTCGCATTTTCCCGAAAAGAAACTTTTCGAGACACAGAACATAAAGCAGACAACGCTGGAAAGATCAGAACGGGGCCATAAAGCTGGTCAACCAGTCGAATTGTCAGCCGCTACCCAAATCGCATATAGTAGGATCGATTCGCGTGCTCTGCGTCATAAAAATCGCCATTTTTGGTCGAACGGGCAACTTTCTCACCGCGTCCGCCTTCCCGCGGGGTCCACGCGTCATCAGAACGGGAGATATCGACAGAGGACGACAACGACGAATTGCAGGAAATAAATTTGATTTGTGTGGTTTTTTTTTATTGCCATACTTTCTCCGTACGAAACCGCGCGCGTAAAACACGGAGTAACCGTGGGGCAAATGCGCGCCGTCGGCCGATGAAAATCGTCGACCGTTTGCTTGTCGCCAGTCGGAGTACTAAAGCGGCGCTCAACTGTGACCCTAATGTGGTCGTCGCGCTGATGATGTTGATGCGATAAAAGTTCTGCTAGGTTCAGCAGTTTCAGCTGCCATGTTAGCGGGGTCATATTATTTGGGTTTTGATTGGTAAACATGATTCGAGCCAAAATTTTACTCTCAGCCGCAATCTGGATTAGTTCGCAAGATTGAAAGAAAATCGGCCGGTAGGTGCTTCCATTGATATATATTCAGGGCTCCTTATTTTCGGAGCATAAAAATGAAACTGAACATTTAAAGCAGTCGTTTCGATTTGAACTGTTTTATTTCAATTCTAATCAATTTTTTGTCGGGTCTACATCGATTTATTGCAAAGTATGACTCTTTCCTTTCCTCAGCGTGCATGGTTGTCCCCGACAGCACTCAAAGTCATTTTCAATTGAAAATCGTCAGGCAATTTGCTTAGAAAATGCAGCTTTTTCAAATCTATGTATATAAAAGACAAGTTTGATAAGTATCCAGCAGAACTCGGGAATGCCGGAAACGATTCCCACCAAACTTAGCATTGGAGTTCGTTTTGCGAAAGAAGTGGACATTCGACAAAGACGGAGAAGATCGAGAATCAAGATATTTTGGCGTTATGGGAACTTTTTGAATGAGTTTGATGACTTTTAGGACCTTGGTCATATCTAGAGGCCATGAGGTGTTTTCCAGAGACCGGAACATAGTGTTCGAAGCCATTTTCAAATCGAAGATGCCGACCTTCGGCTTCTGGGAAGTAGTAAAGTTTTGTCCAGTTAGAATCCGGAATCACGCAAGAATTCTTTTAGAACGGTTTGTTTACCTAGGCGCCCGCTTTCTGTGGTATAAGTTTCACGGTGTTTCGTGCTGTAAGTCAAAAGTTCTTCCAGATGGAAGCCGAGAGGAAAGGAAAAATTCTACACACCCACGTTGAAAATTGCCTAATAAACCGTGTATGATGTGCTCAAGCGTTTCATGGAGCGGAAGAACGTAGATCAAGTGCCTCGAGGTAAGCTTCGTAGAGGAACAACCCTGGACTATCAGACAATGAAGTTACACAAAAATACCGTTCGAAGATTTCGTTTGCGAGCAGGGCATCGTACTTATTTTGCAGCCAAGCAACCAAACAGAGCGTTTCGTCACCGGAACTCGGGCTCGGCAATTGTACCAGCAGGTTTGACGAAGCACCAAGGATGCCTGCTCATCGACGATGAAACCTACGTCAAAATGGATTTTGGACAGCTTCCTGGCCAAAAATTCATTTAAACCCATGAAGGTCCCATGAAGCTTTAACCAGATTTGGAGAGTTCCCACTACAGCCGGGAAGTCATCCAGTCGTACAGCGATAATAACGTAGATTTCATCGATTAAAACACCCAACTGCTCGCAGTTCCGGCTCATCGAGAGATTTTGGGCAATATCGAAGCGGAAACTTATAAGAAGTCGAAAAACGGCTCGAGACGCGACTCAGTGACCAAAATGTGGAACAAATGTGCCAAGGAAGTGTGCAGCGTTTGATGGAAGGAATAAAGAGAAATGATTTGTGTGGAAATTTTTTCCTAAAAGTACAGTGAATTTCCTTTGTTTTGATTTATTAACCTTATTTGTACGTCAATCCGTTATCGAGATACAGATGATTTTATTATTCCGGATTCTAAATGGACATAGCTTTATAAACTGTGGAAAAAATCCAGGAATCCCTAAAATAGTGAAGTTTTGAGGAACCAGAATGACGCTTAGACAACGCAAGCTGATGTCCAACAACGTTTTGAAATTCAAAATGGTAATTTTAGGTTTCTGGAAATCAGCGGAAATCGACTATTTACTGTGATATGCATATTTTCGAAATCGGGATTACGTCCAAAGACCAAATATCGATGTTCGACGTTATATATAAGATGATGATTTCCGGTTTCATATTCCAGTAAATTGATATATGCGAAGCAGACACGACATCAAGAAACAGAAAGTTAATGTCTTACGCCATTTTTAAATTCAATTCGCGGCTTTCGGTTTATGCAAAACTGCGTAAAATCATATTGATGTACCGAAAACCAGGACTACACCCAGAAAATGAAACATGATGTCTAAGATGGCCTCTTCTGGAATCTAGAAAGCTGTAAGAAGCTGATGAAAATGTGATACATTTTCAGAACCTACAAAACTCCTTAAAAACGAAAATTGGTATTCGATGCCATTTTGAATTAATTAAATTATTCAAAAACATTGTTCGTATGAAGTTTCTGTATTTTTTATACGTGAGCAATTTGTTAGAGAATTTAACGATGGCGGCAGCCTTCTTACTGGTGGTTGAGCTCTCCTTAACGAGGGCAAATGCTCTCTTGCATTTGCCCTCGTTATGAAGATCAACATTTATGAATATTTTCATTATCATAAAGGGCAAATTATGGATACGATAGGAACACCGATTAGCCCTCAGTATCTTTTAAGCCATAACTGCTGTAAAGATCAAGAGCATTCGAGTAATGTTCATGTGACTCGCGAAGTGCTCGAAAATAAAACAAATGATTTTCATTTGAACAGCGTCACTATAACCCAGAGATGCCAGATACTTTTGAAAAATATCTGCAGCTGCTCGAAAAACCAGAAAAATCTGCTTAAAATCTGAAAAAAAAAAGTTATTCGTGATTCGAAAAAAATTCGCTCGCGCAGACAAAAGTCTGCAAAATCTCTGATGAAAATCTGCAGAAGCTTTGGAAAATCTGTAAATATCTACGAGTCAATAAAAATCTGCGTTTTGTTGGCAAATCTGCGCAATTGGTATCTTTGGTGATAATCCTAACAATTTTCCAATTGTATTTTTCGATCCGGCACATAGGGGTAATAGGGGCATAATGAGCACCCTAACTTGGTTGCTTATTTAAGCATGGAAAACGACAAAAATTTTAAGCTGTCTTCGATGCAAAACTTGAATTAACTATCTATAATTAAAGGTACACTATTCACAAATTGAAAAGTTTATCGTATAATGGTGAAAAACACAAATTAGATTCATGCATCAAAAACTAGCAATCAGTCGATGTGTGGGGCACATGAGCACCCCACTGCACAATGGTCCAGAAACCGAATTTAGGGGGAAATTTGGGTCTAGAGCTCTATAGCAACATTTTAGAGAAAAACTTTCTTCTACAAAGTTGTTACATATAATAAAGCGCTCATTGAAAAAATTATCAAAAATTAGGGTGACCAACATTTTCGATGCAATCAAGTATCTAACTTTTTTATCTTTGTAGATAGAAAAAAAATTTGTTCTACAATGTTATAGCTCCATTAATTTTAAGTAACTCTGTAAAATAAAATTTTTCTCTATCTTTGAAAACAACCGATTTATATTGAAAAAAAACATATTTTACGCTCTAACTTTTTTATTTCAAGTTTCATCTCAAAACTGTCTTTGAACGACTTTTAGAGCTTTTTAGGAGAAATAATTTGCAATCGTAAATATCTCAAGTTTACTCAAAGTTATTAATATTTTTCATCAAAAAAAAAGCGTTTTTCATTCGTATGTCATTCTTTTTGGGGCAAACATAAAAAATATCTCTTGTCTCATTTTGAAGGGCATACTTGAGTCTATAAATGGAGGAGCTTTTAGAGATATGTTATTTTTTGAATTTGAGTAAATTAAATTTAAAAACAAGACGAAAATTTAAATAATTTTATAAATTATGCATATAAAAGCACTCAGATTTATTTTTTGGTATTTTTTCTTATAACTAGATATAATTACCTTTAATCTGACCCAAAAAGATCGAAAATCGATCAACTGGTTCAAAAGTTATGATTTTTTTAAATAAAATACATCGAATACAGCCGTTTTTTATGGTCACCCTATTTCGGAGCTGGTCCCCTTAACAACCCAACGAAACAATACGGGTTTGATTATTTTCAACATAGATGCATCCCTGCGATTTTGAGCACAATTGAAGCACTTTGCGTGACCAACTTCGAAATAGGGTGACCATAAAAAACGACTGTGTTCGATGTATTTAATTTGAAAAAAATTCATAACTTTTGAACCTTTTTTTTGAAGGAAGAGCTCTAGACCCAAATTTCCCCCTAAATTTGGTTTCTGGACCATTGTGCACTGGGGAATAATGAGCACCTACGGGGTATAATGAGCACTCTTATAGAACATATCTGGAAACTGTGTAGAAGTACAACTAATGGGCCAACGTTTTTCGCGGGATGCCGTGATACTTGGCGGCTTGTTTCGTGAATGTTCCGTCGCGCCTTATGGTGGCCAATGCTGCCTGCAGTTCCTTTTTTGACCGATTCGGTCTCAAAAATTTTCTAATATATGTTCGTTCCATCACTGTAAACAAACACTGACTATGGAAACAGACAAACTCACAAGTCTACTGAGATGAATTTCAGGTAAGTTTGTAACAAGGTGTGCTCAATTCACCCCACCTAAAGGTGAATATTTCGCCCCTATCGAATTAGTTAAAGTTAACATGAGATTTTAATACTAATTATAGCTTCAAATCAAAACTTCAATGATGGTTAAACTTGGGGTACGACCCATACGTCATATCGATGTGTCTACATACTTGATTAAGCCATTTAAACGAACGTAGAAGCTTATTTTGTAGTGCGCAATAATAATAATTTTTCCAACATCCGGAAAACAAATTGAATTTTTCAATATATTTCCATATTTTAAACAGACAAACCACTTTTGTTCTACATAGAGAGATACTGTAGTAACTACGGAAGAGTTCCACATACCATATTGTATTAAAAAATGCGTAGTTTCGCATAAAAGAGGGGTGCTCATTTCGCCCCGTGTGCTCATTATGCCCCTAATCCCCCTGTTATCTGGTTTGCCTGGTCTGATAATATTAAATAAATTATAATACTATCATATAAAATATCATAAATGGAAATTACAATGCCATCAAGGTAGGCAATATTGTTTTGCATTTGCAACCCAATATTGTCATATTTCATTTCATATTTTTTATTAGTGCTTATTTTGTTTATATTTCAACGTTTTATTTTTTTTTATTGGCTGTATAGTGCTAAGCAGGATGCAGAGTCGTGTGATCAAATGGCAGGCTACTAGCGACAGGTTGCGTTTTTCGAGAATGGAAGGCCGGTTCTACAACTACACTATCCTCAATGTCAACTGCCCTTTAACGAAGGAAGACCGACGTAGAGAAAGAAGCGTTCTACGCACAGCTGGAGAAACTCTACGATAGCTGCTCGCGTAGAGACATCAAAACCGTCATCGGGGACTTGAACGCTCAGATCGGTAGGGAAGACATATACAAGCCAGTGATCGGCCCGCACAACGGCCAGCGCTGCGTCAACTTCGACTGTATACCATGCGCGCTATCGCCGAACTCCGCGACTCAACGTCAAGCAACCCTGGAATCTTTAGACTCTGGAGGAATACGCGCACCAGCTCGAAGCGATACTACCCACGGCGGAGGGGCTGGACGCATTGCCTCTCGAAAACGGTTGGTGCAGCATTCGCACAGCTATCGTGGAGACCGCAACGGCTGGTATGACGGGGAATGCGATGCAGCGGTGAATGAGAAGAACCGGACCTGGGCGATATACCTAGGCAGGTCAACGAGAGAGAACAAGGCCAATTACGGGTCCAGAACGACATGACCACGATTCTCAGAAAAGCACCAGCAATAGGATCGTGAATATGAGTAGCTGGAGCAGCTGTACCGTGCCAGTGATACACGGAAGTTCTATGAGAAGGTAAACCAGTCTCGCAGAAGCAATGTGCCGCACGCCGACTTGTGCAACGACGCGGATGGGAACCTTCACACGGATGCCATCGATGTGGTCGACGTGTGGAGAAGCAGTATTTCGGTGGACACAATAGCAACACCGTAAACAGAAACAGAGAGGAACTGACCTAGGACTTAGGAGCACCAGCAGCAGTTGACCGAGTTCATTACGATCTTTGTGAGATCGGGAAGCTGAAGAACAACAAAACCGCAGGCAAAGGCGGACTGCCGAGCGAGATCTTGAACATAGCAGAGAGGCGCTGTCTAGAGCGCTGCAATGGGTCATTTCAAGGATATGAGAGAAGGAAAAACTGTCAGATGAGTGGATGGAGGGAGTGGTCTGCCTCATTTACAAGAAGGGCGACAGGTTGGAGTTCCGCAACTATCGCGGTATCTCAATGTTACCTACAAAATACTCTCACAGATCCGGTGTGATCCGGAGGGTGGCATCGACACGAAAGACACGGTTTTTTCAAGGTATGTTCAACTTATGGGCTTCGCGAAAGACTGCGACATCATAACACGTAACTTTGGAAACTTACGCCCGACTGAAAGCCGAAATTGGACGAATCGAACTGTGAATAAATGCGTCGAAAACGAAATACATGCGAGCGGGAGTCTCTGTAGAAAGCGATCTGTAGAAAACGATGAGCTTGAGGTAGTCGACGTGTTCGTGTATTTGAGCTCACTAGTGACCGCCGACAATAACACCAGCAAAGAGATTCAGTGACGCATCCAGGCTGGAAATCGTGCCTACTTTTCACTTCGGAAGATATGTACTTCGATTGTGTCGAGTGCGACGACGCACGAAGTTAACGCTGCAAAAAACCCCGATAAGACTGGTAGTCCTCTACGGAATCGAGACAACAATGTTTTCGCGGGGGACCTTAACGCTCTTGGAGTTTTCGAACGGAAGGTGCTGCGGACTATCTGTGGTGGAGTACATATGTGCAACTAGACGGATAATGGCGACGGCACATGAACCAGCTTGATAGTGCTTTGACAAGCACGATTGAGCATCGTGCCGTGTCAAATATACGCAAATGAACGCAGCAACTTTCCGGTACACCAGATTTTCATATTTGTTATGAACTGTCAAACTCTGATGAAATATTTCACGCGAATCGTTCACAGCCACGAAATTTGCAGAAAATCCTACTGAAATCCAACCAACAAAACTCAGAGTTTTAAATTTACAGAAAATTGTGGAAATTAAATGCATACTTTTTCACTGCGATTGACGGATGACTTCCCGCAAAATCAATAACCATAAAACGTGCCTAACAACTAGTTCGGATATATTCCCTACTGTATGGGCTATAGTTCAGTCATATGAATCATCATCCGTTTATGGTTATTGATTATGCGGGTCAACTGCTTTTTTTACGAATAATGAAAAAACCTAGGAAGAGAATGAACATTGAATGATGGTGAATTATTTCCTTGTTATGGCAACAGTAGCGGTTATGGTGTTTTTTTTTGCACTTTTAAGCAAAAGCGCTTAAAAATATAAACCTTGGTTGTTCTTAGGGGCCATCCACATACCACGTGGACAGATATTTAACGATTTTGACCGGGGGGGGGTCCCTCTCCGTGGACAACTGACCATATGAATTTTGAAAAAATTGTATGGACCGTGTACATTACCCAAGCCCCCCCCCTCCCAAATCTGTCCACGTTGTATGTGGATGGCCCCTTATTCTACCTTCTTTTTGTATGAATGAACAGTCATCCCAGTATTATGGACCAATACACTTTGTATTGGTTTCTAATGTATGTCAATAACTTGTCATAGTCAAATTTAAGTTTGGGGAACGTTGTACACGTTCTCTAAACTTAAATTTGACTATGACAAGTTATTGACATACATTAGAAACCAATACAAAGTGTATTGGTCCATAATACTGGGATGATCGTATCAATAGGGTAACTTATACAGAAAAAAGTTTATTGTCAGTCAAGGAAGTGTACAGTGGTGCGGTAAAAGCGGTACAGTTGCATTTGTGCGGTAATATAATTTCTGTCATAGTGTTTGTGTAAAAAGCTGTGAAGCGTCTAGTTTGTGAAGACATAGAATTTCAAAAACAGGGAAGCACCAGCACAGAAACCTCATTATTTTCGTATTGTTTCGGAAGTTTTTTTGACGTAGAACAGCAGCTGAAGACACCATTTCGATGAAACAAGCCGTTTTTCTGATATAGAAATTTTTAACTATCAGTCACCATATTGAAAGTAGTCGCGAGTCAACATCAACAGCGGATATCATAAAATGATCTTATTATCAAAAAGGAACAAATGCGAAATCGGAAATGATATGCCAACAAAAAAATATTTTTTTTTACATATTTCCATGGAATACCTCTACAGGCTTCCAGGTGCCCCAATTACAATAAAAAGCTAATAATAAAAATTTCTTTCGAACATCAATGCATATAACGAAATGAAAATACAGTCAGGTTTTTTTACGCGGGGGATACGTACCTCGTGAAAAAACCGCGCTAATTCAAAAATCCGCGTAAAAAAAACCGCGGTAATTCAAAAATCCGCATTAAAAAAAAACACGTTTTTGAAAAAATCCGCGTAAAGTAGTCCAGCAAGAAGGGCTTTAGAAAAAACCCGAGTCACTCTAAAACCAGTATTTAATACAGTATTTAATTGTCCTCTATGACGCTCATTCCGGATCTTTCGGTGGGCGGAGAGTATTTTTTGGACTATGTTTTTTACTAGATAAACACTTAAACGTTTCTGGTTCTAAACCCACGTTAATTCGGAAATTCGTGAATTTTTTTTTGAATTATCGCGGTATCGCGTAAAAAAACCGCGTTAATTCAAAAATCCGCGTAAAAAACGCGTTAATTCAAAAATCCGCGTAAAAAAAACCTCGTAAAAACCGCGTATAAAAAAAAACCGCGTAAAAAACCTGACTGTACAACAATATTGCATTTGAACTAGATATATCTAAAAAAAAAAACGATATCACTGACGAAGAAGCACTCTAGATAAATTAAAATCAAACAGAGCGGATACACTGTTGAATAGTCTTTGAAGACCAACTATTGCGACAAAAATGCTGTAGTTAGCTCGTTGAGCAGCCAATTGTAACATCGAACTGCTTCGCAGGGCACGAGGTTGCACCTCTATATTCACTTGCTCCAATAGATATTCATAGCTGGTAAACGGAAGCGATCCGTCCATGGCAGTTTACGAAGAGCCAACCTCAAAAAGCGCTGTTGAACAGACTCTATTTTTCCCACCCCATTATTGTAATGAGACTACCGGGTATTATCATAAAATAGAGCGAGATAATGCGCAATACAATGATTTGAGTCAGTAAATATCTGTAAGTTCCTAAGCAGTCTGAAAATTAATCCCAGAACTCTAGAGGCCTATTCGACGGCAAACGAAATGTGAGGCATAAAAGCGAGCTCCTAAGTCTTTAACTTGACTCACGCGCTCGATTTATTCTCCTAACGACAGTCTTCAATTGTGTGAGCATTATGATAAAGTTTGAGGTCTTCCGCGTAAGACAGCCGTAGTCCTTTAAGAACGCTTTGACAACCTGCGAGAACTCATGATTTCAGGAAGCATATTATTAGCTACCCTTTCTTTTCATAGAATCCCATGTAAAAATCATAGAATCCCACGTAAAAAGAATATTCAGTGATCTTAATCTTTTGCTTCTTAATGCTTTCCCAAGTTGTATGAAGATCAGCAATATTTTTTCCAGCAGGAATAATTTTCTCTATTTTTCAAATAATTTCCTCTACTAAGTAAAGGTTCTAAGAAATAGGAAAGCAATAATAAATTATAATAAAAGAGTAAAACGTTAAACGTTGTGTGTTCTCAATAATAAGCATAACTTCATAGTTTATTTTCGATCTTCAATCTTTATAATAATATTCACCGTTTTGTAGAGAAGAGAACCTAAGATGATTTCACTTGTAGTCATAAAAATGCAAAAGGTTAGATTTCTATACCGTTCTGAGTGCTGTCACACTACGATCGATACTATCTTGTGAAGATGAAATCTCAAACATTGTTGCTCTGATTATCAACGTCGCTCGGTGCATTGTGTTCCGCATCTTACTGGATGCTCGACGCATTGCGAGCAAAGAATGGCGCGTTAGTATCAAACCTTTACTCAATCAATCTCATTCTTTAAGGGCAAGACTGTCAACTGTCTCTGGGGCGAACACAGAACGTCGCGCCTGTGGCACTGGCCCGGATGCGGCATAGCTCATAAAATATGACCCCTGGATCGTTGTGTGTGTGCCAACGGCGGCGGCGGCCCGACGGTGGTGGTCGAAACTGCCACTAAATATCAGCGCTGGTGGAAATATTTCATACTTTTACGGTCATCGGGAAGGCCCAATGACAATTAAATAAACACGCTAGGCAAATTTATGACAGAAACCGAACCGAGGACGGTGGCGAAATGGGGCGGATAAAATAGACGCTCACTTGGCTGGTTGCGCCCGGCAAGGAGGAAAGCATAAATAGGATTCGACTGACTGCCGTAATGGGCAGCAGAGCGCTAGAACAATCGGCCGCTTAGTGTGCTTTGCGAACTCTTCAACGGCTAACGCACACGGCTTAAATGGAGGGAAAAATCAGATGTAAATTTGAATTTATCACCAGCGCATCGATTTGGCAGAGCTAGATTATTTTGAAATAATTGCTGCTATTTTTCAAAATTTAAACTTTTTTCCTAAAGGCTTTCTTGAACGTCGGCACACAGCTTGCCAACGTGGCAGAGCAGAAGACAAGCGTGAGGTGATGCAACCAAATTTTGCGGCCTCTTTGGAATGGAATGGCTAGAGTGTTGGTGAGACTTTCTTAATATTTCAAGAATTTCCCCAAGAGGCGTTGGCTTTAGAGAACGGCAGCTGCATTCATGTGCAACATGTACGTCAGCCATAATATTTAGCGCTGTGATGCTGTCTATGTGGAAGCAGGATGTTAATTGAATAAATATACAGATAAACTAGACACTGAGTGAGTTGATCGTAAACGATAAGCAACTCCCATCCCATCCCAGTCTTCCAAGCCGAAGATTACGGCTCCCTGGCAGTCCGAGTCGAACTTTAAGGAATAGTTTGTAATAGAGAGGAAATCTCAGTATCTTGCAGCGAGCGGACCAACGTCTCCCCCTGCGGATAACCGACAATCGAACTGCAGCCAGCACGTACCGGTTGAAATCCTGCCTCTAGTTCAGCTGTTACGATAATGATTATGATTTTGCGACTAACCATACACACTGTTTCTTATGATTAGCGTTTAAGTGAATCTTAAGCTTTTTTTCGACGGCAATGGGTTGCCGTGGAGGCGCACTCTTTTTCTTGACGCCAAAACTAAACCCAAGATGCTTGTGCTAGGCTGCTCGCATAAGGCACTTCGAATCGACATCATCATCAGGCCTCGGCACGGCACTGGCTTTCCGTGCGAATTGCCGTATCGGTTGACGAACGCGGCGCAGCACAGCCACTGTGGATGCCACCACGCGGAGAAAACGGGATAGTTTTGTCGTTGCAGTGTCTATCAATCGGCACGGCAGGGAGGTATGCAGTATGCACCATCGAGAAAGTGAAGAAAAGAAAGCGACTCTTAATGTAGTCCGAATAACACAGTGCAACATTTTTTTGGCCTTGGCTTCTATGTATGATTTTTTGATGAAGTTTGATGCAAAAATAAATTTCCTGGAGTTTGAACATATTTCAACTTAAGGGGCAACAATGGTGCCATTTTGAATTTTTGAGAAACCGGTAATTTTTGAAGTTTTTTCGACGCCATTTTGTTTTAAGACCAAATATCAAAATTCCAAGAGTTTGTCCACATATTAGCAACTTTTTACTAATCTTTTAAAAAAAACAGATCTTAAATCGGACAAAAACTGAGCTCAAAACGGTGATTCTGCGAAACCGGTTTTGGCATAGTTTTAGTATATTTCACAAAGCAAAATAATATCGGTTATTTCTGAGCATTAATGTTAATTCACTAATATCTTAAAGTGGTAGTTAAATTATATCTTGTTTTGATAAAAAACATCTCAGAAATCGTATGGTAGGTGTCTGATCTACGCTCGTCGTCTATATGGTTGCCGTATTTGACTCATACACGATTCAGTTACCATTTCTGAAAGGGATACGGCAGGGCCGCGTGCCAGTAATACAGGTTCAGTTGTATCACCATTACGCCCATGGCTTAGCAGCCGGTTTGCCGGCTGGGTACCTTAGGTCTCCTATAAAGTGCTTTGCGTCCCGCTTTTCGCAGTCTATCGCTTTACGACCTGCATCACGGCAACACCTGCGCAATTGGCTCCTGTCGGGCCCCTCACAAACCCAGGACATATGCCCTTCCTCAAAGCATCTGAAAAAATCGTTCGGTTGTTGAAGTATGCCTAGAGGACGTACTGGCCAATCAGCCCTAATTTTGGCTGTCTCAAGGACCAGGTCCACATCTGCGAATATTAGTCAGAAAGAAGCCACCCAGTGAACATTTTTGGAGACGGATCGAGTCAGTAGCCACTTCCATCCCGCACTCCTTGAGGGCTTGTGCAACGTCACATCCCTCGGTGATAGCGTCCAGGGTTTTTATCAGGAGAATCACCTTTGAGGTGAGTGCCCGTATCTCTTCCCTTAGAACATACTCAGCTACTGTCTTGTAGGTAGATCCTTTGTTCTAGGCGTCCTCAAGTATCAAGTAGCTCAAGTATCATCTCTTCAGTACGAGATCGACGGATGCTCCGTTCATTCATACTTTGACCCGTTCGTCTTTAGTATGAGGGCGTCTCCCCTGCTTCATGCCTTCCTGACTTTCTTTGTTCATCAGACGATAAACATATCAGATTTGACATTTCAGGAATCCAGAGAAAACTATCTGGAAATCCTTCAAAGAACATTTGGGTAACTCAAGAACATCCCGCCACACAAATATTCGAACTCCAGTTGAACTGGACATCACAGGAAGTGAACTACGACACAGGATCCCGGTCCTCTAATGTAACGAACAATTTGCCGTGATGTTCCCCAGTGGAGCAAAACTCACGGCAACCTTCGTCGGGAAGCAGGAGGCTTGTTCAACAGGGCTAAAATCACGTCCAACTGGGATGCCTATATAGCATCCCTCACTAAATACAACGCTGAGCTACGCAAAGCCATAAGGAGATCCAGAGATCGATTCTGTGGGGACATTCAAACTCCGCCTGAGGCAACGGGATGTCCAAAGATCTGGTCTTGGGCAATTCAAGAAGGGAGACGGAAATATGACTGTCACTACCAAAGATACGCTTTATGAACATTTACTTTTCTGGCTCGACAGTGACCTCCGGGGCGAACGTTGAAGAGCTTTAGAATCTCGGATCCAGCCGCATGACCTCACGTGACTCCGCACTGCTCGCTCGTCAACTGTTCACAGAAACTTCTAACACCCGGGAATTAAGCTCTTTTGAGCTTATGAAGTCACCAAGACCGAATGGCGTTCTACCAATCTTTTTCCAAAAGCGGACGGAGTCATCGTGTTTGAGCTCATCAGCCTTCTCTAGCCAGCTTTACTCTGGGACATATCCCGGTCAGCTGGCGGATCGTTAATGTGGTGTTTAGGACTCGACAGGCTGGAGCAATGCTTTCGGGCAGGAAGATCACAGCTGCATTGGAAGATACGTCTGTCACAGTAGAGGAGGTGAAAAGGTGTCCTCAGGGGAAAATTTTCTCTCCACTGTTATGTTCACTGGGGGTAGACGTTCTCCTAACCAAGCTTCCGCAAATAGGCTACGAAGTCATTGGTTTCGCTGACAACGTAGTCCTTATTGTTCGTGGAAAATGCGATAAAACTGTATCCAGTCGTATGCAAACGGCTCTTGACACCACCTCTCATTGGTGTTTAGAAAAAGGGCTGAACATTAATCCCGCTAAAACAGTCATTATACCCTTTACCAAGCGAAGACAGCATTCAATTACTCCTCCGCTCTTTAATGAGGTAAGACTGAGTTTCAGCAATGAGACCAAATATCTAGGAATCAATCTGGATAAAGAGCTGAGCTGGACTGCTCAACTAGACCAGGCTTTCAAGAAGGCAACTTCAGTTAACTGGTCTTGCCATACACTTTTCGGCAAGACCTGGGAGTTAAACCCACAGTAAGCACCATGCTCTACTTACTACCTCTGCAAGAGGAAGAAGGGCGCTCTCAAGCTGCGAGGAAATACAGCAATGCTTGAAGGTGACTTAACGGGTCACCTAAGAATTCTGAAGGAGTTCAAGCTAATCTCTTTTGTAACAACAGCCTTGGACTGGATGGAAGGCGAACATGAATGTTATATATAAGGAGAGTGACACAGATCGCTCAGTGTGTAGCACATACACATCTATGCTACGATATATCTAAAGTGCAACTATAGACATGCCAAGAAGGGATTCTTTTCAGACAGTTAGCCTGCACTACTGGCATTAGAGTCTGCCACATATGTTTCCAGACTAATCTGGGAACTTTCCTGTCTCAACAAAGTTATGCAACTTTGGGTGACTGGTCAGTGGGAATCGAAGGAAATGAACATGTCGACAGCCTAGACAAGGATCTGCTCAGCAATTCATTGGACCTGAATCGTTTTTGGCTACCTCCACATCCGCGATTGAAGGCGAACTAAATACATGGGAAAAGCTAGATATAACATCTCATTGGTAACATGCGCAGGGTTGCAAACAAGCTAAACTGTTTATCTACCTCAACTGTGCGGTTACAAAAAGGCTAGTTAGTTCAACTCGTAGTGATCTACGCATCAACACGGAACTCTTCACTGGACTCTGCCCAGCTCTTTATCATTTAAAAAAAAAATGGCAAAGTCCCAACACGACAATTGTCGCTTTTGCAACGCTGAACCTGAGAGCTAAGATTTTGCGGGGCTCTTGCTTCATCGAGGTTCAACTTCATCGGAAGTAATTGAAAAATATTCCTTTTTGTAACAAATTTGTTACCTTAAAAGTTATAAGATACATATCCAGTCAAATAACAACACATCCGTCGTTGCACATGTTATTAGTTTCTTCCATGTCCAATACATGTGGTGTACGTGTATTAGTTTGTTGGTTGTACGCATACGGAACAGAAAAAAAAAATTAAAAACTGTCAGGCATGAATTTTTCACATATGCTTCTTGAAATTATACACGACTTGTTAACTGCGTCGGAGGAAAACACAAACACACACACACACACACACACATTCGCTTTCTTGCAAGTGGATGCAAGTCTTGGAAACCAAACGGATTTGAAGTTCTACATGTGTTAAAATTTTTACTTCTCCAAATTCGTTACTCCCTAAATATATTCGTACTGACTGCACTTGTACGTCAAAATACGATCATCAGTTGGCAAAATTCCATTATACCTAAGGTATCGATGAGTCCGTGGTTCAAGAAGTTGGATGTAGGTCGAGATGTCATTTGCGTGATGTCCTGGCTTATGTTCATCACTATAAATTTGATGCACATCTCCGTCGTATTTGGCTCGGGGAAAGTGGTATCTGTGCCTGTGGTAAAGGTTATCACGACATAGAGCTTGTTGTTTGACCGTTACGCCAGGTCTGAATTATTAGCTTCCCTTCAAGCCGGAGGTAAGCAGCCGGCTGTTCTTGTTCGTGATGTCTTGGCGAGCCTTGACCTACCCTAAATGTCCCTTACATACGATTTCCTAAAATCCATCTATACCCCACTCTAGTTCGATTCACTTCCGCCTACATCCAACAAAACGGCGAGAGCACACTTAGACCCCGGAATTGGACCAGCAACCAGACTCCGCACGAATCCGAAAGGGTTCGAGGGATACAAGCCTTCCATGATTTTCTGGCTCAATGGAACATCAAGATACCCAGCAGACAACGAACCAGCAATTATAAAAAAAACATGTTAGTTTTAATTCTAGTATTAAATTTAGTAGTCGTAGTCGGCAGCGAGGATAAAAAATTTGCCTTTAATTTTTAAGATACCTTGAAAATTAGGACACTAAAATTAACTGGCGCCGTTAAACATTTTTTGTATTAATCCGTGTTAAATAAATGTTGCGAAAAAAATAAAGGTTATTACGGTAAAAAATTGGTCAACTTCATTTTGCCTATTGTTATTATCGAGTATCAAAAAAATCTGAACACCCCTCATTTGATTTTCAGTTGTGAAAATGGCGCCGACACTAGAAAAGCAACGCATCGAAATTTCGCTAGCTCATCGTGAAAATCCAAACTACTCGCACGTCAAGTTGGTAAAATTGTTGAATGTGACCAAATCAACCGTCACCAACGTAACAAAGGGGTGCGTAGTGGTCAGCTGTTTCAAGCGAAATCCCAACCTTTCCGTTCGAAACGTCGCAAGCAAGCTGGGAGTGTCGTCTAGAATTGTGAATCGAGCTAAAAAACCGAGCCGGACAGTCGGACTTACAAAATGGTGGATAATCCAAATCGTGACGATAAGCAAAACAAGGTGGGCAAGCAACGATCGCGAAAGCTTTACGTGAAGATGCTGACGAAGTTTGATTGCATGATACAGGACGATGGAAGTTGGTTGTTCTGTTCTGTTTTGGGTCTGATATAGCTTCCTGCCGTTGCGAAAAAAGGCCAGTGGTATGCCGCGAACAACGTCCAGATGGTGCCAAAGGACATGAATCCTGCCAACATAGAAAAATACTGGGCTATCGTCAACCTCAAGAAGACACGAAAGATAATTGTCAACGAGATGCGGTTCAAAGCTAACTGGTGTTCTGCGGCGAACAAAGTGACCAAGAAAGCTGTACAAAACATGATGGAACAAATTAAGAGAAAGGTCCGGCAATTCGCCCTCGCTAAAAATTCAATATTTTTCCTTCGAATTAAACTTGTTAAAAAAACATGATTCGATTTTTCAATAAAATTCAACTCAATATGAAGCATCTGATTAAAAAATCAAAATATCTAGTTGAATACCACCCTTTGGCCTTAATCAAACCCCGTGCTACGCGTGTACAATGCGATTCCGTTGGCCACCCGCCCCAGCAGCTTCCTTCGCTTCCCTTCTGGACGAATTAACCACCCAGTCTCCCCATAGTTCCGTATTTCTCGGTTGAATCTCGCTGCTCCGGCATTTGTACTGCAGGCAGCAAATCCCTGCCTGCCACACTGGCACTGAATCGGCGACGGCAATGGTGAAAAATAGTGCGAAACAGACACAGTGAAGCAAACGCAAACCGTTTTTATTCCGGCTGCGAAGAAGTTGATACCGAAGTGTTGTTTGCTTTAATGGTGCCTTATAATATAATAATTTTACGTATGCTCTCCGCTCGGTGTGCCGAAGTTGGAGTATCATAATAAACGAATGTTATTATTATGATTTTGCCTGATGCTTCTCCTTCTGTTGACGGCTGTCGATGGTGGCGGCGGTGTGATGGTTTAGCCGCGAGGTCGCCCCCTTGTCTTCGTCGGCAGATCGGTAGGCCCGGTTTGATGGCGAGCAGATTTTCGTTTTGCGATTCGCGCCCTCTTCGATAGCGATCTTTTGTTTTCCGGTTTTGACGGATTAACGCAAGCAGCAGCCCCGTATCGTAGCAGCTAAGCGGCACGGTGGGGACCGCCTGTCAGTGGTCACTACCAAACCGAATAAGATCCATTGAGTTACGGTGTAATTTTATAAGAGCAGTCATTTTTTCGCTCGCCAACTGGCTCTGGCCCGGTCAGGCGAGATAATTTAGGCAATTAGTGTTCCCGATGCACGGATGACGATGGGTATGCGTACGGGGAGACGAAGCTAGCTTCGAGGTTCATGTGTTGGCTGACCACAACCGTCAGCTTTTTCTCTTCGTGGGGACGCGAAAGCCATCACCGATCAGCGGAGTTCAAAGAACGCACTGCGCGAGGTGGATCTACCGTTGGTTAACTGCGAGGACGGGGGAAGCAGCGGCCGGCGCTCTGTCGCACCAGGATTTGCGCGCGGATCTCAATAAAGTGATGCGATAATTTGATACATTCTATTTAAATTAATTAACCGATGTTTAAACATCGACAACTCGGCTTGTGCTGCCGAGTGCAGTTTCGCTAATTAATAGTTTGTTGAACGGACATTGAAACCGACTGATGTACAGTCTAGATGACACATTGTTGCCCGCCTGGTTTGTAACGTCATACTTAGAAGACGGGACCGACCGACCCGGGAGAATTCGATCGCCCACTGATGCGGTGAGCGATTGCCGCATAGTGGAACGATTTGCTGGTGTCACGATACGAGCTACGCTGATTAACGGATGATTCCGCTCGGATTGATAACGGGTGGCCGGGTAGTTAACCAGGGAAGGTAGTTTAGGTTGCGATGTAGGCAATTAAGAAAGGAAGAAGGTTTTTTTAGATTTCACTGATCTATGCGCTTCTATTTTCTATTTCATAGAATTTTGCAAAAAAAAACTAAGGATAAACAAAAGGAAAGTTGCTCAGCTACAATCGTTTTGATGTAAATATTTGAGGTAAATTCTAAGTCATACAGTGAAACAGTTCATTTCCTACTAATAGCTTTCAATGAACACATTTCCAAACGTATCTCACTATATACTTAGTGAAAAACACACGGATTTAAAAACCTGCTGTCGAGTTTTGCTCTTGTGCTTTCACATAACTGTTTAACTTCGAAACTTCTAACCTAGTTCGCAGAATGCCAACAAATTTGACACTCTGCTAATACTCCCGCCCGCTAAGTACCACCGATTGCAACCCACCTCGCCTGGGGACAACTAATCAGCTGAAACGTTTGACCGGACGCGACGTCCGGCAACAGGCCAAGGCTACCCCGTCGTCAGGCTGGAGCATGGATGGGACCCGGCATAAATTATCTCGGGATAGCAGAACGCTAATACTGTCAGGACGGGAACCAAAAACCATAAATTTCCGTCAGCTGAAAATCACGCGAAATTGTTCCCTTCCACGATCACATCGCGTTAAGGTTGCAGATTTTCCTTTCGCATTCGCCAAGTCGTGTACAGTTTTTTTCCCCTCCATTCGTTGCCTTGCGGTTACTGTGACCACATCCAGCTGCGCAGTGTTCTCCTCCTGAGACCCGGCCCTCCCCAGTGCTAGCACCGTTACCGCGCAGTTGTTGGTCATCAGTGAAGGAACTTTTGCATATCCGCAAACCATCACCCGTCAGCAGCGCCAGGCCGCGCGCTGTTCGCTGTTCGTCGCCGTCAACGGTATCTCATCGCACATCGCATTCGTTTAAATTGCAGCGATTCATTTTGATATAATTTTTCATTTCGTTGACTTTGTTGTTGGTGCAGCAGCGAGCGGCGAAGGTGGTTCAAAAGTGCAGTGCAGTCCCGAAGATGGCAACGATTTTATGCCCTAGCGCGGCCGTTGGTCCTGGTGACGTTGATGTCGGGAAGACCCGTGCGAGATACGCGAAACGCATTTTTTTCTGACTTGCGAACGGGAAAATGTTTTTATTTTTTTATATATTTTCGTTCTGATGGTACATCTAAGGGAAACGCGTTATGGGGTCTTCAAAGCTGATAGTCATCATAATAATAATCATCATCATTATCAACAGCAGCAGCACCATCGCCATCAAACGTCACAAGTTGCGGCCTATCACGCGTGTTGTTGCGCTTCCACGGGGTATCGTTTACGGGTTGCGAATATTGGCGCGAGAAACCTTCGCGAAGGGGTTTCGAATTACAACATGACGCCGCGGCAAAGAACGATTTTCAGGTTTTATTATTGCTAATTGTATCCAATAAACCATCCAGAAAAGTGAGTTGTGAAGTTCTGAGCTTGACGCCAGAAGACGAGCTATGACAACATCAAATGCAAGTTTTATCGTTCGGTTTTTGAAAGAGAAAAAGTCACAACAAAGGCTTGAACCGCTTAGTATACCTATATATTAGCTATGATTATTTTGTTGCCAGTTCAAACAAAAAAGTTTAGGCGTTAAACATTTTCGAATATTTTGAACGTTATTTTTCCTGTAATCTATCATAAGTATTCGAACAATATATTTATCCCAACTAATGTGTATATTTTTACCTTTTTTAAGCCTAAGGAATAGCTTACTAGTTTATCTATGTGCTTTCTCTATAGCAATTTTAACTTGAATAGATCAAACAAAGTTCTCTCTAGATGCCACCCTTCAAACTAATCTGTAAATATATTGATTAAATGATTGAGTACAGGTTTACACTGATTATTAGCATATATACATTTATGTGAACATGTTCAAATAAAAGACATTTCGTTGAATGAAAATGATCAATAGTTAGATTATATTAAAATTTGATCATTAAATAATGGGATAACGTTTTCTAACTTGTTTGTTATAAAATTTGTTTTTCGCATTAAAAGCACGAAATTTAAGATTCCTTTGACAGATATCCAAAAATTACACGCATTTCAGAACTGATGTCCGCTGCTTCGTCTAATAATGTCCTATAGTGTCTAATAGTGTAGTGGTAGTGGGAAGAGTTGTTCTCACGATTCTCAAAAAAGCAGTTCACAGTCGTCTTCTGTGTTTTTAATTTGGTAGCAGCGGTACAGAAAACAGCGAGAGAAGCGAAAGGCTGCCTGTTTTTTTTTCAAACTGGATCTCGTAGTTGCAGCAATTAGTCCTGAAGGCAGGAGACCGCAGATGACGACAGCCGAAAGTAGTAGCAGATAATGACGTACCAACGAAAGCTTCAATTAATCAAACTGGAACTAAAATCAAACATAAATAGCAATAAACCTAAATAGAGTTCAAATTGCAAAGCAAAACAAAGCCTTGGTGCTACATTCCGATTCGGAACTTGACCTTCTGTTTATTTATGTTTATTTATACAAAGACTTCGCAGCCGACTGTTTAGTGTACAGGACAATTGCGGAGCTAGCGCTACGAAGTTTAGATAGCATTTAGGTTTAAGTAAAAACTGATGAAGATAAACACGATTATAATTGATAGGTTAATGATTTTTCTCATTTGATCGTTAGAGGCCATCCACATACCACGTGGACAGCTTTGGAGGCGGGGGGGGGGGGGGGTTGGCTAATGTCCACGGTCCATACATTTTTTTTAGAATTTATATGGACAGTTGTCCACGGAGGGGGGGGGGTCGAAATCGTTGAAAATCTGTCCACGTGGTATGTGGATGGCCCCTTATGTGTTTGACAAAAAAAACACTGTTACATACCCGACGGGGTACCCGGGTACCTACAAGTTTTTGTAACTTTGATTATTTTCATCCGATTTTAATTGTTTTAGTACTGAACGATTCAGCAACTTATTTACTTTGAAACTAGGTCCACCGGTGCACAGTGGTCCAATAATGCAAAAAGTGGAACTTAATTCCATATCGCCTTTTAACTTCATCCTAGCTTAATAGTGTCTTCGGAGCAATTGTTTGTATGAATGACCCGCATAATTGCAAATTGTAAAAAAATATTAAAAGTTTACTATACTAAAAATAAAAAATAAAAACTAACTTTTTTGTGTTAAGAGATAGAAGAATAGTTTATTCAGAAAAGTTGTAGAAAATTCAAAAATATGAAACTTTGTTGAACAAATGAAAATCCTATCTTTTTTCGGTACAAAGTTATGAAGTACATTACATGGAACTTATTTAAAAGTTAGTTTTTTGTACTTAACTTTAGTTAGTTGCATATTACACGAAAGTGTAATTCGGAGGAATTGTTAGGGCACACAAAACAAACATTTTTGCCGAAGACTATATATCTCCAGGAGTTTTCCTTACAAAGTTATATCATATTTCAGCTTATTTTTTCGATAACTTCAAGAATGTATAGGTTAAAAAGGGGCAAGTGGAATCATGATGTCAATAGTTTTTCTTGAAGTTAAGCTGGAGTACTATAAACTTCTTTAGGTTCCATTTGTCCCAATCCACCCATTTTAGAGTACGGCGAACATATGTCACAGTAGGTTTTCATATATCAAAAATACTAACTTTTTTGTGTTAAGAGATAGAGGAATGGTCTTCTCGGCAAAGTTTTAGAACGTGCAAAAATATGAAACTTTGCTGAACAAACAAAATTTCTATCTTCATTGGGAACAGAGTTACAGAGTATTTCATGTAAAAGTTACTTAAAAGTTAGTTTTTTGTACTAAACTTTTGTTAGTTACATTTTACAAGAAAACTTTGTTCTTAAGAAGCATCTGGGCATACAAAACACACGTTTTTGTTGAAGGCTACACATCTCCAGGACTTTTCCTTATAAAGTTATAGCACATTTCAGCATATTTTTTCGATAACTTCAACAACGTATAGAATAAAGATTAGGTGGATTGGGACGGATGGAACTTATAGCAGTTTTGAGCACTTGAGCTGAACTTTGAGAAAAAAAATTGACATCATGATTCCACTTGCCCCTTTTTCCTTTATACGTTCTTAAAGTTATCGAAAAAATATGCCGAATTATGCTATATCTTTGTAAGGAAAAGTCCTGGAGATGTGTAGCCTTCAACAAAAACGTGTATTTTGTATGCCAAAATCCTTTTGTAGAACAACGTTTTTTTTTGTAAAATGTAACTAACAAAAGTTTAGTACAAAAAACTAACTTTTAAGTAACTTTTACATGAAATACTCTGTAACTCTGTTCCCAATAAAGATAGAAATTTTGTTTGTTCAGCAAAGTTTCATATTTTTGCACGTTCTAAAACTTTGCCGAGAAGACCATTCCTCTATCTCTTAACACAAAAAAGTTAGTATTTTTGATATATGAAAACCTACTGTGACATATGTTCGCCGTACTCTAAAATGGGTGGATTGGGACAAATGGAACCTAAAGAAGTTTATAGTACTTCAGCTTAACTTCAAGAAAAACTATTGACATCATGATTCCACTTGCCCCTTTTTAACCTATACATTCTTGAAGTTATCGAAAAAATAAGCTAAAATATGATATAACTTTGTAAAGAAAACTCCTGGAGATATATAGTCTTCGGCAAAAATTTGTTTTGTGTGCCCTAACAATTCCTCCGAACTACACTTTCGTATAAAATGCAACTAACTAAAGTTAAGTACAAAAAACTAACTTTTAAATAAGTTCCATGTAATGTACTTTATAACTTTGTACCGAAAAAAGATAGGATTTTCATATTTTCAACAAAGTTTCATATTTTTGAATTTTCTACAACTTTGCTGAATAAACTATTCTTCTATCTCTTAACACAAAAAAGTAAATTTTTTTATTTTTAGTATAGTAAACTTTTAATATTTTTTTACAATTTGCAATCATGCGGGTCATTCATACAAACAATTGCTCCGAAGACACTATTAAGCTAGGATGAAGTTAAAAGGCGCTATGGAATTAAGTTCCACTTTTTGCCTTATTGGACCACTGTGCGGTGCCCCGTAGCAATGGGGTCCTAAAGTTTTAAACGGTTTTCTGATTTTTATATATCAGCTGGAAGAGTGCAATTTTCTGAGCTTAAATGACAGTTCTCTCATATACCGTACATGGGCGAAACGTAATCTTAGACTTTTCGAGCAGTTTTTTATTCTTCATTTAAAATACGAAGGAAAACGATAAACGTTTTTTTAAAAATCACGTTTTGCTCAGAAAACGCGGCTTTTTTAAATGATGTATAACCCGGTATAGCTTTAGGACCCAAATTTCTCAGTCTCGGAAATCCGGTTTTTGGAGATATTTTTGAAACTGAGGATTTTTCTGATTTTTTCAACAGAATCTTACAATGTTGGACCAAAGGTGATAAAATTACTACAGGCCATTTTTAGGGTTTTAGGGTGTTTGAGTGATATACCCTCAAAATGGTCCTTCAGGAACAGTTTCCACTGGGGCTTTTAGTGGGCATAGAAACATTTAAATAATACAACGTCGGTACACATCAGGTTGGATTTTATTTATTTTATTTTGTCATTTTTCAGTAAATTGGCAAATTTTTCTGACGATAATGGCGATAATGACCAAAAAACAAAAGTGACAGCTAACTCTGGTATTACGCACACCATTGCAACTGCTCGGAAAGTGTTTTTTTTTCAGCTGCAAAGTGTAGTCCGGGACGGTATACTGCCGCTCATGGCAAGTCCGTCCCAATTGCATTTTTGTCAATTTTAAGTTTATTTATGGAATCAATTCCTTTTTATATCTACTTTCGATAAAACAAATATTTTTGAATACTTTGTTCTGAGGAACTATGAAAAAAATAGCAAGTCGGTTTGTTCCATAGCAAAAGTGATCGCAAGTCGGTCCCATTGCAAAAATCTTCGCAATTTAATCCCACAGCCAATAATGATTATGAAAAATGTGATATTTACCACAACTTATGGTCTTCAGGTTTAGAATTGGATGTACCAAGTGATATTCGATAGGAGGTTAGATTAAATTTTACGCGTTCTACATCGTGTGGCTCTAGCTGATAGTACAATTTTTTTTTCAAGACAAAGTTTCCACCAGTAGCTTCTTTCAGCTGTTGTTTGTTGACAGTGAACGCTTTAGGTGTGTCACTGTATTATTAGTTAAAGCATTCTTTAGTGAATACTACTTTTCGTATTTTATCCGTATTTTATGTAAAGACGTGGGCAAGAATTGTTCAATTATTGTCGTGAATTTCGTTTTGAAGAATTTCTCAGTCATATAAAGTACTTCGGTACGCTACTTAGCTGTTTTTTAACGGAGCAAACATTTTCCTAAGCTATAGGTGTTCTTTCATATTTGCTTCCACTGCTACGTGAAAGCTGTCCGCCGTCACGAACGTGTGACCGCTCTCAGGAAATTTAGAACAAGTTCCTACACCTAAATTGATTTTGAATTTATCAGTAGTATCGAATGTAAAAACAAAATCTAATTTTATTTTGAGCGGCGCAGTTGGTACATTGTGTTATGCTTCTCACAAAAAACTTGTTTAATGAAGCTCGAGAGAAGGTCATTTATGAATTGACCATCGATGGATTCATTCCAAACGCAAGCTATAGCACCGCCATCGATTTGCAGTAGTTTGTTTTTCATCACCGGTCGTAGCTGGCTATGGGACTGACTTGCTATTATTCTGGCTACGTACCCTAAAAGTAATCGCATGTGAGTCCCAGCTTATGATTTTCAACAAATTTTAATCAAATTTCGGTGTGTATGCAAGTTTTATGATGCAAAAGTGTTAGATTGTCATTGCAGTACTAAATTCTGTTGATGGTCTTGATTGAAAAAGCTTTTGAGTGCAAAATTTCACCTAAAGTGTTACGATTTTTAATTGCTGTTTTCTCATCAGCACCAAAACGCAAATGGGACGGACTTGCTATGAGCGGCAGTATAGTCATGCCGTAAAAACGAATTCGACATAAAGTATACAACAATTTGACTCCCAAAAAAATTGTTGTTTTGCTCACTCGAGTGCACAACGACATACCCCAGTAAAAATCTTAGTAGTCACGTATAAAAGCCTAACATACATAAATTAATTTCTCATTGTATAACCGATTACTGCAGCATGTCGTTTACTGGAAACTGGCTCGACCAGCAGCAATCAGAGCTGCGACAAGTCGCAGCGCAGCAGGCGGTGATTTCGAATATAATATGTCTGTGTGGTTTTTGCCACTCACCCGCTTATTCAATTGCAACCATGCATAACGGACGGAGGAAACCAGCGGACCGCCATTGCGTTTGGAGATCATTTTGCACAGCATTAGATTTTGGATCTCCCGTCTATGTGGGTAGCACCATATCCGGACGTGTAAGTAAAACTGTCCAGATCTATCGCCTTTGCTTGGCCACTACTAGTAGTTAGTTGTGCGTGTGTTGGTAGTATTGTTTACTTGTGATTTGTGTTTGCTTACTAGTAGTATGTGCGAGTAATTAACGAGAGAGCTAGAATCATACTGTGTCATCGATAAATGGCAATCCAAAGTGACGATAAATCAAACAAACGAGTCACTATTGGGGCAATTTTTAATGCCTCAAATCATATAATTCAAGCAGGGGAATTTATTTTCTGCCTCTAGCCAAAGCCTTGATGATAGTAAGGAAAATTACACAGTAAGCGCAAGGATGGAAAACAATCATTCGGGAAACATACTTGAAAGTGCCCTTCTGAATCATTCGATCCCAGTAAACAGACGAAATGGAAACTACATATACGTAAGCAAGAGCCTTTGATGATTTTGTTTCAACATTGCTTGTTTCATGCAGTGCATTTATCTATTCCAAATTGTACTTCCATCGCGGCGATTTCAAGTACCATGGAATGGGGAAAAAGTGATCAATGTTTATAACAATTTCCAATTAACTAGCTTCATGTACATTTTTCCCGATATAGTATAATTTTAAAACAAGTACTGGTATGTGCTCCAGTAAACCTTTATGGTTATTGGTGAAATTTCTCTTGTCTACTTCATGAAATAAATTTGATAATTCTATAAGGTACTATGAGGTAAATTGGGATGAAATTGATCAGATCACCATTGAAATCCATACATTCTTTTGGCAATGTGATTTTTTTCGATATGTTCAAGATAAATGATGATTTCTGTACTGAAAAATATCATTTACAGCTAGTTTGGAAACGAAAATAACGATATTTCAGGTTAAAATTTGTTTATTTTTGTTCACGAGCTGTTTGTTGCTAAATTGGCTCTTATTTGATCGTCGTTAGACCGATTTCAATTCGGTTTGTTGCAAAAGCTCAAAAACTAGCTCTGAAATTAAAATTTTTGTGGTTTCTTGTGAATTCATCAGTATTTCTTCAATGGTATGGGTTGATCATACTAATCAAAAGATATCACGAATTTTCAGCTGATCAATTTCACCCCACTGATTAATTTCACCTTATTCCACGGTATCCCATGCCAATGTAATAAGCTACAATTTTCGTAAGCTTTGATGATACCTATTTACTTCGGTAAGCAAATAGTTGAACGTAATTTCACATTTATTAGGATTCATAATTTTCTGTCACCGGCGATCATTACCTTAGTAACATTATTGGTTTTATCAAAGTTTTATAGCGCTTAATACAGCCAAAACAGCGCTTTAAGCATTGATAAAGCCAGTTTTGTTACTTGGGTATCGCGATACTATTGAATACAAGCGAACTTGGATACAACCGATATTATTGTGTTCAAAGACACAAACACAATGGATACGTTTGCGTTGCATTGACATTAATTTGAGAGAAAATGTATGGGCTAACTATCAAAAATTATATCAACTGTGTTTGGACCTTAAATCATTTTCTCTCCTTTCATGGTTTTTTGGAACAAACAGAAATGAAAAACAATCAGCACCGTTTCAATTGAAAACTTTTACGCGAGTGAATGATTGAATGATACGTGTTGAATCAAAGAACACATTAGCATCACATATTGCGAGCAAGTGAAAATTGTCAAGCTTGAGTACAATTGAGTTCTTGCTTGTCTTTTTTGTGTTCTTTTTTCGACCACGGTCGGTGCAGCGATCGGAAATATTTTACTTTCCTTGCCATTTCCTAGATTGTTTTTAACACCCTAAGCAGGGGAGCTCCGTAGCCACAAAGTTACATATTCCGCTTTGATAAGCGGGTGGTTGTGGGTTCGAATCTTAGTGGAATCAGGCCATTTGGTTGTCAAATTACATTAGCATGGGTTTATTCTCAGGCTACCCATCCGTACCCTTCCTTCAATCTGAATTTCTACAGTACCCATGTTGACGTTCCTCCTAACAAAAATAAGCCTCTATTACAATGAAACCGGTGCCCAGTGGTCCAATAAGGCAAAAAGTGGAACTTAATTTCATAGCGCCTTTTACCTTCATCCTAGCTTAAAAGTGTCTTCAGAACAATTGTTTGTATGAATGACCCGCATAATCGTAAATTGTCAAAAAGTATGAATAGTTTACTGTACTAAAAATAAAAAAATTAACTTTTTTGTGTTAAGAGATAGAAGAATAGTTTGTTCAGCAAAGTTGTTGAAGATTCAAAAATATGAAACTTTGTTGAAAATATGAAAATCCTATCTTCTTTCGGTACAAAGTTATAAAGTATATTACATAAAACTTACCTTAAGGTTAGTTTTTAGTACTTAACTTTTGTTAGTTGCATTTTACACGAAAGTATTGTTCGGAGGAAGTAATATCATATTTTAGCTTATTTTTTCGATAACTTCAAGAACGATTTGGTTAAAAGGGGGCAAGTGGAATCATGATGTCAATACTTTTCCTTGAGGTTAAGCTGAAGTACTATAAACTCCTTAAGGTTCCATTTGCCCCAATCCACCCATATTAGAGTACGGTGAGCATATGTTACAGTAGGTTTTCAAATATCCAAAATACTAACTTTTTTGTGTTGAGAGATAAAGGAATAGTTTATTCGGCAAAGTTTTAAAACGTGTAAAAATATGAATCTTTGCTTAGCAAACAAAATTCCTATCTTCATTGGGTCCAGAGTTACAGAGTATTTTCTGTAAAAGTTACTTGAAAGTTATTTTTTTGGACTTAACTTTTTTAAGCTACATTTTAAAAGAAAAAGTTGTTCTGAAGAAGCATTTGGGCATACAAAACACACGTTTTTGTCGAAGGCCACACATCTCCAGGACGTTTCCTTACTAAGTTTTATTTTTAGTGCAGTAAACTTTTCATACTTTTTGACAATTTGCGATTATGCGGGTCATTCAAACAAACGCTTGTTCTGAAGACACTTTTAAGCTAGGATGAAGGTAAAAGGCGCCACTTTTTGTCTTATTGGACCACTGTGCGGTGTGAGTAACGTATGAAATTTCTCTCCAGGGAATTGCGATATTGTTAGGATGGACAGAGGCTCGGCACAGTAGAGCAGTAAGCTTAAAACGAAAAGTAAAACTTACACACAAGCACAGATATGAATGATGAGCGTATCACTTACTTCCATAGTGATACTGCCAATAATATGAAGTGCGGAACACCTGGGCAATATTACAATGGTTATCTAATATCTCTGGTCGCAGTAATGAGTCCACACAGAAAAAAATACTACAAGGTATACAGCCCTAGGGTTGTATGAAATGGTGACGTGGGACTAAACACTGTAATTAGGGGTTTTTTTGTTATAGAATATACAGAGTCTGCAGACAGAATCAATGTATTTGCTCAGCGACTAACGTATTTTTAAGTTCAGCCTACCCTGGAAATCAATTTTAGAAATAAATTCAACAACACTCGAAAGAATATCGTTTATTTTTGGCGATATTATGCCTGTAGTATTTTTTTGTGCAAACGACATGTATTTGACAAGGCACAAGCATATCGTGCTTGTTGTAGAAGCACCAATAATTTATCGTAATGCGTCAAAGTCAGAAAAAACTCTATATCCTCAAAAACCAAATCCAACAATACTTACGTTATCAAAATGAATGGTTTTGTCCTATTTAACTCTGATTAAATTAAATCTATAATATGAATCTTACTTTCAAAATAATATTAAAACCCTTACAAAGGTTCATTAATTGGCAAACATAAGAAGATATGTCAAACAAAATTATTAACAAGTTCTAGCAAAAAATCGTCCACTTTTGTTTTTTGCTTCACATTTTTTTTTCATTTGTCTGCAACTATATTCGCTGTATAACGAAGACAGATACGTTTATTATGGTAAAGCTTACAATAACATTATATCATCTAACAATTTTGAAATGTAAAAGGAAAGTCTGAAAGAATCTTAGTAAATAAACCAAAAATTCACAAGCATTCGCAAGCTCTTACTCTTCTATAAATGTGTATATTTGAGAATTTACTCTTTCGATAGTACCAGTTCACGATTATTTAGTGAATATCGAAGATAAAATTAAATAAATATCCGTTGCAAAATCTTACAATTCTTTTTGAGTAATTGATGGTAATCATATTTATGAGATGATCTTTCAATCACCATCAACAGCAGCATTGCAGTTTTTCCTCGATTACACAGAGGTGTACCGCTGAAATGTACGAACGGAAAAGTACCGCTGCAATCATAGACGACGAGAGACCTGCAGTTCTTTACTCCACTGGTACTGATGCTTTTACCGGCATGTTTTCTTTCAAGACATCAGTTTCTATAAGGTTATGAAGGCAGGTTTAGAAATTGTTCAAGGATGGGTATTGTTTCAAACATTTAGGAAAACTTTTACCTTCGAGACATCATATTAGTCTAAGCTCATGGAAGCAAAAATAAATTGACCTATTGGGACGAGGAGACACTGTCAACTTTTATATCGATATTGATACAGAGAATATTACGGGGAACGGATGGTGTCCATTCACGTCGTCTGTGCTAGGGATGCTCGCATGTAATTGGTTCATCATTCGCGTAAATTTGTCATTGAAACTTTTTATCAATTTTACCGCTTAGCAATGAAATTAGAGTGATAACTAGCATATTACAAAATTGTTGTACATTTTATCTATCCAATAACATTTTGGTTATTGTTATCCATCATGTGGTTATGTTGTTATTAACGTTTGAAATCTGACGCAACATTTGCCAGTTTCATTTTAAATTTTACAGAATGCATCCCAGTATAGTAAACAAAGACGTAGTCCCACGTCAAAACAAATTAAGCTATCATTTGTAGGTTTCCAAACATAACGCAATTTTGGGCCACCCAACTGCAGACAGAGTTTTTGTTATTTTTCATTCAATTTCAAAAGTCCAGAAATATTTTCTTTTTATTTTGTAATTTTTCTTGTTAACCATGTGTGGTATACCGTTCTTGAACCCTTTCCGACCAGGCCCATATAATTGCGTAGGTAGAAGGTGACTTGAACAAAACCTTCTCTCTCGCTTTTTGAACGTCCTATTCGTTGTTTTATTTTTCGCACCGCTAGTGTCAACACCGCAGCTGCTACGAAAAATAAAAAAAAAGAGCAAGCAATTGTTTTTATATAAGACTTGTTTCGATTTAGGTTTTGTTATCAGTCATTTTTTACCTACACTATTGTGTGGGCTCGGTCGTAAAGGGTTAAACGTATGAAAAAAATCTTCGCTTTTCTTGTGTAAACCAGAAGAAGTCTGTTTTTAATTAGGCATTGTTTCATTTCCCCATTACACGTTAAAGTTTGAGGCTTTGCAATTATTGCGTTCTTGTAGTTCGCACAATTTTAGATCTTATTTCACACAAACATTGTGCGAAAAGTACACGCTAACGGTTATACGACAAATATATGAAACTAGCTCGACGCACATTACATAACTTTCCCAAATCTTTCACCAAGAGTACAAATATATAAGACAATACTATTGCTGGTCAACCAAAACATGAAAATATTATGGTTGTATGCATATACGAAAGAAGTGTTAACCTGCGACACATTTGTTACTCATGTTTCACAGCGGCCAGCTTTTGTGTGTAGGATCAAACGAATTAATGACGATTGTATTGAATAAATTATTTAAAACTAAAGGATAATGTAGAGTGACGTTCTGTGACGTAGTATCAAATATACAATCAATCTAGATATGTAATAGTAACGCAAAATTTTGCAATCGTCATAATTTTCAAATATTTGTAGTCTCCGTACCGACGTTTTTCGAAATTACCAAAAACCAAAAACTAAAATAAGGCGAAATCGTTACTATCAATTGTTATAATATCTATCAATTTGATTAGCCATAAATCTAACCTAAAACATTCACCATAAGTTTAATACAATCATCATGCGCATAGGTCGAACACGAAGTGAACCTCTGGGAGAAAGTACTCAGAGAAAATGATTTATTTTCAATGTAAGGCTGATTTATTGCCGCCTATTTATTTAACCTTTTAAAACGCACATCCTCTTTCCCGGCGAGGGCCGGTTGTGCCCTCTTTCTTTCTTCCTCGACCCGTTTTAGGACACTCGCGCCCTGTACGCATCTCAAACATTTGTTTGACAGTTGGGTCCTGTCTGATGAGGTAAGGCAGAAAAAATGAAAAAAAAAAGGATAAGAATATGGATGTGAGCAAGCATAAAATGTTTGTTTAATGGTTTTACTTGGCCATATCATAGTCATTATCCTTGAAGGAGACAACCTAGACACCTTGAAGCGCATTGGTGCGAGATTAGAGGTTTTGACTGTTTTTTTTTTCTTACTAGGTTTACTAGACAACCGACTTTCAAAAGAAAGGGTCACACGCCGTAGGTCCCGTTACAGAACAGAAACTAGTTTGTACCTTCCGTAAAACGTCCTGCACCATTGTTTCCAGTTCTTGTAGCGCTTCCCGAACAGTTGTTTTCTGGGAAGTCAAAACACAGAAATCCCTCCGGTTCTGCTGGAAGGTCTTCCCGGTAGAAAAGACAAGACGAAGGATGCTGATTCGATTCGATCTACTTTCTTCCACGGCCTCCGTTTCCGTTGACGGGTTCGTGTTGTTTTGACAAATTTAATAAATATTCAAAGTAAGTTTTTTTTCTCGCCAACCCTGTAGCGCAATAAAACAAACATCCGTTCGCGGTTCGACTTGATTACCGAGGGAAGCCGCCCAGGGCTTAGCACATTCATTATTATTAATTGTAGTTATACAAAGCATTTCTCTTATTTGGTTACGGCGAAAATCCGCTAACGACCGGCCGGATGATTAATGGGCATCGAAGCCGACGTTTATCGGGGAAATTAGGGCCCTAATAATGCGATTTTTTCGATTGTGCACTCGTGAATTGGGGGAATTGTTGCAATTAATTCCCGTGCATTTCAGAGGAATCCGGCTGCGGGATAATGCAACCAATTGGATTAATAACACGCGGTACTTTCACACGTGGTTCACTGATTATGTATTTACATTGTTGGTGTAGTTTACTATAATGGAAATTACATTTGTATTATGAACATGCACACTGCGTACCGATTACTTGCCAAATCTTCGAAGTCTTCGAAAAGTTGCAGCCGGAAGTATGCCTTACCAATTAAACAAGATAATTATCCGGCATTGTGCGCTCAGTCGAGATTTTCGGACCCCGTCGAACCGGCGAGAAACCACACGTACAGCGCGGGTCCGGTGTATTATTTTTTTTCAATTTCAAGTATCCGGCGGTGAAATCTAAGTGATGGAGTGTAGGAAGAGCAGCCGACCGAGGAGTAGCTGCGAATGTAGGGGAAGTACCCAGTCCCTCGTGAGCTCACTTTCGCCACTATTATAATAACCACGAAAATAAAAGTTTCGCCTCAGAATGGCAGCACCAGCAGTGTGTATGATCATCACCATCATTATCGTGGTCTCAGACCGCAAGTGGTCACAAGAACCTACACGGATCCCCCAATGTCCCGTGGACGAGGGGGGGCGGAAAGTAGCACATAGCATAAAAAATAAACGCAATGCTTCCACTGTGACTCGTCGGCTGGTGGATTACTATCATAAAAAAAACCTTTGTGTTGGCACGAAAGAAACCTCTTAAAATTATATTAATATAAAAATAAGAATGCATCAGCGGCAGCAACAGCAGCTAAATAGAGTTCCAGGTTTCCGTACTGCCGGCCGCAGCGAAAAAAGCGGCACGAGAACGAGAAGCAGAGCATAATTTTATGCACAGCAACTGACGCATTTCGCGATAAAATGTGTTTTCTTGGTGGGTCTCCCCCTCTATTCTTTTGCTTTCGGCACTACAGCAGGGAGTGTGAGCCAAAAAATGCCAATCCAGCGTGGAACGACTCCTGTGGGATTCGACTTCGTCGTCATCTCCGTCGCCGTCATCGCGATTGGAAGATGGTTGGGCACTGCAGAGGATCGCATGGTGGAACGTGAAGGTAACCGACATATGCAGATTGTGTTACACTCACGATATTCGATATTATTTTTTTGTTGCTGCGATAGAAATTGCATTGCCCACCGGGGGCACGTTTCATTCATCCCGATGCTTCGACGGTGACGCCTCGACAGGATGAGGACATTGTACCAGCGAATAGCGGTTTAACTGACAGGAAGCATCGCTGCGGTTTTATACGTCCTGGCAAACTTGAACGGGCGTAATTATTGTGAATAATATTATGGTATTGGGAGAGTTTCTAGAAGATTATTTCGTATATTGTAGATGCAACAATGTATCAACTCTTAAACTATCATGTTTTTTTAATATCTTGAATTCGTCAGGTTCATAATAATCACAAGAAATAAGCATAATCTAGAAAGCTTACATTTTTGCGCATCGTTAATATTACTTCATAAAATGTTAAAAACTAACAAACACTATCATGGTGTGTACATCTATAATGCTACATCTAGTTTTTCTAAACTTTTAGCTGTCATCTTCATCATCATCATCATCAAAACTCTGTCTAATGTTCTTCTTCTAAATATTTACTTTTTTATTCAATTTTAATTTTTCAGTTCCCCTTTCCGCTCATTTTTTTCACATCGAATATCCCTTCTCTCATAAAACTTTTCTCTTTTACTAATTCTTCGTTTTATCCCCCCGTTTTCATTTTCTACATCCCACCTCGCATTTCTACCTTTCAATCTTTTTGTGTTTGTCCCTTCCGCATTTCTGCAAATTCTATTTTCCAGTGCTTTTTTAATTCTCTATCTCATTTTAGTTTTCTATTTTTTGTTTCCTTCATCAGTCCATTCGTCGTTCCAGCTTCTTTTTTCAACTTTCTTTACCATTTCTCCTTCGCATTTATTTTTCTTATGTCTATAACGATTTTTCTCTCCAACGTCTCTAATTTCCAGCGTCTCTTCTCCACTCTTCCCTATCTCTTTTAAATTTTCTATTTTATCTTCTCAATTCATTATACTATTTTATTTTTCAGTTTCGCTATCTTTTTCACCTATGCCGTTTTGTAACTTTTTTATCGTTGCCTATTCGATTTTCTTTTCCCAATAATCTTTTGCTTTTCTCTTTTTTTTCTTATTTTCCACATCTATTCAAGTTTGCCCTTTCCTGCCATATTTTTTTGTTATATTTTCTTCATTCTGATTTCGATTTCTTATCATCCGTTCCCATTTCGCATTCCCATTGCAGTTCTAATGTTTTGCTTCATTTTCATAGCACTATCTTATTTTCCCTTTTCATTTGTTTTTTCTTCATCTAAAACTTTTTTATTCTCTAGTTCAACTTTTTAAATGTTTTTTTACCATTTTCTTTTTTTTTTCGTTTTAATTTTTCCGTTCCAGTTCTTTCTGCCATTTAATTTTTTCATTTTACTTCCTCATTGCGCTCCATTTTGCGGACATAATTCTCTTTTTTCTCTTTTTTATTTTTTCTCTTTATTAAACAATAATACTATAATAATTATACTTCCTTCTTCTATTTCATATTCTTTTTTTCGTTTATCCTGTAAAGTTCTCATTTCTTCATTAGCCGTTTTCACAATTTTCCAGTATAGACATTTTTATGTCTCAACGTCTTGTGCCAGTGTGTGCTTGTTATTTTTTATGTGAATTCTTTGTTTTTTTTTTTTCAATCTTCCTGTTGAACTGTAGCATGGACATTTATGCCCCATTTTTTCTGTTCTTTCGCTTCAAAACTCTATCTTTTTTCATAAGTTTTTGTTTGTTTTATATTTTTTTACAACTCGTTTTCCCAGTAATCTGTTTTTCTTTCACTGGTAATTTTTTTTAACTTTTCTCTGTTATATCAAATTCTTACTATCTTTTTCCATTTCCCATTCCCATTTCAATGCCAAAATCTTGTTGTCCTTAATCTTTATAGTTCTATCTAATTTCCTTTTCTATTTCTTTCTTCGATCCATCTTTTTATGTTTTTTCTCTCGTTTCGTTCTAGACCATTTTTTTGAAAACTGTCCGATTTCAAACGTTTTGAACTCAGTCAGTTTCCAACCGATTTCTGACATTTTTGCAGCAATCGATTGGAAAATCATTTAAGCACCCGTCCAAAATTGTAATCGGATTGTGCGAACTATTGTACTATTGAAAATTGTTGGACCTTGTCGAAACGTGAATGTCGACCTTTGGTTGGTCGCTTGCTGCCTTTCCCTAAAAAGGACGACAGAATGGAGTACCTGGTTAGCCGGGAATGCACTCGTTGGGCTCTATATGAGACTGCTTCTCTCCAAGCAAATCAGTTTACTAGCAGCAGGCTGCAGCAGCGGACATCAACACCGATGCCAGTAGGCGAAGTGGATCAGCAGCGGGCAACAGCGATAGTGGTTAGCTACAGTTCCTACCTCTTTCAGTTCGGTTTCCCTACGATCTGAGTTGGACGCCACCAGCGGTAATCCAATTCAGATATCATTGGGTGAACACAACCCGAAACTGAAAAAGACTCGCACCGCCAGGTGGTTTGAGAAGCCACCATCATCCAACGTATGTTTATATAGGGTGTGTGTAAATATCTATAGCGTGTGTCGCTAGCTATATAAGGTGTGGCTACCGTGTGTGGCTTGCTGTATAGCGTGTGTCACTAGTAGTATAGTGATTAAAATTTCTAAAATTATCTCATGTTAAAATTAATTATCACTGTAAATCATTCAGAACTAAATAAACAATTAACCATGTTGAAAAAAAAAACATTCAGTTGTCAATCAATGGCATTGACAAACACAATTAACCCATTTTTGACTTCAGCTAAGCTTCAAAGTTTATCTGAAGAATTTTTGAGCTAGTGAATGAGCCTGAATCACATAATTTCTCGCTCAAGTCTTATTATTTGCAGCAAATTGTTATTTGAAAATTGTTATTTGAATTGTTATACTATAGATGGAGGAATGCACTATTTGCCCTCGTCTATAGTCTCTTCGTAGCTACTGCCTAAATTAAGATATCTTAGTGCAACTTGATACAAAAGGCAGCTTCAAAACAATTCAATTTCGCATTCTTATTTTGGATACGGCAGCAAGTAAAACCGCATAGCTGCACATAGCTTCTGCTGCTGTTCATTGTCGTTACCGGTACCGGCTATAGAGGTGAAAGTCATCTAAAGTAGTGAGACCATTAAATTAATCAACCCCAATTGAGTGTATTTCCAAACCTATTCCAAGAGATACATTGACATAAGACAGGCTGTCGTATTCTACGTTAACTTTGCGGTCGTGTCTTATTAACAACCTCTTTACTTTTTCATTTTACTTTCTCATTTCCTTTTTCCATTTTACGAACCATTTCTCTTTCTCATCATGGTTTCTTTTTTACATTTTTTTCAATTTCCTTTTTCTCTATCTTATTTCTCTATCCCATTGTTCTTCCTAAGTTCTTGATTCTTTCATTATTTGAATTCTACAGCTTTCTAGTACAGATATTTTTATGTCTTTTCGTCTTGTGCCAGTGTGCTTGTTACTTGTTTATATGTATTCTTTGTTTTTTTTTTCCCGATTAAATAGTCGCAAAGAAATTCACGCCCTAGTTTTTTTGTCAAAATGATTTTGACTGCCTAATATTTTTTCGAATGATTATTACAGTCTTATGCAACTTTCGCTCCTATGTTTCAGTTTTTTTTTTAATTATCTTCTACAATTCGTAATCTCTTTGTCTCTTTTTGGTTATTTTCATCGTACGTTTTGTCCAACTTTGCATTTTTATTTTTTTTTCAGTTTCCAATATGACATTTTTGTTTTCATTTCTTATCTGCCTTTTTCTATTTCCTTTTTTTTGATGAATTTTAAATTTCTATTTTCTAATATATAATGATTTTTCGCATTTCTCTTTCCCATTTCATTTTATTTATTAAATTTCTTTAAATTTTTTTTTCTCAGCTTCCCTCTACGAAGTTTTTCCTACCGTTCCCATTTCTACTTCTTATATTTAAGTTGTTCTATTTCGATTCTTTTTACTTTTTCTTTTAATTTCCTTCACCCATTACTATTTACCTTTTCGCTTTCTTTTCGAAATCATTTTTTTATTTTCCATTATTCATTTTCTAATATTTTATGTCCCTCTTAGTTTTCACTATCGTTTTTCCATTTCCCTTTCCATTTTAATTTTATTTTACCGTTTCACATCTATATCCCAATTTTCCTTTTCACTTCTTTTTCCCATTCATTTTTTTCCGTTTACTTTTCTCATTCTCTTACGAATTTTCTGTTTCATTTGCATTTCCCTTATCCATTTTTATTTTTCTCTTGGTATCCTGTTTCACATGTTCGCTTTTCATTTCTTATCTCCTTGTTTCCTTTTCCTCTTCCTTTCTTATTATATTTTAATATTTGTATCTCTAATTTCTTTTTGTAGCATTTTTTTTTTTGAATTTAAGTTTTCCGTTCCCATTTTCCAGTTCAGTCCTCCCCTTTTTCTACTCCTTTTCCCTTCTTTAGTTCAGTTTACCAGTTTGGTTTTTTATTTCGGGTTAAAGTTTCTCTATCAAAATCGCATTCCAAATAATTTCCTCTTCCACTGCTCCTTTACCATTTTTTCTCTGTTTTTAACATTCCCTTTTCCCGCTTAACGGTTTCTCCACCATCTCCTCACCGATTTTGTTTTATCATCTATATCTTTGGAACTCATTCTCTAATGTTTATTACCTTTCTATACGTTCCCATTTCGATTCTCTCTTCTTTTCTTTTCTTTTTCTTCTGATTCCCTTCGAATATTTCTTATTTCTATCTACCTTTGTTGTCGCAATCATTTTTTTCTGTTGTTATCTTCTCTGATATATATTTTCTCTTAGTTTTCACTGTCATTTTTGCATTGTTCATTCCCATTTTCCCAAGTTCCCAAGTTCTATTTTACCGTTCCACATCCATCTCTCAATTTTCTTTTCATTACTTATTCCTAATCGTTTTTTCTGTTTTTTCTCATTTTCATTCAAATGTTCTTTCCCATTTTCATATCCCTTATTCAACTTTTTTATTTCATTTCTCTCTTAGTTTTCAATTTCACATATTACCTTTCTATTTTTTATTTCCCTTTTTTTCTTTTCCTTTCTCATTAATTTTCAAATGTCAAATTTTTCTTCTCGCTCTCATTTTCCAGGTCAATCCTCCCTATTTACTATTTCTTTTTTCCTCCTTTAGTTCAATCCACCATTTTGGTTTTTTATTGCGGGTTTTAGTTTCTCATTCAGATTCAACTTTTCCAATTAGTTTTCTCTTCCACTGCTTCTTTAATTTTTTCCTCTTCCACTCTCCTTTTGCATTCTATACTCATTTCATTTTAAAATTTCTCTTTCTCGATTTAGGTTTTTCATTAACTATTTCCTTTTTTTTTCTCTTTTTCATATTTATCTCTGGAATTTCCTTTCAAATTTTTATTTCCTCTATCTCATTTCTCGTTCTCATTTATGTTTTTAATTTTTTTTTGCTTTTCTCTCCGTTTTTTTTCGAATTCCCATTTCGGATCTTTTTTTTTCTCTTTCTCCCATTTCTAAAATCTATTTACCTTTTCTGTCTCAACCTTTTTCTTATTTTCGCTTATTCTAATTTTTTTTTTCTCTTAGCTTTCACTATCCCTTTTTCCATTTCCCATTTCCAAATCAGTTTTGTTATATAGTTCTCCATTATATCCACATAAATAGCTTAATTTTATTTTTTATTCCTTTTTCCAATTCACTTTTTCCATTTATTATTTCTTATTTATATTCAAGATTTCTCTCCCAATTTCTTATCCTTTCGTTCTTTCTCACACACTTTTCTTGCTCATTTCTTCTCTCTTTTGTCACGTTTATTTTATTTCCTTAGTACTATTTCCAATATTCTTTTCCTGTTTTCGTGATTCTGTTTTCACCTGCATTCACGTTCCTTTTCACTAGTTTCCATATCCGGACTACCTTGTTATTGGGGCGAAACTAGATAGAATAACAAGGAAGTTTTATTCGCCGTATCACGAAGTAAGCCGGTTGTGTGATAGTTTAGATTTTTTTTTAAATTTTTTTAACAATGTTCTTTCCCAAATTTGTCATTTTGGATGTTTCTCTTCTTGTTATTTTAGTTTTGTAATATTTTTTAATAATCAATATTTTGAGTTCTTTTTTACATATTATGTTTTTTTTTTTATTCACACCCTCATCATTTTTTTTTTATTTTTGCTTATCTTGTTATGTTTTTCTTTAAAATTTTTGTATATTTTTTCAGTCGGTTTTGGAAATAGCAGAACCAGATGAGAAAGGGTAAAAAAAGAAAAGTAAACAGTGGAAGTTAACAAAAATGAGTAGATGAGACTGAAATAGAAAATGGTTAGCTTTTTTTTCTGAATAATTATTACTGTTTCATGCTGTTTTCTACATTTTTTCAATTCTCTTATATAATTCGTATTCCCATTAATTTCCTTTTTTTTTGTTTTCTACTTATTTTGACATTTCTCTTATCACACTTTCCTTTTAACTTTTCTTTTCAATTTTCTGCTTCCAGTTCGGCTCTACAGTTTTAATCTCCATTATTTCTTTCCAAACCTTTTTAAATTTCTGTTTTCTAATTCCTATTTCGCATTTCTTTTTCCTGTTTGAATACAGTGATCGCCCGATTATATCAGTATCCGATTTTATCTGCCCCCAATTTTATCACCTTTTTCACCCGATTTTATCATCATATAACATTCCATAAAAAAATGTCAGTATGAACTGCTTTTATATTCAGATTCAATATTTTTGTACTTTTGCACAGCTCTGGGAATCGTTAAAATCTGTCCACGTGGTATGTGGATGGCCCCTTAGATCCCAATTTTCGTCCCTAACTTTTTTCCACATTTTTCTGAATATTTGAACTTTTTACAAAGTTATCAGCCTTCCAAAAATGCATGTTTTTGCAAAAAAATATTGTTTTATCTATTTAAAAAAACAAGCTATTTGTCATATAATAATATTTTCAGAAGTTATTGCACGTCCACCATCTCCAAATCTCGCAATTATTCACAAATGGCAGTGCCACTGTCAATTAAGATACAAACTTTCGTCTTTTCAAATCTGTAGACAGCATCCTCGATTTATTTTTATTCTTAAATTCATCGGTGTTGTTTCAACTACGTCATCGATTTTGTGTTATATTGTTTTATATTTGTATGGGAGCCCTCCCTTCAAGGAGAGGGTGGGGTCTCGAGCTACTCTAATAACCTTTTCCGTCCGCAAATACCCCTACATACAAATTTTCACACCGATTGGTACAGTAGATTCCACGTCATTAAGGATCATAGAGACAGACAGACAGATAGAATTGCTTTTTAATATGATTAGATTTCTCGTAGTAATTTAAATCGCTGATTTTACGTATTAAATTATTGGTTTAAGATGGTAAATAACAAAATAATAATAAAAAAAATTCCCGAGTTTATCACTTTCCCTATTTTATCATCCCAAACATCATCAAGGGGGTGATATAATCGGGTGATCACTGTATTTCGTTTTTCGCTTCCATTATCCAGTTTAATTTTTCCTATTTCTTGTTCAGTTTTTCCTTCTTTAGTTCAATATACCATTTTGGTTTTCTATTTCGCGTTTTTGTTTCTCTTAAATCCAGCTTTTTCAGTTGCTCTTCGACTGCTTCTTTGCATTTACCTTTTCCGATCTTCTTCCTCATTCCATGTTCATCTCACTTTTTCATTCCTCTTTTCTGTTTCACGAATTTTACTAACTATTTCCCTCTCTTATTTTTCTGACTTACCATTTCCCGTTTTTCATTCACCTCTCCTTTTTTTCCTTCCAATTTCTTTTTTAGCTTTCCTTTTCGAATTTCCTTCTACCGTTTCTATTTCTCTCTCCTAATTTTTTGCTCGTTGCCATTTTGATTATCTTTTATTTTTTTTCTTTTGGTTTCCTTCACTTATTTATAGATCCTCTTTAAACCTTTTCGATTTCTATTCAAACCATTTTTTCTATTTTCTTTTATTCTAGTATTTCTTTCTCATCTCAGTATTCACTATCCTTTTTTCATTTCCTATTTCCATTTTAGATTTATTGTACCGCTCTCCATAAAATCCACACTTTCCCCATTTTCTTACCATATTTCTTTTTATTTTGTTTTTTACTTTCTCACACACTTTTCTTGCTCATTTCTTCTCTCAAACGCCATTTTTGTTTTCTTTTCCCATCTTATTTTGCAGTTTTTTTTTCTATTTCCATTCTTGAATTTTCTTTCCACCTTTATTCAAAGTTGGTTTTATCAGTTTCTATTTGTATTATGTCAGGCTGTTTTTTTATAGTTTATAGTTTTTGTTTTTTCAAAATTCGTCATTTTTATGTTCCTCTTCGTGGTATTTAATTTTTATCAAATTTCGTTCTGATTTATTTTCAACTGTTAAATGTAGTTTTTACTTTAGGTACTTATTTTTCAATAGTCTATTTTTTGTTTTAGTTTTTCACCATTTTTTTCATGTTTGGGTATAAATTGAAAATAGTAAAAAGAAAAAGAAACGGGAAATTTAGACAGAAATAAAAAAATAGTACCGATTTTTGCACTGAATAATTATTAGTGCGTTAATCTCTACTCCGCTTGTTTCGTTTGTTTTATTATATTCAAATTTCTAATTTCCCATCTTTGATTGACATTGCTTATCTCCCTTTCTCCTTTTCCTTCCTCAATTTTTCAACTATTTCTATTTTTTCTTTCGCACGATTCTTTCCTGTTTGGATTTTACGTTTCTCGCTCCCATTTTTCAGTTCAAATTTCCTCATTTCCTATTCATGCGTCATTTTTTCAGTTCAATTTGCCAGTTTAGTTTTTTGTTTTCACGTTTAAGTTTTTCTCAAATCGGCCTTTCCCAATTAGTTTTCTCTTCGGCTGCTCCTTCACATTTTCCTTTTTTAATCTCCTTTTCTATTTCATGTTTATTTCCATTTCCCTTTTGGCTTCCTTAGGCGAATTCCCCTCTGCCGGTTCGATTGCTTCTTCAAAGTTTTGCTCGTTCCTTTTTCGATTATCTTCCTTTTCTTTATTTTTGTTTTTAAATGGGTTATTCCATTTCTGTTTAACTTTTCCTTTTCCTGATTCAATTATATCGTTTTTACTTTATTTACTTAATCTTTTTCTAATATACCTTTCCTCTTTCAGTTTTTCACAAACCAGTTTTCATTTCACATTCCCATTTTAGTTTTATTTTACGTTTCTTCGTTGTAATCATATATATTCCACCTTAATTTTCTTTCTCAATACTTTTCCCCATTTCTATTCAAGTTTTTTCCCCATTCTTCTACGTTATTAATTTTTCTATTATACTTTTTTGAACACATTTTTTTCTTTATCCTCATCTTTATTCTCCTCTCCTATATTTTTTTTTCAATTTACTTCTCCAGTTTCTATTGTCTAATTCTTCCTTTCACCTTCATTTACATTCCTTTTTACTGGTGTTTTTTTTTGCTCTTCTTTAGCCTTTTTACTTAACTTGTTTCGGCGTTTATATATTTATTGTTCGCAAAAGAAAGAATTGTTAAAGGAAAAAAGAACAAGTGAAAAAAATTGAATAGGGAATGAGAAGATAATAAGCAAATGATGGAACGATAGAAAAAAAAAGTGAAAAATAGAACAAAATCAGTTAAGAAAAGTGTTGAAAGGGCAGAAAAGAAAATTGAAAAAATGAATGGTAAGACAAGAGACGATACACATACGTACACACTTCGATGATTTTGAATACATTTCTACATACTTTAGTTAGTATTTTTTCTAATAGGAGTGTCTGTTTTTGATAGCTGTAGTTGTGTTTATATATATCTTGAGACATATTCTGAAAATAAAAAAAAACATTTTGTTTCATTTTTGGATTACGTTTCTTTTCGTAGGCAGGCTTTTTAGTCAAGCTTGAAACAATAAAATTTCCTGTTCTTCTCTTATTTTCAACCTAGCACTTACACTAAAAATTCAATTAAAATGAAATTCACCAACAAATTTATGAGGCCATTAGACCTTTGACACTACGATTGCGGTTATCAGGGCAATAATTCATTTTCATCAACCATAGCAAATACCACTAGGTATTTGCTATGGTTGATGAATATGAATTATTCCATAAAAAATAAAACACCTCAATCGACATCTTCGTCTGCTTTCAAAGTTTAATAAAATTATCTGCAATAATTTATAAAATTATCTGCAATAATTTATAATTATAGTACCGACATTAGCGGCATGCTAATTGACGTTAAATTTGCAAGACACAACTGTTCAATTAGACTTTCCTTTCGCGATGCAATTACCTCTTAGTGCATTCAATAGAAGAACAGGAAGAACACGATGTTCAACAGCATGTTATTGGTCGTGTTCTACATAATGGTGTGGACGCGGGGCGCGTGAAACCGCGTAAATGTAATTGCCCTCAGGGCGCCGGTAAAAGCGCAAGCAAAACTATGATCCACTTGACGTCGGAGCTGCGGGAAGTGCATGCTCTCTCTGCATTAATCACTTCGTTAACAGGATAATAAAACGGCAGCGTTGAGTGAACAAACAGAATATTTCTTTGTCTATTACATCGAGAAATCATCAAAAAAAAAAAAAAAGTCATCAGATTGTTTATTGTCCGCGACTGTAGAATTTACACCGGCGTTCAAAAGTCCAGCATCATAATGATGCACCGCAGCATAATCTTCCTCATTTCATCCACCGGGGACCCGAAGCTAATCAGGAACGGTGCATTTTCACCAATGTGCAGCGCCAGGTTGCAACCGGTAACTAATAATAACCCACACACTAATGACGACATTCAATGCAGAAAGACCGTTTTTTAGTTTAAACGCTGCTTTTGTACTGGCGGATCGTCACATCGGGAGAACAAGGAGCCACTAGAGGCGAGAGAACACGTTGATGATGGTCACGTCATTATTATTAGCCTGTAAAAATGCGACTGCCTCTTATCGGACCTCCTCTGCCACCCGTGGATCCCTGAATTGAGGCAAACCTCATGCATCGTTGCGGATTCACCGTTTGACTGGTGGAGTGTTCAAATTATTCTGATGGCCAGCGTGGCGTCAAGTGCCTGCCGTACAAAGGGGCCCCGAATGCAGCGGGTTTAACCCGGAATTACTTGAAACAGTTGTGGAGAATTTTAATTTCGCAGCATGTGTAGATTGGTCTGTCATGACGGTGGGCAGGATGGTCAAACAATGAGCGCATAAAATGAGGGCAATCGAACCTTCTTCTTCATTTTGTTGGTTGGCTGGTTTGGCAACAGGATTAGCGAAAATGAAGTTTGGGCATGGACTCGTTTATGAATATCTCATGGCAATTGGAGAAAAGGTATTTGTTGCATAAATTGCATTGCAACAAGTGGATATTCCACAGGTTAGGATTAATGAAAATCCTGATTTTTGGTAGTAAATTATAAACGTATTGCTGATTCGTTGTTAACCTAGTACCACACTAACTGGTCACTAATTATTATACATCTTATTACAAAGTATCGGAAGGTTCAACCAAAAAGGGGTAGTATCGGAGAGTGTTCATCAATTTGATAAACCGCTTTCGTCTAAATGTATTCGCACTAGAGGAGAAAATGATGGTGACCCTGGAAAGATTCAAAATGGCATCTGGGGTCAATTTAGGGCTTCTATGCACCATTGCGGTTACGGAAATACCCGTATTTGGTCATTTTGTGCTATTTTACAGAGAGCGGAAGGCGCCATCTCGGAATATAAAACGGCATGTGGAGTCAATTGCTGGCCCCTAGGCATTATTCTGGTTCCGGAAATACTCGTACTGGATGGTATTCGACCATTTTGGTCTGTTTTCCGGAAAAGTGGTGAAAATATGTTTTCCCTTTGAGTGGAGGAAGAGAGTCAAACGACCATAGAAACGTTTCTTATTTTCTAAAATCCTCACTTTCCAAATTTGGCTCCATTTGTCCTTGAGTTATGCATACACTTGTGTTTTATTTGTATGGAAACCCTTCCTTCCAAAAAAGCAGGGGCGTCAAATCACCATGAAACCATTTCTTGTCCTTTAAAACCACCACATGCAAAATTTGGTTCCGTTTGATTGATTAATCCTCGAGTTATGCAAAAAATTGTGTCTTATTTATATGAGAACCCTCCCTTCCAATAGACACAGACAGACAGACAGACAGACAGACAGACAGACAGACAGACAGACAGAGACAGACAGACAGACAGACAGACAGAGACAGACAGACAGACAGACAGACAGAGACAGACAGACAGACAGACAGACAGAGACAGACAGACAGACAGACAGACAGAGACAGACAGACAGACAGACAGACAGAGACAGACAGACAGACAGACAGACAGAGACAGACAGACAGACAGACAGACAGAGACAGACAGACAGACAGACAGACAGACAGACAGACAGACAGACAGAGACAGACAGACAGACAGACAGACAGACAGACAGACAGACAGACAGACAGACAGACAGACAGACAGACAGACAGACAGACAGACAGACAGACAGACAGACAGACAGACAGACAGACAGACAGACAGACAGA